>NC_045541.1:172763953-173396453 GCF_009769535.1 Thamnophis elegans
AAAGAAAGAGAAGAAGGAAAGGAAAAAGGAGAGGAAGGAAGGACTACAAACATGGCACAGGACGCAGCTTCAGAGGATAATCCAGGGCTGGAAGGGACCTGGGGGTCATCTAGTCCAGCCCTGCTCCAGCAGGACATTGTTAAAGTGAGTTTCTGTCTCTTGATTCCCCAGTTACATTGACTACATAGCCACGCCCACCCAGTCACATGACACCCCCCACCAAGCCACACCCACAGATCCAGTAGTTAAAAAAAATAGATTTCACCATTGATCTGAACCTAGCTGGAGAAAATGTAAGCTTGACCCATTTTGCTGGGTCCTAACAATACAGGTAGTCCTCAACTTACAAAATTTAGTGACTGTGAGAAGTTATAACGGCACTGAAAAGTGATTTAGACTGCTTTTCACACTTTTGATCATTTCAGCATCCCCATGGTCAAGATGCAGATAGTTGGCAACTGCTTCATATTTATGACCTTTGCAATGTCCCGGGGTGATGGGATCCCCTTTTGCGACCTTCAGACAGGCAAAGTTGATTGGGGAAGCCCGATTCCCTTTACAACCAGGCTACCAATTTTAACAGCTGCGACGATTCACTTAAAGACTGTGGCAAGAAGGGTGGTAAAATAGGGCAAAATTCACTTAATAAGTGCCCTGCTCAGCAACCGAAATTTTGGCTTCAGTTGTGGCTATATGTCAAGGGCTTCCTGTACGTTGAACCCCAAAGTAACTTGGAGATCTGGGCGGCACACCCGCCCACCCACTCCAGAAACCAACCGAGAACTGAACAAACCAAGAACAAACCAAGTTCTGAGCCCAGAGTGTGGGAACGCAAACCCTTGGTCTTCCCTCGGAATCCCAGGCAGTAAGCTTCTATGAAGCTATTCAGAAGGCCTGGGTGTTTGTAGACACCTCTCCCCGAATCGGGCTGGGGAGGGGGGGGAATAAAACCCCCATTCCCCAGCCATTTATCAGGAGACTGGCCGAACAATGCTCACCCAGAAAACTAAACAGTCTCTGCAAAGTGACAAAAGTTTCCAGCTGGGCCTTTCCTTTCTTTCTCGCTCCTCAGCTCTCCCCACGTGCTTTGAATATTTATAGCTGTTTGGGGGCAAGTCCAGAGTTTGGGGAAGGGAAGACTGTGGGGACGGAGGGCAGAAAGGGGGAAGTCATAGAAAGGAGAGTCGCTTTCTCCTCCTCTTGGCTGTGCTCTGGAGAGGACAGAGTAGGAGAGCATAGAATTCTTGGTTGGCCAAGTGTGATTGGACACACAAGGAATTTGTCCCCCGTGCATGAGCTCTCAGTGTACATACAAACAACAAAGTGATAAACCATAGATCTGTGATGGCGAACCTATGGCAAGTGTGCCCGGAGTGGCACGCGGAGCCATGTCGCCTGGCATGTGCAGAATCACCTGTTCCTCTTCTGGGTTTCTGGCGCACAGACGTGTGTGATGATCAGCTGGGTTCCACCACAAATTCGCGAAGCCCTTATCCGCGGAGACATAAGCGCGAAGACTAATTCGCGCCGTTCTAAGCGCTAAGGAAAAACGCGACCCTACCGCAATGACATAATCGCGGAGGGCAAAATCGCGCATTCCCAAGCACTCAGTACCCTAAACCTAACCCTAAACCTAACCCTAACCCTAAACCTAAACCTAAACCTAAACTTAATGCTAAACCTAACCCTAAACCTAACCCTAAAACAAACCCCTAAACCTAATCCTAACCCTTACCTTAATTGAAGTCGGCTTTCTGCCGCGGCGCCGTTTTAAAGCGCCCTTCTGTTGCTGCGCTGTTGTCACGGCGGTGATGACGCGCGGTGATGACGTTGCGGCTTTAGCACCGCGATTTTATCACCGCGATTTTGACTAGCGCGGTTTTGTCGTGCCACGGATCAGCTGGCCTTCATGCGTGTGGCAGTGCCAAAAACTGGAAGAGCTGTTCTTCCCTTTTCTGGCATGAGCATGCATGCCGGCCATCTGATCGTCGCATGTGCATGCACACCAGTAACTGGAAGTCTACTTGGCCGCCATCCATGCGCCAGTGGTGGGTTGCGGATCCTGTCACAAGTAGTATGGTTGCAACAGGGCCGGGCGTTCACGTCGGGCACACGAAACCCTCACGAATATGCACACCACCATTCTGTGACACCCAGCTGCTTGGCGGAGGTTGTGCAGGCACCGCCTGCTGTGCGCGCATGCACAATTGTCCCATTTGCATCAAAAAGTGGTGAGGAACTCAGGCGGGTGGGGGAACCAAATGAGCCACCATTCCGGTACGGTGGCCGCTGCTCCCAGCTACCACTGGTACGCCCGTACCAGGCCATACCGTCCAGAACCCACCACTGGCGTGCGCCTGCCAGAAACTCCTAAGTTCATTTTCCGGCATGCACATGTCCCCTGGGCAGCTCCTCTTCCAGATTGTGTGCTACTCGATGCCGAAAAGGTTTGCCATCACTGCCATGAATCATAAATCGTAAGATACAATCATAAATCTTAAGAGACAAATGACAAGGGTTAAATCATTAGATACTAATAGGAGAAGCTAGAAGGAAATCGGAGGTGAGAAATATGAGGCGATGACAAGGATCATGGCAATAGAGCCTACTACATGAGTAGATATTTTTAGACACAAGACAATGCTGAGGTAGTTACGTCTTTAGCAAAGTGATGGCATGGCGGCAAAAAACTATCTTTGTGTCTAGCTGTTTAGGTATGCAGTGCCCTACAGAGGCATCCTAAGCGGAGAAGTTGAAATAATTTATGTTGAAGCTGTGAGGAGTCTGTAGATATTTTCTCAGCCTTCTTTCTGCTTCGTGCGGTATACAGGTCGTCAATGGGGAGGGCATTTTCACCCAACTCTTGCCTAACAAAGTTTCTTTCTCTGGGGAAAAATCTCGGGGGCTGTAGGAAAACACTTATTAATGCATCCATTATCTGAAAGGGAAAGGGAGGGAGGGTGTGTGTGTGGGGGGAGAGGGAGCGAGGGAAGTTTGTAGGATAATGCTCTCCAGTGGCGGGCAAAGGGCTTCCCCATTGTGTCTGGCTGAGAAAGGGCCCAAACCCGCGTCTGGGGTGGGCAGAGAATTAGATCACTTTGTCTAAACTGTCCATCTTCCTCTCTGGGCTACTCCAGCATCCACCCCGCGAGTTGCTGCCTTGGTTGAAGTCAATGGTGCATTGCACTCTCTCTGCCCCCCCCCTCCCTCCCACCGCCCATCTCATTGTGTGTTTTTCTTGGCTGGGGGTGGGTGGGAGGGTTGAATTTATCCATTTCACCCTTTTGTTCCGCTTCTCCACATGCCCAACGTTGCAAGTTCAATTTCCCTCCTGATTTCTCCATCAGGGTGTACAATTTAAATGCAAGGAGGATTTGTTGCAAATAACGGTTCCCCAGACCTGGTGCCTCTGGATCCAGGATTTCCTCTGATATGTGAAGCTTTATTTTGCTCTCTTTTCAATAGATGCTCCTAGTGGACTGGGGAGGGGCTACGTCCCAAATGGCATGCCTGATTTTTGAAAGCGGGTTTGGCCTTGTCTTCTGTTCCCCGTCAGGAAGGCTGTGTAAGCACCTCCACACCAGTTGTAGATGAATAACATTTCTCCTCCGTCACTCTTTTAATTTTGAAAGGCTAGCTGAAAGTTTCCAGCTTCCTCCCGATTAAAAAGAAATGTCTCCATCCAGTTAAATGAAATTCCGGGGGATGTGCTGATGTAGACTTCATTCATTCATTCATTCATTCATTCATTCATTCATTCATTCATTCATTCATTCATTCATTCTGTGTATTAGTACAGAATTGTTTGTCCATTTCTTCCAGGGTGTTTTTCTAGATTTCACAATATTGCCTACACTCTTATTTATTCCTTGGTATACTTCATTCATTCATTCATTCATTCATTCAATTCATTCATTCATTCATTCATTCATTGCAACAGTACATAACTGTTTGTCCAGTTCTTCTAGGGTATTTTCTGCCTTCCCAACTCTTGCCTACATCTTTATTTATCCCTAGGTAGACTTCATTCATTCATTCATTCATTCATTCATTCATTCACTACAACAGTAGAGAATTTTTTGTCCAGTTCTCCCAGGGTATTTTCTGGATTTGCTTATTTACACACTTATTTATTTGCTTTGTTTACACACCTATTTATTCATTGGTTTAAGTTAGGTTTAGGTTTCGTTTTATTTATATGCCGCCCTATTCCCAGCGGGACTCAGGGCGGCGCACAAACCCAGGGGGGGAAAGGGAAACACAAAAACTACAAATACAAGTATTTAAAAATAACCAACAGACACACAAATCGAGAGGGGAAGGGAACTCATCAACCCCCCATTGCTAGAGTTAAACATCTGTGTTCCTCCATGGGCACCTAACCATCTTAAAAATCTCAGAGTCCTCAGTCCTCTACTGAAACCAAGCTTATGCATGGTAGCATGGAAATTAGAATGCAGTATTACTGCCGACTGACAGTAGTTCGATCCTGACCGGCTCAAAGTGGATTCAGCTTTCCATCCTTCTGAGGTCAGTAAAATGAGGACCCAGATTGTTGTGGGCAATAGATGCCAACTCTGTAAACCGCTTAGAGGGGGCTGTGAAGAAATTATGAAGCAGTATATAAATCTAAGTGCAATTGCACTCACACTTATTGGATGATGTTGTCCAGCCACTCCTAATCCAATTGACTTCACAGAATAGTTCTGAAGAGAAAATTGAGAAGGTGAAGGAGGGGAGTCTTTATGTAACACCCCTTAAGCTCTTGGACAAGGTATGGGATATTGTAAATTAACATAAATAAAAGTAAACGCTTAGTTTAATAATCTGACAGGGGATCTGTTAAAAGAAAAATGCCCATTGAATCCCAATGGGTTTTTCACATGTGTATTTCCCCCTTTTTTAATGCATTTTATGTACATTTAAAGCAATAATGGGTTTTACAACATGTTGTTGTTGTTAGTTGCAAAGTCGTGTCCGACCCATCACGACCCCATGGACAATGTTCCTCCAGGCCTTCCTGTCCTCTACCATCCTCTGGAATCCATTTAAGCTCACACCGACTGCTTCAGTGACTCCATCCAGCCACCTCATTCTCTGTCGTCCCCTTCTTCTTCTTTTGCCCTCCATCTTTCCCAGCATGAGACTCTTCTCCAGGGAGTCCTTCCTTCTCTTTAGGTGGCCAAAGTCTTTGAGTTTCCTCTTCAGGATCTGGCCTTCTAAAGAGCAGCCAGGGTTGATCTCTAGGACTGACTGGTTTGATCGCCTTGCAGTCCAAGGGACTCGCAGGAGTCTTCTCCAGTCCAACATAGCCCTCGTCTTAATATTTTATTCATTTATTTTATTTATATCCTATCTCTATGATTTTTTTTTATAACTGCTCAAGACAGAAAACATATTTAATACTCCTTGTTCTTCCTATTTTCCCCACAATAACCCTGTGAGGTGGATCGTGCTGAGTGGGACTGCCTCAAAGTCATCCAGACAGCTTTCACGCCTAAGACAGCACTAGAACTCATTGTCACCTAGTCACAGGCCCCAAATCACCCAGCTAGCTTGGCAACATAGCTGGCTGGTGAATTCTGCAAGTTGAAGTCTATACGTCTTACATTTGCCAATCGTGAGAACGATTGATCAGTGGAACAGCTTGCCTCCCAGAGTCATTCATGGGTGTTCCATCCTGAAGGTTTTAAAGAAAAGGTTGGGCAACAATTTGTCTGAAATGGTGTAGGGATTCCTGCGTTGGACTAGAAGGCCTCCAAGGGTCCCTTCTAGCCTATGATTCTATGGTTCTAAGACAAAAGGGGCAATGCTTGCACTCTTCAAATCCCTGAAAGCAAATTGTGTCCCATGATGGCAAACGTGAACATGAAACCAGAATAACACAGAAAAGGTCCATGTAATTTTTTATTATTCCACAAGACAGAACACAGGTACAACAATTGGATGGATAGTAGAACTAATGATCCTTATTATTTTATTTTGTTTTATTTTTATTTCATTTCATTTATTATTTCATTTCATTTTACTTTATTTTATTTTATTATTTTACTTTATTTTACTTTATTTTACTTTTTTACTTTATTATTTTACTTTATTTTACTTTATTTTACTTTATTTTACTTTATTTTACTTTATTTTACTTTATTTTACTTTATTTTACTTTATTTTACTTTATTTTACTTTATTTTACTTTATTTTGCTTTATTTTACTTTTTTACTTTATTATTTTACTTTATTTTGCTTTACTTTATTTTACTTTATTTTACTTCATTATTTTACTTTATTTTACTTTATTTTACTTTTTTACTTTATTATTTTACTTTATTTTACTTTATTTTACTTTATTTTACTTTATTTTACTTTATTTTACTTTATTTTACTTTATTTTGCTTTATTTTACTTTATTTTACTTTTTTACTTTATTATTTTACTTTATTTTGCTTTACTTTATTTTACTTTATTTTACTTCATTATTTTACTTTATTTTACTTTATTTTACTTTTTTACTTTATTATTTTACTTTATTTTGCTTTATTTTGCTTTATTTTACTTTATTTTACTTCATTATTTTACTTTATTTTACTTTGTTTTACTTTTTTACTTTATTATTTTACTATATTTTACTTCATTATTTTACTTTATTTTACTTTATTTTACTTTATTTTACTTTATTTTACTTTATTTTACTTTATTTTACTTTATTTTACTTTATTTTACTTTATTTTACTTTTTTACTTTATTATTTTACTTTATTTTACTTTATTTTGCTTTATTTTGCTTTATTTTACTTTATTTTACTTCATTATTTTACTTTATTTTACTTTATTTTACTTTTTTACTTTATTATTTTACTTTATTTTACTTCATTATTTTACTTTATTTTACTTTATTTTACTTTTTTACTTTATTATTTTACTTTATTTTGCTTTATTTTGCTTTATTTTGCTTTTTTTGCTTTATTTTGCTTTATTTTACTTTATTATTTTACTTTATTTTACTTTATTATTTTACTTTATTATTTTACTTTATTTTGCTCTATTTTGCTTCATTTTACTTTATTTTGCTTTATTTTGCTTTATTTTACTTTATTTTACTTTATTTTACTTTATTTTACTTTATTTTACTTTATTTTTTTATTTTATTTTATTATTTTTATTTAATTATTTTATTTTACCATTACATTTGTATGCCAGCCACCTCGCTATCCAGATTGCATTTGGATCATTAATTAGTATTCCCGCACTGAACAAGGGTAGGTTTTGATGGGTTCCAGGGTCTTTTGCAACTTATGAAGTGTAAAGAGATGGATGGATGGAGGATACTTTAGACAGAATGGTCAGCTCTAGGGATAAATGGAACTGGGGGCTAAATGGAACTGGGACCCTCAATGAATTACAACTAAAAAACAACACAGGGACATAAACAGAAGCCACAGAATAGACTTGTAGACGAACACACACAAACAGCCTTGGAGAAACTACTGTATATAGCAAAGCATGAGCTCATGATTGATATAAATACAATACAATACAATAGCAGAGTTGGAAGGGACTTTGGAGGTCTTCTAGTCCAACCCCCTGCTTAGGCAGGAAACCCTATACCGTTTCAGACAGATGGCTATCCAACATCTTCTTAAAGACTTCCAGTGTTGGGGCATTCACAACTTCTGGAGGCAATTTGTTCCACTGATTAATTGTTCTGTCAGGGAATTTCTCCTCAGTTCTAAGTTGCTTCTCTCCTTGATTAGTTTCCACCCATTAGTTTCCACCCAAATCTTTTAAGGAAGGCCAGGTCAGGAAACAGATAACACCAGGACTCAATTTTATTGATATATTGTCAGGTCCAAGCCCAAAGACAACACAGTGAAATGTACAGGAGTTTAATTCTCTATTTGCTTACACATAAGAGCCATGGGGGTGCAGCAATTAGAGTGCAGTATTGCAGCTAATTCTGCTACTGTATATACTCAAGTATAAGCCTAGTTTTTCAGCCCACTTTTTGGGCTGAAAAAAGCCGCCTCGGCTTATACTCGAGTCAGTGAAAAATTTGCCCGAAATGGAGGAGAAAAAGGGGCGGGGCCATGCCGCTGGGTGACACTCGTGAATGGCCCAGTGTCCCTGTGAGTTTCCCCTCCCTCTGTGTCAGTTTGCCGCGCAGCGCGCACCGCACTATCCCCCCTCCTCACGTTCTAATGTAATGCAGGGCTGTCTTACGATTCCCCTTCCTCCCCCTCCTGCCGCTCTGCAACGATGTCCCACCTCCTCCTTGTTATGGCAAGCAGCCACATAGCGATGTCCCACCTCCTCTGGTACAGTGATCCAATGATAGGAATCACTGTGCCGTGTGTCATAGGAGGCGGGACATCGCTCCCGCGGCTGCACGGGACATCATCATCACAGCGGGACATCAGCATCATGAGGTGAGTGAAGTATTTCATTGAATACACCGCTAGTTTACTGTTTTTCTTTGAAATAAATATTCAAAAACATTATTGGTATCTATTTTTATTTTTGAAATTTACCGGTAGCTGCTGCATTTCCCACCCTAGGCTTATACTCGAGTCAATAACTTTTCCAGTTTTTTGTGGTAAAATTAGGTGCCTCGGCTTATATTCGGGTCGGCCTATACTCGAGTATATACGGTAACTACCAGCAGTTCGGTTTTGAATGGCTCAAGGTTGACTCAGCCTTCCATCCTTCGGAAGATGGTAAAATGAGGACCCAGATTATTGGGGGCAATTATGCTGACTCTATAAAACCGCTTAGAGAGGGCTCTGACGCACTATGAGGGCAGAGGTATATAAGTCTAAATGCTATTGCTATTGCTAATAGACAGAATCTCGGCCAGACTAAAGGTTATTTCTATACAGAGACAAGTCACTGTGGTTTTCTTGGCTATGTTTTCTAAGTGGTTTATTGGCTATTTCTTCTAACCGGATTGTGTGTCTAAGGCAGAATCTTTTGAGGAAGAGGAGAGGAAGAAGTAACAATATAATAAGAGGAGAAAGATGTGCCAGAGAAAGAGATCAGGAAAGAAGAGAAGAAGGAGAAGTAGAAGGAGGAGAAGGAAGAAATCAGGAAGGAGGAAAAGATATGGCAGAGAAGGAGAAAGAGCTCAGGCAAGAGGAGGAGGAGGAGGAGGAGGATGAAGAGGAAGAGGAAGAGGAAAAGGGGGAAGGAAGTAACAATATAATAAGAGGAGAAAGATATGGCAGAGAAAGAAATCCGGAAAGAGGAGAAGGAGGAGAAGGAAGGGCAGGAGATCAGAAAGGAGGAGAAGATATGGCAGAGAAGGAGAAAGAGATCAGGCAAGAGGAGGAGGAGGAGGAGGAGGAGGAGGAGGAGGAGGAATAATATATTGTGCCAACTCTGGATCTTTTTCCAAGAAACGGAGCCTTTTTTTCCTTGACAATCCTAATCAAAATATTTGCCCCCAAACGATCAAGTTAACATCCTTGGGTTTTTATGGCACCAACGGAGCCCTTTGAATAATTTATGGGGAGCGGAGTTACCTCTGACCTTGAACGTTGGAGCCTTTCTCTTTTCTCTTCCTCCGTTCTCACAGCCGTTTGGAACAGCTGGACTGTCTGGCCGCAGCCGGGGAGCTCAGGGCAGGCTTTGTCTAACTCGGGCCATTAGCTGAGACAACTTTACAATTCAGAGAAGTAATAATATAATATTTATGGACTCTCCATCGCCTCCCGTCTCGCTCTTTCACTGACTTTACCGTGGCCGCCTTGTTGGCCTTTTTCAAGTTTGGCGGGGCGAAAGGTTTCTTTCTGTGCAGAAAAAGCTGGAAGGAGAACAAAAAGGAGCAACCCAAGAGAAAGGAGAACCCCAAACAACCCCAGAATCCTCTTCTATTCCGTTTTGCAAAATTTATATTGTTACCGCTGCTTATTAACAGGTCTGCCTTGAGGACAAAAATCTTGCCTTCCCATCCTTTCTGCAGGAAACAGTGGGGTTTTTCTTGCTTGGGGGTGATAAGAGATGTCAAGAGCCAGCAATTTGCTACAAGAGCTAGTTTAGTTTAGTTTAGTTTAGTTTAGTTTAGTTTAGTTTAGTTTAGTTTAGTTTAGTTTAGTTTAGTTTAGTTTAGTTTAGTTTATTGGGTTTGTATGCCGCCCACTCCCGGAGGACTCCGGGCGGCTTACAATAAAAAGGGGAGGGGGATAAATAAGACAAAACAACAATTTAAAATACAACAACATACACAATTAAAGTGGGGCTGGATACTTCTACAGCCCCCGGCCTGCCGGAGCAGCCAGGACTTAGTAGCTTTACGGAAGGCCGGAAGGGTAGTAAGGGTCCGGATCTCAACGGGGAGGTCGTTCCAGAGGGCCGGAGCTGCAACAGAGAAGACCCTCCCCCGGGGGGTCGCCAGCCGGCATTGGCTGGCGGATGGAATCCGGAGAAGGCCAAGTCTGTGCGATCGAATCGGTCTTAGGGAGGTAATTGGCAGGAGGCGGTCTCTCAGGTACCCAGGTCCGATGCCATGCAGGGCTTTAAAAGTAACGACTAGCACTTGAAGCGTGTCCGGAGACCAATGGGCAGCCAGTGCAGCTCGCGGAGGATAGGTGTAACGTGGGTATACCTAGGTGCACCCACAATCGCTCGCGTGGCTGCATTCTGGACTAACTGAAGTCTTCGAACGCTCTTCAAGGGCAGCCCCATGTAGAGTGCGTTACAATAATCCAGTCTTGAGGTGACGAGGGCGTGAGTGACTATCCGAAGGGCCTCCCGGTCCAGGTAGGGTCGCAATTGGTGCAGCAGGCGAACCTGGGCAAAGGTCCCCCTGGTCACAGCCAACAAATGATGTTCTAACGTCAGCTGTGGATCCAGAAGGACTCCCAAATTGTGAACCCTCTCTGAGGGGCGTGTGATTTCACCCCCCAGGTTAAGGGATGGAATAGCTGGACCATTTTGGGGAGGGAGCATCAATAGCCACTCGGTCTTGTCGGGATTGAGTGCAAGCTTGTTCGTTCCCATCCAGACCCTAACAGCCTCCAGGCACTGGCACATCACTTCTACTGCTTCACTGAGTTGGCACGGGGCAGACAGATACAGTTGTGTGTCGTCCGCATATTGGTGGTATTTGATCCCGTGCCGTCGTATGATCTCACCCAGGGGCTTCATGTAGATGTTAAATAGGAGGGGGGATAGGACCAAACCCTGCGGCACCCCATAGTTGAGGGGCCTAGGGGTCGACCTCTGCCCTCCGACCAACACCGACTGCGACCTCTCCGAGAGGTAGGAGGAGAACCACCATAGGACGGTGCCTCCCACTCCCACCTCCCGTAACCGTCGCAGAAGGATACCATGGTCGATGGTATCGAAGGCCGCTGAGAGGTCAAGAAGCACAAGGATAGAGGGGTGACCCCTATCCTTGGCTCACCAGAGATCATCGATCAGTGCGACCAAAGCAGTTTCCGTGCTGTAACCAGGTCTGAAACCAGACTGAAAGGAATCCAGATAATCGGTTTCATCCAAGGACCGCCGGAGTTGAAAGGCCACCACTTTCTCAACAACCTTCCCTACAAAGGGGAGGTTGGAGACTGGACGATAGTTACTTAAAATGGCTGGGTCCAGAGAGGGCTTCTTCAGGAGGGGTCTCACCACCGCATCCTTTAGGAGGAGCGGGAAGGATCCCTCCCGGGGAGAGGTGTTAACTATCCGCTGGATCCAGCCACGTGTCACCTCCCTGCTGGTCGAGCTGGCTCAAGCTATCAGATTCACGAGCAGTGTATCTTCCACCTGATAGGAAGTGCCCAGTAGTGGGTTTCAGATCCCGTTGCAGCTAGTATGCTGCAATGAGGCCCGGCATCCACCACATGAATGTGCGCAGCACACGCATGCATACTTACCACCTGCGACGCTCCAGCTGCTCGGCAGAATGTTGCGCAGGCGCCGTACGCTCTGTGAGTGTGCACGAAAGCCCCAATCGGCTCAAATAGCGGTAAGGAGAGCCCACGGGTGGATGGGCCCTCCGGAACACCATACCGGAACGGTACCTGGTGCTCCCAGTAGGCACCGGTACGCCTGTACCTGGGCGTACCAGTCGTATGCCACCACTGGAAGTGCCCCAATACAGGTATCCTTGACATTTCCTGACAATTAGGTCAATTAATCAGTGGAACAACTGGCCTCCAAAAGTTGTGAATGCTCCAACGCTGGAAGTTTTTAAGAAGATGTTGGATAGCCATTTGTCTGAAGTGGTGTAGGGTTTCCTGCCTAAGCAGGGGGTTGGACTAGAAGACCTCCAAGGTCCCTTCCAACTCTGCTATTTTATTCTATTCTATCTTCTTCTTCTTGTGCCATATCCGTCATCAGACATTGGTGATCCCATTTTTATCAACAGCCACATGAAAAAGTACTGCTGAGTTTTGACCAAACCAGTTTGAAGCCATGATGTTCTTCTTCTGCCTGGACCTCATTTGCCTTCAATCTTTCCCTGGAGGATTAAGCGAAGGATGCTGTATTTTTCCAGGTGTCGCATCCCATGTCCGAAATATTCTAACTCTTACTTTTTAATGGCTTTGATGATTTCCCTTGGCTTTCCCAGGCAGCCTATCCCCTCCTCATTTGTGATTTTGTCACAATTGTTACATTTAAACAGTCACCTTTAAATCCACATTTCAAATGCTTTGCGTTTCTTCAAGTAGTTTTCTGTCGGAGACCAACTCTCCACTCCGTAGAGCAGGATAGGAAAGATGTAGCATCTGACAAGCCTGATCTTCAACCTTACACAATTGCGACCGTTGTGACATCCTCATGGTCACGTGATCAAATTTAAAACGCTTGGCAGCTGGCTCGTACTTATGACGGTTGCTGTGCTACGGGGTCATGTGATTCCACTTTTGTGACCTTCTGACAAACAGGGGGGAAGCCAGATTTGCTTAATGACCGCATGATTCACTGAACAACTTCCGTGATTTGCTTAACAACCATGGCAAAATGCTCGTAAAATGGGGCAAAACTCACTTAAGAACTGCCTTGCTTGGCAACAAAAACATGGGGCTCAATTGCGGTCGAAAGTCAAGGACAGCATGAGTTCATCCTCGACTTACAACCACAACTGAACTCAACATGACAGTTGTTAACTGAGTCATGTCCCATTTTACCAGCATTTTGCCATGGTTGTTAAGCAAATCACTGAAGTTGTTAAGTGAATCGTGGGGTTGTTAAGCAAATTTGGCATCCTCCTTTGATTCTGCTCGTTAGAAGCTGACTAAGAAGGTTGCAAATGACAATCCCAGGGCCCTGGGATGCTGAAAACTTCATCAATTCCTTCCAGTTGTTAAGCACCCAAAGTATGATCACCTGATTGTGAGGAATTTTGCAACAGTCATAAGGGTGAAGACTGATCCTAAGCCACTTTTCCCAGGGCTGTTGTAAATTGGAACGGTCATTAAACAAATGGTTATTGTTGTAAGTTGTTGTAAGTTGAATCCCAATGGGTTTTTCACATGTGTATTTCCCCTTTTTTAATGCATTGTATGTACATTTAAAGCAATAATGGGTTTTACAACATGCTGTTGTTGTTAGTTGCAAAGTCGTGTCTGACCCATCACAACCCCATGGGCAACATTCCTCCAGGCCTTCCTGTCCTCTACCCTCCTCTGGAGTCCATTTAAGCTCAGGCCTGCTTCTTCAGTGACTCCATCCAGCCACCTCATTCTCTGTCGTCCCCTTCTTCTTTTGCCCTCCATCTTCCCCAGCATGAGGCTCTTCTCCAGGGAGTCCTTCCTTCTCATTCGGTGGCCAAAGTACTTGAGTTTCCTCTTCAGGATCTGGCCTTCTAAAGAGCAGTCAGGGAGGGAAGGAAGGAGGGAGGGAAGCAAGGAGGGAAGGAAGGAGGGAAGGAAGAAGGGGGGGAAGCAAGGAGGGAAGGAAGGAGGGAAGGAAGGAGAGAAGGAGAGAAGAAAGGAGGGAAGGAAGGAGAGAAGAAAGGGGGAAGGAAGGAGGGAAGGAAGGAGGAAAGGAAGGAGAGAAGGAGAGAAGAAAGGAGGGAAGGAAGGAGGGAAGGAAGGAGAGAAGGAGAGAAGAAGGGAGGGAAGGAAGGAGGGGAAGGAAGAAGAAGTAGGATTGTTGTAAAATAAGATGGGTTTATGGGATGGTAAGAAAGCAACTTCAATTATATTGTCAGCTGTAGGGGAGAAAAATTGTTACAAGTACATATTATTAATAACAGTTATGAGATCATATAATTGTGAATGTATATATGAGAAATTAAAACCTATTGGCGACCTTCCCAGCTGGCTTCCAACAAGCCAAGGCAGGTGGGAAATCTGGATTCACTTTAACGACCTCGAGATTCCCTTCATGACGACAGTTTCGTTTAACAGTCCTGGCAAGAAAAGTTATAAATATTGAGCTGATTCACTTAACAACCGCCTCTGCTTAGCAATGGAAATCCTGGCCTCACTTGTGTTGTAAGTTGTGAGGACTATCGACGTGCGAGAAAGAGAGATGCCCAAGACTTTCAAAAAGCTTCAGCCGTCCTGCAGAGTGTCTCACATTCAATTCGGCTGCCTGCGTTGCCTTCTGCTTCCCCGGCCACTATGAGCCGCTTGGGGATGGCTTTTCCAGACAACAGACATCTCTTTCCCATCAATTGGCATAAATTGAGGGGTGGGGCTGGGGATCTAGACATGCACCCCCTTCCTAGACAGACAGGCCTTTCTAATTAAGGCCTGGTGTCAGCCATGTGCTTTGCAGAGCTCCTTGGCCATTTAAATGCACATCTGAAAGGGAGGGGCTGCTAATTTGCCTACAAGGCCGCCTTTGGGCAGATGGCCCTCCACCTGCCGCAAATATGCAAATGAGGTCTCAGGCTGGGCTGGGGTCTTTGGGATGGCGGAGGAGAAGGTGGGATGGGCATTTGCAAAGCAATATCCAGTTTTTCCCAGTAGGAACGGAAGGCAATGTTACTTGCTGGGCTGGTTTCGCTTGAGCAAAATCCAGGTAGACCTCAACTTACAGAATGCAGGATAACAGAGTTGGAAGGGACCTTGGAGGTCTTCTAGTCCAACCCCTCGGGCAGGAAGCCCTATGCCATTCCAGACAAAGGGTTGTCCAATCTCTGTTTTAAAAACTCCCAGTGTTGAAGCATTCACAACTTCTCGAGGCAAGTTGTTCCACTGGTTCTTACTGACAGGAAATTTCTCCTTATTTCTAGAATTGTTCTCTCCTTGATTATTTATTTATTTATTTATTTTATTTTATTATTTTATTTTATTATTTTATTTTATTTTATTTTATTTTATTTTATTTTATTTTATTTTATTTTATTATTTTATTTTATTATTATTTTATTTTATTTTATTTTATTTTATTTTATTTTATTTTTTATTTTATTTTATTATTTTATTTTATTTTATTATTTTATTATTTTATTTTATTATTTTATTTTATTTTATTTTATTTATTTTATTATTTTATTTTATTTTATTTTATTTTATTTTATTTTATTTTATTTTATTTTATTTATTTATTATTTTATTTTATTTTATTTTATTTTATTTTATTTTATTTTATTTTATTTTATTTATTATTTTATTTTATTTATTATTTTATTTTATTTTATTTTATTTTATTTTATTTTATTTATTTTATTTTATTTTATTTTATTTTATTTTATTTTATTTTATTTTATTTTATTTTATTTTATTTTATTTTATTTTAATTTTATTTTATTTTATTTTATTTTATTTTATTTTATTTTATTTTATTTTATTTTATTTTATTTTATTTTATTTTATTTTATTAGTTTGTATGCCGCCCACTCTCAAAGAGACTCAGGGCGGCTTACAGGTAAAAAAGGGAGGGGGGGACATACAAAAAAATAAAAAACAACATTAAAAATTCAACAACATTCATAACTTAAGATGGGGCTGGATAAATCAACAGCCCCAGGCCTGCCAGAACAACCAGGTCTTGGTCGCTTTGCAGAAGGCCGGAAGGGTAGTAAGGGTCCGGATCTCAACAGGAAGATCGTTCCATAGGGCCGGAGCAGCTACAGAGAAGGCCCTCCCCTGGGGAGTCACCAGCCGACATTGACCGGCAGATGGAATCCGGAGGAGGCCTAGTCTGTGCGATCTTATAGGTCTCTGGGAGGTAACTGGCAGGAGGCGATCTCTCAGGTAGCCAGGTCCGATACCATGTAGGGCTTTCCATCCGTTTCTTCTTCTCTTGCCCTCTGGTGCTTTGGAGAATAGCTCGACTCTCTCTTCTTTGTGGCAGCCCCTGAGACATTGGAAGACTGCTATCATGTCTCCCTTAGTCCTTCTTTTCGTTAAACTAGAGATACCCAATTCCAGCAACCATTCATTATATATTTCAGCCTCCAGTCCCCTAATCATCTTTGTTGCTCTTCTCTGCACTCTTTCTAGAGTCTCCACATCTTTTTTTTACACTGTGGCAACCGAAACCAGATGCAAGATATTTCAAGTGTGACCTTACCAAGGCATTATAAAGTGGTATTAACACTTCACGTGATCTTGATTGTGTCCCTCTGTTAATGCAGCCTAGGTCTGTGTTGGCTTTTGGGGCAGCTGTAGCATTCTGCTGGTTCATATTTAAGTGATTGTCCACGAGGACTCCAAGATCCCTCTCACAGTTACTGGAGCGAGGTACCACCTACTGTATACTATATCCATCCATTTGGTTTTTCTTGCCTAAATGTAGAACTTTACTTTTTTTCACCACTGAGTTTCGTTTTATTAGAGAGTGCCCAATGTTCAAGTCTGTCAAGATCCTTCTTATCTTAAGTCTGTCTTCTGGAGTGTTGGCTATTCCTGCCAGCTTAGTGCCATCTGCATTTGATGAGTTCCCCTTCTATTCCCTTATCTAAATAATTGATGAAGATATTAAAGAGTACTGGGACTAAGACAGAGCCTTGGGGTACTCCACTGCATACTTCCTTCCATGATCATGCTTGGTTCAGGGTAGCATGCTAGAACAGAATGAAAAAAATTATTTCATGTGATGAATCTCATCTCAACTTAGGCTTGAAAGAAGGTGGCATGACTTTTGGCCAATCACTAGGAGACAATGAATTCTAGTTCCATCCTAGGGGACTTCTAGGGAACTCTCGACCCAAGCTACCTCACAGGGTTGTTGTGAGGAAAAAGGAGGAAAGAGTATTATGTCTGTTTTCTGCCTTGAGTTATCAATAAAGTCCTAAAGGCTCTATAAAAATCTAGTAAATAAATTCAAATAGAGTCAATGTGTAATTACTTTCCAGCAATAGTCAACAAATTCCTCCCCTGACCCTTTAGTTCAAAAATATTAGTTTTCTTTGGAGGTTAGACTCAAAATTTCCAGGCCCAAATGACTCCCTTGAGGGCTCAGTTTATCTGATTTTGCCACATTGTGCGTGGGAAATGGTGGGCAGGCTGGAAACGGAGCGTGTCAAAAAAAATCAAGATGGAGGCAGTGCCCATGCCACTGAAGCCCCGCCCCTTTTGCATTATAAATAAGTGGTGGGCTTTAGTCATAGGGCCACAGCTGCCATTTTGACTTGCTGATCTCATAAATGCCAAACTCAGACCTGGTGGAAAGATACCTGGAGAGTATCATTTCAGAGAAAGTCTGTTAGCTCATGAGAAAATTCTTGCTACAGTTTTGCAAAGTTTGTTTGCTTGTTTGTTTTGTCAAACACGTACAGGATAACAGGTATAAGTATAACCATGAACAAAGGAAATGAATACAAATAAAGGGGGACAGTAGGACAGGGACGTTAGACACGCTGGTGCGCTTATGCACACCCCCTTTACGGACTTTTTAGGAATGGGGTGAGGTCCACCGTAGGCAGTTTGAGGTTGAAGCTGTGGGGGTTTGTGGATGTAACAGCAGAGTCAGGTAGTGCATTCCAGGCATTGGTTCCACCACAAAACCGCGTTCGACTAAAGCGCACTCGACGAAACCGCATACCTGACGTCATCACAGCGCGACGAAAAAAGCACGCTGTGAGCTCTAACGCTAAAATTAACCCCTAAACCTAAACCTAACCCTAACCCTAACCCTAACCCTAACCCTAACCCTAACCCTAACCCTAACCCTTAACCTAACCCTAAACCTAACCCTAACCCTTAACCTAACCCTAACCCTAACCCTAACCCTAAACCTAAACCTAAACCTAACCCTTACCTTAACTTGAATCGGCTTGCTTTCAAAGCGCTTCTTAAAGCGCCCTTTTTTCTCCGCGGTCGCTGTTGTCGCGCTGCTGATGACGTCAGCGACGCGGTTTAATCGGGCGCGCTTTAGTAGACCGCGGTTTTGTCGTGCCACGCCAGGCATTGACCACTCTGTTGCTGAAGTCGTATTTTCTGCAATCGAGTTTGGAGTGGTTTACCTTGAGTTTGTATCGATTGCTTGCCCGTGTGTTATTGAAGTTGAAACTGAAGTAGTCATTGACAGGTAAGACATTGTAGCAAACAATTTGGTGTACTGTGCTTAGGTGAGACGATAGATGGCGTAGTTCCAGGTTGTCAAAGCCCAAAATTTTGAGCCTGGTGGCGTAAGGGATTCTATTGCGAGCAGAGGAGTGGAGTACTCTTCTTGTGAAATACTTCTGGACCCAACTCAATTGTATTTATGTCCGATAAACAGTGTGGATTCCAAGCTGACGAGCTGTATGTTATTATTAAGTTGTTATTTATCCCAGAAATCCATCTACTCTTGCTTCCTTGGTCTTGTCCAATTGTGTGGGACCTGAGATTGTGTTTGGTAGAAGGGTAAAAATGGATATTTTTGTGAATATTTTAACTTCAGAATCCACCGCCATCCAATATGGCAGGATTTCCCAACCTAGGCCGTTTTAAGATGCCTGGACTTCAACTCCCAGAATTCCCTAGTCAGAAAAGGTAGCTAGGGGATTCTGGGAATTGAAATCCACAACTGCCAAGGTTAAGAAACATTGCTGTGGCTGTGTATGTCCCCAGCATCCAAGACTCCAGTTCCAGTGTGGCATCTATCTTTGTCCTCAATCTAGTGGTGGGTTTCAAAAATTGTTCGAACCTACTCTGTGGGCGTGGCCTCCTTTGTGGGAGTGGCTTGCTGCCCATGTGATCGGATGGGAGTGGCTTGCCACCCATGTGACCGGATGGGAGTGGCTTGCCACCCATGTGACCGAATATGAAGATGCCGCTGACACTTGTCAGAACCACCTTAAATTACCTCACACCCAGCACTGGCATGCATAAGAATATGATGTAAACTTGTTTTTTAAAAGGCATCTTTGGTTTGCGTTAAAACAACTTCAACACACGCAATGTTCTGATTGCACCACAAACGCAGTAGTCATCCTTACCTTTCACAGAGGCACTGAGTTTTAGAAATATGAGCATGATAGTGTAGAATAATCATATCCAAGGACCAGTGGTGGGTTTCAAGAAATTTTGGAGCCTCTTCTGTAGGTGTGGCCTGCTTTCCGGGTCCACTGGTGGAACCTCTTCTAACCGGTTCGGTAGATTTGACGAACCGGTTCTACCGAATAGGTGCGAACTGGTAGGAACCCACCTCTGCCTCAATCCCTTCCTCCTTGTTCAGGTCCAGCCACAACAGTTAGAAGAGCAGGCTGTGTCCTTCCCACCCAAGGTGCCAACTGCTCAAATCCACAGGAAGCACAAAAAACAACAACCCAAAATTTATTTATTTAGTAGTATTTATTAATACTTATAGGCCGCCCTTTTCCCTGAGGGGACTCAGGGCGGCTTATATAAAATAGGGAGGGGGGGTATAAACAATAAACATAAAACAATACATAAGAGTAAAATAGTACACAACATTCATTCAAAATGACCAATCTCTGTTACGATGACAGCTACAATAAGCAACAGTAAATTATACAGCAGGTTGTTTGTTCACCCCAGCAAATCTTGCTCCTTTTCCAATTTGGATGCCAATCTGCCTCAAAATTGTCTACCTTTGGCCTAATAATCTAGTATCAGTGCTGGCATGGATTAGCCTATGATTATGCCACAGCATTTAGAAATTATGCTCCTGCTCCACCATTATGGTCTACGGGAGAGCCACTAATACTTCTCTTTTGTTATCCACAGGTTACAAAGTCAGAGGTTCGAGGGACCAGCAGCCCTGCAAATTTTTCTCCAGGATTTCGCTGCTGATACCTTCTTTCTAGAAGCCTATTTCCAAGGGCTTTTGCCATTGTTTTTATGGTGAAGATGGACATGGGAGGTGGAGAGCAGTGGAGCTGAATCGGAGATCCCAGTTGGAGACCAACCAGCAAGTCAGCATGTTCCTTCACCAGCTCTCTTTTTGTTTTCTGCCCTTGGAGCGTACAAGGCAGCACAAGCGAAGTTTGAGCCAAGTGCTAAACCAAGTTAAAATTGAGTGGGGAAGGTTTTTAGAGCAGCAGGTTAGGAGCCTAGCCACTGTGCCAGCATGTGATGTGAACCAGCCCATCAGGTTAAACCATGATAAGGTTTATTTGAGTGGGAGGCAGAACATGTTATATTAACACTGCAATTTTTCAAATGTAGTCTTGAATCTAGTATAGTGTGTCACGTTGTTGGCAAATCCCAGAATCCCCATTCCCAAGCTTCCTCTTAAAGTGCCCAAGGTTGAGAAACTCGGTTCCACCACAAAACCGCGTTCGACTAAAGGGCGCTCGACGAAACCGCGTAGCTGACGTCATCACAGCGCGACAACAGTGCGGAGAAAAAAGCACTCTGTAAACGCTAAACCTAAAATTAACCCCTAAACCTAAACCTAACCCCCCTAAACCTAATCCTAAACCTAACCCTAAACCTAACCCTTAACCTAACCCTAAATCTAACCCTAAACGTAACCCTTAACCTAACGCTAAACCTAATCCTAACCCTTAACCTAACCCTTAACCTAACCCTAACCCTAAACCTAACCCTTACCTTAATTTGAATCGGCTTGCTTTCAAAGCGCTATTTAAAGCGCCCTTCTTTCTCCGCGCTCGCTGTTGTCGCCCTGTTGATGACGTCAGCGACGCGGTTTAATCGGGCGCGCTTTAGTCGAGCGCGGTTTTGTCGTGCCACGGAGAAACTCTGCACTAAGGAATAGGAGGAACATATTGCCACTGCTTTGGGAATAACATTTAACAGGAGAGCAGAATAACGGCGTTGGAAGGGACCTTGGAGGTCTTCTAGTCAAACTCCCTGCAGAAGCAGGAGGCCCTATACCATTTCAGACAAATACTTGTCCAATCTCTTCTTGAAAACCTGCAGTGTTAGAGCATTTACAACTTCTGGAGGCAACTTGTTCCACTGATTAATTGTTCTGTCAGGAATTTTCTCCTTAGTTCTAAGCTGCTTCTCTCCTTGGTTAATTTCCACCCATTGCTTCTTCATAGAGCCGAGGTGGCGCAGTGGTTAGGGTGCAGTACTGCAGGCCACTTCAGCTGACTGTTATCTGCAGTTCAAGCGGTTCAAATCTCACCGGCTCAAGGTTGACTCAGCCTTCCATCCTTCCGAGGTGGGTGAAATGAGGACCCAGACTGTGGGGGCGATATGCTGACTCTGTAAACCGCTTAGAGAGGGCTGAAAGCCCTATGAAGCGGTATATAAGTCTAACTACTATTGCTATTGCTTCTTGTTCTACCCTCAGGCGCTTTGGAGAATAGTTTGACTCTCTCTTCTTTGTGGCAGCCCCTCAAATATTGGAACACTGCTATCATGCAGTGTTCTAATATTGTCCTTCTTAGTCCTTTAGGTCTCCCCTAGTCCTTCTTTTCATTAAACTAGACATACCCACTTCTTGCAACCGTTCTTCATATATTTTAGCCTCCAGTCCCCTAATCATCTTGGTTACTCTTCTTTACTTTAATTTATTTTTGCTTCTCACTTCCATTCTTTGAATCTCAGCTTGTAAAAGTTAAACTCTTAAAGATCCCAACTGTGGTTACTAAACAAGGACTAATTGTATCTTCCAACTCCAGCTTCACCCTATCCCAACATTTGAAGGAAGAGATGTCACTTTTCAGCCTTCTGGCAGGATCTGCTGGATCTCAAAGGGAAGGGGCTCCCAGCCAGGGCTACCATAGAGAAGGCACCTTTCCTAGGGCCGACTAGATGGCAATATTTAGACAAAGTGGCAACATTTAGGCAAGAAAAACCAAATGCACAGGTACAGTATGGATGGTACCTGGCTCTATAGTAGTAACTGTGAGGGGGGTCTTGGAGTCCTAGGGGACAACCACTTAAATATAAGCCAGCAATGTTCTGCAGCTGCCAAAAAAGCCAACACAGTTCTAGTTTGCATTATTAGAGGGATAGAATCAAGATCACATGAAGTGTTAATACACTTTTATAATGCCTTGGTAAAGCCACACTTGGAATACTGCATTCAGTTTTGGTCGCCACGATGTAGAAAAGATGTGGAGACTCTAGAAAGAGTGCAGAGAAGAGCAACAAAGATGATGAGGGGACTGGGGGCCAAAACATATGAAGAACGGTTGCAGGAACTGGTATGTCTAGTTTAATGAAAAGAAGGACCAGGGGAGATATGATAGTAGTGTTCCAATATCTATGTGTTCCACAAAGAAGAGGGAGTCAAACTATTCTCCAAGGCACCTGAGGGTAGAACAAGAAGCAATGGGTGGAAACTAATCAAGGAGGGAAGCAACTTAGAACTGAGGAGAAATTTCCTGACAGTGAGAACAATTAATCAGTGGAACAACTTGCCTCCAGAAGTTGTGAATGCCCCAACACTGGAAGTCTTTAAGAAGATGTTGGATAACCATTTGTCTGAAGTGGTGTAGGGTTTCCTGCCTAAGCAGGAGGTTGGACTAGAAGACCTCCAAGGTCCCTTCCAACTCTGTTATTCTATTATATTTGTTGAATTTGATGGGACTGACATTTATGTAAATCATCCTAGGATATGTTGGTAATCCACTATAATTTCACCTCTTGGAGTGTGCTTTTTTTTAAGTATTGTGAAAGAAATAGTGTCTTTTTTTACCTTGAGCACTGAAACATTCCCGTTGAAGCTGCTAATCTTATTAAATCTAAAAAAAAGTTGGTGGAAAATGTCAGGTGGAAATATTATAACAAGTGTTCTTTGTAACAGACATACAAACAAACAAATAAAAAAGAGGTTGGATATATTTTTTAAAAAAATCTTGTTTTGTGTATATTTATAAATCAGAAGGAAAGTAACTCAGGGATATCCGCAGGGCATTGCTTGTTTCTTAAATGACTGGCAACCACTTGTGGAAACCAAATTACAATTTTGCTAAAGGATTGTGTTTGAATTTTGATTTTTTTTTTTACCCATCTGTTCTCACATCTCAAATGGAGACCAGGTAAATAGCAGCAGTTTGGCATCATTTCTCTTCAGTTGCTTTAATAGAAAGATTGATTGCCAATGCATATAAACCTCTGGTTTCCATCCTGCTATATCCAGAGTCCTATCTAAAGTATCTGGGAGTTTTACTTAACACCGACTTTATTACAGATGCTCCTGGAGTTACAGCCATTTTTTTTAGCAATCCTTCAAAGTTACATCAGCACTGGAAAAAAAAGTGACTTTCGATCAGTCCTCGCACTTATGACTGTTGCCCCATCCCCATGGTCACATGATCAAAATTCAGACGCTTGGCAACTGACTCATATTTATGACGGAGCAGTGTCCCAGGATCATGTGATCCTCTTTTGCCATCTTCTGACAAGCAAAATCAACGGGGAAGCCAAATTCACTTAACAACCGTGTTCCTTATTTAACACTGCAGCGATTCACTTAAGAACTGCGGCAAGAAAGATGGTAAAAGGGGGCAAAATTCATTTGACAACTGTTTCACTTAGCAACTTAATTTTTCAGCTCCACTTGGATCGTAAGTGTACTGGTTTACTTTAAAAAAAAAGACAGCAACTACAGCGGAACTAAATGGAGCCTCTATTGTTGTTATGTTAGTAACACAGCTGTTCAGTGAATCTGACTTCCCCATTGACTTTGCTTGTCAGAAAGTTGCAAAGGGAGATTACATGACCCTGGGACACAGCAACCATAATCAATCCATCAATCAATCAGAAAAGAGCTGGAAGAGGTCTGATTTTTCACCCTCCCCAGGCTTCAGGAAACCCTCTGAAAGCTGGGGAGGGCGAAAAACAGCCCCAAAGGGCCAACCCAAAGTTCATTCCCAAACTTCCGGTTGGGCCATTGGGGGGCCATAGGAGACGTGTTTCACCCTCCCCAGGCTTCAGGAAAGCTTCCGTAGCCTGGGGAGGGGTCATGCATGCATGTGCAGAGGGGGGGGTCGCACACACATGTGCAAGTGGGTGGCAGTGGTGGGATTCAGCCGGTTCGCACCTATACGGGAGAACCGGTTGGTAACTTTTTAAGCAGTTCAGAGAACCGGTTGTTGGAGGAAATCTCATTTTGTTTTTTCCCCACTTTACAGGGCTAATCCTGTAAGGAAGGCAGGAAGGAAACATTCTGGTGTTGTTTCTAGCCTGATCTTTAGTGCCCTGCTTACAGAAATTGCCTCTCCAGTTAACCCTTATTGCATTGTAACAGCTAAGGTGAAGCGCCCATCAACGTGAGTGATGTTGAGTTGGCCACGCCCACCCAGTCACATGACCACCAAGCCCCACCTACCCTACTGGTCATTAGGGCAGAGAACTGGTTGTTAAATTATTTGAATCCCACCACTGGTGGGTGGTGAGATTGAGTGGGCACTCGCATGCGTACGATAGCACACGCGTGCAATTTTGGCATACACAAGAAAAAAGGTTTGCCATCACTGTCCTATATCATTTCAGACAAGCGACTGCCCAGTCTCTTCTTAAAAACCTCCAGTGATGAAGCCCCCATGACATCTGAAGGCAATTTCTGTTCCACTGGTCAATTGTCTTCACTTATCATTTGAGGAGATTAAATAATAGGAGGCATTTGCAGAGGTCTTGCTGACTAGCTGGGACTCTAAAGGCTTGGTCTGGTCTTATAAGATGCAGCATGGATTTTTTTGGAGGCCACAATTTCCCAAGCTTTAGGCAAACATTTCTTAAAAGCCGAACATTACAGCATGCTCAGAACCACTGTGAAGGGAGACAATATTCATTGGGAAGTTGCAGCTAATAGGCCTAGGAGTGAGCTTGCAGGCCTCACTGAACCAAAGTTTTAAACTAATATAATTGCAAAATGTACCAGACTAATATTTCCAAATGTGCTGACTTGTGCTGCATTTTCTGCAAAGTTTGTACTTGATATGGATATATTTAGAGCAGGAAGAGTAAGATGGTGGAAAATGAGGAACTGAAAGTAGAAAGCGTCTGAGAACTTCGAATGTACATGGGTATTTGCAGAGAGTGACGGTCAGTAAGGCAGAACAAAGAAGTAAGTTGTGAAACGCATGCAGAAAAGTATAAAAAGATTGTCTTGGGAAGAGTTGAGGGCCGCTGGGCGTAACTAATCCTTGCTGGGTTCACCTATGACAGTGAACCTTATTGCAATAAGATGCTAATTTAAATAATGCTATGTTTGCTATTCATGTTCAAAAATGGTTCATGAAACAATTAACCTCGGATCTTAAAGTAAGATTTATTGCCTGTGGTTGCTTGTGGTTTCCCTTCGTTTTTTATATAGGAATTTTTTTTCTAACACCACAGAAGGAGAAGGTGAGCGACGGGCAGTGGTGGGTTTCAATTTTTTTTAGAACCTCTTCTGTAGGTGTGGCCTGCTTTGTGGGAGTGGCTTTCTGGCCATGTGACTGGGTGGACGTGGCCAACTTGTAAAATGTGGTGATACTCACTTAAAAACGCTCTTGCTTTCCAACCAAGATGTTGGCTCAGAAACTCTGGCATTTGAAGCACGCAAGTCTTAAAGCTGTCATGTTATAAACCATTACACCTCTAACCCTTTAGAAAAAAAAAACCAGAGGTGTTCAAACTTGACAGCTTTAAGACTTGTGGACTTCAACTCCCAGAATTCCTCCTCCAGTCATGTTTGCTCAGGAACTCTGGCATTGAAGTGTGCAAGTCTTAAAGCTGTCAAGTTACAAGACCCTGGCACCCCCAACCCTTTAGAAAAAAAAACCCAGGGGTGTTCAAACTTGACAGCTTTAAGACTTGTGGACTTCAACTCCCAGAATTCCTCCTCTTGCTCTTCATCTTGATGATGTGCGGATGGACAGGGGGGGGGAGGGAGCTGGAACCCGTTCTAAACGGCACAGTAGATTTGTGGAACCTCTTCTATAGAAGAGGTTAGAACTGGGAGGAACCCACCCATGGCGATGGGAGGGAGATAGTTCCCAATAGTTTCCGAGACATTTCAAGGGGGAGACTGGGGTGGAGGGAAAAGTGGGGTTACAGCTTCTTCTCTTTTGGCTGGCTGGCCAAATACAAAGCCTGGCCGTCGCTGGAGTTAATCCATCTTTAACTCTGTCTGCGGACCACCCAGCGAAAGAGCAGTCACCCATAGAAGATCCCTAATATAGTATAAAATGCAGAGAGATCTTACAAGCGACTTAAAGGTTTAGCTGGACTTCAGGGCGGTGGTGCAAAAGGTCTCCTGGGCTCTCTGTCCTGCACGCAGCCCCCTCCTCTTCTGGCTGCCCTTGCTCTCAGACTGGAGATTAGCCCGTTTCCCCCCCCCTCCTGCTTCCCCCCCCCCACATCCTAGGGCAGGCCAATTGAATGGGCTTTTCAAGTACCGTATCTGCCTTCAAGTCTTTTTAAATACACCCAGAAGGGGGGGGGAACGGGTGGGGAAGGGCTCTGGAGTTCAGATACTTCTACACCAGATTTGGCACCAGCTGGTGTTTGGTCCCCGCCATAATCCAAAACGTTTTGAAATCTCAACGGGAATTGGAAAGAAAACTTGAGGCATCACACGCCGATAAACACCCGCTTCTCCATCGATTTATTGTTCCCTGAAGTTATCCTGTAGTTGTCCTTAACTCAACATGAATTCTGGTACTTAAGCACTTCAGTTCACATTTCTTGCTTCAACAGTAGTTTCCCTGGCATCCCATTCAGTGGTGGGATTCAACATTTTTTACTACCGGTTCTGTGGGCGTGGCTTTGTGGACATGGTGTGGCTTGGTGGGCGTGGCTTGGTGGGCATGGCAGAGGAAGGATACTGTAAAATCCCCATTCCCTTCCCACTCTAGGGGAAGGATACTGTAAAATCCCATTCCCTCCTCTCTCCAGGGAAAGGATACTGCAAAATCCCCATTCCCTTCCCACTCCAGGGGAAGGATACTGTAAAATCCCATTCCCTCCTCTCTCCAGGGGAAGGATACTGCAAAATCCCCATTCCCTTCCCACTCCAGGGGAAGGATACTGTAAAATCCCCATTCCCTTCCCACTCCAGGGGAAGAATGCTGACTCTCTGTAAACCGCTTAGAGAGGCCTGAAAGGCCTATGAAGCGGTATATAAGTCTACTGCTATTGCTATCTCCAGGGGAAGGATACTGTAAAATCCCATTCCCTCCTCTCTCCAGGGGAAGGATACTGTAAAATCCCATTCCCACCCCACTCCAGGGGAAGGATACTGTAAAATCCCATTCCCACCCCACTCCAGGGGAAGGATACTGTTCTGATTGCACCACAAACGCAGTAGTCATCCTTACCTTTCACAGAGGCACTGAGTTTTATAAATATGAGCATGATAGTGTAGAATAATCATATCCAAGGACCAGTGGTGGGTTTCGAAAAATTTTGGAACCTCTTCTGTAGGTGTGGCCTGCTTTCCGGGTCCACTGGTGGAACCTCTTCTAACCGGTTCAGTAGATTTGACGAACCGGTTCTACCGAATAGGTGCGAACTGGTAGGAATCCACCTCTGGTGGGGATGGAATGGGGATTTTGCAGTATCCTTCCCCTACCATGCCAGCCAAGCCATTCCTGCCAAGCCAGGCCACACCCACCAAGCCACGCCCACAGAACCTGAAGCTCCCATCCTGATTGGCCAACTCTGCCTAGAACAACATAGGACAGATTGAACAGTAGAGGATCAAAGATAGCCTCGTTCCACTTTGACTTCCAAGGCTGAGACTTCTGGAAAATAGATTTATTTGCACCCTGGCAACATGGCTTGTGACATCACAAACCCAAGTTCCGAAAGGATGCTGGGCAGTAGAGAGTTCTTTCTGTGCCTGGTTGGTAAAATGAAGAACCCAGATTGTTGGGGACAATATGCTGACTAAACCACTTAAGAGAGGGCTGTAAAGCAACATGAAGCAATATATAAGTCTAAGGCAGGGGTGGGTTCCTGCCAGTTCTAACCTCTTCTATAGAAGAGGTTCCACAAATCTACCGTGCCGTGTAGAACCGGTTCCAGCTCCCTCCCCCTGCCCGTCTGCACCACGCTTGCCCTGCCCACCGCTCACTGATTGGCTGACTTACCAATCGCCCCGCCCACCTCTAAGAGTCCTATCTAAACCTTAAAGTCTTAAAGCTGTCAAGTTAGAACATCCCTGGGTTTTTTTTCCTAAAGGGTTAGGGGTGCGAGGGTCTTGTAACTTGACAGCTTTAAGACTTGCACACTTCAATGCCAGAGTTCCTGAGCCAACATGACTGGAGGAGGAATTCTGGGAGTTGAAGTCCACAAGTCTTAAAGCTCTCACGTTTGAACACCCCTGGGTTTTTTCCCCGAAAGGGTTAGGGGTGCAAGGGTCTTGTAACTTGACAGCTTTAAGACTTGCGTGCTTCAAATGCCAGAGTTTCTGAGCCAACATTTTGATTGCTAAGCAAGGGTGTTGTTAAGTGAGTTTCACCACATTTTACAAGTTGGCCATGCCCACCCAGTCACATGACTGCCAAGCCACTCCCACTCGGTCACATGGCTGGAAAGCCACTCCCACAAAGCAGGTCACACCTACAGAAGAGGTTCTAAAAATTTTTGAAACCTACTACTGGTCTAAGGGCTATTGCTATTGCAGAACCGGCTAAAAATATGGAAGAGCCTGCACAATTAATTTGAATATGGATAAGTACAAAGGACCTCAACAAGAAAAGAGGAGCGGAAAGAAGGAGAAAATATATTTATTTTTAAATTATTTTTACTTTTTTTATATTGCACGTTTTATTTCCTGCAAGCCGCCATGAGTGGCCTGTGAGCAATATAAAGTTGCCTGTGAGCAATATAAAGTAGGTGGCAATATAAATTTTCCAAATAAATAAACAGACCAATAAATAAAGGAGAGTTCTTGGGGTGCTCCGTTTTCTTGCAGAGGTTTCATTGCTCTAACTAGGTAACATCATCCTTGCTAGCTGATGTGCGGGTTAAATAAATGCAAAGGAAAGCTCTGTTTATTTTATTTTTAATATTCTTTTGCTGAAGGTGAGCTTCTTGAATTGCCCTCTCCCTCCACCCAAATCCAAATGGGGGGGGGGGCGGGCAGTGTCCTGCCTTGTGCTGGGAACTCTCCAAACAGAGAAGCAGATACAGATTAACAGAATTGGAAGGAATCCTCGAAGTCCATGATGGCGAGGCGTTGCCCTGTCAGCTGGCCAGCACTCATGCGCATGCTGGCCAGCTGAGTTCACCCTTTTTTAAAGTCATTTTTTGCCCTCCCCAGGCTCCAGAGGCTTTATAGGAGCTTGGGGAGGGCGCAAAGAGCCTCTCCCACTTCTCGAGGCACTCCGGAGGCTTCAGGAGCTTTCCTGGAGCCTCCGGAGTGCAAAAAACAGGCCCTATGGGTAAACAGGAAATTCGGGAACGGACTTCCGGTTTGCTCAGGGGGCCGGTTTAAGCTCCCCGGAGGCTTCAGAGAAGCCTCCTGAAGATCCCTGAAGCCTCTGGAGGGCCTCCGGGGTGGTGGGGGAGGCTGTTTTTGCCCTCCCCAGGATCCTCTAAAGCCTCTGGAGCCTTGGGAGGGTGAAAAAAGCATGAAAAAAATGGGGGGAGCGCCTCTCATGCGCACATGCGCACGGGGGGGCTCCATGCATTGCATTATGGATGCGGCAGGCTCACGCACGACTCCCCTGCGCTCTCTCCCTTATGGCACGTGAGCCAAAAAAGGTTCGCCATTGCTGTTCTAAGTCCATGATGGCAAACCTATAGCATGAGCGCCACAGGTGGCACGCAGAGCCTTCTCTGCGGGCAGGCAAGCCGTTGCCCAGCTCAGCTCCACCATGCATGCAGGTGCACCTCCTGCTAATCAGCTGGTTTTCAGGTCTCCGCTGCGCTTTTGGGTGACATTTGTGCATGCACGGGGGAGGGTATGGTCACATCCACATGCGTAGGGAGGAGCGTGGGGGGGTGTCCTGGGAGGTTTCAGGGAGGCCCGCTAGGCCCAAAACGGGGCACAGGGGGTCATGCACGCCTGCCTGGGGGGAGCAGGAAGGTGTGGCAGGGGGATCACACATGCATGCACGGGGTGGTGTCGCGCACACATTGCATTATGGGTGTGGGCACACGTGTGCATTGTCGCGTGCACATTTTTGGCACACGAGGACAAAAAGGTTAGCCATCACTCTTCTAAGTCATCTAGTCCATCCGCAGCTGAAGGGACGCAGCTCTTTTTCGGAGGAAGCGGGCAAAGGCAGCTTGTGCTGCGGATGAGCTGCTCTGGGCAAAGAGGCGAAGAACGAAGCTGGGGAACGCTGCGCCTGTTTAGGCGCCTCTTCAAAGGGAAGTGTTGAGTCTTTGGGGCTGAATTGCAGGTAGCCCTCAACTTATAACTATTCGTTTATTCACCTCTCCAAATGACAATGGCACTGAAAAAAATGACTTACGATCCTTTTTCACCCTTACCGTTGCAGCAGCCCCTTGGTCAGGTGATCAGACTTTGGATGCTTGGCAACTGGCATGGCTTTATGCCGGTTGCAGTGTCTTGGAGTCCTGTGATCACCTTTTGGGACCCTTCTGATAAGCAAAGTCAATTGGCAAGCCGGATTCACTTCACAACCCTTTTAATAACAGGGCAACAAAGTCATTTAGTGATGATTCAAGTTTCAACAACACTGAAAAAAAGGACTTACGGCCATTTTTCACACTTATGACGATTGCAGCAGCATCCTGGTCACATGCAGAGGTGGCATTCAACAGGTTCTGACCAGTTCTGGAGAGCAGAAATTTTGAGTAGTTTGGAGAACCGGCAAATACCACCTCTGGCTGGCCACGCCCCCATCTCTTCTCTGCCTCCCAAGTCCCAGCCGATCAGGAGGGAATGGGGATTTTGCAGTATCCTTCCCCTGGCACGCTTACCAAGCCATGCCACGCCCACCAAGCCTACGGCCACAGAACCAGTAGTAAAAAAAAGTTGAATCTCGCCACTGGTCACATGATCAAAACTCAGAGGCTTGGCAACTGACTCATATTTATGATGATTACAGTGTCCCGGGGTCATGTAATTAATTACCTTTTGTGACCTTCTGACAAGCAAAGTCAAAGGAGAAGCCAAATTCATTTAACAACCCGGTTACTCACCTGTTCTGACCCCCTCCTCCATCCAGTAACGAATGCCGAGACAAGCTTAATTGGAATTCTACAGCACTTTATTAGCAGGAAACATAAATCTCGGTGGCTGAAAGCCCAAACATAAACAAACAGATAAGAATCTTGGCAGCAACTCAGACGTTGGCAGAGACAGATAACAGCTTCTCCAGCGTTAAGAATGAAGTTGAATCCTGCAAATCAGACTCCTCCCCGAGTCCCTCCTTACATACAATCTTGAGAGGAGCCTAATTACAACCAGCTGGGTCCAATTATCTTTTGTAACTGCGTAGCTGTTTTCTCCGTCAATCTGCACGGCGTTGCCAGGCATCCAGGACCACCTCCCTTGTCTCCCCGTCACTACTCCAAGGCCTGACGTCATAAGCACACTCCCTTCGGCTCTCACTGCTGCTCCATGCCTCAGACACCTCCTGGTGGCCAACCAGCCTCTCTGCGCCCTGCTCGGAGTCGGAACCCTGTCCAGGGTCCTCCACCTCTTCCAGAGCCGACTCATAAGGCCCCTCGCTGTCGGAGTCTGTTTGCAGCTCCAACGGCTCCTGCTGGGCCACAACACTAACCTAACATCTGTAGTGATTCCCTTAACAACTGCGACAAGATAGTAAAATGGGGCAAAACTCATTAACAACTGTCTTGCTTAGCAATGGAAGCTTTGGGCTCCATTACGGTTGTAAGTCGAGGACTACCTGTCGTTTTTCCGGCTGGGGAATGGCTTTGTTGTCCCTGAAAGAGGGCTGTATCAATCAGTTAGCAAAGGGTGGATTTCAGCTCCTGGTCGATGGCTGCATCCATGTGGCTTTCTGGACAGCCAGGAGTGTCAAAAAAATCCAAGATGGTGTCTTGCTTTCTAGAATTCATAAGCACCAATCCAGCATGAGCTGAAGCACATATATGGACTCCTGTACCCCACCTTGAACGGGACGTGGTGGCTCAGTGGCTAAGATGCTGAGTTTGTCGATCAGAAAGGTTGGCAATTTGGTGGTGCGAATCCCTAGCACCGCGTAACAGAGTGAGCTCCCGTGACTTGTCCCAGCTTCTGCCAACCTAGCAGTGCGAAAGCACGTAAAAAATGCAAGTAGAAAAATAGGAACCACCTTTGGTGGGATGGTAACAGCGTTCCGTGGGCCTTCGGAATTTAGTCATGCCGGCCACATGACCACGGAGATGCCTTCAGACAGCGCTGGCTCTTCGGCTTAGAAACAGAGATAAGCACCGCCCCCTAGAGTCGGGAACGGCTAGCACTAGAACCTTTCTCTTTACTCTACCTTAACTACTCTCTGGGAAGAAAGCACACGCATACACACATGCATAGAACCAACATGTGACAAGAAGGGAGGAAAAAACTTTTTTCCCTACTGAGAAAAGAGGAAGCAGGAGTTTGAGAAGTTGGTCTCTGCAGGAAAAAACTCTCCCAAGTTTTTTTTCTCTTTAATTTAGCAGACAATGTTTGCCAACTAGCCAAAGTTTTGGAATTGCTGGGCTAGAAATGAATACTTGTGCTTAAGAGCAGGGTTGCATCAGTGGTGGGTTCCGGATTCCGTTCCAACTGATATGGTTGGAACGGCCCTGGCGTCACTCACAGGCATGCGTGTGGCATTCACACACATGCACACGGCACGCACATGTGTTATAGCTGCAAACAAAGCTTCCGCATGCCTCTGCGACACTCCAGATGCTCGGCGGAGCATTGCACAGGTGCTGTATGCGCCATGCGCGTTCACGGAAGCGCCAAAAGCTTTAAAACACGGTAAGGAGCTCAGGCAGGCGGGTGGGCCCTCCGGAGCACCGTACCGGAACGGTACCCGGTGCTCTGAGCAGGCTCCGGTATGCCTGTACCGGGGCATACCGCCTGCAACCCACCACTGGGTTGCATTCACAGTCAGTCCTAGATAGCTCCATCCTCTTCTCTGGTTCTGCCTCCCTTCACAAGCAGAGATTCTCCATATTTTACAGATATCTTCTCAAAAGGGCAAAAAAAGGAAGATTTTATATATGTCCCATCTCCTCCAGCTCCCTTTTAAAAACAGAGAGCCAACGGCGTGGAGAAGATACTGCTTCGAATCCAGCCCTGTTGGATGCTGAAGTCAATTTATCACCCAGTCAGGAGAGAAATGGGAAGGGAGTTTAAAGTGGGGGGGAGACTTCAGGCACAATCTGGAAAAGGGGTGCTTTGGGGGCTGTGCCCAGAGAAGGTCTGGTAGGGAGAGGCGGAGACGGGGGAAGAAAGGGGAAGACACACATTCATCTTCTGCTTTTTGTCTACTATGAAATGAAAATTCGACACTGTCTAGGATGTACGGAGGTTCTCAAGTCCTTCTGATTAGTTCCAGGGACACCAAATCCCATCAGCCCAGCCCCCAGGGACTAAAAGTTGTTAAAAGCACCAGAGAAGTCTAGGAAAAGGCTGTTCTGCCTGTAGGAAAAAAATACATCACTTACATATGTACTTACTTACACACACATACATCTGTCTGTCTGTCTGTTTATATCTTGTATCTTGTCTTTTTATGTAGGCTGAGAGCATATGCACCAAAGACAAATTCCTTGTGTGACCAATCACACTTGGCCAATAAAGAATTGTATTGTACTGTATTGTATTGTATTGTATTGTATTGTATTGTGTTCTATTCTATTCTACTCCATTCTATTCTAGTTCTGTCTGTTTATATCTAGCTATCATATCTCTCCATCTCCCTCCCTCTCCTTCTCCCCTTCTGCCTGTATCTATTTATTTATCCATCTCAGGGACACGGTGGTGGCTCAGTAACTAAGACACTGAGCTTGTAGATCAGAAAGGTCGGCAGTTCAGCAGTTAGAATCCCTAGCCTAGCACCAAGTAGCGGAGTGAGCTCCCGTTACTTGTCCCAGCTTCTGCCAACCTAGCAGTTCAAAAGCACGTACAAATGCAAGTAGAAAAATAGGAACCACCTTTGGTGGGAAGGTAACAGTGTTCCGTGTGCCTTTGGCATTTAGTCATGCTGGCCACATGACCACAGAGATGTCTTTGGATAGTGGTGGCTCTTCGGCTTTGAAACGAAAATAAGCACCACCCCCTAGAGTCGGGAATGACTAGCACATATATGCAAGGGGAACCTTTACATCTATCTATCTATCTATCTATCTATCTATCTATCTATCTATCTATCTATCACCTACCATCTCTATCTATCATCTATCTATTATCTATCTATATCACCTACCTATCATCTCTATCATCTATCTATCTATCTATCTATCTATCTATCTATCTATCTATCTATCTATCTATCTATCTATCTATCTATCTATCTATCTATCTATCTATCCAGTCTATCCTTCCATCCATTATTCTATAATGTCTGTCTGTCTATCTATCTATCTATCTATCTATCTATCTATCTATCTATCTATCTATCTATCTATCTATCTATCTATCATCTATCTATCTATCTATCTATCACCTACCTATCATCTCTATCAATCTATCTCACCTATCATCTCTATCATCTATCTATCTATCTATCTATCTATCTATCTATCTATCTATCTATCTATCTATCTATCTACCTATCACCTACCTATCATCTCTATCATCTATCTACCTATCTACCTATCTACCTACCTACCTACCTATCATCTCTATCACCTACCTATCTATCTATCTATCAATCATCTATCTATCTATCTATCTATCTATCTATCTATCTATCTAATCTAATCTAATCTATCTAAACAAGACATTGGTTCAGGCCTTTTCTTGGCTGCAGTAACTGATTTTCAATGAACTGCTGTTTCTCAAAATTGAGGTTCTATTTAATTTTCATTTACTCGATCAGACAGGACTAGGAAGAGAAACAGGTTCAAACCTTGTTCGTGCTTGAATAAAACACCACCAGGAGATCCCTGAGAAGTTACAAAGAAAATCTGAAAAAGAACCTAGGAAACTATTTCTGTCCTGTTGCCGTGGAATCTGCCGGAATGTCCTTAAGGCTGAGAAGTTTTGATGGAGTCAAGGTGCCCTATCCTTAACTTTTTAATTTGGTTTTCATGGCTAACAGGCCTTGTTCTGTAGCTGTGTGACACAATTCTTTTTTAAAAAAAAGCTATTATCAGCACACTTTTTTTGCAAATGTGTAAATTAATCATTTGATTTTTAAAAAAATCCTTTTTATTAGTCCCAGATCTATTATTGGCCAGCTTTCTTTACTGAAATATGAGAAGAACATGGAGCTAGCTATTGTACTGTTGACGGCTACTTCAGCTTCAACCGTAATAATACATGGACAAACCATAGATACAAACTCAAAGTAAACTGCAGAAAGTATGACTTCAGCAACAGAGGAGTCAATGCCTGGAAAGCTCTACCTGACTCCATTGTTACATCCTCTAACCCCCAAAACTTTAACCTTAAACTGTCTACTGTGGGCCTCGGCCCATTCTTAAGACGTCCGTAAAGGGGGCATGCATAAGCGCACCAGTGTGCCTAATGTCCCTGTCCTACTGTCCCCATTTATAGCAATAGCAGTTAGACTTATATACCGCTTCATAGGGCTTTCAGCCCTCTCTAAGCGGTTTACAGAGTCAGCATATCGCCCCCACAGTCTGGGTCCTCATTTCACCCACCTCGGAAGGATGGAAGGCTGAGTCAACCTTGAGCCGGTGAGATTACAACCGCTGAACTGCAGATAACAGTCAGCTGTAGTGGCCTTCAGTACTGCACCCTAACCACTGTGCCACCTCGGCTCCCTTTAATTTATTTATATTCATTTCTTATGTATATATGTATACCTGCTTCTGTGGTGAGTTCTGGATCCCATTCCAACCAATATGGTTGGAACGGGCCTGGCGGCATCCACATGGACGTGCGCAGTGTGCGCGCATACAAGCGCAGTGCGCGTATGCCTCGTACCTGCCAGCGATACCTCTGCAAGCCTCCGCGACACTCCAGTTGCTCGGCGGAGCATAGCGCAGGTGCTGTACGCACCATACTCGTGCGCAGAAGCGCCGAAGGCTTTAAAGGACAGGTAAGGAGCTCGGGCAGGCGGGTGGGCCCTCCGGAGCACCGTACCAGAACGGTACCCATTGCTCTAGGCAGGCTCCGGTTCGCCCGTACCAGGGCGTACCACCTGCAACCCACCACTGACCTGCTTATACTTATATGTTTACATGTTATATTCATACTTATACTTGTTTTCTCATACATGCTTGACAAACCTAAATAATTAAATAGTACATTTACCTACCTCAATTCTCAACCTATAGTTGTCCACTTTCTAGACTAGAAACTTTGTTGTATACCATTCCTGATATTAAATTATGTGGATAATATAAGTATATATATACAGTTCTAAGCTGCATAAACAGAAGGGTAGAATCAAGATCACGTGAAGTGTTAATACACTTTTATAAGGCCTTGGTAAGGCCACACTTGGAATACTGCATTCAGTTTTGGTCACCCCGATGTAGAAAAGATGTGGAGACTCCAGAAAGAGTGCAGAGAAGAGCAACAAAGATGATTAGGGGACTGGAGGATAAAACATATGAAGAACGGTTGCAGGAACTGGGTAAGTCTAGTTTAATAGAAAGAAGGACTAGGGGAGACATGATAGCAATCTTCCAACATCTCAGGGGTTGCCACAAAGAAGAGGGAGTCAAACTATTTTCCAAGGCACCTGAGGGTAGAACAAGAAGCAATGGGTGGAAACTAATCAACTGCAATGGGCTCTACATGGGGTTGCCCTTGAAGTGCATCCGGCGACTGCAGTTAGTCCAGAATGCAGCCGCGCGAGTGATAGTGGGCGCACCGCGGTTCGCCCACGTTACACCTATCCTCCGCGAGCTGCACTGGCTACCTGTCGGTCTCCGGGTGCGCTTCAGGGTACTGATGACCACCTTTAAAGCACTCCATGGTAGTGGATCTGGGTACTTGAGAGACCGCCTTCTGCCGATTACCTCCCTCCGACCGATTAGATCGCACAGACTGGGCCTCCTCCGAATCCCATCCGCCAGTCAATGTCGACTGGCGACTACACGGAGGAGAGCCTTTTCTGTTGCAGCTCCGACCCTGTGGAACGATCTCCCCGTCGAGATCCGCACCCTCACCACCATCCAGACCTTTCGCGCAGCCCTCAAGACCTGGCTCTCCCATCAGGCCTGGGGATAGGTTCCCAATTTACCCGCCCGAGTGTTGACTGTTGAATGAAAGTTGTGTTTTATTATTTTTCTTTTGTTCACATTTTGTTTGTTTTTTGATATTGCACCCCCTTCCCCGTGATTGTAAGCCGCCCTGAGTCCCCTCAGGGAAAAGGGCGGCCTATAAATCTTAATAAATGACTAAAAAAAATGACTAATCAAGGAGAGAAGCAACCTAGAACTGAGGAGAAATTGCCTGACAATTAGAACAATTAATCAGTGGAACAGCTTGCCTCCAGAAGTTGTGAATGCCCCAACACTGCAAGTCTTTAAGAAGATGTTGGATAGCCATTTGTCTGAAACGGTATAGGGTTCCCTGCCTAGGCAGCGGGTTGGACTAGAAGGCCTCCAAGGTCCCTTCCAACTCTGCCATTGTATTGTATTGTATATTAAACCCATCAGCAATTTCATTTTAGTTCCTTTCAAGAGATCTACAGTTTTTGCACATCTAACATTATCACAGTCAAATTCCTTGGAGGTGGGCATGTATTTACGGAATCATTTTTCCTCTCCCCTTCTCATATTTTTAAGGCGCACACAACTGCTATCTATTTCTCAGCAAAAAGATTAAAGCTCCATCTAGTGCTGAAGATTGGCAAGGACCTCCCATTACTGGTATCCATGGCAACCTTGCATCGCTCTCTCTCCCTATCACTTCAAACCAAGGATATCCCAGCCAGAGGCTGACTCATTTGGACACAACTCTACAGCTTGTCAAAATGCCACAAGAGAGTTGGTGGACAACTGAGAATGGAAGAGAAAGAATTGGAAATATTAGGGGGGAGTCTTTTTTTTTAAAGGCCATCTGCGCTAGCAGCTATTATCAACACATTTTTTGTAAATGTATAAATTAAGTACGTGTCTTATTTGTCTATCATGGCTTTGTCCATCATTTATAACATTTGATGCTGCAGGGAACTGCAAATTCATTTTATAAAAATGACAGGAACTGGGCATTTCAACAAATTAATCAGTCATGGAGTTATATTCACCCAAAGCAGATCTTGTTGATGTAAATATCTTCTAAAATAAACAAACATGTGTCTTGCTTACTGTAAGTCATGTGTCAGAAGGTCTGGTAGTTCCCTTTCTGATTGTCACATTTTATTAAAAGGGATTTGCTTTGGTGAATTATAACTCTCGTTATCAGATAGTTTATTAAAGTGGATGCCTTGTGATACAATGGATTTATTGGTGCTCTGAGTGAGAACTCTGGATAGATCTGTTTGATGATCCATTTGTCCATTTTCCTGACTGTCTATATTATTTTCAGGAGCCTTCTCCAACACAAAAGTTAAAAACATCAATATTTTTCCTGTCCTACATACTTCTTTAAAGTCTAAATCTTGCTTCCATGGAGAGTCACAGGGAGGACCATAGATTGTGCGATTCCTATCTACATATACCCCAATCAAGAAACTGTCAAAGAGCCATCAGTAAACAGCCCAACCAAAGAATCTCTAAGACCACTCCCCACCCACGTAACACCTATCCTCCGCGAGCTGCACTGGCTGCCTATTGGTCTCCGGATACACTTCAAGGCGCTAGTCGTCACTTATAAAGCCCTTCATGGTATTGGACCTGGGTACTTGGCCTGCTGCCAATTACCTCCACCAGACCGATCAGATCGCACAGAGCAGGCCTCCTCCGAATCCCATCCGCCGGCCAGTGTCGACTGGCAACTACCCGGAGGAGAGCCTTCTCTGTGGCTGCTCCGACCCTCTGGAACGAACTCCCCGTGGAGATTCGCACCCTCACCACCCTCCAGGCCTTCCGCATAGCCCTCAAAACCTGGCTGTTCTGACAGGCCTGGGGCTAAAGAATCGTTGCCCCTATCTCGAGTGGTATGATTGTTGTGCTTTTAATTATGTATTGTTTTTGTGTTGTTGTTAACTGTCTGTATCCCCCTTCCCTTGAGTTGTGAGCCGCCCTGAGTCCCTTCAGGGAAAAGGGCGGCATACAAATGAAATAAAACTCAAACTCAAACATCCATGCAGACAGGCAAGACACCAGAATATAAGGTGACAGTGTGGGAAGTTATCGTCCAGCCCTCTCCCAGAAAGGTGAAGTGTCCTGGGAAGTGTTGAGGGGGCAGAGTGTTTCTCTGGATGTGAAAAGAGACATGTTTTGAAGGACAGAATGGTTGCCTCTGGCTTTCTGCCCATCCCAAGTTGATGGGCCATTGAGATGGCCAGGCTAGCCCACTTTACATGATAAAGACCTCCTCACTGCAGCTGTAGGGGGAAGGGATATTACTCAACTCTCCACATGGCATCTGATAACTCATCTATACCTGGACTCATCACAGCCTAGAGAGTAGCCCCCTGCATGGCACCATGGGAGTCTGACAACCAGTCAGAATACATTTCTTACACAGGAACAGGAAACAAAGAGGTGGGACTAAACAGGGTATAAAAAGCCTAGCAAGCCCCTTCCTCAGCCCTTCTCTCTTCTTCTCCACCTACATTGAAACATGTGATCACCTTTTCTGTACAGGGCTCAAGCCATGTGGCCCTGTCCAACAATAAACCATCTTTCCAAGCAGCCTCCATGTCTCCAATGTCTTTTTTCCCACTTGGAGCTGAACCCAGAAGGACATTTCTTTCAACAATACTAAGCAGCACTCCTTACTAGCACTGATTATGTTACCTAGTTAGGGTAATGAAAAGTCTGCAAGACAACAACCAAACTCAGAGAGCACCAAGGACCCCTCATTTCAATCCTGAGCTACAAATATTCTGCTTCATTGATTCCTGCTTTTATAGGGAAAGACATTGTAGGAAGTTATCACCCAGCCCTCTCCCAGAAAAATGAAATATCCTAGGAAATATTGAAAAGGCAGAATATTTCTCTGGATGTGAAAAGGAAGAAACATGTTTTAAAAGACAGAATAGCTCCCTGTAGCTTCCTGCCCATCCCCACTTTGTCAATGGGCCATTAAGAAGGCCAAGCTAGTCTACTTTACATAATAAAGAGTTCTTCCTTTCAGCTTCAGGGGGGATGGGATTATGGCATGATAATATTGGCCCTTTACTCATGGCATCTGAGAACTCAGCCAAACCTGGATTCAAAACACAGCCTAGAGAGTTGCCCCTGCATGGGCCCATGAGAGTCTGACAACCAATCAGAATACAAGCTCAAGATCAAAGGCCAGAGGGCATAAAACCAGGGCCTCAGCATCTCAGTCCTTCCCTTCTTTTTTTCTCCACCAACATTAAAGCATATGATCACCTTTTCTGTTCAGGACTCAAGCCATGTGGTCCTGTCCACCATTAAACCATCTTTCCAAGCAGCCTCCATGTCTCCAGTGTCTTTTCCCCCACTTGGAGCCAAACCCAGAAGGACATTTCTTTCATCAACACATCACAGGATCTTCCCAGGATCTTCATCGCTGCCCTATCAATAGCTTATCTGCTACATATTCTTTTGAGTATTGTTCCATCATTGTTGGTGATTGATCCTGAAAGGCAGAAACTATTCACCACTCTGATATCTTCATTGTCATTCTGAGGCTGGTTGTTTTACCCGTTGTCATTCACTTGGTCTTCTTTTACAATTAATTTTAATCCCATTGTTTCATTGGTTCCTCGATTTGCATTAGTAGAACTTCCAGTTATCAGCATAGTAAAATCAGCATAATTCAGGTTATTGATATTTCTTCCCCCCAGGTCTCAATTTATCTTTCCCCCTTCCCCAGCTGCCTTCAATATATATTCAGTTTATTTATTTAGCACATGGCATAAAATGCATTAATAGTAGCAGTAAAGATATATGGAAATAATGCATAATAATACAATGCACGTAAGATTGAGACTCATTAGCTGACCTAGAGTTACCCTGTTTCATTATGTTCCATTCACACTCTGGCTTTCTGAACAAATCCATATCATTTATGTAAATGCATACGCATATATTCACATTTCAATATTAATTCTCCCCACGCTAGTGCCCAACGCATAAATAACTTTTCCCTACAAGATTATATGGGAGAGATGAAGAAAAGAATAGTTGCTGCTATATAAACATAAGAGATTTTGCAGGAAAAAAACCCCAAGCATTTTGTAATATTGCTGTACGGTACACAAATCTTGCACCGCCAAGGAAGATGAGACTACAAGTCCCAAGATGCAACGCGGCGGGCAGGCAGCTGAAAAGCGGAAACAGGTGGGCCTTGAATTCTCACCGAGGAAAGAAAAGGGAAATCACCGCCCGCCTCCTTCTTTTGCCATTGGTTGACGATCGTGGGCTGGTGCGGCTTTTGATTGGTCCAGAGGATTTCACGCCTCCTTTTGGCTACAGGGTTAGAAGGAAAGACACGCTTGTATTTGACTTTCTCTTTTTGCCCGGTCTTTGAATATATATATATATATATTTAAATTTCTGGATCGTGATCCTCCAATACAATGGTAAGCCTTTAATTTTAACTCAGATTTTATTTGCTTTCGCTAAGCTTCTTACTCTCTCCCTTTCAAAAAGTGAGCCTGAGGATTACGGGTGGGGGAAGGTGCTTTGCTATTTTGGTGCCCTTACAGGTATTTTGCTTTAAAATAGAAATGCATGGAGCACTTGGGACGTTTTTAAGGCGAATTGAGTTTGATTAGAGGAGACGATCGCGCAGGTCTTAAGCTTTGGGGTAAACGTGGCGCATTAAATCGAGCTTCCATGGTCAGGAACAGGCTACCTTGAAATGGAGAATAAACAGCAGAGGAAGACATTGGTTTACACAATATAAGCCTGATAATTAGCTGGTCTAAGCCAAAAAACCTATTTGGATTGGCAAAGTGGTGTGTGTGTGTGAAAACTCTTTGTTATATGGTGTCTGAGATTCTTGGAACTGATCTTTTATGTAGGGAAAAAGTGCTCTGGCACTGGGCTGCGACTTTTTCTCACCAAAGACCGATAGATAAAGGTAAAGGTATCAGAGTGAACCGGTAGTAGCGGCGACGGGAGGCGCAGAAGCATTGCATGAGCACGCAAGTGAACCGGTAGTAAAATAAATTGAAACCCACCACTGACACGTATGTGCTCATCTCCGTTTCAAAGCCGAAGAGCCAGCGCTGTCCGAAGACGTCTCCGTGGTCATGTGGCCGGCATGACTAAACACCAAAGGCACACTGAACGCGCGTTACCTTCCCAGCAAAAGTGGTCCCTATTTTTCTACCTGCATTTTTACATGCTTTCGAACTGCTAGGCTGGCAGAAGCTAGGACTAGTAACGGGAGCTCACTCCGTTATGCGTTGCTAGGGATTCGAACTGCCGACGTTTCTGATTGATTGATCGATAAATCTTTTGTTTACGTCCAATTGCCTAGCAACTGCTGGAAGTTAAGATGAACTCCATGAAAGTTACTTACAAGCTGGATTTGAAGTTCTGATGGGCGGCCCCTGTTGAACATGTGATGATCACCTTTTGAAAACTTAGCAACTGGCCGTCATTTATGGTCATTTGATGCATCCCACAAATCATGTGGCCATGATTTATTACGCTTTTTGCCAGAAAGCGGCATTTTCATCTTGTTTTCAGCCCAAAAAAAAATGCAAAGTGGAGGCAATGGGTTTGCTTAATGACCATGGATTTCTAAATGATTACCATAAGAAAAGCCATAAAATTGAGTTGGTGTTGTGAAGATTCACTTAACAACTGGTACAGCTTACAACCATACATCTGGGCTCAATTTATACTTATAAATTGAAGACTACCTGTATTCACAACTCTAATTAACAAATGAGTTAATTAGCACAGTACAGGCAGTCCTCGGCTTATGACAATTGGGCCCAAAATTTCTGTTTGCTAAATGAGACAGTTAAGTGAGTTTTCTCCCCTTTTGCAACCTTTCTTGCCACAGTTGTTAAGTGAAATCCTGCAGTTAAGTTAGTAACATGGTTGTTGAGTGAATCTGCATTGACTAAGCCCGTCAGAAGATCGCAAAAGGTGATGACTCTGGGACACTGCAACTGTCTTCAATACATGCTGGATGCCGAGTGTCCAAATTTTGATCACATGACCGCAGGGATGCTATAATAGTTGTAAGTATGAAAAATGGTCATAAGTCACTTTTTTCAGTGCCATTGTAACTTCAAACGGTCACTAAGCAAACTGTTGTAAATCGAGGACTACCTGTATTTCCATGGACAGGTGCGAAATCAAGTTTGAGAATCTGACAGCTAGAAATGCTGCTCATGAGCCTTCTAAGGGAAATATCCAATCTTTTTCCTCAGCTCAGCATTGGGGATTATCACCTTGCTTGTTGCTGCTTATTTCTTGAAATAAGACCATTCTATTTTCCTCCCCACATTCTTCTTTTTACTGAACTGGCTATTAGTGAGGGTGCTGGCCAGTGGTAGACAAGTCTGCCAGCTCTTCTGATGTCAGAAAAAAGGGGGGAAAAATATTTTTACCTGGAAGTTACCGTATTTCTCAGATTATAAGACACACCAAGGTTTTGAAGAGGCAAATAAAAAAGTTTTTGCACTGCAAACCTCCCCAAAATGGCCCATTTTTCACAAAAACAGGCCCGTTTTTTTTTTTTTTTTTAAAGGCATGAATAGCCTTTAGGAGGTTTATCGAGTGGTCCTGGGGGCTGGGGGGGGGGCAAAAATGAGCAAGAAACGGCTCATTTTTCACTCATTTCTGCCCTCCCCAGTCCCCAGGAGTACTCTGAAAGCCTCCTAAAGGCTATGCACAGCCATTTTTGTGAAGGGGACGGGATTTCTGGAGGCAGAAAATGCTGTATTCAGTGTATAAGACGCACCCAGATTTTCAGCCTTTTTTTGAGGGGAAAAGGTGTGCCTTATATTCTGAAAAATACAGTAATGCTTTTGAGAAGAAAAGTATTCTGTTGCTGAGTGAAGATAACAACCTTCCCTCAGTTTCTTCCATCTCTTTCTCCTTGGCTAGTTCTGTCCCTAATGCTTTCTGAAGTTCTTCTCGGATCAATGTCCTGCTTTTAAAAATAGACCAGGGTTTGGCATCACAACATTTTGCTACCCTATCAAATGACTAAATGAGAAGGAAGGACTCACTGGAGAAGAGCCTGATGCTGGGAAAGATGGAAGGCAAAAGAAGAAGGGGACGACAGAGAATGAGGTGGCTGGATGGAGTCATTGAAGCAGTCAGTGTGAGCTTAAATGGACTCCAGAGGATGGTAGAGGACAGGAAGGCCTGGAGGAACGTTGTCCATGGGGTTGTGACAACTTTGCAACTAACAACAACAAATCTATCCATCGTTTGTCGGTCTGTCTATCTATCTGTCTATTGTTCTATCTATTGTTCTATCTATCGTTCTATTGTTCTATTGTTCTATCTATCATTCTATCTATCTTCTGAAGATGAAACTCAAATACTGTGGCCACCTAATGAAAGGGAAGGACTTACTGGAGAAGAGCCTCATGCTGGGAAAGATGGAGGGCAAAAGAAGAAGGGAACGACAGAGAAGGAGGTGGCTGGATGGAGTCCCTGAAACAGTCAGCCTGAGCTTAAATGGACTCCAGAGGATGGTAGAGAACAGGAAGGCCTGGAGGAACATTGTCCATGGATCAGACACGACTTCACAACTAACAACAACAAATGTCTACATTGTAGCAACCCTGAAGCAATGCATTGCCTCTTTGTATTTGATCCGGGGGCAGGCGGGGATTGTGAAAAATGTGAAAAAAGGAAGCAAAAAATATGTATGAGACATGTCTCCAAAAAGAATTAAAAGGCCCATTTTGTTGGAAAATAATAAATCATTGTGGAGTCCCTGGTGCTCTCTGAGCTTGGCTGTTTGCTTGCAGACATTTAATGACCCAACTAAGTAACATGATCAATGCAAGAGTAAATATCATCAACTCGTACTGATGCTGAGTAACAGTTGGGTAACAATATTACCTTTTTGAAAATCAGAAAAGAGAATAATAAGATGGAGTTAGTGCTCTCTCTTTCTCTCTCCCTCTCTTCCTTTCCACATAAAAAAATTAAAAAGTCTCCATTGTATTTGCTGTGTACTTCCTTTTGAGCCTCCAGATGTGCAGATCCCATCATCTCCAGCCAGCGATGAAGTGAGATACATTCTGATGCCTCTGGAGCAGTGTTTCTCAATCTGGGCCTCTCAAAAGGTGTGTGGATTTCAATTCCCAGAATTCCCCAGCCAGCATTTGCACGCCACATATACTGTGTGGGAAATTCTGGGAGCTGAAGTCCACACAACTTCAACACTATTGAAAAACACTATTCCAAACTCACAGATAAAAACATTTGAAATGCTCATATCCTAGCTGGAGAAACACTGGCCTGGAGGGTTGTTAGGATGAAGAAACCAGGGTTCTTCACCTGAGATAATTGGTAAAAGTGGCTGTTTTCTCTTGGATGGAAGAATAAAATATAGAATAACAGATTTGGAAGGGACCTTGGAGGTCTTCTAGTCCAACCCCCTGCTTAGGCAGGAAACCCTATGCCACTTCAGACAAATGGCTGTCCAATCTCTTCTTAAAAACTTCCAGTGTTGGAGCATTCACAACTTCTGGAGGCAAGTTGTTCTATTGATTAATTGTTCTAGCTTTCAGAAAATTTCTCCTTCGTTCTAAGTTGCTTCTCTCCTTGATTTGTTTCCACCCATTGCTTCTTGTTCTACCCTCAGGTGCTTTGGAGAATAGAAGGGAGTCTTATTTATGAGCCATGGCTGCTGGAGGAAGAAGCCGGTGGCATTGATGAGCTGATGTGTCTCTTTCTTCTTGGCAGGCATTGATGGGGATACAGCTTGTGTTCTCCTTGTTCGTGGCCAGCGTCTTTCAGAAGATGGCACCCCACTGGTCCTTCGCCCGATGGCTCCTTTGCAACGGAAGGTACCTCATCCTTTGTAATGAGACAGTCCTCTCGCTCTGTAGTTAACAAACATGGCTTGTTCTCTGGAAGGAAAGAAGGGGTGCCTCCTTTGAGCCCGGCACACCAGATTTTCTTTAGCAAGCTTTCAAAAAATCCCATCTCGCTGCAAGCGTAGGAGGAGAAAATGGTCCCTCAGATTTGCAACATAGGCTGCGACAGGGGTGTCAAACGAATTGAGTTGACAACCGAGTAATTGAAGGCCTTCCTTTTTTGAATGTGCATTGGACATGTGACCCATTGGTGCGGTGGCTTAGAAGTGGAGCTCTTGCCTCACAATCGGGAGGCTGTGAGTTCGATCCTGGGTAGAGGCAGATATCTTTCTCTCTGGGCACCCTGAGAATATAGCTGCTGAGCAAAACTCTGCATTGGCGACAGGAAAGGCATCTGGCCATTAAAACACTCCGTTAGCTCCATTCAGTTGCCCAGACTCCACCCCGCAAGGGATTATGGGGTCTTTAGAAGATGATGATTGCACATGTGACTCATTCAAAAGGGGTGGTCTTTTCATTGCTCTTCATTGACATTTTTTGACGACTCCTGCAGATGGCCTGGAAAGTTGAATTGTTTTTGCAACTTTAAAAAAAACCCTGTGCTGTGAATCAGAGAAAGCTTTGCAGGGGTGGGCTGCTGGGGGTTTGTTGGGGTGCGGGAGAAACTCTAACTAAGATTCTGTGTGGTTCGGAGAACCCACAAATCCCACTCCTGGCCTTCCAAAACTCTGCATGCCCCCCCTTTTTTTTGCAAAAAAATGAGGTGTGCAGAGGGTTTGGGAGGCCTGCAGAGTGCAAAAACTTTTTAAAAAAAATTTACCTGTTCAAAATCATGGTGCGTCTTATACTCAGGTGCGTCTTATAATCCGAAAAATACGGTATGTGAAACCCACTCTGATTGACCTAGGGAATGTCTTAAACAAACATCTCCTAACTTTTCACAGGAGGGTGTGCCTTTTTTTGTCAGAGTTGCTTGACGGTAAGATGGGTGGCCTATAAAATTAATAACTGAATAAATAAAAATTAAAAAAAAATTCCCTGCCACACAAACTCCGTCCCCGGTTTTCAATGGAAAAACATAAAATAATGATCAACTCACTAACAAACAGGTTCTGTATCTAGGACACCTTGTTTTTCCTTTCTGTGTGGCATCAAACTGGTGTTTTATATTTTGCTAGCTTGCACCGCTACAAACATCCTTCCGAAGAGGAGCTACTCGCTCTGGCAGGGAAGCAGAAGCCGAAGGGTAAACGGGAAAGGTAAGTCCCATTAGCAAAAGGCCGATCATCTTGGCAGGTAAATTGGCTAAAGCAGTGCTTTTTTTTTTAACTTGGCAATGTTAAGATATGTGGTCTTCAAGTCCCAGAATTCCCCAGCCAGCTTTGTTTCCTTGGTAGATTGCATGATTCCTACCCAGTGGTGAAATCTAATTTTTTTTGCCATTGTTTCTGTAGGCGTGGCTTGGTGGTGGGGGTGTCATGTGATTGGGTGGGCGTGGCCAACATTTTTCCACTTTTTAAAGCACTGTTCAGGAAAATAGGCAGGAAAAAAATGCTTTAAAAAGTGGTTCCGGCAATTGCTCAGATCAGCTGTGAGTTGTGTGATCATCGGATTCTCTTTTATTTCACTTTTTAGAGCATTTTTTTCGTATCTATTCGCCCGAACCGGCAGGAAAAAAATGCTTTAAAAAGTGAAAAAAATGGTTCCGACGATCGCACGGATCAGCTGTGAGCCACCCGATTGCCAGACCTTCTTTATTTCACTTTTTAAAGCATTTTTTCCTGCCGTTTCGGGCGAATAGGTAGAGAAAAAAATGTTTTAAAAAGTGAAATAAAGAGGGTCTGATGATTGCGCAGCTCACACCTGATCCGCATGATCATCGGAACGTTCTCACACCCCCCCCACACACACAAACTTTTTAAAAGCAATTTTTAATAACCAGTTCCGGCAACTAAATAGTAAAACAATGCTTTAAAAAGTAGAAAAAAAGGCTCCGTGTCAGTTGGCTGTGCCGCACGATCGTCGGAACCTTCCCCCACACAACTTTTTAAAGCATTTTTTTATTTGCCCGAACTAGTAATGGTTTAAAAAGTAGGTTGGGGGGGGGAAGTGCAGCCGATTGTCGCGGAAACTTTTTTTCTACTTTTTTAAAGCCTTTTTTTTTTAAACTACCAGTTCTAGCGAACCGCTTGGAACAGGTAGCTTTTCACCCCTGTTCCTACCATGGAAGAATGCTTCCAGAGTCGACTCCTTGTCCTCTGTTGTTCTCCTCTCCTAACAGCTCTGCGTATATGCGCATCTGGAACAGACCCCAGCTGCTCCTCCTCCTCACTCATAGCAGCCTCCAAAGGCAACTGCCTCTCCAGCGGCTGGGAAATGTCGCACAGCCCTGACTCTCTCTCTGTGTCCTGCTCTGAGCATCCATCAGAGCCTTCCCCAGGCCCCAGAACTGGCCCAAGTTCTTCCCCAACCCTTCTCATTATCTGAGTTTGCAGACAGCTCTGCTGACAGCTGGTGGGCCACAATACTATTTTCCAGTTACAGCGAGCCTAAATTAAGTTAAGCAGTAACCAGGGATGTTGGTTGTTTCTTTGCAGCAGAAGGATCAACGGGGTGACCGACGGGAAGCCTTCGACCGTTCCCCGAGATATTGATTTGCAACTGGAGAGTAGCCCCATCCGGACAGTGGATGCTTTGGGTAAATGTGTGGAGGTTGGACTTTCTTAGCTACAGTATGTGTTTATCGTATGGGGTGGTCCAGGAAGGCTGTCGTCTCATAAGGATGCTGCAAATTCAGAAACACAGAGTGTACTCTCTTACAGCCAGTGTTTCTCAACCTTGGCAACTTGAAGATGTCTGGACTTCAACTCCCAGAATTCCGAATGCTGGCTGGGGAATTCTGGGAGTTGAAGTCCAGACATCTTCAAGTTGCCAAGGTTGAGAAACACTGCTTACAGCAAACAAAATTTCTATGGCTAAGCAAGACAGTTGTTAAGTGGATTTTGCCCCGTTTTACAATCTTTCTTGCTACAGTTGTTAAAGTGAATCATTTCGGTTGTTACCATGTTTTTCGGAGTTTAAGACTCACCTTTCCCTCCCTAAAAGTGCATGGAAATGTTGGTGCGTCTTATACACTGAATACAGCCATTTTGGGCCTCCTGAAGCCCTGCCTCGAATCCCATTTTTCCAAAAAATTGACCGTTTTTCGCAAAAATTGAAGCGTTTTTGCCTTCCCCCCCCCAGCCTCCAAAAGCACTCTACAGGTTTCAGCAGGGCTGGGGGAAGGCAGAAATGCCCCCGTCTTTGCTTTCCCCCAGTCCTGCTGAAGCCTGTAAGAGTGCTCCTGGGAGCTGGGGGAAGGCAAAAACTTTTTTTTTTCTATACTTACCTCTTCAAAATCTTGGTGCATCTTATACACCGGTGCGTCTTATAGTATGAAAAATACGGTAAGTTAGTAACACCATTGTTAAATGAATCTGGCTTCCCCTTTGACTTTGCTTGTCAAAAGGATAAAAAAAAGGTGATTACATGACCCCGGGACACTGCAACCGTCATAAATACGAGTCAATTTCCAAGCCTCTGAATTTTGATCATGTGACCATAGGGATGCTACAAAGGTCGTAAGTGTGAAAAACAGCCATAAGTCCCCTTTTTCCATGCTGTTGTAACTTTGAATGGTCATTAAGTGAACAGTTGTAAGTCGAGGTCCACCTGTGAGCATTGCACCACTAAGAGTTAATACTTCTGATTTTAATTTGGGAAAAGAAGGGCGAGTCCTCAACTTACGACCACAATGGAGCCCAACATTTCTGTTGTTAAATGAGACATTTGTGAAGTGAGTTTTGCCCCATTTTACCACCTTGCTTGCCGCAGTTGTTAAGTGGATCACGGCAGTTGATCAGTTAGGAACACGGTTCTTAAATGAATCTGGCTTCTCCCTCGACTTTGCTCCTCCGAAGGTTGCGAAAGGGAATCACATGACACCCCCACCCTACCCCCTTGGGATACTGCGACCGCCATAAATAGGAGTCAGTTGCCAGGCCTCCAAATTTTGATCACATGTGACCATGGGGATGCTACAAAGGTTGCAACTGTGAAAAATGGCCAGTATAATTGATTATATATCAGTGTTTCTCAACCTTGGCGACTTTAAATCCTGTAGACTTCAACTCCCAGAATCCCCCAGCCAGCATAGCTGGCTGGGGAATTCTGGGAGTTGAAGTCCACAGGACTTAAAGTCGCCAAGATTGAGAAACACTGCCATATATAATATATATATACAATTATATAATTTGAATTGTAACTTTGAACGGTCACTAAATGAACGGTTGTAAGTCGAGGACTACCTGTACAGCGTTGAACTAGATCAGACCTGAGATTGGATGCTAATCATTTCCTGTTCTCTCTTTAGTGCTGTGCTATTTCCTGGAGTATCAGTGGTACGTGGATTTTGCAGGATATTCCACTCTGGTCTACCTTTTCACTGAAGGTTACTATTGCCTCGTCGATCCCCAGAAAGAAACCAACATAGGAATCCTCTGGTGCCTTCTGACAGCCATATTCTCTGTGTATCCTTTGCAACCAGGGATCCTTCCCTTTTGCCCCCACTTTTATACGGTATAAGCAGCCCTCCATTGCAACCACAATCCATCCCAAAATTTCTGTTCCTAAGAGGATAGTTATTAATGGCCCTAGCAATAGCACTTAGACTTATATGCCACTTTACTGTTCTGACCCAGGCTTCCTGAGAAAGCAAGAAGCAAAGTTTTGGTCCTGGCAAAACCCCTTTTATTTACACGACTGGGAATTCCTTTCATTCACAGCCAGCAAGGCTTAGCAAACAATATTTCCGAGGAATATTTATCAACACGAGCCTTATCTTATTTGGAGCACTGCCAGATAACTAGTTTCCCAATGCAGGGCAAGGCAAAACTTGGCACAGAGTCTCTTATAGACACAAACAGAACTTTCCACTCTTGAAATGACCGAATGAACAAATTGTTTCCTGCAAAAAACCCCTCCCCGTGCTTGCACGCTTCCCATTCTTCACCACGACCTGGGCCAGCTCTCCCTCCAGGGCCAGGGTTGCCGCCACCGCCACCATCCCAACACTTAGAATGGCCTCTTCTGAGAGGCCTGTCAGGCCAGCCTGCCGAGTCTTCCGGGAACCGGGGCAGAGAGTCTTCCGGCAGCCAGGCCACAACCATAAAACGGGAAGTGCACTTCCAAAGCAGCCACTGCCAGAAGACTCTGCTCCAGCTCCCGGAAGACTCGGCAGGCTAGCCCGACCGGCCTCTCAGAAGAAGCCCTCCTCAGTGCTGGAATGGCGCCAGGGGCAGCCCTGGCCCTGGCTCTGCAGGGAGAGCTGGACCAGGTCATGTTGAGGACAGGGAGGCACACGAGCGGGGGTGTTGGGGAAACAGGCACTCACGCAATCCCTCCCTCCCTCTGGCCGGGTAGAGCACCTCCCACCAACCCAGCGATATTCCAAAAGCACCAAGCCGCACGAGCGCCAATCCCTTCCTTCCCGCTGCTCGCGCAGCTTGGCACCTTCGAGATACCGCTGGGTTGGTGAGTGGCGCTCTGCCTGGCTAGAGAGGTGGGGTTGCTTGGTGGCTACTCGCGAGCGGGCTCCGAAAGAGCCTGGCTTCAAAATAATAACAACCCCCCCTCCCCTGATAATAAGGCCACAGCCATATTTTGGGGGTTAAAAGAAAATTAAGACCCTGTCTTATTTTGGGGGAAACACAGTAGGATTGAACTCACAGCCTCCTGATTGTGCAGCAAGAGCTCCCCCTATAGGCCACCGAACCAGTTGCATCTTGAAAAAAGCAGCTTTGGGACAGAATGGTTGATGTTATGCCCTTAGCACCAGCTTCAGCAAAATTTTTGTTATGGTGATGCATCATTATTTCCGCTCCAAGGAGGGGGGTGAGCGTTCGGTCTGCCTCTCCTTTGCCTTCCTCTTCCTTCTGATTGCAATGGTGGTTTTGGTCATCCGGGAAGATTACCTCGAATTTGGGCTCAATGCAGGTGAGTGACCTCGGGCATGGGCCATAACTGGGCACCCTTGCCATCTTGGCCGGCCAAATTAAGCCGTTTGCACTCTCTTGATCAGCTCTTTCCCCTGTCCAGGCCTAACCAGCGTCCATAACAATTTGGAGGTCTTCTTCATGGACCAAGGATGGGAATGGATGTAAGTGTTGGCTTATTGACGTTTGATCTTCTTCCAGTTGAGATCCAAGTTTTGCTGCTATTGGCAGTGGGAGCCTCCCCAGTAGTTAGAGTATTGGGTTTGAAACCTCAGGAGAAAGTCAGGGCTCCGAAGGCAATAATAAATAATGGATGTCATTCCGTTTTGAAAAGATGTTTTTATTTATTAGATTTTTAGAGCTTTGTAAGAAACTCAAGGCGGAGAACATTCATAAGAATGCTGCTTCCTCCACTTTTCCCCCCACAACAACCCTGTGAGGTGGGTTGGGCCCCTTTCATGCCTCAGGTGGACTAGAATTTACCTTCTCCTGGGGATTGGCTCCAAGTCACCCAGCCGGCTTTCATGCCTCAGGCGGACTAGAATTCACAGTCTCCTGGGGATTGGCTCCAAGTCACCCAGCCGGCTTTCATGCCTCAGGCGGACTAGAATTCACCATCTCCTGGGAATTGGCTCCAAGTCACCCAGCTGGCTTTCATGCCTAAGGCTGGACTAGAATTCACCATCTCCTGGGGATTGGCTCCAAGTCACCCAGCCGGCTTTCATGCCTAAGGCAGACTAGAATTCACCGTCTCCTGGGGATTGACTCCAAGTCACCCAGCTGGCTTTCATGCCTAAGGCAGGACTAGAACTCACAGTGTCCTGGCTTCTAAGTCAGCTCCTTAACCACTACACCAAACTGGCTCTGACCAGTTCGGGCAAGGTGTAAAAAAATTGATTGCCTCCCTTCACTTAACACTTAAGATCTCCTCTGAAAAATTTGGAAGGTTTCTGCCCAGGGTTCTATGATTGGCTTTATGAGGCATTTGTTTTCTTCCCTATAGGATCCCGGTGACAAAACTCGGAATTAAAGTGGGCCTCGTGGGCCTCTGTTCGTTCATTGGTGCCTGCTTGACTTTCCCGGGCCTACGGCTGGCCCAGACTCAGTTGGATGCGCTCAAGATGGTGGCCAACCAGCCAAAGATCCAGTTACGTTCAAGCTCTTTGCTTAGCCTTAAAAGAGCCCCATAAATCCTGAGAATTGAAGGGAGACCTACCTCACCTTCTTCTAAAATATAGGAGCCTGTGTCCTTATGCTATGGCTATGATGGCGAACCTATGGCACCCTCTCTGCAGGCATATGAGCTGTCACCCAGTTCAGCTCCTTTGTGAATGCACGCACGCCTCCCGCTGACCAACTGATTTTTGGGTCTCGGCCGTGCATGCGAGAGGCACGCATGCATGTGCGGAGGGAGGGGGGTCGTGTGCACATGGGAGGGAGAGTGCGGGGGCAGCCCTCTGGACCGTTTTTGATCCCAAAAGGCTTCAGGGAGGCCTGCTAGGCCCAAAGCGGAGTGCATATACAAGGGGATGGGGAGCATGGGGGAGTTGTGCGTGCGTGCGCAGGGGTGTGTGCATTGCATTGTGGGTGTGATTTTGGCACGCGAGGACGCAAAGGTTAGCCATCGCTGTGTTATGGGATCGACTTAATTAGGACAGTTGATAGGTGAGAGATTGAGGCAGTGATTCATAGACACGGTTCCAGAAATAATATTAGAAGGTAAAATCAGGAAAGGAGTAGGATACTTCAGAATATCTACAGAACCTCAAAATCATGACCCGACAAAAGCGCACTAAAGCGCGCCAACGAAACTGCGGTGACAAAACCGCGACGTCATCAACGCGCCCACAACAGCGCGCCGACAGAAGCGTGATTTAAGGTAAGGTAAGGGTTAGGTTCAGGGTTAATTTTAGGGTTAGGTTTAGGGTTAGGTTCAGGGTTAGAGTTAGGTTTAGGGTTAGGTTCAGGGTTAGGTTCAAGGTTAGGTTTAGGGTTAGGTTTACAGCGCACTTCTGTCGGCGCGCTGTTGTCGGCGCGCTTCATCGCTCATAGAACTCGTGGTTTTGTCACCGCGGTTCAGTCGGACGCGCTTTTGTCGTTCGCCCTTTTGTCGGTGAACCCCTCAAAATAACTCTGGCATACTTCCCTTGAATTTCATTTGTTGGCAAGTGAGTCCTTGACTTGCAACCATTGGTTTGGCAATTGTTCAAAGTTGCTGCGGCATTGAAAAAAAGTGACGACCAGTCCTTGCACTTGTGACTATCGCAGCACCCCCACAGTCAAAATTCAGGCTCCTGGCGAGAGGAATGGATTTATGATGGTTGATGGTTGCAGCATCCTGGGGTCATGTGATCATCCTTTGTTTCCGACAGGGAAAGTCAGTAGGAGAAGCCGGCTTCGCTCAACAACTGCAGGGATTCACTTAACAACTGTGGCAAAAAGGAATTTAAAATGGGCCATCTCACCTAGCAATGAAAGTTCCAGTCCTAACTGTGGTCGTAAATCAAGGACTATCTGTATTGTAAACGCATACAAAGCTTGCAAGATCCTTAGGGAGGGGAAGTCCATGCCTTCTACTGTGGAATGGGAAAACATTGATCAATTGTGTAATAGCACCAGAAAAAGATGTTATTTTTTGAGGTGGAGCAGTAGGAAAATATTTCTCAGCCTTAGCAACCTTAGGATATATAGCAGCGATGGTGAACCTTTTTGGCTCGCGTGCCATAAGCGGGGGGAGCGCATAGGGTCATGCGCAGGCATGCCACACCCATAATGCAATACATGACACACACCCCAACGTGCATGCGCGCATGACAGGCACAACCCCCCATTTTTTGCATAATGCTTTTTTCGCTCTCCCCAGGCTCCAGAGGTTTTATAGGAGCCTGGGGAGGGTGAAAACAGCCTCTCCCCCCACCCCGAGGCCCTCTAGAGGTTTCAGGGGCTTCCCTGAAGCCTCTGGGGGGGGGAGAAAACGACCCTAGGAACAAACTGGAAGTGATTTCCGATTTGCTCGTAGGGCCGTTTTTAGTCCTCTGGAGCCTTCAGGAAAGCCTCCAGAAGGCCCATGAAGGCTCCGGAGGGCTTAAACCGGTCCATTCCTGAACGTCCTGATTGCCTGTAGGGCTGGTTTTTTCCGCTCCGGAGGCTTCAGGGAAGCTCCTGAAGCCTCTAGAGGGCCTCCGGTGGGGGGGGGAGGCTGTTTTCGCCTTCCCCAGCTCCTATAAAGCTTCTGGAGCCTGGGGAGGGCAAAAAAGGGCTTAAAAAAGGATGAACTCAGCACATGCGCGCTGGCCAGACAAATAGTTTAGTTATAGTTTAGTTATAGTTTTATTGATTTGTATGCCGCCCACTCCCAAAGGACTCCGGGCAGCTTACAATAAAACAAGGGAGGGGAATAATACACAACAACATTAAAATATACAACAGTCACAATCTCCGGGGGGCTGAATATTACAAGAGCCCCTCGGCCTGCTGGAGCAGCCAGGACTTAACAGCTTTGCGGAAGGCCGGGAGGGTAGTAAGAAGGTAGTAAGGTAGTAAATGGTGCCCTGACGCGTGCCATAGATTCGCCATCCCAGATATATAGACTTCAATTCCCAGAACTCCCCAGCCAGGAATATATGAGCAGGATGTAGGAAGGGAAGGACAGAAAAAGGAAATGCAAGTTGGGTCAGTTGAGCTGCACCATATTGTTCATGGGACAAGCATGACCCTGGAACCAGTAAAAGCTGTATTTCGTAAGGTTGAAAATTATTAAAATGGTAGGTAGGTGTCAGAGTTTGTGGCAGCAATCGCATCCAGAAAGCACACACAGGTAGCGGATTCAGCAGGATTCATGAACTTCTCTTTATATATAATACGACGTAAATATACAATACCAAAAGCAGATTTTCTAACTTCATAGCAAATACAAAACACAAGCAGAGGAGAGGAGTTTCGTTTTCAGATTAGAGCAGCAGACTAGTTCAGAAATTAAGCTAAGCTACACCCAGGCTCCTTGCTGCCTGAATCAGCAAATACTGTTTCAGTTTCCAAACAGTCCCCATTGGCTGACCTGTTGCCATGTCTATTCCAGTCTATGAATATTCATACTCTGACAGTAGGTAGGTAAATAGACAGATGAGAGAGAGAGAGAAAGATAAATGCAGTCGGATAGATGCTCCATTTTTTTTTTAACGAGATGCACAGAAGTCTGGAGAATCAGCCTAACAGGGAACAAACCTCCCTCTTCCCATCCCACAGAGTCCTTCTCCAGGCCAGTTTTCTTGCTCCCGTGATCGTGGTTCTGATGTGGATCAAGCCCATTTCGCGAGACCTCTTGCTACAGGCTCCCATGGGCAAGGAGACGGTCCAGATGTAAGTTAAGCCGGATGCATTCCGGCTGCGATTTCTTTCTTTCTTTGTAAACCTGTTTCCTCTTGACCTTTAACTCAAGTAATTTCTGCGTAATTTTTTCCCTTAGCGTTCCTTTTAGCATCCCTGCATCTATGAGGCTCAGTAACTTAGATTCAATAGGGAGGTTGGGGATCAAGCTGTTGTGGCCCGCCAGCGACCAGAAGAGCTGGTGGCAGACTCAGGCAATGAGGAGGTTGGGGAGGAACATGGGCCAGTCCTGGAATCGGGGCCAGGGCCGTCTGACAGTTATCAGCTGCCTTCGGAGTCGGAGATCAGTGGGGCAGAGGAACAGCTGGAGCCTGTTCCCAATGTGCGCATGTGCAGAGCTGTCAGGAGAAGGGAACAATTAAAGAACAAGGGCTGACTCAGGAGTAAAGGCACACAGGTGGATGGTGAATGCCCTCCCCCCCCCCATAAGGAATAAAGAGGAGCCAAAGGGGAGGGGAGTTTGCAGGAGACAATTAGTTCAATTCATTAAAGGTGAAGATCTATTCCTGACTTCTTCCCAAGTAATTGCTGCTACAGCTTGGCATTTGGAAGATAGCAATAGCAGTTAGACTTATATACCGCTTCATGGGGCTTTCAGCCCTCTCTAAGCGGTTTACAGAGTCAGCATATTGCCCCCAACAATCCGGGTCCTCATTTTACCCACCTCGGAAGGATGGAAGGCTGAGTCAACCTTGAGCCGGTGAGATTTGAACCACTGAACTGCAGATAACAGTCAGCTGAAGTGGCCTGCAGTACTGCACCCTAACCACTGCGCCACCTCGGCTCTCAAGATATCGGCCTGGCAGCTCTCCCAAGCCTGATGAAGATCTGTCGTTGTTCCCCGGGACTTTGCTGGAGAGGAATTCCCTTTAATCTAAACAAAAGAGGTTTTATCGGGACAAGGAGTCTTGGGAAGCCTAGATCAGAAGACAAGCCTAGATTCTCAGACTGTGGCTTGGCAGCTCAGCATTTGAAAGACATCCCTCCTCATCCTCAGAGAGCTAATGGGTTCCCTTCCTCTTTGTGACAGCATGTCGGACACCACCTACAATTCTGTACGCCTCTGGACGATTGTAGTGCTGTGTGTGCTACGCCTGGCTGTCATCCGCTACCATCTCCAGGCGTATCTGAACCTATCTGAGCGTTGGGTGGAGCAAATGAAGCGGGAGGCCGGCCGGATCACCGTGCTGGAGATTCAGCGGAAGGTAGGGCCAAGATGGCTCACAGCAAACAGGGCAAGGGGAAGCAAACCATTTACAGGTAGTCCACCACTTGTGACCACCACGGAGTCCAACATTTCTGTGGCTCAGCAAGATTGTCGTTAAGTGAGTGTTGCCCCATTTTACGCCCTTTCATGCCACGGATGTTAAGCGAATCGCTGCAGTTATTTAAGTTAGCAACACAGCTGTTCAGTGAATCTGGCTTCCCCATTTGACTTTCCTTGTTAGAAAGTTGCAAAGGGGGATTCCAGGACCCTGGGACATGGGCAACCTGTTGTGGCCCAGCAGGAGCTGTTGGAACTGCCACCAGACTCCGACAGTGAGGGGCCCTATGAGTCGGCTCTGGAGGATGTGGAGGACCCTGGACAGGGTTCCGACTCCGAGCAGGGCGCAGAGAGGCTGGTTGGCCACCAGGAGGCGCATGAGCCTTGGAGCAGTGGGGAGGAGACAAGGGAGTGTGATCCTGACGTCATGCATTGGAGCAGTGGGGAGGAGACAAGGTCCTGGATGCCCGGCAACGGAGGGCTAATAGGCGTAAATAATCAGACTTCGCTTAATAGCCCTTCTTCTTTCAAAAATCAGGAAGCGAAGCTAAGCTAAGCGAAGTCTGATTATTTAGGCGCGAAAGCGAATAATATATTGTATAATTCATTCCCCTCCCCTTGACATCCCGTGCACAGTCCAATCATAATTCTCCCAGTGTCAGGTGTGAGATAACTTCGAAAGGCATCACCAGGATGGAATGCTGGGTCCGTTAGCCTTGGCGGGAAACACTCCTCCTCCACATGCGCAGTAAGGTGGACAGCTCAAAATCTAGAATCTTCCTCCAGCACAACAATGAGTCCCCTCCCAAATACCATGCCCCCCCTCCCCATTTCAATGGCAGCCGAAGCAGCAGCAAAGTGGAGGCTGACACGCAGTTACAGGAGATAAGTGAACTCAGCTGGTGGTAATTAGGCTCCTCTCAAGACTATAAAAGGAATGGCTTTACACACGCTCCTCGCAGGAGTCAACATATTTATTAGAGCTGGAGAAGGTTTTGTAGCTATCTTGGCAGGCTGGATTGCTGCCAAGGTCTAGTCTGTGTGTTTATAAATCCTTGAAGTATCTTTATCTCGGCGTGCTTTGGTGTTGAAGAGCGGGGTCAGAACAGCAACCATAATCAATCCATCAATCAATTAATCAATCAGAATACAGCTGGAGGTTTTCTACTCAAACCCTCTGCTCAAGCAGGAAACCCTATACCAGTGATGGCTAATCTTTTCGTTGTTGCGTGGCAAAAGCGCATGGGACAGCGCGCCCACACCCATAATGCAATGTGCATGCAAAAAACCCTTGCTCGCCTCACCCCCCTCTCTCCTCCCCCGCGCATGTGCGCCGCACCCTTCCGCACCCCATTTTGGGCCTAGCAGACCTCCCTGGGAGCAAAAACGGGCTGCGGAGGGGCGCCACACCCATGTGACACCCCTCCCCCCATGGCCGTGACTCCCACGCATGTATGCACGTCTCCCATATGCACGCGTGCCACAGGTTCGCCATCACGGCCCTTATACCATTTCAGATAGTTGGCTGTCCAGTCTTTTCTTTAAAACCTCCAGTGATTAAGCACCTACAACTTCTGGAGACAAGTTGTTCCACTGGTTAATTCTCCTCACTGTTGGGAAGTTTCTCCTTCATTCCAAGTTGCTTTTCACCTTGATTAGTTTCCATCCCTTGTTCCTTTGGGTGCTTTGGAAAGTAAGTTGACTTCTTTCTGGCAGCCCCTCTAATACTGGAACCAATAATCGTGATTTTGGTTGCCACGATGTAGAAAAGATGTGGAGACTCTAGAAAGAGTGCAGAGAAGAGCAACAAAGATGATTAGGGGACTGGAGGTTAAAACATATGAAGAACGGTTGCAGGAACTGGGTATGTCTAGTTTAATAGAAAGAAGGACTAGGGGAGATACGATAGCAGTCTTCCAATATCTCAGGGACTGCCACAAAGAAGAGGGAGTCAAACTATTCTCCAAGGCACCTGAGGGCAGAACAAGAAGCAATGGGTGGAAACTAATCAAGGAGAGAAGCAACTTAGAACTGAGGAGAAATTTCCTGACAGTTAGAACAATTAATCAGTGGAACATCTTGCCTCTAGAAGTTGTGAATGCCCCAACACTGGAAGTCTTTAAGAAGATGTTGGAGAGCCTAGGCAGGGGGTTGGACTAGAAGACCTCCAAGGTCCCTTCCAACTCTGCTATTGTATTGGAATACTGCTATCATGTTACTCCAATCCTTCTTTCCTCTAGACTAGCCAAACCCAAATCCTGCATATGTTTTAGTCTCCGGGCCTTTAATCATCTTAGTTGTTCTTCTTTGCACTTTTTCCAAAGTCTCAACATCTTTTTTTGTAATGTGGTGACCAAAACTGGATGCAGTATTCCAGGTGTGGCCTTACTAAGGATTTATAAAGCAATACTAATATTTCAGGTGATTTTGATTCTATGCTTCTGTTTATAAATTTCCTAAATACTAAATACATCGATGCAAAAAAGGTTAAAACTCTCATAAATACATGCCAGTTCCCAGGCCTCCAAATTTTGATCAGGTGACCATGGGGATAGTACAACAGTCATAAGTGTGAAAACATACTTTAAAAGAAACAAAAACGTGTTACTGACTTCATAGGTGCAGTGATTCACTTAGCAACTGTGGCAAGAAAGGTCGTAAAATGGAGCAAAAGTCATTTAGCAACAGAAACTTTTGGGGCTCAATTGTGGTCGTAAGTGGAGGGCTACCTTTATCTGGTTTGCTACTTAAGACTTTAGATGACCAGATCTCAAGTCTCATTCTTCATTGTTCGTTTTTTTGTATTATTTCCAGATCACCAGAATCTACTGCTATGTAACCGTCGTCAGCCTCCAATACCTGGCGCCAATTTTTCTCACCCTGCACTGCACCTTCATCCTCAAAACTCTGGGTAAAGTATTTTTAGTCACTGAAGTGTCTTGGTGGAACGGGGTGTGTGTGTGTGTGCTAGGAGGTGGTTGTGTGCGAGTGTGTGTGTGTGTGCATATCTGTGTGCCTACCGCTTGTGCAAAATGCCCATCGCTTGTGTGGAGCTGTGCACGCATGCTCGCTCACCCACCACTTGCGTGCCCTGGGTCCAAAGTCAATGGGGAAAGTCCACTTCATTTATTACCATGTACTTCCCTTAACAATTGTAGTGTTTCACTGAACAACCATAGCAAAAAAAAAGAAAAAAGGTATAAAATTGGGAGCAACACAGTGAACAACTGCCTCGCCTAGCAACAGAAGTTCCAATTGTGGTCATAAGTCGAGAAGCCCCTATTCCCCTCTGTAATTTTTCCCTCCCAAAATGTGCTGGTTTTTTTTAAAAAAAAATCGATTTTATGTTGCCTCATTGGTTCAGCATCTTTTAAACTAAATAAAAATGTGTCGTTTTCAACTTCATCCAAAGGAAGGAAGGCAGCACTTGGATTTTTTATATACGTTTATATATACCAGGTGGTTTGGTTTGGTTTGGTTTATTCGACTTGTATGCCGCCCTATTCCCGGAGGGACTCAGGGCGGCTGACAAACCAGAAGGAAAGGGTCACAATACAAAAAAGTAAAAAGACAAAAAACAAATAACAATACAAAACAATTTAAAAAGTCACAACACGCAAAACAATTCGAGTAGGGGTGGAACTCAAGAGCCCCAGGCCTGCTGGAACAGCCAGGTCTTAACGGCGTTTCGGAAAGCCTGAAGGGTGGTGAGGGTCCGAATCTCCGCGGGGAGATCGTTCCAGAGGGCTGGAGCAGCCACAGAGAAGGCTGGTCCGGGTGGTCGACAATCGGCATTGGCCTGCAGATGGAATTCGGAGGAGGCTAATCTGTGGGATCTGATGTGTCTATGGGAGGTAATTGGCAGAAGGCGGTCTCTCAAGTAGCCAGGTCCAATACCATGTAGGGCTTTATAAGTGACGACTAGCACCTTGAAGCGTATCCGGAGACCAATAGGCAGCCAGTGCAGCTCACGGAGGATAGATGTAACTTGGGTGTACCGAGGCGCACCCACAATCGCTCGGGCGGCTGCATTCTGGACAAGCTGAAGTCTCCGAACACTCTTCAAGGTGGATAAAAGAATTTTGGTGCATGTAACTATTGTGGCCCGCCAGCAGAGCTGGTGGCAGACTCAGAGAGTGAGGAGGTTGGGGAGGAACATGGGCCAGTCCTGGAGTCTGGGGAAGGCTCTGACGAGGGCTCTGTGTGGGAAGCAGAGAGAGGGCCAGAGCCTTATGCCAGTTATCAGCTGCCTTCAGTGTCAGACATCAGTGAGGCAGAGGAACAGCCGGAGCCTGTTCCCGATGTGCACATGCACAGAGCTGCCAGGAGAAGGGAACAGCTAAAGAACAAGGGCCGACCCGGGAGTAAAGACACAGATGGACAGTGAATGGCCCCTCCCAGCAGAAATAAAGGGGAGCGAAAGGGGGGGGGAGTTTGCAGGAGACATTGAGTTCACTTAATTATTGTGAAGATTTGTTTGTGACTCTCAGAGACTCCTTGCCAAGTATTTTCTTGGAAGATATCGGCCTGGCAGCTCTCCAAGCCTGATAAGGTCTGTGGTTGTAAATTCACCCTTGGAAGGCTGTTTGCCGGGACTTTGCTGGATGTGAATGAGAGGAATTCACATTAGCTTAATAAAAAAAGGGCTTTTGTCGGGACAAGGAGTCTGCTTCGTGATTTCGTGAAGCCTAGGTCAGAACAGTAACCCTATTCCTTTCTCTCCCCAAAAGGTGACTATTCCTGGGGCCTGTATCCTGAGCCTGCACTAACATCTCCAGCGCCTGATGCCATTCCGGTTCGCCAGGCCGCAGCCTCTGAGGACTCTGGGAACGAAGATATCCAGGCGGCGGTAGAACAGATCACCGCTTCTCTTAGTGCCTTGGGCACCGTCTTCACTCCTCTTTTCTACCGGGGGCTGTTCTCTTTCTACGTCTGGTGGATTGCGGCCTGTCAAGTCGTTTCCGTTTTCTTTGGCCTCTATTTCCATCAGCACTTGGCTGTATCCTAAGGGAGAAGATTTCCCTTTGGCTCTTGGAGCGAGACGTTTGGGGGTCCAGAATATGGAGTTCTTTTGAGGGTTTGCAAACTGATAGCTGGGTTGTCATCCTTGAGAAAAAAGTTTTCTTGCAACGTCGCTTAGAACAGGGGTGTGCAAACTTGGGAACTTTAAGACTTTAAGAGAGCCGAGGTGGCACAGTGGTTAGGGTGCAGTACTGCAGGCCACTTCAGCTGACTGTTATCTGCAGTTCAGCGGTTCAAATCTCACCAGCTCAAGATTGACAGCCTTCCATCCTTCCGAGGTGGGTGAAATGAGGACCCAGACTGTGGGGGGCGATATGCTGACTGTTTAAACCGCTTAGAGAGGGCTGAAAGCCCTATGAAGCGGTATATAAGTCTAACTGCTATTGCTATTGCTATTGCTATTGTGAACCTCAACTCCCAGAATTCCCCAACCATCCTGGGAGTTGAAGTCCACAAGTTTTAAAGTTCCCAAGTTTGGACACCCCTGGCTTAGAAGAAACCAGCCGGATTCAAATACTGCTTTTTTTTTTTTTAAAGACCAATCACAGTGGACTGGACACACATCTTCCACGCTAGGCCAAAAGAGGTAAAAAAGGAGTGTTTTAATCAGCTTTGATTAAAAAAAAAATTCCCCCCCCCCCCCCCAGATCTTATGGCTTAAAAACATTCAGGAGCAAGGTTGAAATTTGAGCAACGACATCCATCCACCTTCCATGTTTCTTTTGCTCAGCATTTTTTTTTTAGAGGTTAGGTTTATTTTTAAAAAAACCTTCGGCTTCTATTATTTGTATACTTTAAGGTAGTGAACAAAGCAAATACTCCTTTAACCCTCCTATTTTCCCCACAACAATCCTGTGAGGTAGGTTGGGGTGAGAGAAAGGGGGACTGGCCCAAAGTCACTCAGCCAGCTTTCATGGCTAAGGTCAGACTAGAACTCACGGTCTCCTGGTGACTGGCCTAAAGTCATCCAGCCGGCTTTCATGGCTAAGGTAGGACAAGAACTCAAGAGTCTCCTGGTAATTGGCCCAAAATCACCCAATCAGTTTTCATGGCTAAAGCGGGACTAGAACTCACAATCTCCTGATTTCTAGCCTGGTACTTTACCAAACTGGCTCCAGTTAAAATCCCGTAGTAACTGATGCAGGTAAAAGTGAAACTTACAAAACGCTTTTCATAAGTAGCAGAACCATCTTTGTCCATAAGCAGATTTGAGTGATGGGAGGTTTAAATATAACTTAAATGTAAGTTTTCCACAATCAGGATCGGTGATGGTAAAAGAAAGAAGTTGCCTTTTTTATTCAATTAAGGATTCCAGCTGCACATTAATTTAAACTCTATATACCTCTTCTTTTTTTGAGAAAAAAATAAATAAAAAAATACTAAAAAGGCCTTACAAATAATGGGACATAAAATGCATAACAATACAAAGATAGAAAAATAGCAGTATTATAATCAAGAAAAATAAGGAAGTCCTTGACTTACAACCATTTGTTTAGTGGCCATTCAATGTTACAACAGCACTGAAATTTTTTTTCCACACTTATGACCGTATGAGCAGCCCCCATTCTCATGTAATCAGAATTTGGGGGCTTGGCAACTGGCATGTCATTATGACAATTGCACTGTCCCGGGATCGCCTGAGCCCCATTTGTGACCTTCCCAGCCAGGTTCTGACAAACAAAGTCATTGGGGGTATGCCAAATTCGCTTAACGACTGCATGTTTCACTTAACAACTTCAGTGATGAACTTTAGAACTGTGGCAAAAAAAGATAACATTAGGCACAGTTCGCTTAACAAGTGCCTTGCTTAGCAACAGAAGGGGGCTTAGTTGAGGTCGTACGTTGAGGACTCTCTATAGCCAGGGGGTCAGAAGAACACCGTAGCTTGTTTCACACAAGAGGCTTAAATCACAGCATGATCAGACCTAAAGAACCCGTCCCCTCGTTATATTTGACTCCTTGGTGACAGGAAATACAACAGAGGTTCTCAACTATCACCTTCTCTTGGGTATTTTCTTCTTTTAACTTCCCAGTTAAAGTCCACCCCTGCAATTTCCTACTGGACTCTCATCTAAATTCTGACCAAGTCCCACTTAGCTTCCAGGTCAGTCAAGTTGCCATCGTCCGTTATGAGATGGTTAAGCCTAGTGGTGGGATTCAAATAATGTAACAATCGGTTCTCTGCCCTGATGACCAGCTGGGTAGGCGGGGATCAGTGGTCATGTGACTGGGTGGGCGTGGCCAACTCAACGTCACTCAGGTCGATGGGCGCTTCGCCTTAGCTGCTACAATGTAACAAGGGTTAACTGGAGAGGCAGTTTCTGTAAGAGTAACAGATTAGGCTAGAAACAACACCAGAATGTTTCCTTCCTGCCTTCCTTACAGGATTAGCCCTGTAAAGTGGAGAAAAACCAAAAGAGATTTCTTCCAACAACCAGTTCTCTGAACTGCTTAGAAAGTTAAGAACCGGTTCTCCCGAATAGGTGCGAGCTGGCTGAATCCCACCACTGGTTAAGCCTAATATTACATCTAAACCAGGGGTAGGATTCTACCGGTTCGGGCAAACCGGTAGCTCCAACGATCAGCTGGGTTCGCTCACACAAACAAGTGGGCCCGCCCCTGCGCTTTAATGACCTACCGTATTTTTCAGACTATAAGACGCACCAAGATTTTAAAGAGGTAAGGAAAAAGGTTTTGTCTTCCCGGCCTCCTGGAGCACTCTGCAGGCTTCAGCAGGGCTGGGGGAAGGCAAAAACTCCCCCGTTTTGGTGAAAAAAGGCCTGTTTTTCACAAAAATGGGATGCGGGGGCAGGGCTTTGGGAGGCCAAAAATGGCTGTATTCAGTGTATAAGACGCACCAACATTTCCACGCTCTTTTAGAGGCGGAATGATGCGTTTTGTACGCTGAAAAATACGGTATATCTTCTCAGCTGAGTTATGGGCAGAGTGGATTGCTGTGCCTCAGCTGTTTTCCTCCCCAGCAGTAATGCGAAAGGGACGTTTTCTCAAAACCGCAAAGCGCACGATCCCTGAACCGGTTGTTAAACTGGTAGCATCCCACCACTGATCTAAGCTTAAGCCAGGAATTAAAATGGAGGAGGGAAGAGCTATTTGAAGCCAAAGCTTGGTACGATTCGCATGCCATGGATCAGGGGTGTTAAACTCGATTTCATTGAGGGCTGGCATTTGGGTTGTTTTGACCTGGGGGGGGGGAGTGGGCGTGGCCAGGGTGGACGTGACCAACCCAATGTCACTCATGTTGGGGGCGCCTGTGGTGGCCTGAGCACCCTGCCAGCGAAAACGGGCTCCCGAGCTCCATTTCCTGCTGTGATAGTCTCTTGCACCCACCGCCAGCAAAAAGTGGAATTTGGGAGAGCTGCACAACAGCCCTCCGAGGTCCATTTTCGCTGGCAGAGGCACCAGTCCTTCGTTGTTTGACTAAACGTTGTTACCTTCTCACCAAAGGCCCTATTTTTCTACTTGCATTTTTTACCTGCTTTCGAACTCCTAGGTTGGCAGAAGCTGGGACAAGTAACGGGAGCTCACTCCATTACACGGCGCTAGGGATTCAAACTGCCGACCTTTCCGATCAACAAGCTCAGCATCTTAGCCACTGAGTCACCACGTCCCTAAGAAGTTGTGGGTGCTCTTATCACTGGAGGCTTTTAAGGAAAAAAAAATTGGACCGCCATTTGCCTGAAATGATCAAGGGTTTCCTGCTTGAGCAGGGGGTTGAACTAGGAGACCTCTAAGGTCCCATCTGACTCTTACTAGTCGTGGTCATCAAAAAGGTTTGGGGATACTTCTATTATTAATGCCGTCTAATTCTATACAATTAGACAAAAAAAGAAAGAAAGACACAACATACACCACAAACTGGATAATTCATTTTTTTATTATTAAATATACCTCCTCCCTTGGCACAGATCTTTATAAACATCTATATAAAACAAAGTATCGTTGGCCAAGTAAAAAGCCAAGGTGCAGAGAAGCTCTCGTCAGCTGAGGCCATTGTGTTCAACGCTCTGCACAAATGTGTCACGCGCCCCATTAACGCCATTGTCCCCAAGGCTGGAGAACCCTTTATAATACTTGGCTGTGCGGGGGTGCCAAATACTTTAGCAGCTAGCTCACTTTCCTTCAAAACACTCTCTCGCAGCTCTCTCAGGGGGAAACATGTCGCGGCTTTGCAATCATATACTCTGTTTGCACAAAGCAATGAGGACTAGCCCTGCCTGGAACACATCCTAAAGATTTTCTACATCAAGGGTGGTTTCTCCAGAAATCCCTGGAAAAAAAGGTCGGAACCCCTGAAAGGAAATGGATCCTATTTTCCTGCCGATTTACTTGTCAAAAAAATAGTTCCCTTCGTTCTACAACAGGGGTGTCCGTTTGCTTAAGCCAGGAGTATCCAAAGTTGGGAACTTTAAGACTTGTGGACTTCAACTCCCAGAATTCCCCAGCCAGCCGGCTGGGGAATTCTGGGAGTTGAAGTCCACAAGTCTTAAAGTTCCCAACTTTGAACACAGCTGTCCTACAAGAACAGCCCTGTTGTGCTCAGAGGCTCACCCGGCACCTTTTAAAGGCACATTCAAATTACAGCAAAGACACCAGTCAACTAATTGACCTGTTACCCCTGGAAAAACAACATTGAGTGTTTGCTAAAAGTCACCTTGCTCAGCTCAAGGAGGTTGGCAGCTGACAGGAAAGGTGCTGTTTAGGGCAGCCGGTTTGCATTGACCTTTCCAAAGTAGTATTAGGCCAAGGAAAGACCCTGGCTAGGTTCCAAGTAGGGAAGGCCAACCTGCCCTTGAGCTATTCTTACTCTAGAGCGGTGCTTTTCAAACTTGGGTGATTTTGAGAGGTGTGGATTCCAGCATGCTGGCTGGGGAATTCTGGGAGTTGGAAGTCCACATTTTCAAGTTGCCGGGTTTCAAAAGCTACTGTAGTCCAGGGGTGGGGGAAATGAGGGCCCTTTTATTGACTGGTGGACTTCAATTTGCAGGATTCGGGAATTCTGGGCGTTGAAGTCCAGAAGTCATAAAGGTGCCTTCATTCTCCTCCCTCTGCTCTAGACGGGGGGGGGGGGGGTCTTCAAACATGCAACTTCTAAGATTTGTGGACTTCAACTCCTAGAATTCCTCAGCCAGACATGGGAATTCTGGGAGTTGAAGTCCACAAATCTTTAAAGTTGTCAAGTTTTGGAGAGCCCTGGTCTAGACACGCTACCTTAGGAATGTGCAGATGAGAGAAAACCACACAGCTGAACTTGCCTTGGTAAAGTTCTCCAGCTGAGTTGATACTGGGGAAGAAAAGGGAGACCCCCATTAGCTCCCCACAAATAGGTAACTAATCCCAATTGTAGCAGGTTTCCCCAGCTAAACATCCAATACATCCCCAATGAATTTGATTTGATTACAATGACCAGGGGATGTTTTGTGATAGTGTCTAACATTTCTGGCCAAGAGGCTCTATTCAAGACCATAAGGTAGGTGCAATGTTAAGTATATAAAGCAGGTTTTTTAAAAAAATAACAAGCTAGATTGGCAACCAAGCTTAAGCAGTGGACGGGGATGGGGTGGGGATCTAAAAAATTCTAAAATCGGAAGAAAAACCTTCTAAAGAGCTGAGTTTCATATTCATAAGTCTCAATTTGAGACATTTTTCACATTTACTGATTTGTGATTCGACTTGTGCATGTCGGAGGCTAAGCAGCCTTGAGGCTGCTCACAGCCAACGTGTTTTGTGTGTGCAACACCTACGCATCACATTCTGAATTCTGCCTCTTAAAAAAAAAAATGCTTACAGCATCTCCAATGCAGCCAACGCTTTACGGCAACAAAAAGCTTCCGTTAGATTCCGAGCCCCTTTGCAGGAATCAATTCGAACGGCGAAGTTGCCAAGAATCAACAAGTGAATTTGTAGAATTTCTAGGATCATAGAAAGAACCATTAGGATGCTGTGTGTGTGGAGGGGCCGTAGTGCATGTAGATCACCACAAAATATGTTGTGGCCCACAAATGTCAGAGTCAGTTTCCAGCCTGTTGTAAAAAATGTGGGGAAGGATCCATGTCAGTTCACAACCGAGTGTCTTTTAGTCTTGCCACAGACGCACTTTCCCCCCCCCCCCGTAACATACACCATTCCTCCTTTCTTCCTTTAGCCCAGAAGTGGAGAACTATGGCCCTTTTATGACTTGTGGACTTCAACTCCCAGAATACCTGAGCCAGCCATGTTGAGCTGAGCCATGCTGGCTCAGGAATTCTGGGAGTTGAAGTCCACAAGCCATAAAAAGGGCCATAGTTCCCCACCTCTGCTTTAGCCAGAAGAGAAGGACTTGAGAATCGCATCGGGGGTAATCTGTTGCTATCCCCCACCTCACCCCAAACCAAAGTGGCATTAAAGTTGAACGAAGCAGAAAACAGCAAAGAGAAATAAGAGCAAAAAGCAGCAAAAAAACTACCCAGAGAGACCAAAATGCAGGAAATATATAAGCTGCCACAGGAAGCTTGCCCAACATGGCACAATGGTATTCTCCACTCTTGACAAGCAGCAGTAAAGAAAAAGGGAAAATAGGCAGTAAAATTATACTATTTAGGAAGGAGGCTACAACATGAGGCTGCCGGTTTTGCCAACAGGTGTGTTTCCTCCTATTTCAAGCGAGCAAGATCTTAAAAACGCACGAAGCATGGAGGGCCCAGAGAGAAAGAGCCAGAGGGCTCTTCCTTCAATCGGAGAACCCGGCAAAAGTTAATGTTAAAATAGGAAGAGGAGATTCTCAGGCGCTCATAATCCCTTCACGTTCCTTCCATCCAACCAAACACTTATGGCCTCCATTCTCTACCCTTTTCCCTACGGGGGGAAAATGATATGGATAATACTGAAGAAATGAAAACGGGGAGCATATCAAGACAGCAAGAGTTTCCAGTTAACACTGTGCGCTGGTAATGTTTCCCCCCCCGAGTGGAACCATCTCCAACGGGAAAGGGAAAACCTATCTGGTTAAGTGGTTGCTGTTCTTGCTTTTTTTTTTTCCTTTGAAAAACAAAACAAAACACAAAATCCTTTATTTAAATGCTGCTCTGGAAGGTAACAACCTGAACCACTTGTTGATTTAAGATCTCCTGGTTTCCAGCAACCCAAAAATGCCAGAGGAGGTGTCCTCCTTTTTTAGTCAACTCTGTGGAAAAAAATATCCCCACCCCAATCTGGCACTGCACTTCCAAGAGGAAAACGATAGGCGAGGAGAGTTGTGGACAAATTATTTTTAAATTAAAAATAAAAGGGGATTAGGAAGAGTTGTGTGGGGAAAGGTTTGACACCGATAAAATTACCTCAGCTGCTGCTGAGGTTCCTTTTCTCCTCTATTTCGGAGAATTCAAGGGGGGGGGGGTGTAGATCGCATCGTAAAAACAGTGAAAATCCTGCACTGATTTCTACTATCGTTTCTTTGCACATTCGTTAATCTGGAAACCGGAGAGGAGATGGCCACAGTTAGAGGAATCTGCGTGTCTGAAATCAAAGTCTCCGAGGTCATTCAGATCTACCGTGAGAATCTCGTCTGGGATGAGGGAAAGGGTTTTAAAAAAGGAGGATTTGTCTCTCCTGGTTCATCAGCACTGACTGACTGGCACCACCATGGTGGTCACTCCCTCTCCACAAGGAAACCCCCGGGCAGCAGAGTTGGCGTTAACTCTGCACATTCCTGCTGCGCTCCCATTTACGGAGGAGAATCTGCATGAGATCAAAGGTGGTGAAACTGATGCCCACGGCGACGGGACCCTTGACCCAGTTCATGCTGAGCCCTTTGTACAAGCCTCGGACGAGTCCCGCTTCCCGAATGATGTCCCTCATGGTGGGGAGGATAGACTGGGAGGAGTAGCCCAGCGCCCCTGCAGTCTGCATCCGTCGACGGACCACATCCAGAGGGTAAGAGGCCGACTGCCCGATCAGGCCTGCACAAGCCCCAAACGCAAGCCTTTCCAAGGGGTAAGGTTCTCTCCCATTGCTGTGATCTGGAGAGGAAAAAGGAAGAAAAGGAGGCGAGGTGGAGATGCTTAGAAAGACAACAAACAGATGCTTATCTTTATCTATCTGTTGTGGCCCAGCAGGAGCCATTGAAGCTGCCACCAGACTCCGACAGCGAGGGGCCCTATGAGTCGGCTCTGGAGGATGTGGAGGATCCTGGACAGGGCGCAGAGAGGCTGGTTGGCCACCAGGAGGTGCCTGAGCCTTGGACCAGTGGGGAGGAGACAAGGGAGTGTGATCCTGACGTCAGCAGTGAGTTGTTCCTGGATGCCTGGCACCGGAGAGCTAATAGGTATAAGGAACAGTTGCGCAGTTACAGGAGGTAATTGCACTCAGCTGGTGGTCATTAGGCTTCTCTCCAGACTATAAAAGGAATGCTTGTGCACATGCCCCTTTTGCAGAAGTCAACACATTAACAAATGTTGGGGAACAGTATTGTGAGCCTGGCAGGCTGGATTGATGCCACGGCTTATCTGTGTTGGATTGCTGCCAAGGCTTATCTGTGCCAGTTTGCTGCCAAGGACCTGTCTGTCTGTTAATAAATTCCGTAAAGTATCTTTGACTTGGAGTGTGTTGGTGTGGGACGAGGGGGGTCAGAACATCTATCTATCGTACCTAAGGCAGGATTAGAACTCACAGTCTCCTAGTTTCCAGCCTAGTGCCTTAATCACTAGGCCAAGCTGGCTCTTTATTCCTGGAGAAGCACATTCTAAGGAATCCTTGAGACCAGCATTGAGCCCTGGTGGTGCAGTGGTACATTTTATGACCTTTCTTGCCGCCGTTAAGTAAATCACTGAAGTTGTTAGGTTAGTGTTACAGTTGTTAAGTGAATCTGGCTTTCCCATTGCTTTTGCTTGTCAGAAGGTTGCAAAAAGTGACTTTTTTGCCCAGGATACGGCAACTGTCATAATTATGAACCAGTTGCCAAGTGTCTGAATTTTGATCACATGTTCTTATCTTATCTTAGATCTTAGAATAACTTTATTGTCACTGTGAATGTATACTAATCGGCATGCATTAAATGAAATTTCCTTCCATACAGCTCTCAAAGGATCACCACCATCAGTATACACTACATAAACATGACAAAATAAATAAATACATGCAAAATTATGTATATGCCCACATATACTATATTGCCAAAAGTATTTGCTCACCTGCCTTTACTCGCATATGAACTTACTGTAAGTGACCTCCCATTCCTAATCCATAGGGTTCAATATGACGTCAGTCCACCCTTTGCAGCTATAACAGCTTCAACTCTTCTGGGAAGGCTGTCCACAAGGTTCAGGAGTGCGTTTATGGGAATTTTTGACCATTCTTCCAGAAGCGCATTTGGGAGGTCACACACTGATGTTGGACGCGTTTACGTGGCCTACCACTTCGTGGCTGAGTTGCAGTCGTTCCCAAACACTTCCACGTTCTTATAATACAGCTGACAGTTGACTGTGGAATATTTAGGAGCGAGGAAATTGCACAACTGGATTTGTTGCACAGGTGGCATCCTATCACAGTTCCACGCTGGAATTCACTGAGCTCCTGAGAACGACTCATTCTTTCACCAATGTTTGTAAAAACAGTCTGCATGCCTAGGTACTTGATTTTATACACCTGTGGCCATGGAAGTGATTGGAACACCTGATTCTGATTATTTGGATGGGTGAGCAAATACTTTGGCAATATAGTGTATATTATTATATGACACAAAGAAACAACACAGTCTAGTTCGGATGGATGCATGTACATGGCAAGAAAAACGAATCTTGCGAGTTTACCAGACAAATGGCCTAGGACAGTGATGGCAAACCTTTTTTTTTTGGGAGGGGGGGGTTTGCCAAAAATGCAAGGGCACACACGCTATTGCGTGCCAGCACCCATAATGCAAAGTGTGCCCCTGCATGCGTATGCGCGCACAACTCCCCCCTTGATTCCCTCCCCCATGTGCGCCGCACTGCTCGCCTCCAAGCTGAGCCTCTGGAGGCTGGGGAGATCAAAAATGGCCTCTCTTGGCCCTCCAGAAGGCCGAAAATCAGCTGACCGGCGCATGCATGCGCGCTGGAGCTGACGGCTCGTGTGCCGGTAGGTATGGCTCCGCATCCCTAGGGAACAAAGCTGTTACAGCATCTGGCAGTCCTACTACAAATAGCAACACAAACAGACCATGAAGGGTGTGTGTGGGGTCTCTAAGCACATAGCGCTTATAAGAGTATCCTGAATAATGGGAAGCAAGCTTCCTATAATTTTCTCTGCTGTCCTCACCACTCTCTGTATGGACTTTCTATCTGAGGCAGTATTGCCATCAAATCTAACAGTGATGCAGTTTGTTAAAACTCTCTTAATCGTGTCTCTGTAAAAAGTGGCCAGGCCAGAAGGAGAAAGATGTGCTGTCCTCAACGGACTCCAGAAATGCAAATGCTGGTTTGCATGCTTCACTACGTTTCCATGTTTATGAGGATGCTGGGATGGCCATAAGTGCAAGGACCGGTTGTAAGTCATTTTTTTTCCAGTGATGTTGTTAATTTAGAATGGACACTGAACAAACAGTTGCAAGTTGAGGACTACCTGCATATATTCATGTTGGCTTGATTGTCCTTACCTGCGTGTAGCTTCTTTAATGTCTCATAAGTGAAGAAGCTCAAACCAGCATAAGGGATCACCCCCAAGATGGTAGGTGAGAAGCCCCTGTACAAGGTTTTCAATCCTTCCTCGTGAGATATTCGCATAAATACGTGAATTATGTTGCTGTACCTGCCAAAGGAAAATGGAATAGGCTACATTGTGGACTAGAATCCTGACAACATCAGATAAAAGTTAGAAAGAAGTCCGCAGGGAGAAAGTCAAGGCTGACTCGCTTTGCACTTTCGCTCACAGCCAGACAACCAAGGATGGGGTGGGGGAGGTGATTGGAATGTATGTATGTATGGGAAGGAATTAAGGGATTCATGTGCACCGTCTGTGGCCTGGAATAATCTCGATACTTCAAGGTCAAACAATGAGAGACTTTGGAGCCGAGCAGACTGTTTCCCAAAACAAAGAGATGCCCATTCTCACAACATGCCCAAGCCAGGGTAGACGTCGCTGTTTCAATAGTGTATACATGCTAGAAATTCCAGCACGTTCCAAAACTACGCTATTTGGAACTTTGTCATGCCAGGTGATGCCAAGAATACGTCGGAGACGGCGCATATGCGCATGAGTGCATTACTGAAACAATTACAATCCTGGAGTGGAAGGAAGCCTTTTGCAGAAGAAATTATCTCTTTTTGTCATAACTGGCAAAACTTTCTTGGCTTCGAAAGAGATCAAAGCAAGTTTTCATTGGGATGAGGCTCTGTGCTCCAACCTTTCACTATGTATGTTTTCAGGAACAATAATTGTTAAAAGAATACACCTCCCACACCTCCCTACTTACATTTCCTTGGGCGTTACTGCCATTCGGGCACGGACCAGGTCCAGGGGGTATGTCAACATGGAAGCTGTGATCCCTGCCAGAGAGCCTGCGATGAATCTGGGCAGAGGGGTGAGCGCCCTACAACAAAAATAATATTTGAAAAGGAGAATTTCTTTGGTTGTTGGCTAACTAGATCCTAAAGACCACTCCAGACTGGGCAAAAAAAGCTTCCAAACTGAACACTGTTCATTCCAAAACTCTGGCTGTGTTCCCTTGCCACAAAAGTACAGTTGGCAGGATTCATACATCAGGCTAAGAAATGAATCAAAATTTATAAACCACAAAGGCCCAGGTCCAACCCCTGTTCTGACCCAGGCTTCCCCAGCAGCACGAAGCTGAGTCCTCATCCCGATAAACCCCTTTTATTTAATGTACAGTGAATTCCTCTCCTGCAAAGCTTGTCTTCTTCCACAGTCTTTCAAGATAGTTCATAATTACCGACCTTTATCAGGCTTGGAGAGCGGCCAGGCCGATATTTTTCAGACGCCGCAATACTTGCCAAGAATGCAGGAATGAACTAATTGTCTCCTGCAAACTCCACTCCCCTTTCGCTCCTCTTTTATTTCCTCTGGGAGGGGCCATTCACCATCCACCATCCACCTGTGCCTTTACTCTCAAGCCCTGTTCTTTAGCTGTTCCCTTCATCTGGCAACTCTGTGCATGCGCACACTGGGAACAGGCTCCAGCTGTTTGTCTGCTTCACTGATGTCTGACTCTGAAGGCAGCTGATAACTGGCATACAGCCCTGGCCCCTCTCTGGCTCCGACACAGAGCCCTCATCAGAGCCTTCCCCGGACTCCAGGACTGGCCCATGATCCTCCCCAACCTCCTCACTGTCCGAATCTGCTGCCAGATCCGCTGGTGGGCCACAACAGCTTCTTGCCCCTGACAATGTCTTTCCCACACGCTCAGGCCGAGTCTTTTAAGGACCGAGACTGAGTCAGACTGAGGCTCCATAGCAACTTACTTTCCCTGGAAGCCATAGTAGCTGCCCAAAAGCTGCTTATATTCCTCGTGTGCGCAGAACTGGATGGCAGCGTAGGGGACCACCCGGACCATGGTGGCCGAGTTGCCTCGCCATAGGCTGAAGAAGCCTTCACTGAGGTAGGTACGATAGATCAGCCGGTAGGCCTCCTAGACAGACGAGGAACTGGATTAGGTGTGACATAGTTGAAAGGCAAAGGAGCTGTGAGCTTTTTAAGAGGGAATTTGGAGAGGGAAGGTTGGGCTAGGGCAGGCAGGATGCAGGGCGTTTTCAGATTGCAACTCAATGGGGTCCCCTCAAAATGTTGTTCCTGTTGTCCCACAGAATGGGTTGGTATCTGCCTTTCTTTCATCGACGGCAATATATGTGAGGTACCCAGATGATGCAGAAACTGGAACCAGGCTGTTGGACCATGGTAAGCCCAGAAAAACAGATGCCAAGACTGGGAACTCTCAGAAGAAACTTGCTCCAGAACAAATATACCTCTGCTGCTCCTTCTTGCCCACAGTTCTCAGGAAGAGGGAGGAGGAGGAGGAAGAGGAAGAGAAGGAGACGAGGAGGAAAAGTTGGAGAAGTAGGAGGAGGCAAAAGAGAAGGCGAGGGGGAAGGGGAGGAGGAGAGACAATAAAATGTATGAGAAGAGGAGGAGGAAGAGGAAGAAGGAGGAGGAGGAGAAGGAAAAAGAGAAAGAGAAGGAGATGAGGAGGAAAAGTTGGAGAAGTAGTAGTAGTAGTAGTAGTAGTAGTAGGAGGAGGAGGAAGGAGGAGGCAAAAGAGAAGGAGAAGAGGAAGAGAAGAAGGAGGAGAGACAATAAAATGTATGTGAAGAGGAGGAGGAAGAGGAAGGAGGAGGAGAAGGAGAAGAAGGAAGAGAAAGAGAAAAAGTTGGAGGAGGAGAAGGAAGAGAAGGGGAGGGGGAGGAGGAGGAAGAGGAAGAAGAAGGAGGAGGAGAAGGAAAAAGAGAAAGAGAAGGAGATGAGGAGGAAAAGTTGGTGATGTAGTAGTAGTAGGAGGAGGAGGCAAAAGAAAAGGAGAAGAGGAAGAGAAGAAGGAAGAGAAGAAGGAAGAGAGACAATAAAATGTATGAGAAGAGGAGGAGGAAGAGGAAGGAGGAGGAGAAGGAGAAGAAGGAAGAGAAAGAGAAAGAGAAGGAGACGAGGAGGAAAAGTTGGAGGAGGAGAAGGAAGAGAAGGAGGAGGGGAGGAGGAAGAGAAAGAGGAGGAGGGGGAGGAAGTGGAGGAGGAGGAGGAGGAGGAGGAGAAGGAGGAGAAGGAGAAGGAGAAGGAGAAGGAGGAGAAGAAGAAGAAGAAGAAGAAGAAGAAGAAGAAGAAGAAGAAGAAGAAGAAGAAGAAGAAGAAGAAGAAGAAAAAATCTGACTACTCCTTTAAGCCATAGTGGAGAGAGAGAGAGAGAGCATGTAAAACAGGATAATAGAGCCCAGTGCCAGAGTCCAGCAGAAACACTGGGAACCTTTGGGTCCCTTTCTTTTAATGGAGGAGAGGCAATTAAGCGAGAAGGAAAGATTTTTGCCGCTAGACCCCCTCAGATGCTACTATAGGATAAGTCAATGTCACATCCAATGATTTGCCTCCTTACATAGAGCAAAGGCTTCTTTTTCTCTGTGTTGGAGTTAGCAATCAGCTGCACAGATTCCTTATGAGGGTTCAATTCCTCTTTTAATGTCTATTCTTTTGCTGGAATTTTAACCCCACAATTTTACTTCAATTGGCACATAGCAATAGCAGATTTATATACCACTTCCCAGTGCTTTACAGCCCTCTCTAAGCAGTTTACAGAGTCAGCCTCTTTCCCCCAACAATCTGGGTCCTCATTTTACCCAACTCGGAAGGATGGAAAGTTGAGTCAACCTTGAGAACTGGTGAGAGTCGAACTGCCAAACTGCTGGCAGCCGGCAGTCAGCAGAAGTAGCCTGCAGTACTGCACTCTAGCCACTGCGCCACCACGGCACAGAAATGTGCCTACCGTTTAAAAGTAGCTCTGTTTTGACTAATTTTCATTGTCTCTTAAGAGGCTAGAAGGAGGGGCAGGGTGTTAAGATGAGAGTGACCCATGGGAGCAATTCAGTGAGATTCAATCCTTCCCTCAACCTGCAATGAAGCTTAGAAAAAAGAGAAGGATGTTTCACCTTACCTTAGCAGAAAATTTATTCGACGACACTGAAAACAGAAAAAAGAAGAAGTCATACACAGATCAGCACTGCAACTAAGAAATCTATGGGCAGACCTAATCCATGCCCCAAATCAGCATTTTTGCACTCAGTCAGTTTCTGGGTTGGAACACCCCAACCAAGAAAGGGAACCATTTCCGCTGTCTTTGTGAATTGGCATCTAATGTCTCAACAGGTCCACATTAGCTTGGAGGGAGATATGGTCAGATAGGCCAGTGTTTCTCCACCTTGACAGCTTTAAGACGTGTGGACTTCAACTCCCAGAATGCTGGCTGGGGAATCCTGGGAATTGAAGTCCACACATCTTAAAGTTAGGTTGAGAAACATTGGTGTGGGACAGTGGTCGGCAAACTCATTAGTCAAAAGAGCCAAATATCAACAGTACAACGATTGAACTTTCTTTTGAGAGCCAAAAGAAGGTGTGGTCTGTTTTGTGGGAGTGGCTCGGCAGTCATGTGACTGGGTGGGCGTGGCCAACTATCACTCACTTAATCACTCTGTGAGTGTGTCTCTCTGTCTGTCTCTTCCTCCCTCCCACCCCCTTTCTCTCTCTCTCTCTGTCAGTCTCTCTCGGATTCCCTCCCTCCTTCTCTCTGTCCCTCTGTCTGTCTGTCTCTGTCCACAAAATACCGCGTGGAGCAGCGGCGAGGCTCTGCGTGGCCGGTGATGACTCTGGAGGCCTTCTGCAGGAGGCGGGGTCCCCCTCGCGTTCCTTGTCTTCCCGGATGGCCTCCGGAGTCATCGCCAGCCGCGCAGAGCCTCGTCGCTGCTCCACACCATGGAAAACATGGGCACGCGCGCACAGCTTGTTTTCACTCACCCAGGCTTCTGCAGAAGCTTCCCTCCGAAGCCCTCCGAGGGAAGAAGGGCCAGTTGGGAGAGGGGATTTGGTCCTGCTCCGGGTTGTAATTGCGCGGGGCGTGCACACGCCTATGTTTTCCACGGAGTGGGGCCGCGGCCGGAAGACAAGGAACGTGAGGTGGCACAGCGGTGGCAGAAGAGCCACACTCGAGGGGCTAAAGAGCCGCATGTGGCTCGCGAGCCGTGGTTTGCCGACCACTGGTGTAGGGCTACAATAAGACCCAGTCCTTAGCCCTGTGCTCTTCAACTTTTTTATTATAAGCTACGATGAGAAGATGGATTGACATGCTTATCAATGACAGAAGGAATTCAAATTTGTCTCCATTCTACCTTAATCAAAATCCCACCTCAAACAGTATATCCAACTCTGGTTTCCATATTTTAAAGAGGAGTCAGACAACTAGAACAGATTGAGAGAATAGAAAGAGATGTCCAAAAAACTAAGTCCTGCAAATAGATCGAAGGAAGTGAGAATATTGAGTCTTAAGAGGATAGTCTTCAAATCCCTAAAAGGATGTCACAAGAAGAGGTCCTTACTGTCTTCGGTACCATCCTACAATCCAGGTTAGTGAATAATCAATTTAAGTTATAGGAAAGAAAGTTTTATCTGAATATTAGAAAAAAGAAACCAAAGAAGTGCATTCTGTGAATTATAAACTATCACCACCTGTCCAAAATAACAAGAAAATTATTAGATATGCTCTAACGCAGAGAAACCATGCTGGCTCAGGAATTCTGGGAGTTGAAGTCCACAAAAATTAATGGGGCCATGGTTCCCCACCACTCCTGCTTTTAAAGAATATGCTAGACTTGCTTCCACAAACCATTACACCTAAAATCTTCTTATATCTGGCTTGTCAAAGGCCTTCGGGAAAGATGGTTGAACAAACTAATTACAAATTAACCAGGATTTTAAAAAAAACAAAACAAAAAGCATGCAGACTTTCCAAATCCTGCCATTTTGTTTCATTATCAAGCCAGACTTTAAAGGCAGCAGTCAAATCTGGCTTCCAAGCTGGTTTAGAGCAATGACAAGCCAGGAATAATTGCAGTTCTTGGTCCAAATTTGCAGATCTACAGATTCCAAATCCCAGAATTCCTCAACCACCAGACTACCATTGAGAATTCTGGGAACTGAACTCCATACATCTACCTCAGTGTTTTTTCAAACTTGGCAACTTTAAGATGCGTGGACCAATTCCCAGAATTCCCCAGCCAGTATGATGGCTAGGGAATTCTGGGAGTTGAAGTACACACATCTTAAAGTTGTCAAATTTAAAAAAAACACTCATTTAGAGTAGGGGTGTCAAACTCGATTTCATTGTGGGCCGCATCAGGGTTGTGTTTGATCTCGGGAGAGGCGGGGTTGTGGTGGCCAGGGTAGGTATGACCAGCTTGACGTCACTCAGAGCTGGCACCAGAGTCGGACAGTGAGGAGGTTGGGAAGGAACGTGGGCCAGTCGTGGGGGCTGAGGAAGTCTCTGATGAGGGCTCTGCATTGAAGGCAGAGAGGGAGCTAGACAGCAGTGAGGCAGAGGAACAGCTGGAGCCTGTTCCCAGTGTGCGCATGCACAGAGCTGTCAGAAGACAAGAACAACTAAGAAAGCAGGGTCGACTGAACAGTAAAGCCACACCTTGGAGGTGATAGGCCCCTCCCATAGGACACAAAAGAGGAGTTAACGGGGAGTGGGCTTTTGCAGGAAACAATTCATTCCTAGGGTCGTTTCAAGAGTGGAAAGTTCTGTTTGTAACTATAAGAGACTATGTGGCAAGTTTTGCCTTGCCCTGCATTTGGAAACTAGGTATATGGCTGCTCTCCAAGCGTGATAAGGTTCGTGTTGATAAATATTCCTCTGAAAGACTGTTTGCCAAGCCTGGCTGACTGCGAATGAAAGGAATTCACGGTCGTGTAAATAACAGAGGTTTTGCCGGGACCAAGACTCTGCTTCATGCTTTTTAAGGAAGCCTGGCTTAGAACAGCGATGGCCTTCTGCAACTTTCTTCCAGCAAAAGCCTCCCAAGCTCTATTTTTGCTGGCAGAGGCACCACCACAGGGCGGTCTTTCGCTGTTTCCAGGGAGGTCCTGCGGGCCAGATCTAAGCACCCCACAGGATGGATCCGGCCTCCAGGCCTTGAGTTTGACACTGAGAAAGTGAGAAAGATAGGAGGACTCCCCCCCATTTCTCCCATCCTACTCTCATGTCTACCTTGGAAAATGATTTTCGTTCTATCCAACGGTGCCACGGCTGTTTTGGCCACAGCGCCAGCCAATGCCCCAGACACCAAGGAGTTGATCACACTTTTTTTCTCTTCAGCACTCTGGAACCGAAAAACCAGAACATGTTAGAGACTAAATCATGGAGCAGAAAAATAGCAGCTAGGGCTCTCCCTCCCTCCCTCCCCCCCCTCTCTGTCTCTCTCTCTCTCTCTCTTAAGCAACGGCAGACATTTTTATTTAGTGGAAGTCATTGGTAAGTTTCCTTTGCTTTTAAACTGGCAGCAGAATCTGGTACAAAAGTTTCTAATGGGGATACTTACCGTATTTTTCAGAGTATAAGATGCACCGGAGTATAAGACGCACCAAGATTTTGAAGAGGAATTTTTAAAAAAAAACGGTTTTGCACTCTGCACACCTCCCAAAAGTGGCCTGTTTTTCACAAAAATGGGACCAGTTTTTGTCAAAAAAGGGCATGAATGGCCTTTAGGAGGCTTGTAGAGTGCTCGGGTGAGGGGGGAATACTTATACTCCAAAAAATATGGTAATAATTTACACCAGTGGTAGTCAACCTGGTCCCTACCGCCCACTAGTGGGCGTTCCAGCTTTCATGGTGGGCGGTAGGGGTTTGCTGTAACTCTGCTTTATAAATTTTATAAAGTAAAGTTACTTCCTTACTTTATAAATCACCATTAATATGGAACCGGTGGGCGGTTAGAAAATTTTACTACTAACAGAAATACAAAAGTGGGTGGTAGGTATAAAAAGGTTGACTACCTCTGATTTACACGGAGTGAGGTGAACTAGAGGTGAACGATCACCTCACAATCAAGAGGCTGTGAGTTTGATCATAGGTAGAGGTAAATATTTATCTCTCTGGGCACAATGAGAATATATCTGCTGAACAAAACTCTGAACTGGCGACCAGAAGGGCATCTGGCCATTAAAACACTCTGCTAGCTCCATTCAGTTGCCCAGACTCCACCCTACAAGGGATTATGGGATCCTTAAAAGATGATGATGATGATACTTAATCATTTACACAAAGACTTTCCACTGGATTAATGAATTACAATGACACAAGCAGGGTTTGCTCAGCATGCTAAGCCACAAAATACCTAACTAAGGGTCACCTGAACAAGCTTTGCAATATGACATGAATGCAGCCAGTAAGTCTTCAACTGACCTGAATCTGGGTCTTCAGCAGGATTGGGATGCACAAAAAAACAACAGAACAAACTCAGCAGAGCCATTCATGTAGAGCAGGGGTCTCCAAGCTTAGCAACTTTAACACTTGTGAACTTCAACTCCCAGAATTCCTTAGTCAACTATGCTGGCTGGGAGTTGGAAATCCACAAGTCTTAAAAGTTGCCAAGGTTGGGAGATCTCTGATATAGAGTTAAGAGTCAAGAGACTCAAACTTGTAACCATATGATTCAAACCACAGGAGAGGAACAAGAGAAGAGGACATACAGTTAGGCCTTGACTTACAACAGTTCATTTAATGACCGTTCAAAGTTACAAGGGCACCTAAAAAAGCCACTTATGACTGTTTTTCGTACTTAGGACCAGTGAAGCATCTCTATGGGTCACATGATAAAAATTTAGATCCTTGGTAACTGGTTCATATTTATGACGGCTGCAGTGTCCCCCGGATCCAGTGTTCACGATATCAGGGGTCCTAGTAACACCCCAGCGAAAGACGACTCCGAGGCTTGAAGTTCCTCAAAGTTCCATTTTATTACCGATGTCATATTGGCACATCTGGGAAAAGCCGAATCTGAAAGCTTCCAGGTTTTCCCCACTCAAGTGAAAGTTCAAGTCCCTGCCCAGCACCCACATGTCCATCCCATGATCCAATCAGGCACATTCCCAATTGGAGATGCCTCCCAGTCACACCACTTAACATCTGTGGCAAGAAGGTCATAAAATGGGGCAAAACTCTCTTAACAAATAGCAACGGAGATTTGGGGCTCAATTGTGGTCGTAAGTCGAGAACTAACTCTATAGGAGCATTGGCTCCCATCTCTTTGTTCAGGAGCCTTTTTTTTCATATTGCAATGCTGCCTTTGGACATCAACACTATTCATTTCCACAAAGCCTTTTCAGTAATGGCACTGAAACTTTTATTTCCCAATGCATAAATTGCAAAAAATACTTCTTTACGTGCTGTCTGTTAAGCAATTGTAATAAACCCTGCATATAGCTTTAAAGGAGAAGTAGTCCTTGACTAATGACCACAATCGAGCCTAAAAATTATGTTGTTAAGTGAGACATTTGTTAAATGCGTTTTGCCATTCTCATCGTTGTTAAGAGAATCACTGCAGTTGTTGAGTTACTAACCCAATTGTTAGGTGAACCTGGCTTCCACATTGACTTTGCTGGTCGCAAAAGGGGAATCAAGGGACTCTGGAACACTGCAACCGTCATAAAAATGAATCAATTGCCCACCGTGTGAAATTCTGATCAGGTGACCATGGGGACACTGCAATGGTCATAAGTGTGAAAAACAGTCTTAAGTCCGTGATGGCGAACCTATGGCATGTGTGCCACAGGCCATATCTGAGGGAACGTGAGGCGTTGCCCTCTGTCAGCTCCAACGCACATGCATGCACTGGCCAGCTGATTTTCAGCTTTCCGAAGGGTGGGGAGAGGCCGCTTTTCGCCCTCCCCAGGTTTCAGGAAAGCCTCTGGATCCTGTTGGCAGCGAAAAACAGGTCCAACCACCTACCGGAGTTCTTCGCCCTCCCCAGGCTTCAGGAAAGCATCCAGAGCCTGTGGATGGCAAAAAACAGGTCCAACGGCCTACCGGAAGTTCAGAAACGAACTTCCAGTAGGCCCTTTGGGCCATTTTTCGCCTTCCCCAGGCTTCAGGAAAGCATCTGGAGCCTGTGGATGGCAAAAAACAGGCCCAACGGCCTACCGGAAGTTCAGAAACGAACTTCCAGTAGGCCCTTTGGGCTGCTTTTTGCCCTCCCCAGGCTTCAGGGGGTTTTCCTGAAGCCTGGGGAGGACAAAAAACATCCCAACGGACCTACTGTAGTCTGGAGGCTTCAGTGAGGCCTGTGCGCATGCCCGCGGGGGTGGTTGTTGTGCGCGCATGCGAGGGGGGTATGGCATTGCATTATGGGTGTGGGCACACATGCGAGCGCTATCACACGCCCGCACGCCCTTTTGGCACCCGAGGAAAAAAACATTCGCCGTCACTGGCCTATGTCATGTTTTCAGCGCCATTGCAACTTCGAACGGTCACTGAATGAATTCTCGTAAGTCGAGGATTACCTGTACTGACTTGCTCCACGGCCACAGTCACGTTATGAAAAAGCAAGACGTAAACTGCTCACCTCCGGCAGGATACGTCCATGGACTCTGATCTCCGCATCTTTCTGTTTTAAGCCCACTTGACCTTCCACCGCTCTACCATTATCCATACCAAGCTCAGAAGCTGGCTAGGAAGAGAACTGAGCCTCCTAAAGAGAAGACGAGGAAAGAAAGAAAGAAAGAAAGAAAGAAAGAAAGAAAGAAAGAAAGAAAGAAAGCAAGAAAGAAAGAAAGAAAGAAAGAAAGAATGAAAGATTGAACATTCGTTTTTCAAAATACAAAACTTTAAAGAAACTCAATCTGACTGATCTGTTTCAATTGCTCCGTTTTTCACTGTCTCCTCTTTCTCCTTATTTGCACTGCTGGCCCTTCCCCCTGTTTCCCCCCCCCCTAAAAAAGCACAATATTAATTTATTAAATTTGGATACTAACCCAAACAGATGTCTGGATGGTAACAATTAAAAACAAAAGAAAAAAAATACACTAAAACCATGCAGGTAGTCCTCAACGTACGGCCACAATTGAGCCCAAAATTGCTGTTGCTAAGTGAGATACTTGTTAAGTGAATTTTGTCCCAGTTGTTAGGTGAATCGCTGTTTTGGTTCAGTTAGTCACACGGTTGTTAAGTGAGTTGAGTTTGCTGGCCAGAAGGTCGTAAAAGGGGATCACATAATCCTGGGGACACTGCAACGGTCATAAATTGTTCGGCCCAAGGCTTCCCAAGTTCATGAAGCCGACTCCTCGTCCTGATAAAACCTCTTTTATTTCGGTTAAAGGGAATTCCTCTCCAGCAAAGTCCCGGCCAACTGTCTTTCATGAGATTTCACAACTACACGCCTTTATCAGGCTTGGAGAGTTGCCAGGCCGATATCTTCCAAACGCCACTCTGTAGCAGAAAATATTTGGCAAGAAGTCGGGAACAGATTTTCACCCTAATGAATTGAACTTAATTGTCTCCTGCAAACTCCACTTCCCTTTTGCTCCTCTTTATTTATTCCCTATGGGAGGAGCCATTCATCATCCACCTGTGCTTTTACTCCCGAGTCGGCCCTTGTTCCTTAGCTGTTCCCTTTTCCTGGCAGCTCTGCGCATGCACACAGGGAACAGGCTCCAGCTGTTCTTCTGCCCCACTGATCTCCGACTCCGAAGGCAGCTGATAACTGTCAGACGGCTTTGGCCCCATCTCTTGCCTCCGACACAGAGCCCTCATCAGAGCCTTCCCCAGACTCCAGGACTGGCCCAGGTTCCTCCCCAGCCTCCTCACTGTCTGAGTCTGCCACCAGCTCCACTGGCAGACCACAACATTAATGTGAAAAACAGTCATAAGTCACTTTTTTCCGTGTAGTGTAACTATGAATGGTCACTAAATGAACTGTTGTAAGTCGAGGACTACCTGTAATGTAAATTTAAGGAGGACCTTCTAAGTTCTACATGGTTTCCAAAAGAGAGGAGACGACATTTACTTTGAGACCTGTGTGTGTATAAAATCATGGGTGTAACTAGCACACCATGGGTTATGTAGTCCTTTTTTGACCATCCACTTCTGTACTGTAACTTGCTTTGCTTTGTTGACTGGAGAATTGTCCCATCCCTTCTGTATCCCTTTTTTTCATTCTAGTTTATTTCTGGCTATGAGGGATTTGGAATGAACAGCTGTCAGGTTACAAATGTTCCTTTATGTCTGCATCCATAAGGCATGGAACGTCTGGTAGGAATCTGTTAGGAAGTTCAAGGATAAGGGGAAAAAAAATATAGGCAACCTAGCTAATTGGCCAATGGGACAAGTGACACTTGGGGGGGGGGGGGCGGGGAGAAGGGTTGCTGCTGGTTTGAACTGTGCTGAAACTGCGGGAAAGAATCAAGAGTTGGTTTTACACTAAGTGTGCCGATATGATGTGCCCAATAAAGGAATTCTTTGAGGAAAACAAAAGTTCTGATTTGCTGGGGCTCATTAGTCAGAACCTTGACATGCCAAGCACCCACATTTTGATTATGTAATTGTGTGGATGCTATGACGGTTCTAAGTGTGAGGACCGTTTTAAAGCCACTTTTTCTCAGTTTGGATGGAGCTTCAAACGGTCGCTAAATGGTTGTAAGTCAAGGACTGCCTGTATTCCAGGGGTGTCAAACTCAAAGCCCCTGGGCCAGATCCCGGCCTGTGGGGTGTTTAGATCTGGTCCACAGGGCTGCCCTGGAAACAGTGAAGAACCAGCCTGAGGTGTCTGAACCAGCAAAAACTGAGCTCGGGTGGGCCACATGCGGCCCTCCCGAGCTCCCTTTTCACTGGCAGAGGGTTGCAGGAAGCCGTTGCAGCTGAAAATGGAGCTCGGAAGCCTGTTTTCGTGGGCAGAGTGCTTGGGCCACCACAGACTCTGACACAAGAGTCATATCGAGCTGGCCGTGCCCCCTGGCCACGACCCCTTGAGGTCAAACACAGACCTGATGCGGCCCTGAATGAAATTGAGTTTGACACCGCTGCAATGTATTCCCTCATTTATAACTACCAATTCCCTCATTTATAACCACCAATTCCCTCATTCATAACCATTAGGTTGGTGCTGGCTCCATAAACATAGATTTTCTCCAGGACAACCTGGCCCTTCAGCTCTTCCAAGGGCCTACCCATCACCATTGTAACTGAGTCCATTCATCTCGCTTCTCTTCTTTTTCTTTTGTGGCCCGCCAGGGGCCAGCAGAGCTGGCAGCAGATTCGGGCAGTGAGGAGGTTGGGGAGGAAGATGGGCCAGCCCTGGACTCTGGGGAAGGCTCTAATGAGGGCTCTGTGTCGGAGGCAGAGAGGGGGGCAGAGCCGTATGCCAATTATCAGCTGCCTTCGGAGTCAGTGAGGCAGACAAACAGCTGGAGCCTGTTCCCAGTGTGCGCATGTTCAGAGTTGCCAGATGAAGGGAACAGCTCAAGAACTTGGGAATAAAGCCAGATGATGAACGGCCTCTCCCAGAGGAAATAAAAGAGAAGCAAAAGGGGAGTGGAGTTTGCAGGAGACAATTAGTTGGCTTAATTGGTTCGTGACTCTCTGAGACTCCTTTCCAAGTTTTGCAGATATCGGCCTGTCAGCTCTCCAAGCCAGATAAGGTCTGTGACTGTAAATCCTCCCTTGAAAGACTTTGCTGGATGTGGAATGAGCAGGATTCACAATTAATAAAAGGGGCTTTTGCCAGGACAAGGAATTTGTTTCATGCTCTTGGGAAGCCTCAGTCAGAACATTTTCCTTCTACCTTTCCCAGCATTAGAAACTTCATATAGTGTGTTCAAAACATGATAATTAGAGCCTGGTCATTTGATGCCTGCAACTAATCTTCAAGGAAAGGATAAGGAAGGCTAAGGGCAACTTCTAACCATTTTTAAGGGATCCACTTATCAAAGAATTATCTCTGCCCCTAAGGATCAAAATGCCACAGGTAATCCTTGACTTATGACCACAACGGTGCCCAAAAATTTCCATTGCTAAGCAAGACAGTTATTCGGTGAGTTTTACGACCTTTCTCGTTAGAATTGTTAAATGAATTCCTGCAGTTGTAAAGTTAGTAACACAGTTGTTAAGTGAACCTGGCTTCCCCATTGACTTTGCTTGTCAGAAGGTCGTAAAAGGGGATTCCATGACCCCGGGACACCGCAACCACCATAAATGCATACCGGTTGTCAAATGGCAGGATTTTGATCGCATGACCCCAGAGATGCTGCAACGGTCGCAAGTGTGAAAAATGGTCATCAATCACTTTTTTCAATGCAGTTGAAAGGGTCACTCAGTGACCAGGGCAGCATGCCGCCCCAGGAGGCTCGTGGCAGTCCAGTCTTTGCAGGAGGAGGCTGTGCGCGGTACAGGGAAGCAAAATTCGTCGGGTCCAAGTATTTTTTTCCTTTTAATCCTATGCAATTTGCTGGAGATCCAGAATGGTGAACCTTCCAGTGAGTGGATTGAGTCGATAACTGGGGATTCCTCGGTGGCCAGGGGCGTGTTCCAAAGAGCTTATTTGACTCCATCCAATCAATGAGAGGACAAGGTCAACCCAGTCTGGATACTCCTCCCCCCTCACTATGGAGAATAAAAGCCTTCCAATCAATCTCTGCCAAGGGAAGAAGAGAAATTTGGGCGAGAGTTGAATGCTCTGCAAATATCGTTTGCTATTAATTTATTTCCCCTGTTCTATGGACTCCATTACAGGCAGGCTATATAAAGACATTTCTCAAATAATGCTAGTGTTTCCCCAAAAATAAGACAGGGTCTTACTTTCTTTTGACACCCCCCCCCCCGAAATAAGCGCTTGGCCTTATTTTCGGGGAGGTCTTATTATTTTTGAAGTGCAGAAGACGGCAAGCGTGGTCACCTCATGGCTGCTGCTGTGTTGCAATATTTTCAGGGGAGGAATTATTTTAGTGCCTGCGCTCAAAAGCCCGATTGGGCTTATTATCCAGGAAGGTCTTATTTTCAGGGAAACAGGGTAATTTAATGCCTGCAGGAAACCCTAGATTTACAACAGTTCATTTATGGACCGTTCAAAGTTATGTCATTGAACGTGACTTACGACCAATTTTCACACTTACGACCATTGCAGCATCCCCACGGTCACACGATCAGAATTCAGCCGCTTGGCAACGGATTCTATTTATGACGGTTGCAGTATCCCGAGATCCCCTGATCCCTTTTTGCGACCTCCTGACAAACAAAGTCAATGGGGAAGCCAGGTTCACTTCACAACCGTGTTACTAACGTAACAACGGCAGGGATTCGCTTAAGAACTGCGGCGAGGAAGGTTGTAAAATGGGGCAAAAGACACTTAACAAATGCCTCGCTCAGCTAGATAAATATTGGGTGGATAGTGGCCATAAGTCTTGACAAACTTGAACATTGGGCACTATCTAATAAAATGAAATTCAATGGTGAAGAGAGTAAGGTTCTACATTTAGACAACAAAAACGAAATGCACAGATACAGTATAGGTGGTACCTGGCTCAATAGTAGTAACTGTGAAAGGGATCTTGGAGTCCTAGTGGACAACCATTTAAATATGAGCCAGCCGTGTGCAGCAGCTGCCAAAAAAGCCAACACAGTTCTAGGCTGCATAAACAGAGGGATAGAATCAAGATCACATGAAGTGTTAATACCACTTTATAATGCCTTGGTAAGGCCACACTTGGAATACTGCATTCAGTTTTGGTCGCCACGATGTAGAAAAGATGTGGAGACTCTAGAAAGAGTGCAGAGAAGAGCAACAAAGATGATTAGGGGACTGGAGGCTAAAATATATGAAGAACGGTTGCAAGAACTGGGTATGTCTAGTTTAATGAAAAGAAGGACTAGGGGAGACATGATAGCAGCCTTCCAATATCTCAGGGGCTGCCACAAAGAAGAGGGAGTCAAGCTATTCTCCAAAGCACCTGAGGGTAGAACAAGAAGCAATGGGTGGAAACTAATCAAGGAGAGAAGCAACTTAGAACTGAGGAGAAATTTCCTGACAGTGAGAACAATTAATCAGTGGAACAGCTTGCCTCCAGAAGTTGTGAATGCCCCAACACTGGAAATCTTTAAGAAGTTGTTGGATAGCCATCTGTCTGAAACGTTATAGGGTTTCCTGCCTAGGCAGGGGGTTGGACTAGAAGACCTCCAAGGTCCCTTCCAACTCTACCATTGTATTGTATTGTATTGTATTGACTACCTGCGTCATGCAATCCTGATTCCTTCCTATCCCATAAGACAGTCACCTCCCCAATAATTCAAGCTGAGGAAACAAAATACAAAAGAAAGCAAAAGAGGGTTTTTAAAAACAAAATAAAATAAACATACCTTCCTTGCTTGAAGGCAGCTTTGTACTGAGAGAGCTTGAGAGATTTTCCAACCAACTTCTGCAAAGCGGAACTCCTCGTAAATCGCTCCGTCGTTTGACAAATCAACAAAGCGGCTCTTGTTGCTTGAAGCTGGGGCTGTCCAAGTGGAGATTATAGAAGCTGTTTGTCTACGTTTGCCTGTCCCAGGAAGATTAGGCAAGAAATCCTGACCTAAAAAATAAAGTAACCCAAGAAGGCAGCTGCAATTAAACTTCAGAGGAAGCATGGGAGGGGGCAGTTTAAATAGTTGCCTCTGAACAGACCTTCCTTTACATTTTGTTTTGGGGGTTATTCTCTTCGTACACACCCAAACTCTGCCGAATTTCATTTCATTCATTTCATTTATTAAATTTCTATGCCGCCCAATCCCGGAGGACTCCGGGCGGCTTACAGAAATGAAAAAAGATTAAAAAGAAATATTAAAAACAATTGGACACAACAAGGTTAAAAAAGGGAAACACAACGAACACCCAATCAGGAGGGGGCTGGACCTCAATCAAGGGGTCAACAGCCCCAAGCCTGCCGGAAAAGCCAGGTTTTAATGGCTTTGCGAAAGGCCATGAGAGTGGGTAGGGCCCGGATCTCAGGGGGCAGCTCATTCCACAGGGCCGGAGTGGCAACAGAGAAGGCCCTACTCCTAGGTGTTGCCAGTCGGCATTGTCCCGCTGATGGCACCCGGAGAATTTGCTCCTATCACACAAAACAGGACTTTCCTTCTCAGGTTTTTGCACGTGAAAACTATGGCAGTTTGGCCAGTCTAGAGGAAAGAAGGACTAGGTGGGGACATGATAGCTGCGTTCCTGTATTTGAGAGTCTGCCACAAAGAAGAGGGGGATCAACTTATTTTCCAAAGCACCAAAGAGGGCAGGACAAGAAGCAATGGATGGAAAGTAATCAAGGAGAGAAGCAACCTGGAACGAAGGAGAAACTTCCTAACAGGGAGGACAATTAACCAGTGGAACAGAATTTGCCTCCAGATGTTGTGGGTGCTTCATCACTGGAGGTTCTGAAGAAGAGACTGGACAGTCACTTGTCTGATAATGGTATAGGACCATAGGTGGGGAACCTATGGCAGGTGTGCTACAGGTGGCACGCAGAGCCCTCTCTGCGGGCACGCGAGCCGTTGCCCCAGCTAAGCTCCACTGCGCATGCACACGTACCTCCCACGAGCCAGCTGATTTTGGGGTCTCTGCTGAGCATGTGCGGGGAGGGGAAGGTGTATGCAGGACATCCGTGTGCATGCGCAGGGGGTGGGGAAGCGTGGGGGGGTGCACCCTCCCTTTACCCCGTTTTTGATCCCAGGAGGCTTCAGGGAGGCCTATTAGGCCCAAAACGGGGCGCGGGGGGGGACGTGTGCACATGTGTGGAGAAGAGCGCAGGGGACGGGGGGAACACGGGGTTGTCACAGCGCATTGCATTATGGGTGTAAGCACCGTCACACATGCGTACACCCTTTTGGCACACGGCAACAAAAAGGTTAGCCATCACTAGTATAGGATCTCGTGCTTGAGCAGGGGTTTGGACTAGAAGATCTCCGAGGTCCCTTCCAGCTCTATTCTGATTGAACACAACATTTCCCCAATACATATTCTATTGTCTTCAATTAGCACTCTCAGCATTTCACTTGCTTCTCACCCCATTTTGACCCAGTAGTTCAATATTTGTTTCCCGTTTAGGTTTCCCCTGCACATTTTTGTTAAGAGATAGAGCAGGAAAAATCACAAGATCTCTACTGAATCAAACCCAACATCTGTAGAGGCTGCATTGTTTTTAACAACGGTCAGCCGAGTGCCACAGGGAAGCAAGACAAACACAGGTAGTCCACAACTTACGACCACAATTGAGCCCAAAATTTCTGTTGTTAAATGAGGCATTTGTTAAGTGTGCTTTGTCCCATTTTACGACCTGTCTCACCACGGTTGTTAAGTGAATCACTGCAGTTGTTAAGTTAAGAGCCAAGGTGGCGCAGTGGTTAAATGCAGCACTGCAGGCTACTGCTAGATCAGCAGGTCAGCGGTTCAAATCTCACCGGCTCAGGGTTGACTCAGCCTTCCATCCTTCCGAGGTGGGTAAAATGAGGACCCAGATTGTTGGGGGCAATATGCTGACTCTCTGTAAACCGCTTAGAGAGGCCTGAAAGGCCTATGAAGCGGTATATAAGTCTACTGCTATTGCTATTGCTATTGCTAGTAGCCCAGTTGTTAAGCAAATCTGGCTACCCCGTTGACTTGAGTCTCCCACATTCAGCTTGGATAGCACTAAAACGTACAATATCATCATAATTTATCATCCCAACCATAGGTGAACGATATCTTTTTACTGTGGATATTTTTGTAATTGCTCTTAAATTCCCCATTTACAGAAAAAGCGATTTGTCCCTTGATAAAGGTACACTGTTAAACCTATAAATCAGGGGTTCCAACCTTGGCAACTTTAAGACTTGTGGACTTCAACTCCCAGAATTCCCCAACCAGCATGGCTGGTTGGAGAATTCTGGAAGTTGAAGTCCACAAATAGATGGACTGCAATAGATATTCACTTTGGTTTACAGCCAGGTAATTTCCAATTCTCATTCTGATTTTTCTAACTCCTATTGCAATCCGGCAGATGCTGGCACAAAAATATAGTCTTTCAGCCATCCTGATGTCATCAAGTCTTTCATTATACAACAAACAGTTTAATATATAATGAATTCGCTGTTTCATTCCATTTTGTCAAGTTGCTGTTCAATTTTGACACTCCTGAAATTTCCTTCCAAGGCTGCTACTGGCATTATTTAAACTGTCCAACGCATTCCTGAAAGCTGACAGCATAAATTATTATCTCTTGCTATTTCTTGAAACAAAAAAAGCAGTGGCATCAGATGCTGAAAATGGAGACACTCTGAGCTTTGTTTCAAAGATCCAGATCCAAAATCAATGGAGTGACACTATTTACTGTCAAAAGACAATATTTATTGTCATTTGACTCTCATTTCTCTACCCTAAGTTAGTTGGCTGTCAACCAACTGTCTTGTTTAGGATAAAGAATGCCCTACCAGGAAAACAGCTGAGATATTTCTACCCAACGATTTGTTGATAAAGTAATCCAGTATCACACCTTCCAAGCAGGCCAGATCAGGAAGGGACCACCAAAAAATATCAGAAAACCTGACTGTTTTCTCTTCCCTCCTTCTTATGCCAAAGAGAATCAAGTTGGAGAAATCTTGAGTTTCTTTCTCACTTTTTCTAGTTTCTTTCTTGTTTGTCCAAGAGATAGGCTCAAGATACAGGCAGGATCTTGACAGACTTGAACACTAGGCCCTATCTAACAAAATGAAATTCAATAGTGAGAAAAGTAAGGCTCTACATTTAGGCAAGGAAAACAAAATGCACAGGGACAGTATATGTGATACCTGGCTCAATAGCAGTAATTGTGGGAAGGATTTTGGAGTCCCAGTGGACAGTCACTTAAATATGAGCCAGGAGTGTGTGGCAGCTGCCAAAAAAAGCCAACACAGTCCTAGGCTGCATTGACAGAGGGACAGAATCAAGATCATGTGAAGTGTTAATACCACTCTATAATGCCTTGGGGTAATGCCCCACTTGGAATACTGCAGTTTTAATTGCCATGATATAAAAAAAGATGTTGAGACTCTAGAAAGAGTGCAGAGAAGTGTAACAAAGATAATTAGGGGATTGGGGGCTAAAACATATGAAGAACAGTTGTAGGTATGTCTAGTCGGTTCCACCACAAAACCGCGGTAGACTAAAGCGCGCTCGACGAAAGCGCATACGTGATGTCACCACAGCGTGACGAAAACATCGCACTGTGAGCGGTAAATTTAAAATTAAAGCGAAAACCTTACCCTAACCCCCCCCAAACCTAACCCTAAACCTAACCCTAAACCTAACCCTTAACCTAACCCTAAACCTAACCCTAAACCTAACCCTAAACCTAACCCTTAACCTAACCCTTAACCTAACACTAAACCTAATGCTAACCCTTAACCTAACCCTAAACCTAACCCTAACCCTAACCCTAACCCTAACCCTAACCCTAACCCTTACCTTTATGTGAATCGGCTTGCTTTAATTTTATTTTTATTTTAATTTAATTTATTTTTAATTTTTTTCGTCGCACTGCTGATGACGTCAGGTACCCGCTTTAATCGGGCGCGCTTTAGTGGACCGCGGTTTTGACGGGTCACGTGTCTAGTCTAATGAAAAGAAGGACCAGGGAGGATATAATAGCAGTGTTCCAGTATTTGAGAGGCTGCTGCAAAGAGGTCAACCTATTCTCCAAAGCACCTGAAAAGCAGGGCAAGAAGCAATGGATAGATTGGAAACCAATCAAAGAGAGAAGCAACCTAGAACTAAGGAGAAATGTCCCCACAGTGAGAACAATTAATCAGTGGAACGACTTGCCTCCAGAAGTTGTGGGTGCTCCAACACTGGAAGTTTTTAAGAAGAGATTGGACAACTCGTTTGGAATGGTATATGAGGATGTTGAACTACAACAGGGATGTAAAACTCAAGGCCCGCGGGCTGAATCTGGCCCGCGGGGTGCTTAAATCTGGCCCACAGGGCCACTCTGGAAACAATGAAGGACCAGCCCATGGTGCCTCTGCCAGCGAAAACAGAGCTCAGGAGGCCTGTTTTCAGCTACGACGGCCTCCTGCAGCCCTCTGCCAGAGAAAATGGAGGTCGGGAGGGCCACACGTACCCCAAGCGGTGCGGACATGAGTGATGTCGAGCTGGCCATGCCCACACTGGCCACACCCTCCTGGCCCCCCCGAGGTTACACAGCCCTGATGCGGCCCTCAATGAAATCAAGTTTGGCACCCCTGAACTAGATGATCTGTTTGACGAGGGGGTTGATCTAGAAGATCTCTAAGGTCCCTTCCAACTCTGTTATTCTGTTTTTATCTTAAGCATATTATTGTCTTTATTGTTTGATATTTTTTTCAATGGTGTTTTTGAGAACCAGTGTGGTTTAGTAGTAAAGGCATCAGGCTAGGAACGGGGAGAACATGAGTTCTAATCCCGCCTTGGTCACGAAGTCTGCTGGGTGACCTTGGGCCAGTCATTTTCTCTCAACCCTAAGGAGGCGACAACGACACACCACTTCTAAAAAGTGTCAAGAAAACTGCAGGGACTTCTCCAGGCAGTCTCTCAGAATCAAAACATGACTGAATGGAAGGTTTAAAACAAAAGTGTCTTTAAACATTGTTAGCAGCCCGGAGTTATGATTTTGAGATGGGCTGCCATGTAAATTGAGATAATAAACAGGCTGCCTGAAATTGCCAAGAAGGAAAACTGATTAATGTGGCCACAAGGAAGAGCTTCGGTAGAATAAATTATGTTCAGATTTTGATATGCTGGTTTTACTGCAAAGTTCTTCTTTCCTATAAGTGCACATAAAAGCCGTGTTTCCTTTGCTCAACTTCATCTGTTAAGTGGCCTACATTTTGGGACTGTTTGTTAAGTATTCTTAGGAAATCAGCATATAGGTCATAACATGCAAGGCAATTAAAAGAAAGTAGGGTGGAACCCAACCAAGAGAGACAGAGAAAAGTTAAATGTATTTCACAGCATATCTGATCTTACACCCAAGTGGCCTCATCAACCCTGCTGGCAAAACGGACTTGGCTTGTTTCCAGATCAATTTTTTTTTTTAAAAAAATCAGATCAATCATCATGCCTCAATTACAAATTCATAAAGAAATGCATCATCATCTTCTTGTAATTCTTTCACTTTTAACTCGATATATTCTTCTTAGGTATGTGTTGTGGCCCAGCAGGAGCCGTTGGAGCTGCCACCAGACTCCGACAGCGAGGGGCCCGATGAGTCGGCTCTGGAGGACCCTGGACAGGGTTCCGACTCCGAGCAGGACGCAGAGAGGCTGGTTGGCCACCAGGAGGCGCCTGAGCCTTGGACCAGTGGGGAGGAGACAAGGGAGAGTGAGCCGGAAGCCAGTAGTGAGTTGTTCCTGGATGCACAGCACTAAAGAGCTAATAGGCGTCAGGAAGAGTTGCGCAGTTACAGGAGGTAATTGCACTCAACTGGTGGACATTAGGCTCCTCTGCAGACTATAAAAAGACTGCTTGTGCACACGCCCCTCTTGCAGAAGTCAACGCAGGAACTAATGTTGGAGAACATTATTGTGAACTTGGCAGGCTGGATTGCTGCCCCGGCTTATCTGTGTTGGTTTGCTGCCAAGGACCTGTCTGTCTGCTAATAAATTGCGTAAAGTATCTTTGGCTCGGAGTGTGCTTTGGTGCGGAACGAGGGGGGTCAGAACAGGTATGTATATAGTGACTCTGCTGCAGAGGAAAACCACAAGAAGTAGCCATGGCGATTAATTCCCTGAAGTTACCAGCCCTCAAGAAATTGTTACATCTGCAAAAGGGATAAATATTCAGTTGGCAGGACTTAAAAAACATTTGGGGAAAGTTTTTGCTAGTCAGTGTAAACAGAGGTATGTAACTCTTACTGAGTTAAGAATTACTCCAAATAGTGTAATTGAAAAAGCAAGTACACGTAGTCCTCACTTAGTGACCATTTGAAGTTACAACACCCCCCATCAAAAGCTACTTATGACCTGATTCTGGAGTGCCCGATGGCTACACAGGCCCCCGGGATCATATAATTGCATTTAGGGTGCTTGACAACCAGCTCCCTTTTACAACCGATTTATGACATTTCAGCCAATTTCCGGCAAAAAAAACACCCATAGTTACATTTATTTGCTTAACAACCTCAGCATTCACTTAACAACCACAACGTTCTCTTAGTGACCGCTACAAAAGGAGTAATAAAATGGGGTCCAGTTACGTGGGTGCCTTGACTTATGATCATCATTTAATAATAAATAATAAATAAATAAATCATGACTGACGATGGAAATTCCCTTACAGTCATAAGTCAAGGACCACATAAAAGAAAAAAATAAGCAGTGGTTGGAGAACCAAAACCTAAGCTAATTGACATTATTAGTATTAATTCACTGCTAAAATTTAACTTAAAATTTCCAGGCTTAACATGAATCAAGCAAAATACATATATGCATACATGCATAATACACACACACACACATACATATATATTTTAGCGACCCCCAAATTTTCTATTTTCCCTTATAGTAAAGGTAAAGGTTCCCCTCGCACATGCATCTAGTCATTTCCTACTCTAGGGGGCGGTGCTCATCTCCGTTTCAAAGTCGAAAGCCAGCACTCTCCGAAGACGTCTCTGTGGTCATGAGGCCGGCATGATTAAATGCCAAAGGCGCACGGAACGCTGTTACCTTCCCACCAGAGGTGTCCTTATTGCATTTTTACATGCTTTTGAACTGCTAGGTTGGCAGAAACTGGGACAAGTATTGGGAGCTCACTCCGTTATGCAGCGCTAGGGATTCGAACAGCCAAACTGCCAACCTTTCTGATCGACAAGCATCTTAGCTACTGAGCCACTGCATCCCTTTCATTTTCCATTATACGTACGCCCAAAACTCAGAAGAAAGGGAGGAAGCAGATGGAAGACTTGATGTTCCACAATCTGGAGCGACATAGGGTGTTACACTGCATTTGGTGATTTGCTGATTGTATAACTATAGTATAGGTAGTCCTCGACTTGTGACCATGATTGAGCCCAAAATTTTTTTTGTTAAGTGAGATATATATTAAGTGAGTTTTGCCCCATTGTATGATCTTGCAAGCCAAGGGGTTGCTTATCTCCCTCCTTAGTTGTGGCAGACAGCCAAGTCTGCATCCGTATATATTGTAGAGACTTGGGACAGAATGTGACCTGACAAAAGGGCGAACGACAAAACCGCGCCCGACTAAACCGCGTCGCTGACGTCATCAACATGGCGACAACAGCCAGCGCGGAGAAAGAAGGGCGCTTTAAATAGCGCGTTGAAAGAAAGCCGATTTAACTTAAGGTAAGGGTTAGGTTTAGGTTTAGGTTTAGGGTTAGGGTTAGGGTTAGGTTTAGGGTTAGGTTAAGGGTTAGGGTTAGGTTAAGGGTTAGGTTTAGGGTTAGGTTTAGGGTTAGGTTAAGGGTTAGGTTTCGGGTTATGTTTAGGGTTAGGGGTTAAGTTTAGGTTTAGGGTTTACAGCGTGCTTCTGTCTCCGCGCTGTTGTCACCCTGTTGATGACGTCAGCGACGCGGTTTAGTTGGGCGAGGTTTTGTCGTTCGCCCTTTTGTCGGTGAACCGGGACAGAACACTGGTATAGAAGAATATGGCTTCCAGTAAGAGGAAATCATGGTTTCTTTTCATAGGTGAAGGAACAACAGGTTGAAACAAGAGTCTTGTACAATTGGAGGGAGCAGGAGAGGCTGTCCATAGGCAAGTTAACTCAGACAATTCCAGAGATACACCACAAACAAATCTTTTTCTCTGAGTTATGACAAGTACTTTTGTTTTCAAACTTGTTTGGCAGGTTAACTGAAATGCAGCTCACCTGCCCTGGATAATTCACCTTCGATTTGCTAATACCATAGTACACAAATACACAAACCAGAGGCAAAGGGCAATAAAATATTCTGCTATAAAATAACAGCAATGGTGAAAAGAATAATGGGGTAGGATCACAGATCTGAAGAAGCTGCAGTAAGAGGGATATTGAAAAGCTTTGCCTGCGCATGTTTTCATGCTTCCAGAGTTAAAAGTTTTTCAAATGTTACTTAAAACTATGCATAGAACATAGGTTTGTGGAATGTTTCTTCCTTGTTTTGCTAAAATTTTGTACTTTTATCAAAAAAAGAGCCCACCACTTAAACACGATAGTCCTTATAACCTTAACTCCAGGCTCAATTATAGTCATAAGTCATTAAGGTTACATGACATTATAAAGGTCGTTAAGCGGGTCCTCGTGTGACCACACCTGATTTTACAATCATTTTTGCAGAGGTTTATGAAGTGAACATGGCAGTAAAACAAATGCCACCGATGTTAAGCAAATCCATTATCTGCAGTGGACATTTTTTGGATGGAAACCAGAAGTAAATGTTGATTTTTGGCAAAAAAAAATGTTGTAATTTTTCATTGTGTGACCATGGGACACTGGAAAGGGAGTGTCGATCATCAGAACGTCAAATCTGGGTCGTAAGTACATTTTTGTGGTCTGTCGAAACTTCAAGGAGTCACTAAGTAACCAGTCATAAGTCAAGGACTACCTGTACAGCCAAAATACACCCCAGAAACTATTCAATAAATGATTTCCATCTACACAAACCACTGTAAGCATCATATTAGAGATTGCCTTTAAATAAATAAAAACTCCCTATTTGGGTACAGTCAGGGTGTGACCCGACAAATGCGCGCACAACAAGTGTGCCGACAAAACCGTGGTGCTAAAACCGCGACGTCATCAACGTGACGTCATCAACGCGGCGACAACAGCGCGACAACAGAAGCGCAATTTAAGTTAAGGTAAGGTTTAGGTTTAGGTTTAGGGTTAGGTTTTGGTTTAGGGTTAGGTTTAAGGTTAGGTTTAGGGTTAGGTTTAGGTTTAGGGTTAGGTTTAAGGTTAGGGTTACGGTTACGTTTACAGCGCGCTTCTGTCGCTGCGCTGTTGTCACCGTGCTCCAGCGCTCATTCGTCAGCATGCTTTAGAACTCGCGGTTTTGTCACCGGGGTTTAGTCGGGCGCGCTTTTGTTGTTTGCCCTTTTGTCGGTGAACCCAGTCAGGGCAAATGAATGGAGCGGAGTCTTTACTGGCTGGATGCCCTTCCTGATGCCCACTTGTAGTTCTCAGCAGATGTTTTTCGTTTGTGCTCTAGGAGATAAATATCTCCCACTACCTAGGATTGAACTCTCAAGTTTTCGAGCATCTTCATCACTAGAACACCACACTGCTAAGGAACTGCCACTAAATGCTGTTCTAAAAAACACCCTGCAGAGCAAAAGCAATACCTTATTACAATCTCATATTTATGCATCGATCTGATAACTGCAAATGACAAGACGTAAAGAAGACAGATTACACCTGCCAGCTGGAACATAGATTCTAGGATAAAATTGAGCACAGAGGCAGAATGGGCTGACACATTCTCCAAACCAGCTCAGAACGCCGAAGAAGAAAGGTTATTTATATTCTGCTACCAGTTTCAGAAAACCTACCAATTTACTATAGATCAGTGTTTCTCAACTCCAGGAACTTTAAGATGCATGGACTTCAACTCCCAGAATTCCCCAGCCAGCATGCTTCTTAATGTTCCCGAAATTGAAAAACACTGCTGTAAATTGCCATAAAATCCTGGCGAACTTCACGCTATCTCAGATTTTCAAGAAAAAAAGGAAGTTTCTGCAATCTTAAATAGATATTGCTTTCTATACCTAAACAGCCTGCAAGCTCCGACGCCACTGTACTACAGTTCAGGTTTGAGTAAATCCAGCAACTTAGAATTGAAAGGAGCTATTTAGGGCAGTGTTTTTTTCAAACTTGGCAACTTTAGAATATGTGGACTTCAACTCTCAGAATTCCCCAACATTGGGAATTCTGGGACTTGAAGTCCACATACTGTAAACTTGCCAGTTTGAACGCCACCGATTTAGGCTTTGAATCTAATACATTGCTCAGATGAGTAACACAAATTCAATAATTCTTAGCAGATGGTTCTACTCTTCACCTGCCTACTTCCAGTGAAAGTAAACCCACTCTCTCTGATTAATTGGTTCCACTGCCAACACCCTCTTCCTGTTTTTTCACACCATGAATCCCTATAACTTGGGATCCTTGTTCTGAATCCTATACTTTAGAATGAGAAGGAATACATTTTCATATTTTTCTGGGGATCAAATATTTTTCATATATAACAGTTGGACTTACAACAGTTCATTTAATAACCGTTTGAAATTACAACGGCACTGAAGAAAAGTGACTTATGATTGTTTTTTCACACTTATGACAGTTGTAGCATCCCCAGCTGGGTGTTAAAGCACCCAGCCCCGTTTTAATTGTTCAGTTCAGTTCAGTTCAGTTTATTGTATTTGTATGCCGCCCTTTTCCCCCGAAGGGGGACTCAGGGCGGCTCACAACTCGAACCGGGGAAGGGGGATACAAACAAAAATTTAAAAAAACAAACATAACAATATATAATTTAAAACTCACAACAGTCATACCATTTGAGATGGGGGGCAACAGCTCTTTAGCCCCAGGCCTGTCGGAACAGCCAGGTTTTGAGGGCTTTGCGGAAGGCCTGGAGGGTGGTGAGGGTTCGAATCTCCACGGGGAGTTCGTTCCAGAGGGTCGGAGCAACCACAGAGAAGGCTCTCCTCCGGGTAGTTGCCAGTCGACACTGGCCGGCGGATGGAATTCGGAGGAGGCCTAGTCTGTGGGATCTAATCGGTCTAGTGGAGGTAATTGGCAGCAGCCGGTCTCTCAAGTACCCAGGTCCAATACCATGAAGGGCTTTATAAGTGACGACTAGCGCCTTGAAGCGTATCCGTATTGTGACTGTTGTGGATTTTAAAATTGCTTGTATTGTCTTATTTATTCCCTCCCTTGTTTATTGTGAGCCGCCCGGAGTCCTTCGGGAGTGGGCAGCATACAAAACCAATAAACCTAAACCTAAACCTAAACCTAAACCCATGGTTACATGGTCAAAATTCAGATGCTTGGCAATTTATGACGGTTGGTGTATCCCAGGGTCACGTGATCACCTTTGTGACCTTCTGACAAGCAAAGTCAAGGGGGAGGCCAGATTCACTTAACAATTGTGTTACTGACTGAACAACTGCAGTGATTCACTTAACAACCAAGAAAGGTGTCTTAAAACGGGGAAAATTCAACTGTCTCGCTTAGGAACAGAAATTTTGGGCTCAAAAGTGGTTGTAAGTGGAGGAGAGCTTGTACCTCAAGGGAAAATGCATGTTTTGTGGGAGACTGCATCCTCGCTGTGAGTTGTTTGATCTGAAAGCAAATTACTGAAAAAAAGATAAGGAGAAGGGTCCTGTATTGTTTTTCACTACTATAAATGAATATGTTTAAAAGACAAAAGTAGACTATCCTTGTGGAAACAAAACAAAACAGAATAACAGAGTTAGAAGGGACCTTGGAGGTCTTCTAGTCCAACCCCAATCACACACACTCTTGTGAGTCTCTCTCTTTAAGATGAGGTTTAGATAAAAGAAAAGCTTTTCTATTTTTATAAATTTCTTAATATACTACTTCCAACTTCAAATGCAATGAATGTCTGTTGGCATTCAGGGACAATTGGATAGAGTCCATAAAGTACTCTGTATCCAAGACAACGTGTTATCTTTAAAATGGGACATTCTGCTAATCATTCAGTATTCTTCCAGCACACTATTGATATTTAGGGGCACATTCCTACGACAGAGATGGGGAACTATGGCCCCCTTATGACTTGTGGACTTCCAACTCCCAGAATTCCTGAGCCAACATGGCTGGCTTGGGGATTCTGGAAGTTGAAGTCCACAAGTCATAAGAGGACCATAGTTCCCTGCCCCTGCCCTATGGGAATGAATCCAAAATTCCAACAATTGTACCCACCTTTTAAAATGCCATATTTAAACAATTATGTTGAAGAGAATGCCAGGGGATTGGTAAATATTGAAGGACTAGACTGGGACCGAGTTAAAGTCTACCCTCAGCTATGGAAGTTCATTAAGTAGGTATGGGTCACGCACTAACTCTTGGTCTAATTACTCCATGGGAAAGTTTTTTGGCGGGGCGAAAAATTGGAAGGAGAGAATGATGTTTAAACCCCCAGACTTCCTAATCAGTGGAAGATGCCATTAATTGAGGGTCGCCCCAAGGATCTAAAGCAGTGTTTCTCAACCTTGGCAACTTGAAGATGTCTGGATTTCAACTCCCAGAATTCCCCAGCCAGCGAATGCCCCCCCCCACGCCCCATTTGGCTGGCAAAGTGCTGCAGGAGTCTGTGCAGGCCGGGAACAGGGTATGGTGGGCCTTGCACAGCCCCCCCTTTGCCGCATTTTGGCCAGCAGGGTGCTGCAGGAGGCATCTGTCCCGTCTCTCACCCACCCACCCCGGCTGGCATACGAAAGAGAACTACAATGCTAATCCAGCCCTCAAAGAAATCCAGTTTGACACCCTTGGTTTAGAACAATGTTTCTCAACCTTGGCAACTTAAAAAATTTACAGTGGCCAAGGTTGAGAAATCCTGCTTTAGAATGAAAGTTTAATTAGCTGGTGCTGGAGAAGATTTTTGCGAGTCCCTTGGATTGCAAGGTGATCCAACCGGTCAGTCCTAGAGGAGATCAACCCTGACTGCTCTTTAGAAGGCCAGGTCCTGAAGAGGAAACTCAAAGACTTTGGCCACCTAATGAGTAGGAAGGACTCACTGGAGAAGAGCCTCATGCTGGGGAAGATTGAGGGCAAAAGAAGAAGAAGGGCACGACAGAGAATGAGGTGCTGGATGGAGTCACCGAAGCAGCAGGCGTGAGCTTAAATGGACTCCAGAGGATGGTAGAGGACAGGAAGGCCTGGAGGAATGTTGTCCATGGGTCGGACACAACTTTGCAATTAACAACAACTTAACCACTAGACCAAACGGGAACATTTTGCTTTTTTGTGGATAGCATACTAGGTTGGGAGAAGAGTGTCTTGCCTTCATTCAGCTTAAAAAAGGATGCAACCGTTAGCTGGTAAATATTTCTGTAGATGAGTAATTTTCGCCAGCTTATTTTCAACATTAGTTACACATTCTGGTAAATATTCAATATGATCTGTAATATATTTTTTTTCTAACATGCTGGAAATTCTTGCAGGGAGTCCAGCAGCTAAATGCTCCAGTTGGCATCTCTTTCCTCCATTCTTGCTAGTTGAGAAAACTTTTCCATTTCACCTCTCAGTGTGGAAATAACCTTTGCTTCCATAACGTCTGTATAAACTTCCAGGACAAGAACAGTTTGTTTGACTTTCGAATCTTTTGAAAGTTTTGGGAACAAGGATGTAGAAATCGCTCCCAGAGAATCAACAACTGGGAGCAATTAAAAGACTCAGAGCAGTCGCACCTAGAAAACGGGAAAGATAAATAAACCTTCCTGAAGTCAGGAACTTCAGAAAAGAATTAACCTGGTACGGTTACAAAATCAATGTCTAAACCAGACAAGCCAACATGGTAATAAAGAAAACTGAGAATGAACCGAAGACGGGAAATGCAAGCAATTTTAAATGGCTGCAATTCCTAGAAAAGATCAATGTAAATTCCTTTATAGTTCTTGCCAGTCAGTTCACCAGAAGTGGAACTAATCCCCTTTCGATGTTATCAGAATGCACTTTTCATCACTCCAGTTTACAACTGGAAAGCTGGACAATACAGATAGTCCTCACCTAACCACAGTGAATTTAGTGACTATTCAAAGTTACAAAGGAACTGAAAAAAAAAAAAGATTTATGACTGTTTTTCACATGACCATTGCAACATGCCCATGGTCAGGTGAGCAAAATTCAGACACTTGGCAATTGACACATATTTATGACAGTTGCAGTATCCCAGGGTCATGTGATCACCTTTCACAACCTTCTGACAAGCAAACTCAATGGGGAAACCAGATTCACTAAACAACCGTGTGGCTAACTTTACAATTGCAGTGATTCACTTAAGAACTGGGGCAAGAAAATGGGGCAAAATTCACTTAACAGAAATGTTGGGCTCAACTGTAGTCGTAAATCAAGGACTACCTGTATATCAAATGGACTGGCAATTATCAGTGAGCTAATTATTAGACAAATAATGGGATTTTTTTTCACCCCTGACGGGATAGAAATTAGCTGGGAATGCTCCAGATCTGGATTTCCTACACTGGAACAATACAGGTAGTCCTCGACTTATGACAATTGAGCCAAACATTTCTGTTGCTAAGTGAAACATTTGTTAAGTGAATTTTGCCCCGTTGTATGGCCTTTCTTGCCATAGTTGTTAAGTGTGTCGCTGCAATTGTTAAGTTAGGGACACGGTTGTGAAGGGAATCTGAGCCGAGGTGGCTCAGTGGTTAAATGCAGCACTGCAGGCTACTTCAGCTGACTGCAGTTCTGCAGTTCGGCTGTTCAAATCTCACCGGCTCAAAGGTTGACTCAGCCTTCCATCCTTCCGAGGTGGGTAAAATGAGGACCCGGATTATTGTTGGGGGCAATAGGCTGACTCTGTAAACCGTTTAGAGAGGGCTGAAAGCCCTATGAAGCGGTATATAAGTCTAACTGCTATTGCTATTGCTAATCTGCTTTCCACATTGACTTTGCTTGTCAGAAATTCGCAAAAGTGGATCACATGACCCCACGTGAGCTGGCTGTCAAGCATCTGAATTTTGATCACATGGATGCTGCAACAGTCGTAAATGTGTGATTGTTAACTTTGAATGGTCACTATATAAACTGTGGTAAGTCGAGGACTACCTGTAGTAGAATTAGTGGAAAGTTGCAATGTGGCTCAACAAGTGAACTCAAAATTCAGATGCAAAAGGCACATTCATTCAAAACACTGCTCAAAAATGATGTTCATCATTGTGCAGCTAACCATATTTTGCTCCCAGGTTGTCCCTTCACACCCTGAACAATACAAGAAGACCAAGTGATTAGTCAGGACTGACTACCCCACCTCTGTGGAAATCAAAGCCTTAAAGATAACATGTTTCTATTCAATACAATTGGGGGAGAGATTATAAAGCATTGTACAAGAGGAAAACAATGTTTCAGAATGTGACCCAGGTAGGAATAATTTTTAAGACATCTGCAAAGTCTCAGTATTGAAAATCTAAACCAGGAATGTCAAACTCATGGCCCAGGGACCGGATCTGACCCTCGGGGGTGTCTGGATCTGGCCCACAGGGCCACCCTAGACTAGCTCGCAATCCCTTTGCCAGCGAAAATGGAGCTCAGGACAGCCACACACAGTCCTCCTAGGCTCCGTTTTCGGCTGTGATGGCCTCCAGCCGCCCTCTGCCAGTGAAAACGGAGCTCGGTTTTCACTGGCAGAGGGTCGCAGGAGGCTGTCACAGCTGAAAATGGAGCCCATTTTCATTGGAAGGGCGTTTGGGTCATCACAGATGCCCCCCCCCCGACATGAGTGACGTCAAGCTGGCCACGCCCATCCCAGTCCCCAAGGTCAAATATAATCCCTGAAATCGAGTTTAGACACCCCTGATCTAAACCATGCAACCAAAATGCACACGACAACAGGAAGTTTAAACTTCTGCAGCTAATCAAAACATATAATTTTCAAGCATTGTTGACTGAGGCTATATCGGTGTCAGTCCTGAAGACTTTCTTGACAGCCAAGTCACCCACAACAATCTTGAGAATTAAACTCAAGGATCTCTGCAGAAAATAAAACGGGACGTGTGTCAAAACCCCTAAACTAGCAAGTTAGACTTTTATCACATGCCAACTAAAGTCAAAGCTGTAACACCAGAGCTTCATCAGCTGATTCAGCTACCAGCCTTATCTCGAATAGCATTGCTTATCTTCTCTATCCTTAAGAAAATACATACATACACACCCCTGTCACATTGTGATAGAAAAGAAGAAAAATGTCTAGGCCAATGCAAGATAGCCTGGAGGGAAAGGGAGGAAATTTTCCCTAAATTTGATTTGTTGCAGCCCCATATTATTACCAAGCTCCATTGTACCCTAACCCCTTTTTCTGAAATACAGAAAGGTATTTCATATGTGGCCACTCATACAGCTAGCTGTCTTTTATGGCATAACTCTCAGCATTACCAATGGGAGCTCACAGCCCCAGCTAAAAGAAAGTTTTATAAAGAACACCAGGACTGGTGCTGCTGTATTCAGGTATTCTTTGCCCTTCTTTTAAGCAGTCAAAACCCATTTTCAATGAATAACCATTGGTCTTTCTATTCCAGCGCTGCAGGCTCAGATTGGGGTCAATTTTATCTTTGACAGAGGGAGGGGAGCATACCAGAGTTACTAAGAGCAAACCTTTACAAATAAAACCATGTTTCAGCCAACTGAATATACGGTATCATTTCCTGCCTTAAAAACAGAAAATTCAAACGGTTTCACAAGGATGGAGGGAAGGGGGAGAGAAATAGAGGGAAGAGAACTTATTCCAAATCTTTAGCCTTCTACCCCCAATCAAATGTTTCTTGGTTTGTCAAGTCAAGATTCCCTTGTCAACACGTTTAAGACAGCCCCAAGCCTCTTCGTCACTATTCTGAGATAACTGTGACAACTTTATTCATTACTTGCTTCTTCCAATCATTCACAAAAATAAATCATTAAAAAATAATTTCCATAAAATAAAATAAAAAGTTAGCATGGTGTAAAGGATTAGAATAATCACCCCTGAAGCGCACTGATCAAACCACCTACTCTTATTTACCCTAACTTCAGATGATCGATTCAAAAATGAAATATTGAACTCTTCTAAAGGCAAAAATACTAGACAGAAGGGAAGCTACAAATGAAATACCTCTGTTCACAAAATACTACTGAAGGATAGACTAATTCTCTCCACTGAGGGGGTATAAGAATATGGATTTTAAGAATGGTGAATTGCAACATTGGAAAAAAAAAGCCAATATAATATGACTCCACCAACACTTGCAAAAGCAGTTGTTTTAATTTTAGGTACCTCAACAATCACTTTCTTAAAACTATGTTGAAAGTGCTATACAGTGTGTTATTACTACAGATTTCTCTATTATGGGGTTTGGGGTACTTTCTTTATCCTCAAATGTTTGGAGAGGGTGCTTAAAAAAATGATAGGAAGATTAACCATGGTTCTGGTTCAATCTTCCAGCTGTTCTTTCTAAACAAGAGGTCAATTAACATTAAGCTTTTCCCAACCACAAAGAAAGGGGAATTAAACTTTGATCCTTCATCTGCTTCTCAAATGAATGCGGTCAGATTTAAGCTTTTCAACCCTCTACCATTCAACTAAGGGAGGAGCTAACCTGCAGCCTCCACTGCTTTTTAGCCAAAGAAACAAGACACTAGAAACTGTTTTAATTCTTAACCCCCACACAAAACCCCATTAGAAAAGAAAGAGGTTTTAAACATTTGTTGTTGTCCCCTTTCAAATCAAGTCTACTAAGTCAAGAGGGAAAGAGGGGGAGTTATCCATTGCATTGCAGTTCAACAAGTTCATTCCTTCAGTCCTTATTTTGGGGAGGGGGAAGAAAATACAGGTTAATTGTCCGTGTCCCCCCAATTTAATTATATATTGTTTAGATTGAAGGGGATTCTCCTCTCTATCCTGGATGGGAATTTGGGGCAAAGGGAAAGTGGCTCCTTGCAGACACAAAGGTCAACTTTCAACAACACATACAGCAAAACACTCAGGTTTGGAAACCGAATAGGCTCAAGCCCCCTTCCCCAATTCAATTTAAGAGGAGGAAAAAGAGGGGAGCAACTCACCTTCAGCCCTTGACCCCCTCCCCCTTTCAAGGGAAGAGGAGTGACATTAACCTTTTCTCTATTGGTAAATATGAAGAAGGGAGAAACTCAAAGTTCTCCGCCCTTCGGAATAAGCAATATTTGAATTAAAACCACCTGCATATTAGAACCAGGGGGTACATTTGCTTTTCTCCCCCTCCCTATCCTTTGGACCCCCTCCTCTAAAGAGAGGGGAAAGAAGCATTTGAGCCCCCCCACCCTTTAAATCCAAGGGGGAGGAGATGATTCCTTTATAGCCCCCTCCTTGTCAAGGAGTGGGGGGGGGCAGTTAAGTCTTTATTTTCACCCCTAGCCTCTTTTGGAAGCAGGGAAATGAGCCTTTATTCTCTCTCTCATCTGATCCAAATAGGTCTGAAGGCTTCCCTTCCCTTTAAGAGAATACAAGTTAGCCACTGTCACATCAAGGGGGGGGGGGATTTGGCTTTTAAGTTACATGCCTCCCCCCCACCTCCAGGCACAACTCAGCAGTCTCCAAGTCCCCCATTTCAGTAGAATGAGAAGGACTTTAAAATCTTCCCTTCCACTTGCCTTCATATCACCCCCCAAACTTGTCCCTAAAGAGGGGAGAAACACTCAGACGACCCCCCCCCCTTCTCTTATTTATTTATTTATTTTGGAGGAAAGGGGAGCAACTACATATCGCACATGCGCACTCACCCCTCCCTTCAGGTGCTTTTGCTCTTCCAGCTGCTGTCGCCGCGTCGTCTCGTCTCGTCTAGACTCGTCCCTTCGAGACACGCCCCTTATGCCCTCGCCTTGGCCAATCAGCGCGGCCCGTTTCAAAAAGAGGCGGAGGAGGGAGGTGGACGAGGAGCGAGGCGAAAACTAAGGGGAAAGAGGGAAGGTCATCGCAGAGGAGGAGGGAGCTTCGGTTTGTGTGATTGGCTGCTGCTGTCGCCAATAGAGAGAGAGAAAGCTGATACGGGCGGGTGGGGAAAGAAGGCTCGGAACAGTCCTGGAGGAAGGTGCTCAACTAGGATGGGCGGGGTTTGGTGATGGGAGGCCACGCCTACAGGAAGATGGGAGGTGCGTAAAGTAAATGACTGGTATTTCGTCTTGTTATTTAATTTATCACTCTAATTTAAATCTGTGTGTGTATGTATATACCCCCCCTCACACACACATATTAATGAGAAGTATTGGGTTAATTTATGCATTGTTTAAGCTTTATTTATGCGTTTGTACTCATTACGAAAACACTTAACTGTGTGGCGTGATAAATAATTTCACTAGGCATTTTACAAAGTCAATCCATATCTTGCCCAATAATTAATTAATTACTAATAATTAATTACTAATAAGTATCACTAATAATTAGTACACATTTGTAGTTAGGTATGACACCACATTTGTAATTAGGTATGACACCACATATGTATAATTTTGTGATATTGTAATATTGTCACAAGACCATTTATTGATTAGATTTTTACCCTGCCTTTATTTTTCGAATAGAATAGAATAGAATTATTTATTGGCCAAGTGTGATTGGACACACAAGGCATTTGTCTTTGGTGCCTATGCTCTCAGTGTACATAAAAAGACAAGATACATTAATCAAGAATCGTAAGGTACAATGCTTCATGATAGTCATAGGGTATAAATAAGCAATCAATATAAATCGAAAGGTTCCATCAACAAAGTTACCATCCTGCAGTCATAAATGGGAGGAGATGGTGATAGGAATGATGAGAAGACTAATAGTAATAGTAATGCAGCCTTAGTAAATAGTTTGACAGTGATGATGGAATTATTTGTTTAGCAAAGTAATGGCGTTTGGGAAAAATCTGTTATTGTTTCTAATTGTTTGGGTGTGTAGTGCTCTATAGTATTGTTTCCAAACAATATGGAGGGTAGGAGTTGAAACAATTTATGTCCAGGATGCGAGGGGTCTGTAAATATTTTCATGGCCCTCTTTTTGACTCATGCATTGTACAAGTCCTCAGTGGAAGGTAGGTTAGCAGTAATTGTTTTTTCTGCAGTTCTGATTATCCTCTGAGGTCCATGTCTGTCTTCTTGGGTTGCAGAACCAAACCAGACAGTTATAGAGGTGCAGATGACAGACTCAATAATTCCTCTGTAGAACTGGATCAGCAGCTCCTTGGGCAGTTTGAGCTTCCTGAGTTGGCGCAGAAAGAACATTATTTGTTGTTAGTGAATACAAGTGAATTCACTTAGTGAATACACTTAGTGAATACAAGATGGCATACAAACTCTCGCCTTCTTATTTCTCCACAAAACAATCTTGTGAGGAAGCATTAATATAAAACCTCAGTCTTAAATATTTTGGATGCATAATGTGCAGGCATGAGTCATTAGAGAATATCCTGCCTTTTGGAAAAATCAGAGGCAGTCCAGACACAATAACGAAATGCAGAGGCAACACGCTGGCAATATATTGCCAAGGCTGTTATTTTCCCAATTTTTTCATTTTTTTCATTTTCCCTTTATTTGTATGCCGCCCTTTTCCCTGGGAGGACTCAGGGCGGCTCACAGTTCAAAAAGGAGGGGGGGGGGAAGGACAAACAATTTTCCAACATAAGGACAATACAACATATTAAAAGAAACACAACAGTCACACAATTCGAGTGGGGTCAGAATCTTAACCCCAGGCCAGCCGGGACAGCCAGATCTTTAGGGCGGCGCGGAAGGACTGGAGGGTGGTGAGGGTCCGAATCTCCACGGGGAGTTCGTTCCAGAGGGTCGGAGCAGCCACCGAGAAGGCTCTCCTCCGGGTAGTTGCCAGTCTACACTGGCTGGATGATGGAATTCGGAGGAGGCCTAATCTATGCGATCGTATCGGTCTAGTGGAGGTAATTGGCAGTAGGCCAATAGTAGCATGATGATGAAAACCACATCAATGTGATGCTGTAGAAAATTGTATCAGAAATTGTTACGCAAATATGTAAGATAACATCATCTTGTGTTTCACATTACCGCGGGATTGTTCTGGCTGGGTGTCGATGCTGCTCCCTGAACCACAAGAATTAATAATTCATTATAGATGTAGAAAAACAGGCTGATGACGGGAAACACTAAGAATAAAGCTATTGTGGACTGAGGCAAGGGTCATTGGAGATGACCCTAATGCTTGAAACAATTAAAGGCAACTGAAAAAAAGATAAACCAAAGTTTAGATACTTTCCCTGGTGTCACAGAATATTGTGTAAATGCTTACAAACACCTTCCTGTAACCAGGAACCAGGGGTGGGTTTCAGGCGGTTTGCGGCGGTCCCCGCGAACCGGTTGGTCGGCGAACCCGGAAGTAAGTAACTTCCGGGAACGCCGAAGGGTCCACCCGCCCGCAAGGACGCCACCGACCCCGTTCCAACCGAACTGGTTGGAATGGGGCGAGAAACCCACCCCTGCCAGGAACCGATAAACCAATAGGTTGTGACTAACAAATAATTCTGGCAAATTATTATCCATTAATTCGCAGAAATAACTGAGCCATAAGCACCCACATTTTGTCAAGCGCATAAGTTTTGATCATGAGACTATAGGGATGCTACAATTCCAAGTGCAAGAACTAATTGCAAGTCACTTTTTCTCACTGCTGTCATAACTCCAAAAGGTCATTAAATGAATGATTATCAGTTGAAAACTACCCATAGTAGTTACAGAGTATCATGCCCTTGTAACCGCTAGGTTAGACTACTGTAACAAGCTCTAAATGGGGCTGCCCCTGAAGACCATTTGGGAACTTCTGCTGGTGCAGAATGTAGCTGTGTGGGTAGTAAATGGTACCGCACACATGCACATGTAACACTATTTCTGTGTGAGCTGCAGAGGTACATTTCCAGGTGCAATTCACCTTTAAAGCCCTATATGGTCTGGGACTGGGGTACCTGGGGGAGCACCTTTTTCTAAGAATTTATATCCATCCAACCAGGTCGAGCAGAATGGACATGCTGCACATCCCGTTAGCCCAAAAGTGTCAGCTGGTGATGACCAGAAGACAAGATTTTCCTGCAGTGGCCCCTACTCTATGGAGCATTCTCCCTTTGGAGATTATAATCGTTCCAACCCCCTGCTAGCCTCGTGGCACGACAAAACCACACTCGCCTAAAGCGCGCTCGACGAAACCGCGTCGCTGGCATCATCAACAGGGCGACAACAGCGAGCGCGGAGAAAGAAGGGCGCTTTAAATAGCGCTTTGAAAGCAAGCCAATTCAAGTTAAGGTAAGGGTTAGGTTTAGGGTTAGGTTTAGGATTAGGTTAAGGGTTAGGGTTAGGTTTAGGGTTAGCTTAAGGGTTAAGATTAGGTTTAGCGTTAGGTTAAGGGTTAGGTTTAGGGTTAGGTTAAGGGTTAGGTTTAGGGTTAGGTTTAGGATTAGGTTTAGGGGGGTTAGGTTTAGGTTTAGGGATTTTAGGTTTAGCGTTTACAGCGTGCTTTTTTCTCTGCGCTGTTGTTGCACTGTGATGACGTCAACTACGCGGTTTCGTCGAGCGCCCTTTAGTCGAATGCGGTTTTGTGGTGGAACCGTTAGCCTTTCGTAAGGCCCTTAAAACCCTGCCTATCTTCTCGTGTCTGGAATGCTAAATGTGTTAAGGGCCCCATTTCTCGGTTATATTGCTAGCTGGCCAAGTATCCTGCCCCGTGTATATTTAATCTGAATGTTTTTTGTGTTTTTAATGTTTTTTAGCATTTTGAATTGTAATGTAGTTTTTGAATTGTAAGCCGCCCAGCGTCATTGACTGAGATGGGTAACTATAGAAATTAAATAAATAATTGTGTAACATGTTTTCCCATGCTTGGATGACCTTTGGTTTTACTCAAGGAAATCAGTTGTTTAGGATTACACAATACATTGGACCTTAAACCAATGGATTCCCTGAATGCTACATTACGTTAACCTAGCTCATTTTGTATGTTTAATGATTAAGGTGTTGGTCTGTGATTGGAGAGACAGAGACTTGGTCAGTTTCCTGGATGATTTTAGGACAGTCCCTGTCCTAAATGGCCAAAGGGCCAAGAGGGTGTGATGATAGGGGTATTGATTTAACATCAAGGAAACCCAATTTCCATCCCACCTTTAGCTATGGAATATTGCTGGATGATTTTGGATTAGTCACACTCTCCATCCAAACTATTTCACAATCCTTGTGCAGGAAGAATTGGAGCAGGGAGTACTGAGCATAGCTGGATAAATATATTATTACTGTATATACCATAAATATATAATTATGTGTCTCATGCAACCCCATCAATTTGGGTCGATTGAGTAAGTTATGTTTATAGATGCTGTGCCTTGGGAATCACCAGAGGTGGTATTCTACCAGTTTGGACCAGTTCACCCGAACCAGTAGCGGAAATCACAAGTGCCCCTCCATGCCCTCTTTTTTTAGCCAAAGTGTATGCGTGGAAGGCGCGCGGCCGCACGCACTCACATTTGCAAACCGGTAGGGAAGGTAAGTGAATACCACCCAAATTGTGCTAAACATGGTTTCTTCAGCCCTGGATTATTGAGAAAAGCACAATTTGTTGGGATTACCTAACATGCTAAACCAGTGTTTCTCAACCTTGGCGACTTTAAGTCCTGTGGACTTCAACTCCCAGAACAGCTGGCTGGGGGATTCTGGGAGTTGAAGTCCAATGGACTTAAAGTCGCCAGGGTTGAGAAACACTGTGCTAAACTGTAAATTTAACAGAAGGAAAGCTAATGAAGACATGAGCAAAACAGAGAACATGACATTTTTTTTCAACCATTCACTCTTTCTCAGCCCCACTCAACTCAGAGGGTTGTTATGGGGAAAATAGGAGGAGGAGGTTGTGTTAGATATGTTTGGTTAGAGATGGAGGAGTGGGGGAAAATGGAAACTGAAGTAAAACCATAAGAAAGTTGTCACGTGACTTTTCCATTGAGTGACCAAGTTGCTAATCTCCATAGTAGTCGCTAAACGAGGACTAACTGTGTATAACACGGAATGGAATGTGAAGGGAATCTCTACAAACGATAAGAGCAATTAGTTCACTAAAACAAGATCTGAAGTAACTCTGCTCCATTATTCCTTCAATTCTAGATAAGTGCTTAGATTTGGTGTAGGGTCTCCTGCCTAAGCAGGGGGTTGGACTAGAAGATCTCCAAGGTCCCTTCCAACTCTGTTATTCTATCATTTGCAACTGAGCTATATAACTCAATCTTTCTCAGATCTGTTGAGATTGCTGACTAAGTAAGGATTCTGACGTTATCGTCCAAATGTTCCTGGAATGCACCAGACTAGGAAAGACAGCTATTATTAGAATCATTACCCCTTATTGACGCTGTTTCCTGATTGCCAGTTGGTGCCCTTCACCAACATGAACGTTGGTGTCCCCACTGCCAGTCCCTATCCTGTCTTATCACTGGAGACACTTGAGTTCCCTCCCCTATTAATTTAACTACTGCAGTGATTCACTTAACAAGGGTGGCAAGAAAGGTCGTAAAATAGGGCAAAACTCACTTAACAAATGTCTCACTTAGCCACATAAATTTTGGACTCAATTGTGGTCGTAAGTCAAGGACTACCTGTAGTATCAACCTTGTAAATTCTCAAGACTCTCTTTTCCACTATATATTCAAGATGGAGTGTGATGAATTTACATAGATTTAGATTTAGATTTAGATTTATTTTATTTGTATGCCGCCCTTCTCCGGGAGGGACTCAGGGCGGCGAACAACTCAAGGGGGAAAAGGGAAACATAGAACACAATACAAGTAGTTAAAATCCAAGAATCACACAATAGGGTGTGTGTGTGTGTGTGTGTGTGTGTGATCTTTGTACAATTTGGCATTTTTAGATGCAGCTGCTATCACTTTATTATTATTATCATCCTTGGAAAGGTGATATTGTTTGTGGGTGGAATGTTTTCTTTTGAGAGTGATGCATCGGAATTTCATTTTAATGTATGCCATTATGTATACAGGAAAATGACAATAAAGGTTTGTTCTGTTCTGTTCTGCTCTACTCTACTTCCAAATCTCTCTTGCTAAGTGAGACTTTGTTAAGTGAGTTTTGCCCTAGTTTATGACTTTTCTGGCCACAGTTGTTAAGTGAATCACTGCACTTGTTATAATAACATGGTTGTTAACTGAATCTGGCTTCCCCATTGACTTTGCCTGTCAGAAGGTTGCAAAAGGTGATCACATGACCCCAGGACACTAAAACCATCATAAATATGAGTCAGCTGCCAAGCATCTGAATTTTAATCACGTGACCATGGGAATTCTATTCTATTCTATCCTCTCCTCTCCTATTCTATTCCATTCCTATTCCTATTCTAATTTATTCTATTCTATTCTCTCCTATTCTATTCTATTCCATTCCATTCCTATTCTATTCTATTCTATTCTCTCCTCTTCCTCTTCCATTCCATTCCATTCCATTCCTATTCCTATTCCTATCTATCCTATCCTATCCTATTCTCCTCCTATTCTATTCTATTCTATTCCATTCCTATTCTATTGTATTCTCTCCTCTCCTCTTCCTCTTCCTCTTCCATTCCATTCCATTCCTATTTATTCCTATCTATCCTATCCTATCCTATCCTATCCTATCCTATTCTCTCCTCTCCTATTCCTATTCCTATTCCTATTCCTATTCCTATTCCTATTCTATTGTCAGGGTGGCATGCTCATGTCCTGTTCAGCTGCAACTGGAAAAGATATTGAAGAAGTGTAAAGGTTTTCCATATCTGCTGGCCTTGCAGGTTTCTATGGTGACTCCACCAGGTATGGATTCTTGGCTAAGTGAATCAATCTAGAACCTGTCTGTGACACCAATCTAGAACTTTGTCTCACTCTTCAGTTGGGAGCCCAGCCTAAGTCAACAGTAGGTGGTGGCTTGGCTTTGATGGGCCAGAATCTAACAGTGGGGATCCCATGGAAAGGGGGTGAACAAGCAAACTAATCCCGCCACAAAAGACAAAGAAGAGAAGCAATCGTATCATTTCAAAAAAGGCTAGGAAAAATCCAGGGATTGTGTAGAAAATTATGGCTGGGAAATTGGTAAGGAAATATCTTTTTGCGCGCGTAATTGAAAGTTGTTCCCTTTCTCCTTTCAAAACCCTTCCCGAAGCCCCACAGCTTTTTTTGGGCCTTGATCCCAAGCCCAGCTGAAGCCAAGCTAGATTTGCAGACTGTCTTATCTTTTCTTCTCTGCCATCTTTCATCCTGTGGATTTAACAGTGGCATTGTCTAGCTCAGTGATGGTTAATGATTTTGGTGCCAAGTACCCAGAGTGTGTGGCCAAAACCCCAAAATGCAATATGAGCGCCCCACTGCGCATGCGCCCCATCCCCCACACATGCACCCCACGCCCTGTTTTGGCTTCCAGGTTGGTGCAGGAAGATTTCCAGGCCCAAAACAGGGCACCGGGGTGGGGGGGTCATCCTATGCTGCCCCTGTGCATCGTTTTGGCTTCCAAATTGGTGCAGGAAGCATTCCAGGCAGTGGTGGGTTCCCGTGCGCGCATGCATTGTAGCTGCAGACGATGCTTCCGCAAGCCTCCACGATGCTCCAGCTGCTCGATGGAGCATTGCACAGGCGCTGTATGCGCCATGTGCGTGCACGGAAGCGCTGAAAGCTTTAAAACACGGTAAGGAATTCAGTCGGGCGGGTGGGCTTTCGGGAGCACTGTACTGGAACGCTACCCAGTGCTCCGGGCAGGCTCCAGTATGTCCGTACCGCCTGCAACCCACCACTGCTTCCAGGCCCAAAATGGGGCATGGGGAGAGGGAGGTGTGCACCCGCGTGCGAACCCTCAAAATGCAATGCAAGTGCCTCCCGCGCATGCACCCCACCCCCGTGCATGCATCCCCCACGTGCACCGTGCACATGCGTGGCAGAAACCCAAAGATAAGCTGGCTAGTGGGAGGCATGCATGCATGCGCAGTGGAGCTGGATTGGGGCAGCTGCGTGCCCACAGAGAGGGCTCCGCGTGCCACCCGTGGTACCCGTGCCATAAGTTCGACATCACGGGTCTGGTTGCTACCTTCCGTAAATTTAACGGAAGGTGGGTGGATGTAGGACTACAACTTGAAACTTCCTTTTCAATAGCAATAGCAGTTAGACTTATATACCGCTTCATAGGGCTTTCAGCATATTGCCCCCAACAACAATCCGGGTCCTCATTTTACCCACCTCGGAAGGATGGAAGGCTGAGTCAACCCTGAGCCGGTGAGATTTGAACAGCCGAACTGCAGAACTGCAGTTAGCTGAAGTAGCCTGCAGTGCTGCATTTAACCACTGCGCCACCTCGGCTCACATTTTCAGGTCTGGAAGGCTTCAGAATGGGATTTTTTTTTTAGTTCTTCAGCAACTTTTTAAAAAAATAATCTTTATTGGTTATACATTTTTTAATAAGACATACAAATACAGCTTTAAACATACAAACCCTCCCCTCTCCCCCCCCCCTCCGGTGACAGTCATTCACAGCCCAACATTCTTTTCTTCCTCATTGTTTAATCTCTAATCAGCATCTTCTTGTTACAAAATTCAGGGATCTAATACAATATCCACGTTCACTTTTAGTTCCCATTGTTAACAGCTGCTATTTAACTTTCCCAGTTTTAAGTCCCTGCTGTTCTCCTTGTCGCCCACATATACCATAGGTTCCAGCTAAGATAATGTTCCGTTTCTCCTTTGTCCCTCAGCCAACCCGTCATTCTGTCCATTTCTGCACACTCATAAATCTTTTTAATTATGGCATCTTCCGATGGTATGGTAGTAGATTTCCAAAATTGCACATAGGTTATTCTTGCGGCCACAATTATATGTAGGCTCAAATGCCATATAAATTTACTCATGTTTTCTGGTTTTATGCTTAGTAAAAAAAGTCTCGGGTTTCCATTCCATACTTGCCCCGGTAACCTCTCTTAGCCAGTTTTGAATCTTTCTCCAGTATTTCGTGGCCTCAATACAGGACCACCAGACATGGTAGAATATGCCATCCCTTCTTCCACATTTCCAACACAGTGGGGATAATCCAGGAAACATTTTGGCTAACCTCTTGGGGGAAGTTATTCTTACGTGGAAGCAGAGTTTTTACTTGATCTGCTTCAGACATTAAAAGGCATTCCGTACAGGTAGTTTTCAACTTACGATCATTCATTTAGTGACGTCAACATTATGACGTCCCTGAAAAAAGCGATTTATGGCCATTTTTCTCACTTACGACCCTTGCAGCAGCCGTCCCATGGTCACAGGATCAAAATGCGGATGCTTGGCAACTGGCATGTATTTATGACGGTTGCAGGGTCCCAGGGTCATGTGATCCTCTTTTGCGGCCTTCTGACAAGCAAGTCAATGGGGGAAACCAGATTCACTTAACAACCGTGTTACTAAGTTAACAATTGCAGTGATTCACTTAACAGCTCTGGCAAGGAAGGTCATAATATGGGCAAAAACTCATTTAACAATGTCTCGCTTAGCAACATTAATTTTGAGCTTAATTGTGGCTTCCCGTGATCCATCTTTAAGGTGGAACCCAATGCCTTTCTTTTTCAGAGGAAAAAAAAAATATTTTCAGTTTTGTCCCAAAGGCCCAGCGACCTCTCAAATTTGCCCGATCACGGATCGCTAGGAATCAGATTCCAAATGTCATTCAAAAATGCCGGGAACATAATCTCTAGGATGCTGCTGACGTAGACTTTTCCTCTGTATCTTCCCACAGTTTCCTGAAACGTATATCGGCGATTCCGAGGAAGTATGTAGAAAAAACCCATCTGGAAAAAAGCATTACATGCCCCAAAGAGACATCAAGTCTGCCAGCCTCTTGAGCTTTGATAACATATCTCATGAGAGTGAAAATTTGGTGGATTCTGGAGAACTCAAGGAGGTACAGCAGAGGACAAGGGCCAGAGGGATGGAGCTGCACAGGCAGCCGCTTTGAGGGGAATGCAGGTTGTCCTTCGAAGACTGCAGTTGGTCTAGAATGCAGCCGCGCGAGCGATATTGGGTGTACCTAGATACACCCAAGTTACACCTATCCTCCGCGAGCTACACTGGCTCCCCATTGGTCTCCAGACACGCTTCAAGGTGCTAGTCATTACTTTTAAAGCCCTACATGGTTTAGGACCTAGCTACCTGAGAGACCGCCTCCTGCCGTTTACCTCCCAACGACCAATAAGATTGCACAGATTGGGCCTCCTCCGGGTGCCGTCGACTGGACAATGTCGGTTGGCGACTCCCCGGGGGAGGGCCTTCTCTGTACCTGCTCCGGCCCTATGTTGAGATCCGGACCCTTACTACTCTTCCGGCTTTCCGTAAAGCTACTAAGACCTGGCTGTTCCTGCAGGCCTGGGGCTGTTGATCAGTATCCAGCCCCACTCTAACAGTATGCATGGTGTGAAATTTTAATAATTGTATTCTTATTTTAATTTTTATATATGTTCCTTTGTCTTCTCTGTGAGCCGCCCAGAGTCCCAATGGGAGTGGGCGGCATACAAATGTCAATAAACTCAAACTCAAGTCCTCGACTTACAACAGTTTGTTTAGCGACTGTTCAAAGTTACGATGGCATCGGGTGGGGAGATTATGACCATTTCCCCACACGTATGAACATTGCAGCATCTCCATGGTCATGTAATTGAACTTCGGATGCTGGTTTATATTTATTTATTTTTGTTCAAAAAAAATTATTATTTTTTATTCTCTTACATACCATTGTAAGTATACATTCACATGATTGTTATTCTTCTTTACATTTGTCATTCTTATACATTTATTATTCCATTTAATAGGTTATAATATACAGTTTGGGTTGCTTTATTTACCATCCCTTCCTCCTGCTGTAACACCCCCTTGTTTTCCCTTTCTTTTCTCCCTCTCTCCCTTCTCTACTTTCTTCCTTCCTCCCCTCCTTCCCCTTCCTTCTTCCCTTACCTTTCTCCTACTCCTACTCTTCCTCATCCCCTTCCTACCCTCTCTCCTTCTCTTTTTCTCCCTTCCACCCTCCTCTTCTTCCCCTTCCTTCTTCCCTTACCTTTCTCCTACTCCTACTCTTCCTCGTCCCCTTCTACCCTCTCTTCTTCTCTTTCTCTCCCTTCCATCCTCCTCCCCTGGCCTCTTTCTTCTTTCTCCTGTCTTCCTTTCATTCTCTCCCTTTTTCTATTGTTGTTGGTGTCTTATTTCAAATCTCAGTTTATGTTTCCTTGGGATGGTATTTCCACAAACCCAGATATAATTTGGTATCATTTCTTATTCCCTTACCTTCACTAATCTATCCTAATTATATTCCCCCCCTTTATATCTCGCTCTTGACTATATACTTATATATTTAATATTTTCTTTTCTGTTTTCTCCTTCTTCACCCCCTTTTTCCATTTAATAGTGCATCGTCTGGGTTCTTTATCTTCTCCCTACTTTCTTTTCTAGTTTCCTTTCTTTAGCCAATCATAAAATCTTCCCCATGTCTTGAAGTACTTCGTTTCCTCTTTATCCTTTATTTTCATTGTCAACCTATTCATCTCATGGTTTATATCAGGGGTAGTCAACCTTTTTATACCTACCGCCCACTTTCATATCTCTGTTAGTAGTAAAATTTTCTAACTGCCCACAGGTTCCACAGTAATGGTGATTTATAAAGTAGGGAACTAACTTTACTTTATAAAATTTATAAAGCAGAGCAATGGTGGGTTTCAAAAAATTTTGGAACCTCTTCTGTAGGTGTGGCCTGCTTTCTGGGTCCACTGGTGGAACCTCTTCTAACCAGTTCGGTAGATTTGACGAACCGGTTCTACCGAACTGGTGCGAACCGGTAGGAACCCACCTCTGAAGCAGAGTTACAGCAAACCCCTACCGCCCACCATGAAAGCTGAAACGCCCATTAGTGGGCGGGAGGGACCAGGTTGACTACCACTGGTTAATATTTATGACAGTTGCAGTGTGTCCCCGGATCATGTGGTCACCTTTTGCCACCTTCTGACAAACAAAGTCAAGGGGGAAAGGCAGATTCAATTAACAATCGTGTTGTCACAACAACTGCAGTGATTCACTTAAGATGCCGGACTCCCTTCACAACCCCGGTTCCTAACTTAACAACTGCCATGATTCACTTAACGAATGTGGCAAGAAAGGTTGTAAAAGGAGGCATTGAACAACCGGTTTGCTGAGCGTGCGCTTTACGCATGCTGGGCGTGCGTGTGCAGTTTAGAGAAGGCTTACCTTCCGGATTACTGCTTGGGAAGGAAAACACCTGAGGTGCGGGCGGGCGGGCCCACTTCCAAGTGGGAGCGAACCGGTTCACTCCCAGTTGATCTTCGGAGCTACTGGTTCTCCCAAACTGGTCCCAACCGGTAAAATCTCACTCCTGACCACATGTGAACATCAGAGTATAAAACGTGGACTTCCTCAGACATGGATCTTTCAATCTGGCACAGTCATTGTGCACTATCAATTCTCTATCAGTGTAATTGGAGTGTTTGTCAAACCCAAGTCACAGTTTCTTGGCAAGCCTACCGTAGTTAATCATAGCCATATTTTGTTGGCTTTGGGAAGTGTAGCCATTAATCAGAACCGAGCAGTTAATCAAATCCAGAGTTTCTCAAACTCTTGGGCTGGCTGCGCTGGAGGAGTAGGCAAGACAGAGACATCTGACTACACAGCCCTCCCCGAAAATATTGCAACACAGCAGCAGCCATGAGGTGACGACGCTTGCCGCCTCCTGCACCTTAAAAATCAGACGATTTTGGGAAAAGATATGGGTAAGAAATGTAAAATTTACACAAGCCCAAAACCTGAGAGAGAACTTTTATAAGATGTTTTATAGATGGCACTTAGATCCTAAAAAACTGGCTTGCATGTACCCAAATTTGCAACCTAAATTGCTGGAGATGTGATTGTGTTGATGCTACATATTACCATATATGATGGACTTGCAAAAAGGCTAAGGCATTTTGGATAAAAATATGGTGGATTATGCAAAATATTTTTAAAAGGAGGATAAAGTTTACCTCTCAATTATTCTTGTTAGGTATAACTACTGATTGTACTGTTATAGAGACTAAACTGATTTTGAACCTAATAACAGCAGCAAGACTGTTGGTTGCGCAATACTGGAAGAAGGAAGATTTGCCTACTATTCAAGAATGGACATTAAAAGTAACAAACTTTGCAGAGATGGCTAAAATATCAGCATATCTTAAGGAGCACTCAGATAAGAAATACAAACTGGAGTGGAGAAGTTGGATTGACTATATTCAAAATAAATACGGGTCTAAGATATTCCAGATAGCTTATGACTGAAAGAGAAAGGACTGATATAATTTGCTTATAGTTAGCTTAACAATAGAGGAGTTAAAGCACAAATGAAAGATGAAGCCAAGTTTATTTTAGTTTATTTTAGAATATGATTGTTAAAAATGTATACCCTGTATTTCTCTGGGAAGTCGGGGGGGGGGGAGGTTGGGGGGGAAAGATGGGCTTGGGTGGAGAGGGTGGGGGAGGGAGGTAAATAATTGTAAAAGCTTTTTAAATTTTTCAATAAAAAAAATCAGACGACCTCCCCGAAAATAAGGCCAAGAGCTTATTTCGGGGGTCAAAAGAAAATAAGAACCTGTCTTATTTTTGGGAAAACACGGTAGCACTAGCACTTAGACCTATATGCCACTTCATAGTGCTTTTACAGCCCTCTCTAAGCGGTTTACAGAGTCAGCTTATTGCCCCCAACAATCTGGGTCCTCATTTTACCTACCTCGGAAGGATGAGTCAACCTTGAGCTGGTGAGATTTGAACTGCCAAACTGCAGCTACCGTGTTTCCCTGAAAATAAGTCAGGGTCTTATTTTCTTTTGACCCCCGAAATAAGTGCTTGGCTTTATTTTTGGGGAGGTCTTATTATTTTTGAGGTGCAGGAGGCAGCGAGTGTGGTCACTTCATGGCTGCTGCTGTGTTGCATTATTTTCGGGGAGGGCTTATTTTCAAGAGAGGGCTTATTTTTAGCGCATGCACTCAAAAGCTTGATAGGGCTTCTTATCTGGGGAGGTCTTATTTTGGGGAAACAGGGCAACGGTCAGCCGAAGTAGCCTGCAGTACTGCACTCTAACCACTGCGCCACCTCGGCTTCCTTATAATTCTACACAACCATAAAATTATGGACATTGAGCCTGGGAGGAGATTCTGTATTATAAAACAGCCTTCCAGAGAATCCAGATTAATCCTGACATCAATGTTCTTCTGGATCATTTCTCCCTCCCCCCCCCTCTCTCTCACACACACAAACCCCAGCATTAAGGCTTCTATTCTACTGTACTGTGATTTCCTGTTATGTGTTCCGTTCTTCTTTCTTCATTGTTCTAAATTTTTCCTCTATTCTTCTCTCTTTTTATCCCCCCCCCCCCGTCTCTACCAGCAATTGACTTCTGAAGTAATTCCCCACAATGAGGAGGTGTATGTTGGCAAAGACAAAGAGACAGAGCAAGTGCCCAGTAGCTATCAGAAGGAAGAACAGGAAGGAAATCAAGAGCAACAGAAAACACAATATTCCGATTTGCTTGATTTTAGATGGGTAGGTGAAAGCTCTTTCTTGTTGGGAGAGGGGGAAGGGGACGGGATTTAAGTGTCCAGCAGAAGCTGTGATGACACAGACATCATAAATCATAATATCATCATGCAATGTACACTCTTTGTATAAAGTAAACAGTGTCATGATATGCATGATGTCACTTGACCCAGTAGTGAAATTCAAAAAATTTTCCGTACCAGGTCTGTGGGTGTGGCTTGGTGGGCGTGGCTTGGTGGTCATGTGACTGGGCAGGCGCGACTTGGTGGTCATGTGACCGGCATAACTGACTCACACACAATGTAAAAGCAGCTGGACTTCACACAAAATGGCCCCTGCAACAAGCAGGAACCTCAGAGACAATCAGGCACAGCTAATTGTCGCACAGCTGATCGTCGGAATTTTTTTTTACTTTTTAAAGCATTTTTTACTACTGGTTCGGGCGAAACCGGCCTGAAGCAGTAGTACTTGATCCTTGAGAATGTCCAGAATGATAAGGGTCAAAAAGTCAAGGTAGAGACTGTGATGGCAAGGGTCCCATCCTGTTTTAAAAGAGCCAAGGTGGCGCGGTGGTTAGAGTGCAGTACTGCACCCACTTCAGCTGACTGTTAGCTGCAGTTCGGCGGTTCAAATCTCACCGGCTCAAGGTTGACTCAGCCTTCCATCCTTCCGAGGTGGGTGAAATGAGGACCCAGACTGTGGGGGCGATATGCTGACTCTGTAAACCGCTTAGAGAGGGCTGAAAGCCCTATGAAGCGGTATATAAGTCTAACTGCTATTGCTATTGCTATTGTTTTACCAAGAGCTACTAATCATCATTGTCAGTCAGGAACTGAAGAGGAACTAAAGAGTCTCTTGATGTAGGTGCAAGAGTTGGCTTGAAACTCATCTTTAAGAAAACTAATCCAGCACTCTCAATTCCTGGCAAATAGATGGGGAAGAAATGGAGGTAGTGACAGATTTTATTTTCCTCGGCTCCAAGATCACCGCAGATGGGGACTGCAGCCAGGAAATTAAAAGACGCTTGCTCCTGGGGAGGAAAGCTATGGCAAATCTAGACAGCATACTAAAAAGCAGAGACATCACCCTGACAACAAAAGTGCGTATAGTCAAGGCTCTGGTTTTCCCAGTTGCAACGGATGGCTGTGAAGGTTGGACCATAAGGAAGGCTGAGCGCCAAAAAATGGAGGCCTTTTAACTATGGTGCTGGAGAAGACTCCTGCAAGTCCCTTGGACTGCAAGGCCATCAAACTGGTCAGTTCTAAAGGAGATCAACCCTGACTGCTCTTTAGAAGGCCAGATCCTGAAGAGGAAAGTCAAATATTTTGGCCACCTAAAGAGAAGGAAGGATTCACTGGAGAAGAGCCTAATGCTGGGAGCAATTGAGGGCAAAAGAAGAAGGGGACGGGAGAGAATGAGGTGGCTGGATGGAGTCACCAAAGCAGTCGGCGTGAGCTTAAAAGGACTTTGGGGAATGGTAGTGGACACGAAGGCCTGGAGGAATGTTGTCCATGGGGTCGCGATGGGTCGGACACGACTTCGCAATGAACAACAATAGGTGGCGCAGTGGTTAGGGTGCAGTACTGCAGGCCACTTCAGCTGACTGTTATCTGCAGTTCAGCGGTTCTAATCTCATCGGCTCAAGGTTGACTCAGCCTTCCATCCTTCCGAGGTGAGTGAAATGAGGACCCAGACTGTGGGGGCAATTTGCTGACTCTGTAAACCGCTTAGAGAGGGCTGAAAGCCCTATGAAGCGGTATATAAGTCTAACTGCTATTGCTATTGCTATTGCTATTATGACAGCTAAGCATGGCTTCCAAGCTCAAGAGATGCTATCATGTCTAATAGAAGAGAAGTGGTTCCTTTAAGCTTCTTTTTGCGGCTTCCCTTTGATCAACTGATTACCTATTATCAGAATCAAATGAAAGCAAGTGCTACATGGACTTTTTGGTCAGATAAAGCACGTCCTGAGGTTATCTTATGAGAACAAAAGCAGATCATTCGTGCAAGAGAACAGTCTCTTGAAATTAGTAAATGCTGAAGTGATAGAACACAGGAAAGAGATAGCTATTTTTTCCTGTATAGCTGAGCTTAGAAGCATCATGTTGGACGTGAGAAAATAGAGTAGGTGAACATTTGACCTGATTTGGTGGGGTTGTTCCCAAGGTTACCAACGACCACAATCGAGGCCAGAATTTATGTTGCTAAGGGAGAAATTTGTTAAGTCGTCCCATTTTACGATTTTTCTTGCCACATTTGTGAAGTCAGTCATTGCCGTTGTTATACTAGTTAACATGATTGTGACTCTGACTTCCGCATTGACTTTGCTTGTCAGAAGGTCGCAAAAGGGGATCACACGAACCCCCTGGGACACTGCAACCGTCATAAATATGAGTCAGTTGTCAGGCACCCGGATGTAAATCATGTGACCCTGGGGATGCTACGATGGTCCTAAGTGTGAAACATGGTCATAAGTCACTTTTTTCAGTGCCATTGTAACTTTGAACAGTCTCTAAATCAGAGGTGTCAAACTCAAGATGTGTCCCGCGGGGCCGGCCTGGAAATATCGAAGGACCGGTCGGTGCCTCTGCTGGTCAAAATGGGCCACAGGGAGGGGGGGGCCACATGCAGCCCCCGCCTGGCCGGTTTTCAACCTCCATGGACTCCAGGAGCACTCTGCTGGCCGAAACGGGCCACGCGGAGACCTCCTGGGCCCTGTTTTTGGCCACCACAGTTCTAATGGAGGCCGGAGAGGCCACAAAACAGGCCTCACAGGGGCCTCACAGGCTTTTAGGCCAGCAGAGTGCTTCTGGAGGCCGGGGAGTACTGTGGAAAGAAAGAAGAGAAAAGGCGCATTTTGAGCAGTGGTGAAATTCATTTTTTTTTTACTAGCGGTTCTGTGGGTGTGGCTTTGTGGGCGTTGTGTGGCTTTGTGGGCGTGGCAGGGGAAGGATACTGCAAAATCTCCATTCCCTGTGGCTTTGTGGGCGTCGTGTGGCTTTGTGGGCGTGGCAGGGGAAGGATACTGCAAAATCTCCATTCCCTCCCCACTCTGGGGCCAGCCAGTGGTGACGTTTGCTGGTTCTCCAAACTACTCAAAATTTCTGCTACTGGTGCTCCAGAACCTGCTGGATTTCACCCCTGATCTTGAGCCTGTGTCAAATGCCCACCCCAGCCACCAAGACCAGGACCACCTCGCTCCCGCCCACCACCCACCTTGATGCGGCCCTCAATGAAATCGAGTTTGACACCCCTGCTCTAAATGCACTGTTGTAAGTCGAGACTGCCTGTATAGTATTTATAACAAAAAAAAAGTATTGTCCGTCTTGCAGCTACAGGAGAAGGAGGAGGAAGAGGCAGCTCACCAGGATGACTCTAGTAGCGTGCTGGAGGATCTTAGCAGCCACGGGTTATTTGCGAAACATACAGCATGTGATGTTCAGGAAGGGCTTTGGCCTCCACCTGGGGACAATACTGAAGAACATCTGGAGACCAGAGTGAATGAGGTAAATAATTAGGTCATGTTTTGGAAACGTCACACGTAACCCAGTTTATGGACTTCTCAGCTATAGGATGTCAGCAGTGGTTACTCATATTTAACATGCTAGGAAACATGGCTAGCTGGGGATTTCTGGGAGTTGAAGATCACAAGTCTTGTAAAACCCTCGTAAGACCACACCTGGAATACTGCACTCGATTTTGGTTACCATACTACAAAAAAGATGTGGAGACTTTGGAAAAAGTTAGCTAGTGGACCAGTTACTGCCCTACCAAAACCAGGAAGGCTCGTTTCTGTTAACTAACACTGAGAATAGAAATAGAAACAGAAATAGAAATAGAAAGGACCTTGGATGTCTTATGGAGACTGAAAAAACACCTTTGGGACAAGGGACCTTGGAGGTCTTCTAGTCTATCCCCCTGCTTAGGCAGAAACCCTATACCAGTGATGGTGAACCTACCAGAACGTGCTTGCATGTCAGTGGTGGGTTGCAGGCGGTATGCTCTAGTACGTGCATACCGGAGCCTGCCCGAAGCATCGGATACCGTTCCGGTACGGTGCTCTGGAGGGCCCACTTGCCCGCCCGAGCTCCTTACCGGTCTTTTAAGTCTTCGGCGCTTCTGCGCACGGCACGTACAGCACCTGCCTGATGCTCCGCTGAGCAACTGGAGCGTCACAAAGGGTCGTGGAGGCGCTAATACACATCCGCATCCTGTGCACGAGTGCTGTGCGTGTCCATGTGGTCCGGAAGGTTAAGGTTTAAGGTTTTATTCGGTTTGTATGCCGCCCTATTCCGAGAAGACTCAGGGTGGCTAACAATCAGAAAGGGGAGGGTGTACAAAATAAAAATAAAAGACAAACAATTTAAAATACAGCAACAGTCGTAACCTCAGATGGGGCTGGAAAATTCAACAGCTCCAGGCCTGCCGGAACAGCCAGGTCTTAATTGCTTTGCGGAAGGCCAGAAGGGTGGTAAGGGTCCGGATCTCAACGGGGGAGATCATTCCAGAGGGCCGGAGCAGCCACAGAGAAGGCCCTCCCCCAGGGAGTTGCCAGCCGACATTGGCCGGCAGATGGAATTCGGAGGAGGCCTAGTCTGTGGGATCTAATAGGTCTTTGGGGGGTGATTGGCAGGAGATGGTCTCTCAAGTAACCAGGTCCGATACCAGATACCCATCCGGAACCCATCACTGTTGCATGTGTGTATGCCGGAGCGCTGGAAACCCAAAGATCAGCTGGCTGGTGCACACATGTCTGGTTTTTAACCGTTTTTGGACTATTTTCAGGCTGTTGTTCAGGCTGTTGTTCAGGCTGGAAAATGGTCTGGTTTTTGGCTGTTTTCAGGCCATTTTCCTGTGCACCAGCTGGCCAGTGCAGATTCATGTGCCAGAAGCCAGAAGAGCAGCTGGCAACGGCGCACGTTCCACAGAGAGGGCTTTGTGTGCCACTTATGGGCCATAGGTTCGCCATCATGGCCCTATACCATTTCAGGCAAATAGTTATCCAATATCATGACTACTACTACAAATTCTACACAGGGCTGCCTTTGAAGATGGTACCGGTTGCAGCGGGCCAGTGGTGGGATTCAAATAATTTAACAACCGGTTCTCTGCCCTAATGACCAGCTGGGTAGGCATGCCTCAGTGGTCATGTGACCAGGTGGGCGTGGCCAACTCAACATCACTCACGTCGATAGGCGCTTCTCCTTAGCTGTTACAATATAAGAAGGGTTAACCAGAGATGCAGTTTCTGTAAGCAGAGCAGTAAAGATTAGGCTAGAAACAACCCCAGAACGTTTCCTTCCTGCCTTCCTTACAGGATTAGCTCTGAAAAGTGAAAAAAATATAAGGAGATTTCTTCCAACAACTGGTTCTCCGAACTGCTTAGAAAGTTAACAGCCAGTTCTCCCGAATAGGTGCGAACTGGCTGAATCCCGCTACTGCAGTGGGCATATTGCCAATGTATGCTTGCTGTTTTATGATTGCTAGCTTGGTTACCAGCAGGGTTTTGACTTTTGAGCCCTTTTGTCACCTCGGCTGGTCCTCCTCGACTTACGAGCATAATTGAGTCCAAAATTTCTATTGTTAAGTGAGACATTTGTTAAGTGAGTTCTGCCCCCCACACACACACACATTTTACAAACTTTCTTGCCATAGTTGTTAATCACTGCAGTTGTTAAGTTAGTAATACGGTTGTGAAATGAACCTGGCTTCCCCTTTGACTTGCTTATCAGAAAGTCGCACGAAAGGGGAATTACATGATCTCAGCACACAGCAAAAGTCATAAATATGAGTCAGTTGCCAAGCGTCTGAAATTTGGTCACGTAACCAGGGGATGCTGCAATGGTCATAAGAGGGCGGGGGGAAACGGTCATAACTCACTTTTTCAGTGCTGTTGTAACTTCAAACAGGTACCAAAACAACAGAATTAAAAAGGAGAAAAAAATTGGAAAGAAAAAATATAGAAATTTCAAGATCAAAAGGAAATACTAGGTAAATGGGTGGAGAGAAGAGAATATAAGAGAAATGAAGTTCCTGAGAGACTAAGAGAAAATGGTTGAAAGGAGGAAAGAAAGAAAAGGATTTACAAGTAGAATAGAATGAAATTTGGTAAATTTAGCCAATGGTATATATTTAATACGATGTGAGGGAAATAGATTAATATTATTACTTGTGGATAACCAATTAAATGAAATGTTTACTATATAAAATTAAATTTGAGGATATGTGTTAGTAATAGTAAAACAGGATAAGAGATGGAAATGATACGTTAAATTTGATTAATTTGGAGAGGCAAATAATGATATTAACATATTAAGAAGAAATCAAAATTAAGCAGGAGAACTTGGAATGAAAATAAGATGACTGGAATGTAAAATGAAAATATGATGTAAAACTAACTATGCATAATAGAAGATGTAAAGGGGGGAGAACCCAGACAGTACTTTGTTTATAAAATAAGTTAAAATATGTAACCAAAAAAAAGTAACTTTCAACAGTCACTAAACTGTTGTAAATCGAGGACTTCCTGTCAACACCTATATAACGTAGGGCCAGGCTACATCAGATATCACCTTGCACAAATGTTACTGCCCGCTCTGTAAGTGCAGTGAAGGAAGGTTTGCTGAAGGTCCTATCAATTCAAGATGTGAAAGTGGGTATGGCCAGAAATTTGTACTCCAAGATGCTGTAGTTGCCTCTTAGGCTGTTCTCTTCCTATTTGGCACTCCAGAAATCTCAGAAGATTCTTCTTTTTCACCTGTGTTTTAGCTGAACTGATAATTTCTGGTGATCAGGGTTTTTTGATTTTATAGTGTAGTAGCTGATAGCTGCCGAGTATTTATTTATCCCAACCCTCCTTCCATGAACCTCACCACAATTTCTAATGTTGGATTTTCCCCCTTGCCAGAGGGAGCCCTCTTGTGGAGTACTGTGAAGCTGTTACCATGGCAACTCCACAGCGCTGTACAGTAGAAGCCATTTTAAGGCAGTACGGTAGAATCCATTTTAAAGCACAACAGGTTGTATCTTAACAGAACACACACCCCGAGTATACCCCCACAGTATTTGTTTCCAGAGGATAAGTCATCTGTGTACCAAGTTTGACTGAAATTGCTCAAGGCATTCCAGAGTTATGCTGGAACACACACAAGGGAGGGAGGGAGGGAGGGAGGGAGGGAGGGAGGGAGGGAGGGAGGAAGGAAGGAAGGAAGGAAGGAAGATTAAAATGAGAGAGTCACTAAAATCCAAAATGGGGGCGGCAAGGGAACTGGTTTGGGGACGTGGCAGGCCTGGGTCACTGCCGGTTCTATGACCCAGGCCTGAATTCCACTATCAGTTTGGCCGAACCAGGAGCAACCCACCTCTGGTCTGAGGGAAATCCTGCTTTAGCACTTGGCCACCACAGGTGTCCCTAACACGAGTGACATCGAGCTGGTCACCCACCACCCACCCCAGGTCAAACACAACCCTGATGCATCCCTCAATGAAATTGAGTTTGACACCCCTGGTTTAGAAGCAAAGATTTTCAAATCTTCTCCTCATCGTTCCAGAACAAAACAAGGCAAGTATGTCAGGTAAAAGCATCCAAAAATATTCTCCTATACCCTAGAACAGTGTTTCTCAACCTTAGTAACTTTAAGTCCTGTAGACTTCAACTCCCAGAATTCACCAGCCAGCTGGCTGGGGGATTCTGGGAGTTGAAGTCCACAGGACTTAAAGTCGCCAAGGTTGAGAAACACTGCCCTAGAAATTCATGACTTCTTCATGAGGAGTGGTATGTTCACCACTGCAGTTGATCTGAGTTGAGGGCAGCGGGGAACATCCTAGGATGCTCTGTGCAGTCTCAAAAGGCGGCCCACTTAGAATAGTGAAAGGTGCCACACCCATCGCCCCATCCATTGTCCAGTTTTTCTTCAAAATCGGCTTACTTCAACCCAGGAGAAATGATACAGGTAGTCCTCAACTTGCAACCATTCATTTAGTGACCATTCAAAGCAGGGGTCTCCAATGTTGGCAACTTTAAGACTTGTGGACTTCAACTCCCAGAGTTCCCCAACCAGCAACTTTAAGACTTGTGGACTTCAACTCCCAGAGTTCCCCAACCAGCAACTTTAAGACTTGTGGACTTCAACTCCCAGAGTTCTTCAGTCAGCAGCTTTAAGACTTGTGGACTTCAACTCCCAGAGTTCCCTAGCCAGGAACTCTGAGAGTTGAAATTCACAAGTCTTAAAATTGCCAACTTTGGAGACTCCTGATTCGAAGTTACAATGGCACCGTAAAAGGTTACTTACAATTACAACCTCAGTCTTGACATGTACATCCAACGCAGCATCCCCGTAGTCATGTGATCAAAATCATTCGGGTGCTTGGCAACTGGCCTGTACTTACAATGGCGGTAGCATCCCATGATCCCATGTTTGCCATGTGGGATCCATGGCAAGAAAAATCATTTAACGGGGCAACGTGCACTCGACCAATGTTTCCCTTAGCAACAGAAATGTGGGGTTCCATGGTCGTATGTTGAGGATTACCTGTACTTCTAAGGTGCTGTTCTGACCTAGGCTTCCCAAAAGCATGAAGCCGACTCCTTGTCCCAATAAAACCCCTTTTATTTAGTTTTAAAGTGAATTCCTCTCCAGCAAATCCTGGCAAACAGTCTTTCAAGAGATTTCACAACTACAGACCTTCATCAGGCTTGGAGAGCTGCCAGGCCGATATCTTCCAAATGCTGCACTGTAGCAGCAATTACTTGGCAAGAAGTCAGGAACAGATCTTCACTCTAAGGAATTGAAGGAATTGTCTCCTGCAAACTCCCCTCCCCTTTTGCTCCTCTTTATTCCCTATGGGAGGGGCCACCTGTGCCTTTACGCCTGAGTCGACCCGTTATTTAGCTGTTCCCTTCGTCTGGCAACTCTGCACATGCGCACACTGGGAACAGGCTCCAGCTGTTCTTCTGCCCCACTGATGTCCAATTCTGAAGGCAGCTGATAACTGTCAGACAGCTCTGGCCCCATCTCTTATTCCCATGCTGACAATTTCATGACCCTTTCCAATTTAGCTGACCTAAATTGGTGAAGTTAGGTCAAAAAAGTAAGGTTCTACATTTAGGCAAGAAAAATGAAATGCACAGGTACAGTATAGGTGGTGCCTTGCTCAATAGTAGTAACTGTGAAAGGGATCTTGGAGTCCAAGTGGACAACCATTTAAATATGAGCCAGCAGTGTGCAACAGCTGCCAAAAAAGCCAACATAATTCTAGGCTACATAAACAGATGGATAGAATCAAGATCACGTGAAGTGTTAATGCCACTTCATAATGCCTTGGTAAGGCCACACTTGGAATACTGCATTCAGTTTTGGTCACCACGATGTAGAAAAGATGTGGAGACTGTAGAAAGAGTGCAGAGAAGAGCAACAAAGATAAAAATATGGTGGGTTATGCAAAATATTTTTAAAAGAAGGATACAGTTTACTCCTCAGTTATTTTTACTAGGTATATGTACTGACTTTACAGTGGTAGAGACTAACTTGATTCTGCACCTAATAACTGCAGCAAGACTGTTGGTGGCGCAATACTGGAAGAAGGAAGACTTGCCTACAATCCAAGAATGGACATTGAAAGTCACAAACTTAGCCGAGATGGCTAAAATATCGGCATATCTTAAAGATCACTCAAATGAGAGATATAAACGAGACTGGAAAAAATGGATTGACTATATACAAAATAAATACGGGACCAAGAAATTCCAGTTAGCCTATGCTTAAGATCAGAAATGATTTAAACTGTTTAAAGTTAGTTCAGTAAGAAGAAGCTAAGGTCAATGTAGAATGTCATTAATTTCTTTATTTCTTTTTTCTCAATAGATTTTAGACTGTGTTAGTTAAAAATCCATACTGTGTACGGGTTCTGGGAAGTCGGGGGGGGGGGAGGAGGAGGGGGTTGGGGGGGAGGGAGGGAGGGGCATACAAAAAAATTGTACTTCAATGTTTTAATGATTGACGAATGATGAAATATTTGTGTTTTTTAAAAGAAATAAAACCTTTTAAAAAAAAAGAGCAACAAAGATGATTAGTGGATTGGAGACTAAAACATATGAAGAACGGTGGCAGGAACTGGGTATGTCTAGTTAATGAAAAGAAGGACTAGGGGTGACATGATAGCAGTCTTCCAATATCTCAGGGGCTGCCACAAAGAAGAGGGAGTCAAACTATTCTTCAAAGGACCTGAGGGCAGGACAAGAAGCAATGGGTGGAAACTAATCAAGGAGAGAAGCAACTGAGAACTGAGGAAAAATTTCCTGACAGTTAGAACAATTCATCAGTGGAACAGAAGTTCCCTCCAGAAGTTGTGAATGCCCCAACACTGGAAGTCTTGAAGAAGATGTTGGATAGCCATCTGTCTGAAGTGGTGTAGGGTTTCCTGCCTAGGCAGGGGGTTGGACTAGAAGACCTCCAAGGTCCCTTCCAACTCTGCTATTGTATTTTATTGTATTGTATTGACCTACCCAAAGTCAGATGAGGTTATAATGATCCGTGTCAAATAATATTTATTTAAAATGAAGTGTCTTTTTTTTAGGTATCTTTGATAGATAGTTTTGAATCCGATGGAAAACTCCCGACAAACACCAATCTTTCCAAGCCCAGCTGCCTGGACAGCAGTTCCGTGGACCACGAGGGCTACTACCTGTGTGATGAGGAAGCCCTTTTAAAAGAATCCAGTGCTTCCACCGGCTATTATCCCTGCTATCGAACCTATGTGGAGTTCCCCCGGTACCAGCCTTCCAACACGAGCGACCCCAGCCAGATGAAAGGACGTCCATGCGATGCCAGTGTCCAATGCGACAGGTGTCTGGAGGAAGAAACTATCGGCAGGGAGAAAAGAGGAGCAGAACTAAATAATAACATGAAAGAGCTTAAGGTATTATCAGTGGCTCTCCAGGATTCTCCCCACCGCCAACCAACCGGGGGCTCCAGGCCTGGATCTGGTGGGAGAAAGCTGGAAGGGCCTGGAGGGAGGCGTTTGAGGCCATCCAGCAGTGACCAAGAGTCAGGGAGCGCTCGGAAGGAGCAAGAGGGAACTCTGAAACCCCGCACCCCAGGGAGCTCCCCCTACAAGTCGAGTGCAAGGCTCAAAACCTCCAAAGAGCCACCAGCCTCACTACCACGGAACAACCTCCTGCTGCCCACGGCCAACCTCAGCAGGAAATCTCCCCAGAAACGGAAGCACAGAAGCAGCCAAGCAGATGAGAAGGAGCAGGCCACCGTCATGGAACTAAAGCCGCTGCTCCAGGACCAGCGCTCGCTGCCCCCGAGTCCAGAGGCCAAGGCAGGATCTCTCGGGATCCACTGCTATCGCGGAGAACAAGTGAGGGAGGACAACCAGGTCTGTATGAACCCCATGCAGAGACTCTAGAAGGGGTCTAGCAGGTTTAATTGGTTCACCGACAAAAGGGCGAACGACAAAACCGCGCCCGACTAAACCGCGGTGACAAAACCGCGTGTTCTAAAGCGCTCCGACGAATGAGTGCTGAATTGCGCCGACAACAGCGCGGCGACAGAAGCGCGTTGTAAAACTAAACCTAACCCTAAACCTAACGCTAAACCTAACGCTAAACCTAACCCTAACCCTAAACCTAACCCTAAACCTAACCCTTACCTTAAATTAAATCGCCCTTCTGCCGACACGCTGTTGTAAATCGCCCTTCTGTTGACGTGCTGTTGTCAACGCGCTGTTGTCGGCACGTTGATGACGTCACGGTTTTAGCGACGTGGTTTAGTCGGGCGGGGTTTTGTCATTCGCCCTTTTGTCAGGTCACAGGTTTAATTGATGCCTGGCATCAGGGGTGGGCTTCAAAAATCGTAGCAGGAGGTGCCCTGCCCAGTTGCTGGGTGGGCGTAGCCTAGTCAGCCTCCTGCACCACGGGGAGTGTGGTTGCCTTCAGAGGCTTTCCTCGAGCCTCCGGGAAGGCAAAAACAGCCTCTCCAGGCACCAGAGGCCCTCTGGAGGCTGGAAACGGGCCCGTTTCCAGCCTTCCTGAATTTCCTGTAGGCCTGTTTTTCGCCTTCCCCGAGCCTCCGTGTTCCCCCTGCACTTAACTGCATCCAAAATGGGCTGCGTGGGGACTCCTGGGAGGGGTGGGGTGGGCGGAGCCAGCCAGGAGTGGGATTTGGGGTTCTCCGAACTGCACAGAATCTTAGCTAGAGGTTCTTCTGAATCCCTGCAAACCCCCATCAGCCCACTCCTGCCTGGGAGTTAACAGATTAACAGAGTTGGAAGGGACCTTGTAGTCATCTAGTCCAACCTACCCACCCACCCACCCCAAGCATGAGACCCTGCACCATTCCTGACAGATGGCAGTCCAGTCTCTTCTTGAAAGCCTCCAGTGATGAAGCTCCCACAACTTCCGAAGGCAACTTCTGTTCCATGGGTTGATTGTTCTCCCTGTCAGAAAATTTCTCCTTATTTCCAGGTTGAATCTCTCCTTGGTCAGTTTCCATCCATTATTCCTTGTCTGGCCTTCAGGTACCTTGGAAAATAGCTTGACCCCCTTCCTCCTCTCTGTGGCAGCCCCTCAAATATTGGAAGACTGCTATCGTGTCTCCCCTGGTCCTTCTCTTCACTAGACTAGCCATGCCCAGTTCCTGCAACCGTTCATTATGTGTTTTAGCCTCCAGTCCCCTAATCATCCTGGCTGCTCTTCTCTGCACTTTTTCTAGAATTTCAACATCTTTTTTGTAGTGTGGTGACCAAAACTGGATGCAGTATTGTAGGTGTGGTCTTATTCAGGCTTTATAGAGTATTATTAGGACCTCCCTTGATCTTGATTTAGAAACTCATGCAGGTAGTCCTCAACTTACAGCTGATCCCTTGGGAACCATTTGAAGTTACGATGGAGTTCCTTAGGGATAATTATGACCTGGATCTGAAATTCTGATGGCCGGGCACTGCCTGCCGTCGTGAGATTGCATGTTGGATGCACTGGAAGGGCCCTGAAGGCTCCGGAGAGCTAAAATTGGCCCTACAAGCAAACCGGAAGTCTGTTCCCGAACTTCCGGTTTGCCCGTAGGGCTGTTTTTTTGCGCTCAGGAGACTCCAAGTGTGACTTTACCAAGGCATTATAAAGTGGTATTAACACTTCGCGGTGTGGTCTTACTAGGGCTTTATAGAGTGGTATTAGTACCTCCCTTGATCTTGATTATATCCCTCTGTTAATGCAATTTAGGATTGCATTCGCTTTTTTGGCTGCTACTGCAAACTGCTGGCTCATATTTACAGTAGGTGGTTGTCTACCAAGACTCCATGATCCCTCTCACAGCCACTGCTATTAAGCCTGGCTTTTTCTCGTGTCCACCACAGAAGAACTGGTGAGGCGGCCATCCATTGAGTTTGAGTTTCATTTTATTTATATGCCGCCCTATTCCCGGCGGGACTCAGGGCGGCGCACAAACCCGAAGGAGGGGAAGGGAAAAACACAAAAACTACAAAGTACAGGGCATTTAAAAAAACAACCAACAGCCACACGATTCGAGAGGGGAAGGGAACTCATCGACCCCAGGCCTGCCAACACAGCCAGGTTTTAACGGCTTTTTGGAAGGCCTGGAGAGAGGTGAGGGTCCGAATCTCTGCGGGGAGTTCGTTCCAAAGGGCCGGAGCTGCCACAGAGAAGGCCCTCCCCCGGGTAGTAGCCAGATGACATTGGCCGGTAGACGGAACCCGGAGGAGGCCTGCTCTGTGTGATCTAATGGGTCTTTGGGAGGTAATTGGCAGCAGGCGGTCTCTCAAGTACCCAGGTCCAATACCATGAAGGGCTTTATAAGTGACGACTAGCACCTTGAAGCGTATCCAGAGACCTATCAGTAGCCAGTGCAGCTCGCGGAGGATAGGTGTAACGTGGGTGTACCGAGGTGCACCCACAATCGCTCACGCGGCTGCATTCTGGACGAGCTGAAGTCTCCAAATGCTCTTCAAGGGCTGCCCAATGTAGAGCGCATTGCATTCTGAGGATGTGTCCCCAGCCAGTTCATCTGGGCTCTCAATGCCAGTTGACACCACACAATCCAGGTTGGCGACATCCTGGCCTTGCCAAGAAATGCCAAGGATGGAGCAGAAGACCTATTTGTGATTTTAATGGACAGGTGTTGAAAGTGGCTTTTCCATTGTCTTGCAGGTCCAACCTACAAAAGAAAAAAACAGCCCCAGTCCTCGGCAGCTTCCTTCTGCTGTGGGCCCCACCATAGCAGCTGACCCTCCCCCGGATTCTGCGAAGCCCCACACTGCCTCCTCCCGCCTCAGCTTCCACACCATCGTCTCCTGGGTCTGGAAGATCTTCAGGAAACCACCATCGGCACAGCCGCAGCCTAGTACCAGCGATGAAACGGAAATGGGAGGCAGCGAGCAGTCGCTGACCTCTCGGCTAAGACTGTGGCTTACTCAACGCAGCAGCCGCATTCACCCCAGGCCGCCGTGATATTGGTCACCCATCTCTGGGGAGAGTCAGGAGACAGCTCCTTGGGGGATGTGAAATATTTTTCAGAAACTGATGGTTTCCATTAAAAACTTCTGCTTTCCTCTTTTGTGCCAAAAAGAGAGAGGGAGAGTGGAAAAAAGAAAGAGTGGAGAAATATATATATATATATATTTGCTGTCACTGTGAAGGCACTGAAGATTGGGTATTGGGTGGAGTGTCCTGGCTACTTAATTATTACACTGCCCCACAAGTCAAGTAGGCTATAGCAGGGGTCGCCAACCTTGGGAACTTTTAAGACTTGTGGACTTCAACTCCCAGAGTTCCTCAGCCAGCTTTGGTGTGAGGAATTCTGGGGGTTGAAGTCCACAAGTCTTAAAAGTTCCCAAGGTTGGAGACCCCTGGGCTATAACAATGTCAAAGTTGCTTTTTCAAAAGGCAACTGATTCCCCACCCCCACCCCAAAGAAGCTTCATTGGAAGCTCATTAGAGGTTCTTCAAGGGAAAAAAAACAGTTCAATTGCTTTTTGAAAAAGCACCTTTGAGACAACTATGGTCTGGATGACTAAGAATTTCCACAGACTAAAGTAATGTTTTGCAACGTCAGCAAGTTTAAGATGCATAGAGTTCAACTCCCAGAATTCCTCAGCCAGCTATTGGGGGGGGGGGGGGGAATCTGGCTGGGGAATTCTGGGACTTTGACACCCGTGGACTACAGGAAGAGGAGAGGATCAGGGTTCAGGTGATCCCCTAGGGAAGATTCTGTGTGGTTCGGCGAACCCCCAAATCCCACTCCTGGATGGCCCCTCTCACCCAGCCCCTCCCAGGAGTCTCCACACAGCCTGTTTTGGATGCCAGGTAAATGCAGGGCCCGTGCAGAGGCTCGGAGAGGGCTGGAAATGGGCCTACTTCAGGCCTCCGGAGCCTGATGGAGGCCGTTTTCGCCCTCCCAGAGCCTTGAGGAAAACCTCCGGAGCCGGGAGGTGAAAAATGGGCCTCCCAGAAATTCTGGAAGGCCAGAAACGGGCCTGTTTCCAGCCTCCAGAGCCTGGGGGAGGGCAGAAACACACACACACCGTCGTGATGCAGGAGGCTGACTAGGCCATGCCCACCCAGCAACCGTGCAGAGAACCCATTGCTAAAATGTTTGAAGCCCACCCCTGGAGAAGATCCCGCCTTTTTCAGGCTGAGGAATCCCATCAAAGTACAAAAGCGGCTACTTTCAAATGGTGGATTTTGGTTTCTTTGAAGGTATTACAAAATGCGTACAGCATCATGTATCAGATTGGTCCTTTCTAGGTTTAAGGATCAAAGGCACCAGATTCATATTTATTGGAAGTTATTCAGACTTCAGCAGTTCATCCGTTAATACAGACTGCCAAAACCTGGCGCCCTCCAGTTGCAATTAATTTCAAGGGTTCTTTTTGGTGGTGCAGCCGGAGTGTTAACGACCTGTCTCGGCTGTCTTCTCAGGAAAGCATGGCTCTTGAAACAAGCGGCATTTCCAAAGGAACTTTTACTGAGAGAAAGTGATTGCAGAGAAGTCAGGCCAAGTCTGAAAATTCCCGTGCAAAGTATTAACGCTGATTTTCTGGAATATTTCACTTTTTTGGCAGTGATTTTTTGCAATGTCTGGAGGGGGCCAAATTAGATGAATCACATTAAGAAATAGGTTACTTGACTTGAGGGGACCATGAACTTGAGGGGTAGCATTGATGTAAGCATTCTTTAGTATTGCATGCTACATTAATTTTTTTCCCCAATCCCCCCTCCTTTTCATCTTACAAGAGAGCTGTCGTTTGAGATGATCCTTGCTAGCATTAGGGCTGTGAATACAGATTTGAAGAGTTGAGTCTAATTTGGAATATATATGGGAACTCGGTAAACTACATATTTTTCTAAGATTACACAACCACTACCCTTCAATTGCCTTTCAAATCCAGTTTTCAACACAAACCACCATGCTCCATGTCTAAGAAAGGACTATTCACAGCTCAGAAATAACTTTTTTTACCTATGTCAGGAGTGTCAAAGTCAAGTTCATCAGGGTTGTGTTTGACCTTGGGGGGCAGGGTGGGCATGGCCAGCTCAACATCATTCATGTCAGGAGGCGCCTATGGTGGCCTGAGCCCTCTGCCACCGAAAAGAGGCTCCCGAGCTCCGTTTTCGGCTGCGATAGCCTCCTGCAACCCTCTGGGCAGCAAAAACAGAGCTTGGGAGGGCCAGACGCAGGCCTCCCAAGCTCCATTTTTGCTGCCAGAGGCACTGCAGGCCAGTTCTTTGCGGTTTCCAGGGTGGCCCCATGGGCCAGATCCGGCCCCGGGGCCTTAAGTTTGACACCCCTGCTATATGTGCACTCAGACTGCATGGCATAATAGTACAAAATAATCACACATTAGCCTGTTGAGCAAACTCACTCTATTTGGTTCATTTATGTTTCAGTAGGTTGTATAAAAAATAGGCAATGGGGTTAATTAAGATGCTCATTTAACTAATTCTAATAATTATTTTAAGCCTGCAATGTGAAGAAATAGTGGAGAGCTATTTAGCGGCCTTCCCAGATAAGACAACATCTGGGGTTCTCAATCAGAAGGCCATTCTACTTGCTGAGCCATTTTTTACAGAATGTCCCAGTAATTCTAGTGCTAACAGTTAATAAGGCCAAGAACATCTGGAAAGCCTTTTCATGTATCTTCCTAGGGGAGAAAAAGGTTGGCTTTTTTATCTGCTTTCTAGAACTGACCTGCCCAATCTGTTATCAACTGAAGTATGTCCTACAATCTACACAACTTATAGCAGTGATGGCCAACCTTTTTTGGCTCCCGTGCCAAAAGCGAGGGGAGCGCAGGGGGGGGTCGTGTGCGGGTGTGCCATACCCATAATGCTATGCGTACGCCCCCCTGTGCATGTGCGCTACCAGCGATACATACCCCCGGCTTTTGGTGCAGTTTTTTCTCCCTCCCCAGGCTCCAGGGGCTTTCTAGGAGCCTGTGGAGGGCGAAAACAGACTCCCTCGCTCCCCCAAGACACCCAGAAGGCCTCCGGGGAGGGGGGGGGAGTTTGTTTTCTCCCTCCCCAGGCTCCTAGAAAGCCTCAAGCCTGGGGAGGGCGAAATAACTGCGCTGAAAGCGGGGGTGGTGGTGGTTGCTGGTCGCGCGCATATATGTGGGGGTGGGGGTGGCATGCCCGTGCATGACCCCCCTGTGCTCCCCCCGCTTTGACACGGGAGCCAAAAAAGGTTTGCCATCACTGCTATAGGTTGTGTAGACTGTAGGGCAGTGTTTCTCAACTGTGGCAACTTTAAGTCCTGTGGACTTCCCCAGCGGCTGGGGAATTCTGGGAGTTGAAGTCCACCAGGACTTAAAGTTGCCAAGGTTGAGAAACACTGCTGTAGGGCATACTTCAGATAAAAGATTGGGCAGGTCAGTTCTAGAAAGCAGATTTTTAAAAAACCAACCTTTTTCTCCACTAGGAAGATACATGAAAAGGCTTTCCAGGTATTTTTGGCCTTATTAAATGTTAGCACTGGAATTACTGGGACATTCCGTAAAAAATGGCTCAGGCCATGTATTGTTGAGTGGACATAGTATGGTCATGTGACCTCAAACTAGCAATAGCAATAGCAGTTAGACTTATATACCACTTCATGGGGCTTTCAGCCCTCTCTAAGCGGTTTACAGAGTCAGCATATTGCCCCCAACAACAATCCGGGTCCTCATTTTACCCACCTCGGAAGGATGGAAGGCTGAGTCAACCCTGAGCCGGTGAGATTTGAACAGCCGAACTGCAGAACTGCAGTCAGCTGAAGTAGCCTGCAGTGCTGCATTTAACCACTGCGCCACCTCGGCTCTTACCCATCCCTCACCCCAAAAAACTATTAAAACTTCAGAACCAGATCATAGCTCCCGTTTGTCATTTTGAAGAGTTGCTAAGTGACTCGTTATAAGACAAGGAGCACCTGTATATTTATATACAGATTCCTGCAAGCCTTATTTCAGGAAAAAAAATATTATAGGAAATCTCCAAGTCGAAGCCCTGGATCCTCCAGTTAAGGGGGTCAGGCAACAGATATAAAAGAGTCGTTGAAATAAAATGAACTGCCACAACAAACAATATTGACCTAGTTGCAGCTGATGAAAGACTGTTTAAACCAGGCCTTTGATTAGAAGAACTGGGAAGATGACGATCTTCAGGAAAAGGATTACAATTCAACCTGATAATCCTTCTTCCCTCGCAGCAGGACTGATCCTGCACATCACTAATTCATGAGGATCAGAGAACAGGCAACAGGCAAGACTTTACTTGAGAACCTAGGACTGTGATGGCAAACCTATGGCATGCGTGCCACAGGTGGCATGCGGAGCCTTCTGCGGGCACACGAGCCATCGCCCAGCTCAGCTCCACTGCGCATGTCTTCCACTGGCCAGCTGATTTTCGGATCTCTGCCATGCACGCCACCCCCGTGCCTTGTTTTTGGTCCCAGGAGGCTTGGTGGAGGCCTGCTAGGCCCAAAATGGGGCCCGGGAGGCACATGCGCAGGGGGAGGGGCATGCAGGGGTGTGTGTTGCACGCGCTTTGCATTATGGGTGTGGGCGCGCGTGCTCACACTGTCACGCTTTTGGCACGCGAGGACAGAAAGGTTAGCCATCACTGACCTAGGAAATCACTGTTGGGAGTTTGCAACTTTAGGCTGCAACCATCATTTCACCCATCTATCTGGTTAAATAATGTCCAGAATAAAGAATATGTACAGGGTATCACTCTGGTTTATGAGCAAAAGAAAACAAAAAAAAACAAAAACAAAGCTAGGTCACAATAGAAGCAACCTGGCTACAGATAAGGGTTGTGTACATTTTTATATAAGGTATCTGGCAATTTTTGCACAGGCAAAACCCAAACTACATCAAGGAAGAGTTGAAACATTTCCATTTTCATAAATTACACTGGTTTATTTAAACAATCCCATTATGGAGAACTAATCCATCTTGGATTTTAATAATCACAGGGAGCGGAAGGCAGAAAAAGGAAAAGAGTGCAGTGCCAGTGGTGGGATTCAATTTTTTTTTACTACCGGCTCTGTGGGTGTGGCTTTGTGGGCGTGGCAGGGGAAGGATACAGCAAAATCCCTCCCCACCCCACTAACCTGCTTCCCAGCTCCGTTCTCCTGTTCAGGGCAACAAAAGAAGATCAGCTGGGAGGCAGCAGGGGGGGCGGGGCCAGCCTATTTGCCGGTTCTCCGAACTATTCAAAATTTCGGCTACCGGTTCTCCAGAACCTGGCAGAACTGGCTGAATACCACTTCTGGAGTGCATACTAACCACAGCCCTGGTGGGCTAGAAACTTGATTTAAATACATATTCAAAAGGAGTACAGATAGCAATAGCAATAGCAATAGCAGTAGACTTATATACCGCTTCATAGGGCTTTCAGCCCTCTCTAAGTGGTTTACAGAGAGTCAGCATATTGCCCCCAACAACAATCTGGGTCCTCATTTTACCCACCTCGGAAGGATGGAAGGCTGAGTCAACCCTGAGCCGGTGAGATTTGAACCGCTGAACTGCTGATCTAGCAGTAGCCTGCAGTGCTGCATTTAACCACTGCGCCACCTTGGCTCTTACTCTTACAGATATTTATGAAGCATACAATGCTAAGATCCCACACTATTCAAACCTCTCTTTTGCCCCTAATCAGGTGACACTTTTACTATTATTAAAAACAAACAAACATTGAGGCTAGGGAGGGAACAATTAAAGCAGGGGTGTCCAAACGTGGGAACTTTGAAGACTTGTGGACTTCAACTCCCAGAATTCTGGGAGTTGAAGTCCACAAGTCTTCAAAGTTCCCACGTTTGGACACCCCTGAATTAAAAGAGAAAAATAAAACAGGCAGCATGCATTGGTTGAATACCATGACGGCACACGGAAACAACTGGAATGGCTGAGGACAAAGAGTAGATCAGGACTTCAGGCAGCACACATTCAAACCAATGGAAGCATTACAGCAGGAAGCTGTTAAGCTTAACGGTTGTCATAGTAACAAAGGCCTAGTTGAGTAAGAGAAACCTGCCAGGCAGGAGAGGGAAGTATTCAGAGACATCGAGAAAACGTGGGTCCCACCACCTGCTCTTCCACCCTCTCTTTTGTTGCTAAAATCTTTTTGAGGCAATTTGTACAGATTTGGACACGCACCGCAGGCGTCTCCCTTCCTTTAGAGCGCGGCAAGCCTGGTTGCGTGGCGGCATCGTTGGCACAGCACTGCCGCCCTGTTTGTTTTTGAGAGGAGGGCCGCTTCATAGGCACTGCCAACAAAGCACAGCGGAAAGGGAGCCTGGGCCAAGAAGCTGAACGCAAGAGAGTGTGGAGCAAGGGGCCTCCTGCTGCAGCAACTAAGTCCTATCCAACTCCAGAGGTATCAAGACACTCTTCTCCCTCTCAACTGCTCAGTCTGGATTTATTCCAAGCTTTGCTTCCCTCTCTTACTCCGCATCCACAGGTGCTGCCCAATGGAGGGTGGGTGGGTGGGTGGGATGAGACTTCAACGTGCCAGGCTTCCTTTTTGGCCGGTCCAGAGTTCCCGCAGCTCCACCTTGCAGCCCAGGTCCCTCAAGGCAGCTTTGGCCACGTCATCACAGTCCCGATGGGCTGTTCGGGCTTCGATGATCAAGTCCTCGGCTCCCATCTCCAGGATGGGCTGGGAGAAGTCCTGAGTATGGGAGACCAAGTTGCGAATCAGCATGCACGCTTGCTTCTGGAGAGAAAAGGAAGGAGGAGGAAGACAGATGTGATCATTCAGGACTAATAGAGTCTATAACCGTTGTTAGGTAAGCTCCCCGTTGGGAGAGCGAGTACATTCAGAGAAGCGTTGTGAGAGTTGTGTTGGAGAACACACAAACCAGCATACAGAGACACTGCAGTTTAAATAGGCTTTTACTTTCGTGGAAATAGAGGTATCAGAGTCCATCAAACAGTCCAAGTCATACACGGATAAGACAGTCAGTCATCCATGTCTAACAACAGTGATGGCTAACCTCCCCCCCCCCCCCCCACCAGGGAAACGTCGCAAACTTCCAGTTTTCCCATTGGGCCGTTTTTCGCTCTCCCTAAGCTTCAGGAAAGCCTCCGGAGCCTGAGGAGGGCAAAAAAACGGCACAACCGGAAGTTCGTTTCCTAACTTCCAGTTGGCCCGTTGGGACTGTTTTTTGCCCTCTCTAGGCTCCGGAGGCTTTCCTGAAGCTTAGGGAAGGTGAAAACGGCCTCCCTCAGCCCTTCAGAAAGCCGAAAATCAGTATGCGCTGGAACTGAGGGCTGCCGGGCTGGCAAATATGGCTCCATGTGCCACCTTTGGCACACATGTCATAGATTCGCCATCATGGGTCTATAACAAACTTTATTTTTAGAAAGCCAGTTTGGTCTCCTGGCTAAGGCACCAGGATAGAATAAAGATTTCCCTGTTAAAACTATAAAGTCAAAGGAGTTATTTTTTCTTTTTGATTTCCAGGGATGACCTACGACGGATAGACGGATTCTTAATTTCTAATAAATGAATGATAGACAGAGAGACCTCTCCGCACGCACCCACAGGGAGGGTTCCTTTTGCAAAACAGAAAAATCATGTTACAGAACCGATCTGTAGCTATGGCAACCGTCTCTGACTTTTTCCTCGTAGATATTTTTGGTGGAAGCTGCCTTCCTGTTTTCCCCCATGAAAGGCATTGGGGGAAACTCACTTAGCTGATTTTCATGTTTAAGGTGGGACTGGAACTTGTGACCTCCCAGTTTTCAAAGGGAGAAAGGGGGGGGGGGAAATAAAGAGACAAAAGAAAATAAAAACGCCTGCCTGCCTGCCTGCCTGCCTGCCTGCCTGCCTGCCTGCCTGCCTGCCTGCCTGCCTGCCTATCTACCTACCTACCTACCTACCTACCTACCTACCTACCTACCTACCTACCTACCTACCTACCTACCTATCTATCTATCTATCTATCTATCTTTTTTTTTTAAATTTATTTATTTATTTATAGGCCGCCCTTTTCCCTGAGGGGACTCAGGGCGGCTTACAATCAAAAAGGAAGGGGAGTGTAGGACAATACGAAAAAAGAAATGTGCACAAAGTAAATTAGACAATAAAACTCAACATTCACTCAGCATTCGGGAGGGGCGAAATAAGATTATCCCCAGGCCTGACGGGTTAGCCAGTTCTTGAGGGCTGTGCGGAAGGCCTGGACGGTGGTGAGGGTACGAATCTCCACGGGGAGATTGTTCCATAGCGTCGGAGCCGCAACAGAGAAGGCTCTCCTCCGAGTAGTCGCCAGTCGGCACTGACTGGCGGATGGAATACGGAGGAGGCCAGCTCTATGCGATCTGATGGGACGCAGGGAGGTAATTGGCAGAAGGCGGTCTCTCAAATAGCCAGATCCACTACCATGGAGCGCTTTATAGGTGGTGAGTAGGACCTTGAAGTGCACCCGGAGACCAACAGGTAGCCAGTGCAGCTCACGGAGGATCGGTGTTATGTGGGCGAACCGTGGTGCGCCCACAATCACTCGCGCGGCCGCATTCTGGACTAGCTGAAGTCTTCGGATGCTCTTCAAGGGCAGCCCCATGTAGAGCACATTACAGTATTCCAGCCTAGAGATCACAAGGGCTCGAGTGACTGTTGTGAGGGCCTCCCGATTCAGGTAGGGCCGCAACTGGCGCACCAGGCGAACCTGGGCAAATGCCCCCCTGGTCACAGCTGAGAGATGGTGGTCAAAAGTTAGCTGTGAATCCAGGAGGACTCCCAAGTTGCGGGCCCTTTCTGAGGGGTTTAAATTTTGTCCCCCCAGCCTGAGTGATGGTATGGTGGTCAAATTTTTGGGAGGGAAACACAACAGCCACTCGGTCTTGTCTGGGTTGAGTATCAGCTTGTTTGCTCTCATCCAGTCTTTAACGGCTTCCAGTCCCCGGTTCATCACGTCCACCGCTTCATTGAGTTGGCACGGGGCGGACAGATACAACTGTGTATCGTCCGCATATTGGTGATATCTTATCCCGTGCCTTCGGATGATCTCGCCCAGCGGTTTCATGTAAATGTTAAATAGTAGGGGGGATAGGACCGACCCCTGCGGCACCCCATATGTTAGGGGCCTCAGGGACGATCTCTGCCCCCCCACTAACACCGACTGCGACCTGTCCGAGAGATAGGAGGAGAACCACTGCAAGACAGTGCCGCCCACCCCTATCTCCCGCAGTCGTCGCAGAAGGATACCATGATCGATGGTATCGAAAGCCGCTGAGAGGTCCAGGAGAACTAGGATGGAAGCATGGCCTCCATCCCTAGCTCTCCAGAGATCATCAGTCAATGCGACCAAAGCGGTTTCTGTGCTGTAACCGGGTCTGAAGCCAGACTGGAAGGGGTCAAGATAGTTAGCTTCCTCCAAGGTACGCTGAAGCTGGAGAGCCACCACCTTCTCAACAACCTTCCCTACAAAGGGGAGGTTGGAGACTGGACGATAGTTATTAAGGACAGCTGGATCCAGAGACGGCTTCTTCAGGAGGGGTCTCACCACCGCTGTCTTAAGCGCGGTGGGAAAGTACCCCTCCCGAAGAGAAGCGGTAACAACCGCCTGGATCCAGCCTCGTGTCACCTCACTGCTGTTGGCAACCAGCCAGGAGGGACACGGGTCCAGTATGCAGGTGGAGGCACTCACAGCTCGCATAGCCTTGTCCACATCCCCAGAGGCAACTTCCTGAAACTCAACCCAGAGATGGTTTGCCAAGTTTTCTCCTTGTGTCTCGGCTGGATCTACTGGGGTGGAGTCCAGGTCTGCTCGAAACTGGGCAACTTTGTCCGCCAAGAACTGGACATACTCCTCAGCCTTACCCTGTAAGGAGTCCCCCGTCTCCCTCCTATTTAGGAGGGAGCGGGTTATCCTAAACAGGGCGGCTGGGCGGGACTCGGCGGACGCTACCAAGGAGGCAATGTATGTTCTTTTTGTTGTTCTTAAGGTCCGAATATACTCCTTGGTGCATGCTGTCAAAAGTGCCCGTTTCGACTCGGACCTATCGGACCCCCACGAGTGCTCTAGGCGTCTCCTCCGGCGCTTTACCTCCCGGAGCTCCTCAGTAAACCAAGGAGGCCTCCGGGGGCCGCTGACCCGGAGGGGCCGTAGCGGCGCAATCCGGTCTAGAGACTCCGAAGCTGCCGAGTGCCAGGCAGCGACGAGGGTCTCCGCCGAACTGTGGGCGAGGGTATCAGGAATAACCCCAAGCTCCGTCTGGAACCTAACAGGATCCATCAGTCGCTTGGGGCGGAACCAGCTGGTCGGTTCCTCCTCCCTACGGTGGGGGTTTGGCCTCCGGAAGTCTAGCCTCAGTAGGTAGTGGTCTGACCACGACAGGGGTATGATCTCATTACCCCTCAGACCAAGATCGTAACTCCACTGCTCCGAGAGGAATACGAGGTCAAGCGTGTGACCCGCTGAGTGAGTTGGGCCTCGAATTACTTGAGTCAAGCCCATGGCTGTCATGGAAGCCATGAACTCCTGCGCTCCATCAGAGTGTTCACCGAGCGAAGGCAAGTTAAAGTCCCCCAGAACTATAAGTCTAGGGAACTCAACCGCTAGCTCGGCTACTGACTCGAGGAGCGAGGGGAGGGCTGCTGCAACGTAGTTGGGAGGCAGGTACGTAAGCAGCAAACCCACTTGACCCTTGAGGTCCAGCTTCACTAGCAGGGACTCACACCCGACAAGCTCCGGAGCAGGGATCCTACGAGGTACTAAAGACTCCCGGACTACAATAGCCACACCGCCACCCCTTCCCTGGGCTCTCGGCTGGTGTAGCACCTGAAATCCGGCTGGGCACATCTCGACGAGGGGGACTCCACCCTCAGGGCCCAGCCATGTTTCAGTAATACATGCCAGGTCTGCGCCCTCATCAGTTATCAAGTCCCGGATGAGGGGGGCCTTATGAACAACAGACCTGGCATTTAGCGACAGCAGCCTGAGACCAGGGTCCTGAACACCCGCGCCATCTGACCTTGGAGTGGGACTCCTAGGGCCGGAAGGAGGGATCTCTATGACACAGCGAGCCCTCCTTCCCCGATGATGGCCTGCCCTAAAGTCCCCGCCATATCTGCCTCTCCCTGTCATGACCGCAATGCTCCGACCCTCACCCGTGGTTGTGGTCCCCCCTATCTATCTATCTATCTATCTATCTATCTATCTATCTATCTATCTATCTATCTATCTATCATCTATCTAAAGGGACTAGCTGAAAAGCATGACAGCAGCTGTGGTACGAGAATAATGACATCACCTGCACGGCAACTTCCCCGGGGTGCGTCTTCATGGCCTGCAGAGCTGCCAAGGCTCCCCCTCCTTCCATGATGACTCGACAGTTCTCTGGCTTGCGCAACGCTAGCATACACAATGCTGCGCAACTCTGTTCACACACCTGGCGGCAAGGAGCAGTAAGAGCTGTTAGCAAAATCCTACGTAGCTTTCAAATGCTGAAACATTCAATGTCTGAGCTCACACACGTGTTAAGCCAGGACCTTTTAAACCATGGACAGAACCAAGCTGGGACGGTCTAACCACTACGGCCCTTTTATGATTTGTTGACTTTTAACTCCCAGAACTTCTGAGTTGTTCCTGTTAAGTTGTTCAACAGATGGACTTGATGGCAATAGAGTAGAGTAGAGTAGAGTGTAGAGAGTAGAGTAGAATATGGAATGGGATGGAATAGAATAGAATAATAACTTTATTGTCACTTTGGATGAGACTGAATTTTGAATGAATGAATGATTGTCACTTTGAAAGAAATAATCGGCATACATTAAAATGAAATTTCATTGCATACCGCTCTCAAAGGGTCTCCACCTCCAATATACACTATATAAACATGACAAAATAAATACAAACTTATGTACTGTATTTTTCGGACTATAATAAGATGCACCAAGATTTTGAAGAGGCAAATTTAAAAAAAAGGTTTTGCAATCTGCAGACCTCCCAAAAATGGCCCCTTTTTTGGTTTAGAAAAAAAGGGCATGCGTAGCCTTTAGGAGGCTTGTAGAGTGCTCCTGGAGGCAAAAATCAGTCTGTTTTTTGCTCACTTTTGCCCTCCCCAGTCCCTAGGAACACTCTGGAAGCTTCCTAAAGGCTATGCACGGCCATTTTGGTGAAGGGGGTGGGGTGTCAGGAGGCCAAAAATGCTGTATTCAGTGTATAACACGCACCCAGATTTTCAGCCTCTTTTTTGATGGAAAAAGGTGCGTCTTATACTCCGAAAAATATGATATATACCCACATATATTATATGACACAGAGAACTAACACAGTCTAGTTTGGATGTATGCAAGCAAAGTCTCCTACCAACAATAGCAGAGATGCCAAGGGAACAGATCTAGGAGTAGCTAATTAGACCACCTGAAACAGAGCTACTTTCTCTGGGTATAAACACTCCCATGTTCTCAACCTACCTGTGGGTTGCCAAGATGGCGACTCATGGCCAAAATAATGAGATCAGTCCCTCCTGCATTGACAATGGCATCTTTTACATCATCATTGCCTGCAATGGCCCGGATAGCACTGAGCACCTGTTTCACCAGTTCCTACAATTTGTAAACAGAATGAGAAAGAGTCCTTAAGGAACCCAGCATACGCATGGGACTTTAAAAAAGAAAATGAACCGAAAGAGTTAGAGATTTGGAACAGATAAAAGTAAATTGTAACTTTGTAACTTTAATAAAATTTGTATGCCGCCCACTCCCTAGGGACTCTGAAAAGCCATAGCAATATCCTTCTCTCCACCTTCAGTCTCTGATAAAAGTGAAAACTCAGTAGAGCAATCAAGAATATGGATAGTCTTTTATTAGTACCACTGAAAAAGCTATCTATAAATTATTTCTGTTCATGCAAAGAGAGATGTGCAATTTGTGGGATACACCTGAGAACTCCCTGCCCTTAAAAGACTTTTATAGCAGAGGTAACCTCGGCCAATATTCATTGTTCCCCTTTGACAAAATTAGGAGTAAAAATGGTACCGTTAAATGGTCCAAAAAACTTTTCCAGATGGGGTTGATCAATGTCTGTCCCCCATTCCTGGCATATTTTATATAGCGATATGGGCAGGGATGGGATTCAGCTGGTTTGCACCAGTTTGGGCGAACTGGGTGTTAATTTGACATCTGGTTCACCGAACCGGTAGTTGCAAGGATTGGCTGGCCCCTCCAACCCCACTCCTCCCCTCCCAGGAGTCTCAATGCGGCCCATTCATCATGCCAGTTAAGTGCAGGGCCCGCCCAGAGGCTCTGGGAAGGCCTCCCCGAAGTCTGAAAACAGGCCCGTTTCTGGCCTCCAGAGATGAGGGGTGGCCATTTTCACCTCAGGGAGGTTTGAGGAAGGCCTCTGGAGCAGGGGTGGGTTTCTCGCCCCGTTCCAACCGGTTCGGTTTGAACGGGGCCGGGGGTGTCCTTGTGCACGCGCATAGCGTGTGTGTGCATGCGTGCAGCACACGCATGCGCGCAGCGCACGCATACTAGCGTCTGTGTGATGCTCCAGCTGCTCCTGGAGGATCGCGCAGGCGCTGTATGCGTCCTGCGCAAGCGTGGAAGCACAGAACTCGTCAAAACCAGGTAAAGAGCGCGGGCGGGCACGTGGGCCCTTCGCCGTTCCCGGAAGTTACTTACTTCCGGGTTCGCCGACCAACTGGTTTGCAGGGACCGCCGCGAACCGGTTGAAACCCACCCCTGCTCTGGACCCTGGGGAGGGTGAAAAACGAGCCTCACGGAAGTACCGGAAATCCGAAAACGGAGCCCGGGGAAGGCCGTTTTTGCTCTCCCGGAGGCTCCAGGAGAGCTTCCAAAGCCTGGAGAGGGTGAAAACGCCCCCCTCCCGTCATGGTGCAGAGGCAGAGTAGGCCACGCCCACCCAGCAACCGGGCAGAGAACAGGTTGCTAACATTTTTCAGTACCACCCTTGGATATGGTTGACATCTTTCTTCAAGACCTAAAGCCTCCATTTTGTACTTTTTCACCCCACCCGTCCCAAATAACGGAGCGGAAAATTTGGCCTCCAGCCTTCCAGTGACAATGAAAAAAAGGAGGGTCTCGTTACAACGAGGGATGCATGCTCAGCTTATTTTTCATGCGCAGAGAGACCATTTTGAAATCAATACACGGTGGGCCTCCATGTTCTTAAGACACATGAGACCAGGATTGCTACTGCGGGATTCAAGTGTTCTAGGAATCCAATCGCTTGACTCTGAATGTCAAAAGATATCAGTTTCCACTGGGCTCCTTTCATGGGCTTACAAATTCTCTTGTTGCAGACACTTCCAAATGGGTGACCCTTGTCTTGGTATTCTGCGGTGGGAGACACACTGAAAGTATAATGTAAGCCAGTGATGGCTAACCTTTTTGTCCTTGTGTGCCAAAAGCGCGACCCCCCCTCCGCATATCTGCGCATGCCCCCCCCCCCCCAATCCCACGGCCCATTTTGGGCCTAGCAGGCCTCCCTGAAGCCTTCTGTGACCAAAAACAGGGTGCAGGGGGAATGCACTGCTCCCACGCCCCCGCACATGTGCATGTGACCTCCCACCCACCCACGCATGCGCCCACATCTCCCGCATGTGTGGCAGAGACCTGAAAATCAGCTGGCCGGCAGGAAGCGTGTGCTTGCATGTGGGGTGGAGCTGACCTGGGACGATGGCTCGTGTGCCCACAGAGAGGGCTTTGCGTGCCACCATCACGGATGCAAGCCTTGAAACAGGCTGTAACTATTTTAAGATACCTTCTTTCCCACAATCAAAACCTTATTAACAGCACCCTTGACACTTCCAAAACAGACAGAAAGCAAGGCAGAGCCAATTGACCAATTAAGACAAGTTGGATCATTTAAAAAATGAAGGGATGGAAACAGTGGTGGGTTTCAAAATTTTTTAGAACTTCTTCTGTAGGTGTGGCCTGCTTTGTGGGAGTGGCTTGCCAGCCATGTGACCAGGTGGGAGTGGCTTGCCAGCTATGTGACTGAGTGGGAGTGGCTTGTCAGTCATGTGACTGGGTGGGCATGGCCAACTTGTAAAATGTGGTGAAACTCACTTAACAACGCACTTGCTTAGCAACCAAAATGTTGGCTCAGGAACTCTGGCATTGAAGTATGCAAGTCTTAAAGCTGTAAAGTTACAAGACCCTTGCACCCCTAACCCTTTAGGGAAAAAAACCCCAGGGGTGATCAAACGTGACAGCTTTAAGATTTGTGGACTTCAACTCCCAGAATTCTTCCTCCAGTCATGTTGGCTCAGGAACTCTGGCATTGAAGTGTGCAAGTCTTAAAGCTGTCAAGTTACAAGACCCTCGCACCCCTAACCCTTTAGGAAAAAAAAACCCCAGGGGTGTTCAAACTTGACAGCTTTAAGACTTTAAGGTTTAGATAGGACTCTTAGAGGCAGGCGGGGCAATTGGTGAGCCAGCCAATCAGTGGGCGGTGGGCAGGGCAAGCGTGGTGCGAACTGGCGGGGGAGGGAGCTGGAACCGGTTCTAAACGGCATGGTAGATTTGTGGAACCTCTTCTATAAAAGGTTAGGTTAGAACTGGCAGGAACCCACCCCTGGATGGAAACTAGCCAGCTAGTCAAATTGCCCTGTAGGTAGGGCAAAATGAAAAGGTAAAACGCTTCTTTAGTTCTGTTCTTCAGAAGTGAACAAGCTTCTTGAATGAAACATTTTCAATGAAAAACAAGAAAGTCCAGTTGCCTTTTGAAAAAGCACCTTTGGGATTAACTACAGTTGCTAATATCCTTTTGGTTATGGCAAAATTTTGTTCAGTATGCATTATTCATTCTTGATTCATGGCTTTTCTCGTGAACTTATCTAAGTCAGGGGTCACCAACCTTTTGGACCTCAAGGACAACTAAATTCATAACTTTAAATCCTGCAGACCATTAATATGATCTGCCTAATGACCAGCTGAGCGGGCGTGGCTAGTTGGTCATGTCACTGGGTGGGTGTGGCCAACTCGATGTCACTCATCGAGGGGCACCTCGACAGCCTCTACCCACCCCTCCCCTCCCAGCCACTCCTCGCCTGCCTGCCTGCCTGGGCTCCTTAGGGCCCCAGTAGGAAGCAGTTGCTGGAGCTAAGCAGCCACCACAAGAAAGAGTTGGCAAAACAAATGGCTCAGTTCAAATTGGATTTAACCAAGAAGGAAGCTCAGCAGAAGCATCTCACTGAGGACTACGAGCATAGGCTTTCCAAGCAGAGGGAAGACCTGTGGGAGTGCAAGGCCAAGTACTGGCGCCTGGAGACTCAGCAGGCTGAGATGGTCAGTCAGTTCCAGACCATAATGCAGTCCCACTGGAACAAGGCCCTCCGACTCTTCGCCACCAACGGCACTTCCCTCCAGCCTTTGCCCAAAGCCCCGCACCAGGAGGCTGAAGCAGACCCAAGTGGGAATTTCTGCCCCCTTTCGACCCACACAAAAAGACCCCAAAGTTCTGCAGCAACACAAACGTCCATTGAACGTATCCGGCCCAGGGGCCGTAGTTTGAGGACTCCTAATTTAGTGCAATATAAAAAATGCAAACAATTTTTTTTGCAGACCACCAACATTTTCTCACGGACCACCAGAGATCCACAGACCACCGGTTGGTGGCCACTGATCTAAGTAGCTTCAGCCTTGCTGAAGGGGGTGATAGCTGACAGTTAAAGAGCCCTGAGAAATACGACATTGCTTGTTCCTGAACCGTAAGCAGAGTTTATTAAGCAACACGGGGTATGAAGGATCCTCCTCTGTTTGAAGACATGAATAACTACTATACTGACCTGTTCTGACCCCCCTAGTCCCACACCAACATACACTCCGAGCCAAAGATAAGTTATGGCATTTAATTAACAGATAGACAGGTCCTTGGCAGCAAACCGGCACAGACAAGATTGGGCAGCAATAAACACGGATAAGGCTTGGCAGCAATCCAGCCTGCCAAGCTCATAACAATGTTCGACATTCATTCCTGCGTTGACTTCTACAAGAGGGGAGTGTGCACAAGTAGTCTTTTTATAGTCTGGAGAGGAGCCTAATGACCACCAGCTGAGTGCAATTACCTCCTGTAACTGCGCAACTTTTCCTGACGCCTATTAGCTCTTCGATGCCGGGCATCCAGGAACAACTCTCTACTGGCTCACTCTCCCTTGTCTCCTCCCCACTGGTCCAAGGCTCAGGCGCCTCCTGGTGGCCAACCAGCCTCTCTGTGCCCTGCTCAGAATCGGAACCCTGTCCAGGGTCCTCCACCTCCTCCAGAACCAACTCATCGGGCCCCTCGCTGTCGGAGTCTGGTGGCAGCTCCAACGGCTCCTGCTGGGCCACAACACTGACCAATAGTGTTCACTATACTAAGCTAAAGAAATGAAATAATCTGTTGCAGTCATGGTATTTATTGCCATTTAAGAGAGCCGAGGTGACACAGTGGTTAAATGCAGCACTGCAGGCTACTTCAGCTGACTGCAGTTCGGCTGTTCAAATCTCACCGGCTCAGGGTTGACTCAGCCTTCCATCCTTCGGAGGTGGGTAAAATGAGGACCCGGATTATTGTTGGGGGCGATATGCTGACTCTGTAAACTGCTTAGAGAGGGCTGAAAGCCCTATGAAGCGGTATATAAGTCGAACTGCTATTGCTATTGCTATCTGAGTACCTGGTGGTCAATGCAGTCTGCCAACAGTGCCACTATGAAGTTTAAGCCTCCGAGGTCCATGATCTCCTGGCAAAATTCATTCCGAACAGACAAGCGTGCCAGAGTGGCACAGATTTCACTCAAAACACTGCAGTCATCAGTGAAGGCTGAGCAGGAGAGAGAGAAAAAGACAAAGCATCAGTACGGTTGCCTGTTGTAATACAGGGAGGCCCTTAACTTATGATAATAATGGAGCATGTCCATCGTGGTTTAAGTTGTGGCTGTTTTATAAAAAGAGCTGGACAAGTGACCAGTCAGGTTTAGAATGTTTCTTGCAGTTGTTCTTAAGCAAATGTGGACGGTTGCAAAGTGGTGGCCATTAAGCAAATCCTGCAGTTGTTAAGCAAACCAACAGTTTTTACCCTGGGGAAGGTTTTGCCAAAAAACACAAGTAAATGCTAGTTATTGGCAAAACTGTTGTCACGTATGCTCACAGGATCGCAGGGGATGTTGCCAACAGCCATAAATGCGGTTGTGTTGCCAAGGGCACAATGGTCAGTCACGGACTGCAAAGGGGAGAAAGTCATGACCATCCGAACTTCAAATCCAGGTCGCTAAATAGCCCAGAATGCTGCACAGTCACTGAGTGAGCAGTCATATGTTGAGGACTTAGCTGTCCCAATACCACAGAAGTGACAATAAAGCACAGTGCATGAGAAGGGCTTCAGAATCCGGGTCCCCGAAGGGCTCATTAACAAATACAAATAAAAACCCTGCTTTTTTAGCATCCATGGTGTTTGCTGCATGAAACCAAGTGGTATCATTAAAAAGAAATGATATGAATAAACGGTGGGGGTCAAACAATATGGAGACAGAAGCTAAAGCTAGAACCAGGGTGATACAGTGATCTGAATGCAGTACTGCAGGCTACTTCTGCTGACTGCCGGCTGCTGGCAATTCGACTCTCGACTCAGCCTCCCATCCTTCCGAGGTGGGTCAAATGGGGACCCAGATTTTTGGGGGCAATAGGCTGACTCTGTAAACCGCTTAGAAAGGGCTATAAAGCAATGGGAAGTGGTATTTATTTATTGAATTTATATTGCTACTTATTCAGACTCAAGGCAATAAAACTAATAAAAAGAATCAAATAAATTAATATAATACCGTGTTTCTCCAAAAATAAGACAGGGTCTTATTTTCTTTTAACCCCCCAAATAAGCGCTTGGCCTTATTATAGCAATAGCAGTAGACTTATATACCGCTTCATAGGCCTTTCAGGCCTCTCTAAGCGGTTTACAGAGAGTCAGCATATTGCCCCCAACAATCTGGGTCCTCATTTTACCCACCTCGGAAGGATGGAAGGCTGAGTCAACCCTGAGCCGGTGAGATTTGAACCGCTGACCTGCTGATCTAGCAGTAGCCTGCAGTGCTGCATTTAACCACTGCGCCACCTTGGAGGTCTTATTATTTTTGAGGCGCAGGAGGCGGAGAGCGTGGTCACCTCATGGCTGCTGCTGTGTTGCAATATTTTCAGGGGAGGGCTTATATTCACACATACACTCCAAAGCCCTATGGACTTATTATCCAGAGGTGCCTTATTTTTGGGGAAACAGTGGGGGAGTGTCTTTCTCCCCTCAGCAACTTGCAAAAAGCAGTTTAATGTCTTAATGATATAGGATGATCACCTATTTTAGGTGCTAACCTATTTTAACAATTGAACAAGAATCTAGCTGGACTGACTGCCTTCTCTTGGGGGCAGCCAGATAAAGGCTTCAGGAGTTTGGGGTGGGGTGGGGTTCAGGTCTGCATCTCCGCAAGGGCTCTTAACTTTCCAGCCTCCTCATTTCTCCTCCCACAACAACTGGAGATTATAGCAATTTAAGTGAAGAGCTGGCAGCAGATTCGGACAGTGAGGAGGTTGGGGAGGAACCTGGGCCAGTCCTGGAGTCTGGGGAAGGCTCTGATGAGGGGGCCAGGGCCGCCTGACAGTTATCAGCTGCCTTCAAATTCAGACATCAGTGAGGCAGACGAACAGCTGGAGCCTGTTCCCAGTGTGCGCATGCGCAGAGTTGCCAGATGAAGGGAAGAGCTAAAGAACAGGGGTCGACTTGGGAGTAAGGCCACAGGTGGACGATGAATGGCCCCTCCCAGAGGAAATAAAAGAGGAGCGAAAGAGGAGTGGAGCTTGCAGGAGACAATTCATTCATTTAATTGGTTAATGACTCTCTGAAGCTCCTTGCCACGTTCTGCAGCTCTCCAAGTCAGATAAGGTCTATGACTGTAAATCCTCCCTTGAAAGACTTTGCTGGATGTGAATGAGCAGAATTCACAGTCAGTTAATAAAAGGGGTTTTTGTCGGGACCAGGAGTTTGCTTCATGCTCTTGGGAAGCCTCAGTCAGAACATTAAGGGTGGGGGAAATTAAGTCATACAGAAAGAGAAATAGTGGGCCTGTATCATGCAATTGACGTCCTTGTCCTGGAGCATAAAGAAAGAAAGAGAGAGAGAGAGAGGGAGGGGGGAGGGAGGAGAGAGAGAACATGTGAACAGGGAGATGTTTTTACCTTTGGCTGCCTCTATCAGGATTCCCAAGCCGTTATGCTCAACCACAATCATCTTGGCATGGTCATGGGCATGGCCAAAGGGCACCCGGATGTCATCATCAAAGGTCATGATGCGGAGCCCTGAACAGGCCTCCCGGACCACGTCTGCCCGGTCCCCGTGCCGGACTATAGCTTCGGACAGTAGGGCAAGGATGCCCCCTTTCACAAGATCCTGGCGGTTCTGCTCATGTTTCAGGCAAGCATATCGGACGCAACGGACGCCAGCCAAAGTGAGGTCAGCGTCATCTCGGCTCTCCTGCAGCACTCGCAGCAACAGCTCCTGCCCAGGCACATCGAGGAGGTCAGGCTGGCCATCCAGGAGGGCGGAGAGGGCTTGGAGGGCTTTTAAAAGAGAGCAGCGCTCTTCCGATGCCAGCCGACAAGCAGCAAGGACTGCAGGGTAGGCACCTTTCTGGGCAGCCAGGTAACGGACCGACAGCTCCTGCCTGCACTGCCTGGCAAAGTTCACCAAAGATTCATCCACCTTGCTCGAATCCGCATCGATGACGGCTTTCTGGAGACAGTCCAATATCTATAGAAGCACAAAGGGGGGAGGGGGGGAGAGAGAGTGGAATCTTATCTTATTCTCTGCACTGCATCCTCCTCCTCTTTGATTCTGCAGTCATTCGGGGGGGGGGGGGGGAACACCCATCGAAAGTCCTTTCCAGAATTAGAGGATGCACAGATGGCTTCAGTCCCTTCTGTTCATTTGCATCTTTTCTCTCCATGTTTTGCATGCTTTCTAACTACCATGCTCCTCTGTTCTTCTTTACACCCTAGGATTTCTAAAGCAGCTTTTAAAATATTCCATTATTTGCCATTTTTTAAAAAAAACCTCTTAGGTATTATTGCTTAAATCTTATGCAAACAACCTTATGAGGTCTCTCTGAAAAAAAGGTACTTGTGACTTTTAATAAATATATAAGCAACATAATACAATATCAGGTTAAAGGCAGCTAACTCAGGGAGCTACTACATTTTAAGGCAATTTATACACCAAGATCCAGCTTCTAATGAGTCCCAAAGATGCTTTTTTCAAGAGGCAAGTGGACTCTCTGGTTTCTTTCCCAGAAAGTCCAGTTCTCCTCTTGAAAAAAGCACCTTTGGGACAACCATGATCTGGATGACTGAGAATCTCTACAGGCATTTAGCTTCCAATGAGCAAGCAATAAATGAAGGGAAACCTGTATCCACAGTGCTATGTTTATAGTCCCTAGCGCCATGATGGTGAACCTATGGCAGGCGTGCCACGGGTGGCACACAGAGCCCTCTCTGTGGGCACATGAGCTATCATCCCAGCTCTGCTCCACCGTGCATGCACACGTCTCCCACAAGCCAGCTGATTTTCGGATCTCTGCTGTGCATTTGCGGGGAGGGGGGGGGTTGCGGGAGATGCAAATATGCGCGGGGAGCATGCGAAAGACGCGTGCACATGCAGGGGGGGTTCATGAGCGCATGTTGGGGGAGCGCGGGGTGGTGGTACAGCATGCCCCCCTGTGGGCATGTTTGGTCCCAAGAGGCTTCAGGGAGGCCTGCTAGGCCCAAAACAGGGCGTAGGTGGTGCGCCTTGCCCCATGGCCTGTTTTTGGCCCCAGGAGGCTTCAGGGAGGCCTGCTAGGCCCAAAACAGGCCTAGGTGGTGCGCCTTCCTCCACGGCCTGTTTTTGGTCCCAGGAAGCTTTATGGAAGCCTGCTAGGCCCAAAACAGGGCGTAGGTGGTGCGCCTTTCCCCACAGCCCGTTTTTGGTCCCAGGAGGCTTCAGGGAGGCCTCCTAGGCCCAAAACAGGGTGTGAAGTGTGTGTGTGCGGTATGCATGCACAGGGAAGGTGGGAGGGTGGGGTGCACGGGGGGTGTCGCACACGCATTCCTTTATGGGTGCTGTCACATGCACGCACACACACACACTTTCAGCATGCAACGACAAGGTCACTGCTCTAGAGCTACCTGATCTATGTGAAAATAGGAAGGTGAGCTAATGACATCTATGTGTGGGATCTGATGGGCAATCCCTAGCCCTTTCCTGAAGAGCATCATCTCACTCACCTGTAAAATCATGTGCTTCTGCTCTTGACCATTCTCTGAAGCGGGACTGGGTACCGCCTTTACTATATTACTTAAATCTACGCCTAAAGGAGAGATAAAAATGATGAATCAGAATCAGTCTGAGTATTTACAGAGCCATTCCCCTCTAAATGCATCGGATTTTAGGTCCTTTAGGGCCAGCCAACATGCCAATCTGATAAAAGCTGTACTGAAGACTGACCATGATGGGCAAAAGCCCTTTTTTTTGCAAAAAATTAGGAAAACCTGTCCACCAAAAAAAAGTTTACTGAGGAACTTCTTGACAATTAAGATATTTGGTATTATCAATTACCGTATTTATCGGCGTATAACACGCACCGGCGTATAACACGCACCCCCCATTTTAACACAAAAATTTGAGTAAAAATTTTTTTCATTAAAAATAAATGACTTGGAAGCTCGGAACTTAATGTTGGATTAAAATTTATAACATTAGAACATGAATTATAACATTAACTCCTCTTAAAAGGCAAATATGAAATGAAAAAACACCTCTTTGAGCAAAAAAACTTAATCAGAATCACTGCTTTTTGGAAAACCAAAAACCTCTTCCTCATCTTCACTCTCTCCCTCTTTTTTCCCTTCCTTCCCCCTTCCTCTTGCCTATCAACTTCATCCTCTTTGTCTTTCTGCTCTTTCCCTCTCTTCCCCTTTTCTTCCTACCTCCTTCCTTCTCCCTCCCTTCTTCTTTTTCTTCCTTTCTTCTTCCATCTTCCTCCTTCTCCTTCCATTCTTTCTCCTTCCATCCATCTTTTCTCCTTCCATCTTCTCCCCCCCTCCCTTCTTCTTTTCCTCCCCCCTCCCTCCTTCCTTCCTCTCCTTCCCTTTCTCACACACAGGAAGGGGAGGGGGGCTATCTAGTCGCTTTCACAGCATAATTTCTTTATCTAACTTTTAAAAAACAGTGTGCAAATCAAACGAGATTTTCGTAACCTGTGAAGCACCAAGTTATATTATGTTGTTACAAATTCGCAGCTACTCCATTCTTTCTGATAGGGAACTACATTTCCCAAGATGCCTCAGGTCCTCAAAGCGCTGAACGCAGCTTTGCAATTGACTCCAGCGAGGCCTGGCAGCCGCCGGCTGGGGTGGTTGTCAGGGCGATGCGGAGCGGACGCGCCGTTTGTTACTGCTTCCAGCAATCAAGACGGAGAAGGGAAGCGACTGAAACGGACGCTGGCCTCGCTCTCCTGCTGCGGCTTCTGTTTCAGTAGGGAAGAAAACTTCCTTTCGCTTCCCGAATTTGACTGGGTCCCGGGGCTTCTGCCGGGTGGCAGAAGCCCGGGAAGCGAAAGGAAGTTTTCTTCCCTATTGAAACAGAAGCCGCAGCAGGAGAGCAGGGCTGCTGCCGGCCGTTTCACCTTGCGCAGCGAATTTGACTGGGTCCCGGGCTTCTGCCACCCGGAGTATCGGCGTATAACACGCAGGCAGGGTTTAAGCGTGCAATTTTAGTTTTAAAACTGCGTGTTATACGCCGATAAATACGGTAGTAACTTATTTTCTCTTTGGGGTGACTATATGGGCAAGGCAAATGACTTTTATAAGATGGTGCTCAAATTATTCCAGCATTTTGGGGAATGGCTGTACTGTATTCACACAGTAGCATTTTGATATACTGAGACTGTTTTAACAATACTTATTTTTAGAAGAAAATTCAGATCATTTTCATATTGGGGAATTTTTTTCCCTGATTGCCAATTTTCTTGGGAAGCCAAGTGACTGCTGGCACAGGTGCCGATGTCTAAAAAAGATGACATTTCATGTAGGTGAATATTCCCATCCCTTCATACCATACCTTGAGATTCAAACTGCTGGATGGCTTCATTCACTGCCTCTTCTGGATCCATTCCAAACTCAACGATATTTTCCTGTACCACATCATCAAATGTCTCTTGGGAAATCCACTTGGCTGCCATGTTGGCCTGCAGACAAGAAATTTAGCTAGGTATTTTATATAGAAGGAAAAGGAATTTTAAAAAAAGGAAAAGGAAACCTGGCATAATAAAGTAAACTAGCTGATAACCCGGCATCGTCTGGGCATTTATTTAACCTAATGCATACATTTGTCCTCAAAAATAACCCTGGACCAAATGTAATTTCTAATGTTGGATTTTCTCCCTTACCAGAGGGCGCCCTCTTGTGGAGTACAGTGAAGCCGTTACCATGGCAACTCACTGCGCTGTACAGTAGAAGTCATTTTCCGGCAGTACGGTAGAATCCATTTAGAGGCATAACAAGATGTATCTTATCAGAACACACACACCGCGGGGCATTAGGGGTGTCTTACCCCCACAGTATTTGTTTCCAGAGATTAAGTCATCTGTGTACCAAGTTTGGTTGAAATTGCTCGAGGCATTCCAGAGTTATGCTGGAACACACCCACACTGCACCGTTTTTATATATATAAAGCCAGGAAAGTATGAGAAGAGAAGTATGGATAAAGTTACTCCCCTCTCTCCCAAAAGCCAAAAATCCAAGGCCATGCAATGCTGCAGGAAGAAAACAAACTTTATTTTCATACAAATCATAATGAAAAAGTGGAATTCCTCACAAGTTAAGGCAATGACCCTATTTTGCAGACCTTTTAGAAGTCAGAACATATTTATTGCAGGTATTAGCAACTCTAGAGTAACAGAAATTCCAGATACAGGTTCATAGCTCAGCTGTTGGGAGCAACAGAAGGGAACATAGCAGAGGTCCTTGATACACTCTAAGCTTGCAACATGGCTCATGTGCCACTTCGGGCACACGTGCCATAGATCAGTGATGGCGAACCTTTTTTGGCTTGCGTACCATAAGCGGGGGGGAGTGTAGGTGGTCATGCGCCGACGTGCTGTACCCATAATGCAATGCGCAACCCCCCAGCGCACATGCATGCATGACCCTCCATTTTTTGCATGCTTTTTTCGCCCTCCCCAGCCCCCCCCACCGCCGAGGCCCTCCGGAGGCTTCAAAAACTTCCCTGAAGCCTCCGGAGGGCAAAAAACGACCTTACGAGCAAACTGGAAGTACTTCCGGTTTGCTTATAGGGCCGCTTTTAGTCCTCCAGAGCCTTCAGGAAAGCCTCCGGAAGGCCCCGGAAGGCCCCTGAAGGCTCTGGAGGGCTTAAACTGGCACGTCCCTAAACTTCCGGTTTGCCGGTAGCGCCGTTTTTTTGCGCTCCGGAGGCTTCAGGGAAGCTCCTGAAGCCTCTGGAGGGCCCCTGGGAGGGAGCTATTTTCGCCTTCCCCAGGCTCCTATAAAGCTTCTGGAGCCTGGGGAGGGCAAAAAATAGCTTTAAAAAAGGATAAACTCAGCACATGCGCGCTGGCCAGCTGACAGGGCAATGCCTCACGTGCTCTGACAAATGGCTCCGTGTGCCACCTGTGGCACATGTGCCATAGGTTCGCCATCCCAGCCATAGGTTCATCATCACGGAAATAGGCAGAGGAGCTGCCCAGGGGGCATGTGCACACCGGAAAATGAACTTCCGGTTTCCAGAGCGCACATGTGTGTGGCCATCAAACCTTCCAGTTACTGCTGCGCATGCGCACGCACCAATTAGCTGGCCGGAACACATGCTCACGCCAGAAAAAGGAGACCAGCTCTTCCGGTTTCCGGCACTGCCGCACGCACGAGGGCCAACTGACCGTTGCTTGTGCATGCACGCCAGAAACACGGAAAACATCGTTCGTGCCAGGCGACATGGCTCGTGTGCCACTTCGGGCAAGCGTGCTATTGGTTTACCATCACGGGGATAGTCCGATTCTACTTGAAGAAGACAGTTCCGGAATCAGCGAAGGCCCAGCATATGATCAATAAAAAAAATAAGGCTCTATTCACTGGTTTTCAATGTGGGGAAGGAGATAAGAGAGCAGTAAAAAGGGGCCGGAGACAGAGAAATATAAAGTAAACACTTCTGAAAGTTAAATAATAGAATGAAAAGCTAGAAAGTAAACAGTTTGAGAATAGATAGTCCCAGTTCCTCACCTTCTCTTTTTGCTGCACTTTAATAGCTGCCAGCTGGGGAAAAAAGGCTGAGAAAGAGAAAGCCCAGAGCAGCCGATCTTTCGTTTGAACAGAGGCTCATGCTTGAGAGAACACTGATCTCAGCTGTTGCAAGGAGAAGCAAAGCACCTCTGTAATTTCAAGGCTGACCTCTGGCAACAGGGAATGGATTTTCTTTTGCGGAAACACAGATGCTTTTCTCCAGAATTGCCTCCCCTCTCCCTCTCTCCCCAAAAGAAGAAGATGCAAGAAACAGGCTAAGCTGTGCCAAAGGTGGTTTGGCAGAATGCCCAAGGAGGCTATCCCTGCGAAAACAACCATCTTGGAAATTTCCTCCCCAATAATAGCTTAACCTTGACCATGCTAGCATGGCTAAATGATCTGTATTCCAGTACAAACCCTGATTTAAACGCAATCAAGGAAAGGCATTCGTTTATACTACGGATTACAATGAAAAATTGTAATCCATCCAATAGGATGATGTTCAAATGTATACTGCTTGCTGTGATGCTGAAGAAATACCAAACGAGTCCTTTATGGTTTGCAGAAATAGCTTCCAATTTTGCTGCCCCCCCATGCATTTTCTGGATTTGCATTTCATTTATGGATACTGTGAATTAAGGACTTCTGTCCTGATCTTGTTGTATATACGTGCTTTAAGGAAGAGCAGTCACATACCGCAGAAACCAATATTACATATTTTATTCTTTGGAAGCATTCTTGCTATCAGCGATGGGAAATACTATAGACAACAGTCTCCCCCCACAAGGATGTAAGCATTACCACCATCGCCTGCCTTTGCAAATAGCCACTATTAATAATGTAGCTATTATCATCTGCCTTACCGCATTTCATTTCTCTGACTTCACTTTTTATGATTCTACTTTCCATTCACACACACACACCTATAGCAAGACATTTCAGGCATCTGATAAGCTAGACTGTAATCCTCATAAGACATTTGCCCCAAAGATATATGCTTATTTTTTTTTACAGATCATAGCAATCCACATTTATCTATTTGCAAAGATGACCCAGGTAAATTAAGCTGCTTATAAATATTTGGGAACCACCTTCCTGAACGGAATTAAATGCTTCTGAAATTCACTGTGCTCAACTGACAGGCTCAGAAAGACACGGTCATCCATTAGAATATAGTAGCTAAATGATAAACTATCAATATACCACCTTGACAGTACTTTTTAAACTGCTCTTGTTGTGTTCGCACTCAGTTCTCCTTCATTGTGTATTGGATATTTATTTTATACAGTTTTTAAGAAGAGATTATATAACCCTTTCTCTGAAATGGAATACGGTTTCCTACCTGAGCAGGAAGTTAGGCTAGAATACCTTCAAGATCCCTTCCAACTCTGTTATTCTGCTATTAAGTAAATGTAACATGAAAAAGCACATATTCTAAAAAATAAGTATTACGTTGGATCTCGTGGCTTTGCAAATCAGCCCAGGTTCACCTTACTTCTCCCTGACTGCAGCTCCAGAAAAGACTGTTGCAGAGTGTTGGGGAAAGGGAGTCTTTAGAACTGGAGATATGCTATGGAATGTCATAATGTCATAAAAATACCTACTTTGCAATAATGGGGGCAACATATTTGAAATATTACCCTCTGTTTATTAAATGAAACCAATGTGGCTCCTTGCAATATTTAAAATACAACAAAATGTAGGAATGGCTGGGGAAACTGCAAAAATACACATCCCAGCTGTTCATCTTTTTCTGTAATCTTTTTCAGGCAAATGTTTTTCTGTAATGCACTGCTAGCAGAAAGCAAGCATCACATCTTCTAATATTGCTAGGGAGACCCTTCCTATCAAATAAGACATATCTGAGTAAAGATTTGATTCCAAAGATAATTACGCAATAAAAGTTTGTGATCTCCTGTTTGTTAGAATTTAGATTTTTATCGCCTCCAAAGAAATTTTAAACCTAAACTAATCATGGGCCATCAAGTTGGTATGGTCTTTTAGTTAACAACACAGGTTCTCTCCATGATTTTTCTAAATAGCTGTAGTGGTTTTTTTTTCTAATCCAACTTTGCATTGGTGAACGAACCATGCTTTATTTTCATTGTACTGCTAGCTGTCAGGAATCTCACATACAAGGCTGATTAATCCTTGACCATACAGACTTACAAGAATGAATCAAATGATGAAGTTTACATATACTACAATCCCCACCCCCCCTTTAAGACTCAGCTGAGGGTTCAAAACAGAGAAGACTCTGAGGTTGTTAGGGAAGATAAGGAGGAATGGGAAGGAGCAGAATTAGGATTTCAAATATAAAAAGGGATGTACAGGTAACCCTCGACTTACAGTTCATTTAGTGACCATTCAAAGTTACAACAGCATTGAAAAAAGTGACTCATGACCATTTTTCACACTTACAACTGTTGCAACATCCCCGCAGTGACGTGATTTAGCATTTGGATGCTTGACAATGGTTAATGATGGTTGCAATGACCTGGGGAGGGAGGTGTCACATGATCCCTTTTTGCGACCTAGTCAATGGGGAAGCCAGATTCACTTAACAACCACATTTCTAACTCAACAACTGCAGTGATTCACGTAACAAGCAGGACAAGAAATGTCGCAAAATGAGGCAAAACTAAATCAATTTCTCACTTTTAAGCAACATGAACCGAAGAGGAACTAAAGAGCCTCTTGATGTGGGTGGAGGAGGAGAGTGCAAAAGGTGGCTTGAAACTCAACATTAAGAAAATTAAGATCATAGCATCCGGCCCTTTCAATTCCTGGCAAATAGATGGGGAAGAAATGGAGGTAGATTTTATCTACCTCCATTTATCTAATGCAGATTTCATTTTCCTGGGCTCCAAGATCACCACAGATGGGGACTGTAGCCAGGAAATTAAAAGACGCTTGCTCTTGGGCAGGAAAGCTATGGCAAATCTAGACAGCATACTAAAAAGCAGAGACATCACCCTGACAACAAAAGTGTGCATAGTCAAGGCTATTGTTTTCCCAGTTGCAATGGATGGCTGTGAAGGTTGGACCATAAGGAAGGCTGAGCGCCAAAGAATGGAGGCCTTTAAACTCTGGTGCTGGAGAAGACGCCTGCGAGTCCCTTGGACTGCAAGGCCATCCACCTGGTCAGTCCTAGAGGAGATCAACCCTGACTGCTCTTTAGAAGGCCAGATCCTGAAGATGAAACTCAAATACTTTGGCCACCTAATGAAGAAAGAAGGACTCCCTGGAGAAGAGCCTCATGCTGGGAAAGATTGAGGGCAGAAGAAGAAGGAGAGGACAGAGAATGAGGTGGCTGGATGGAGTCACTGAAGCAGCAGGCATGAGCTTAAATGGACTCCAGAGGATGGCAGAGGACAGGAAGGCCTGGTTATCCATGGAGTCGCAATGAATCAAACACAACTTCGCAACTAACAACAACAAGCAACATGAATTTGGGGTGTGGGTGGGTGTGCTCCATTGTGGTCGTAAGTCGAGGACTACCTGTACTGTATATGTGTGATACGGTACCTCAAGGTCAGCAGCCCTGGAAGCTGGTAGGAAAGAAGAAGAAGAAGTGAAATAACACAGAGAATGAAAAATCGCCTCCCAGGGCATGCAAAAACAGCATCACCCCACCCTTTCCTCCCCTTGGACGTTAATCCTGTGGCTTTCTAACCATCCCTACTGGAATAAAGAACCCTGCCCAAGCACGCCTGCAAACGTACGGTATTCCTTCTCTTTAGGGTCGGGCGGAGGAATAGCAAAGGGAGCCCCCGCCCAAAAAAGGGGGATCCTCCTCCCTCCACCCTCGCTTACCTGCTCCGACCCTCGTCCTCGCTCGCTCGCCGCAAGTCCGGCGCTGCTGCCAGAAAACCCAAAAGCCGGCTGTGCGCAAAAAAAAAAAAAAAGAAAAGACAAAAAAAGAGCAGCAACTGCGGCGCCGCGTTCTTTTTTGGCCGCAGCTCGCCACCGTACAATGAAGGCCACGTGATGCAAGGGGGAAAAAAAGCGACTTCGCCAATGGCAGCGCAGGGAAAGGGGAATTTGAACCACGCATGCGTACGTACGCCAGCACGTTTCCCACCACCACCACCACAGGGGTTTTAAAGGAAGGTAGGACGGACGTTAATGGAAGCCTCTCAGAGCTGAAGTGCAAAAAGAAAAAGAAAAAAAAAACCCGGCGAAACTTTAAGTGGCAGCGAGCATCTCTTATCTCTTTGCTGCCATCTAGTGTTTGTCCGAATTTTTGCAAATCAGATATGATGGGATATGTTGTTAAACTGACGAAATAATTGTTTGTTCGCTGAAAAACATCGGCTCCATTTTTTTTAAAACGGGTTGAGGAAGATGAGTTGATATTATTTTGAAAGATTATCTTATTTCTCCCACCCACGAAATTTCTCGGAGCAAAATTTCCCTCCGGTGGGTGCTTGGCGCATGCGCAAAGCGGTGACTCGCTCGAGACGCCTTTTGCGCAAGCGTTATTGGATAGCGTGACGTCATATCCCTTAACGAGTTTGTCTTGTCGCGCGTGCGCACCAAGTCACGTCTGAATTGAAGACGGGATTTTTATTTAAAGACAGAAAGAAAAAGGGCCGGGCGAGTTAGACCAAACCTTGATCGATGCTTTCTTCGCGTGCAAAAGAGAAAGTGCAAATCGGACGCCGCAGGGAAGAAGCTCCGGTGCGTGCGGCCTGGCCGCCGAGAGGGTAGAGAAGCGCTCGGCGCGTGCGCAAAAAAAACCAGCCGCTGGTTAATGGAGGTTGCTTTATGCTTTAGAGATTGACGAGGCGGCTTCTCTTCTTCCCCGCCGCTTGGTAAGCCGGGGGGGGGGGGGCGGTAAAGCAGCAGCCGAAATCGAAGCATTTGGGGAAGAGCGGGGAGGAAATGGGATAAAAGGCCTTATTTTTCTCCCTCCCCCTTTCCAAGAAGCCTTGAAGAAGAACGGTTGCAGGAACTGGGTACGTCTAGTTTAATGAAAAGGTGGACTAGGGGAGACATGATAGCAGTCTTCCAATATCTCAGGGGTTGCCACAAAGAAGAGGGAGTCAAACTATTCTCCAAGGCACTTGAGGGTAGAACAAGAAGCAATGGGTGGAAACTAATCAAGGAGAGAAGCAACCTAGAACTAAGGAAAAATTTCCTGAAAGTTAGAACAATTAATCAGCTTGCCTCCAGAAGTTGTGAATGCCCCAACACTGGAAGTCTTTGGATAGTCATTATCTGAAATGGTATAGGGTTTCCTGCCTAGGCAGGGGGTTTGACTAGAAGACCTCCAAGGTCCCTTCCAACTCTGCTATTGTAAATTGTAAAAAGCCGAGGCATTTATATTTCATTAGGGTTATTTTTATATTGGATTAGGGATATCCCCCCCCCTCCTTTTTTGTCTTCACTGTGAGTTGTATTGGGGGATTACACTGAGGGAGCTCAACCAATTTCATTGTGCGTAGGTTGTGCATTGGCAATAAGGAATAATAATAATTATTATTTCTTTTATTCATGAAACTCGATCAACTAAACATTTAAAGATGTGTCACAAATACCATTGACTGGTGCTAATGGTTGATACGGGTTGCTACCAGCATCTTAGATATCAACCAAGTATCTTCTTAAAATAATTTTATTATTATTATGTGGCTAATCTTTGGTGAGGTTCACAGACTTTGGGGCTGGTTGGTACCTCAACAGCTCCAGTCCTAACCAAGGTCCTAGGAACTGTTAAGGTAAGGTCGGAGGATATAAGCTGTTCCAAGTAGGGTGGTTTTTTTGCAGAATAATAATAATAATAATAAACAAGCTGATTTGGACATTTTGGACCGAAAAACCAGGAAACTAATGACAATACACTACAGTTTACATCCACGTGGTGATACTGATAGACTGTACCTGCCCCGAAAATCAGGTGGCAGAGGATTATTACAAGTGAAGCAAACAGTTGAAGAAGAAAAACATGCACTGGCTGATTATTTAAAAGAAAGTCAAGAACATCTATTAATCGAAGTAAAGAACAAAAATCTACTGAAGGTCCAACAGACGAAACAAGAATACAGAAAAGAAGTGATAAAATCAAGAATGGAGAGTTGGCAGAACAAAGCATTGCATGGCCAATTTCTGGAAAAAATAAAAGATAAAGTGGACAGTGAACAAACTTGGTTATGGTTAACAACAGGTACATTAAAGAAAGAAACAGTCACTAATCCTGGCTGCGAAAGAATAAGCTATCCGCACCAATGCCATTAAGGCCAAAATCGAAAAATCCTCTGATGATGCCAAATGCAGACTTTGCAAAGAAGCTGATGAAACTGTTGATCACATACTCAGCTGCTGTAAAAAAATCACGCAGACTGATTATAAAGGTCACTTTATAATTATAATTATAATTATATAGGTCACAATCATAGACATCGCAATACCAGGTAATAGCAGGGTCGCCGAGAAGGAACATGAAAAAATCGCAAAATACCAGGACTTAAAAATCGAAGTTCAACGACTATGGCACAAACCAGCAGTGGTAATTCCAGTGGTAATTGGCACACTGGGTGCTATTCCCAAAGCACTGGAATTACATTTAAAACAGTTAAAAATTGACAAAATCACAATTGTATCACAGCGGCCAGTTGTTTCGCCCGATTTGGCATTGGTTATTAGTCGGGCCCCACCCAGGGGCCTAGGACGTCGTAACGTACTTTCGTAATATGCGTGCAGATCCAAGCAGTGCGGCTTTTTGCATTTGACTGATGGTGATTTTGTCAATTTTTAACTGTTTTAAATGTAAATGTAACTGGTGTTGCCCAGGTATTTATGGCCTTGATTGTATTTCCACCATTCAATTTAGATTTCAAAATTTTCCTAACTCTGTTGTACTCTCGCCTGACAATAGTTTTTACTTCTCCATGCTTGATGTTATCCAACTGCAGAATGTCTAAGTATTTGTATGCTTTATTTTCATTGCATTTAATTAGTTGGCCATTGGGCATTTCAATTCCCTCACATGCAGTGATTTTGCCCCTTTTTATGGATACATTGGCGCATTTTTCCATGCCAAACTGCATTGAAATATCGGTGCTGAATACTCGGACTGTGTTTGTCAATGATTGGATTTCTATTTCTGACTTTCCATAGAGTTTCAAATCATCCATATATAGTAAATGCGAAATTTTTTCAGCTTCTTTGGCTGTTTGGTAGCCTAATTTCATTTTTTTTAAAGATTACTGATAGTGGGATCATTGCGATGTTGAAGAGAAGAGGTGAAATGATCACCCTGGAAAATTCCTCGCTTGATATTAACCATTCCGTAGATCTCATTCTGCCAACTCAGTTCTCCATTGTTTCATCGCCTTTTCAGTAAAGGATGTAATATTTTTGCTAATGCCAGTTGTTTCTAAGCATTTTATGATCCAACTATGTGGCAGTGAGTCAAATGCCTTTTTGTAATCAATCCAGACCATATTCAAGTTCGTTTTTCTGTTCTTACAATTTTCTAATATCATTTTATCAATTAGGAGCTGATCTTTTGTGCCCCTGCTCCTTCTTTTGTTGCCTTTTTGCTCTACTGGCAAGATGTTGTTTGTTTCTTCTTATTATTGGAAGGATGAGGAAATATAGATATCTTCTTCTAAAGGATGATCTAACCAACCAAGAAAAATTAAAAACAAAAACTCAGCCTGGCCTTCTGCTTCTCTCTCTGCTTTTGGGAGGATTTTTTCAGAAAATGCTCTTTTACAAGTCCTTCACTCATTGCCTAGTTTGGAAGGATATGTATGTATGTACGTAAAGGTTTAAGCCCAAAACCCAGCCTGAAGATGGCGAGTGAGACCTTGCCAAAACGTTGCCAAGACAATCTCAATCTTACACGGGAAAAGACCCGAATACAACAAGACCAGCATGTGTGTGTGGGGTGTGTGTGTGTGTGTGTGTGTATACACACACACACATACATACATATACACACGTGTGTGTGTGTGTGTGTGTGTATAAGTTAGGGTCTATTTGTAGGAAATTTGATTGTTCTTAAAGGTTGCAGAAAATTAGCATACACAGGGAATCCTCGTCTTGCAGCTGTTCGTTTAGTGAATGTTTGAAGCTACAAGGGCACTGGAAAATAGCAGCTTTGCAGCATCCTCAGGGATCGAGAGATCAAAATGTGATGCTTGGCAACTGGTTCATATTTATGACCGTTGCTGTGGCCATGTGATTCCCCTTTTGCGATCTTCTCACAAGCAAAGTCAGTGGGGAAGCCGGAGTCACTTAACAACCGGTTTGCTAACTATCAATTGCAGTGATTCACTTAACAGTAGCGAGAAAGGTTGTAAAATCGGGCAGAACTCTCACTTAACAAATGTCTACTTAACAACAGAAATTTTGGCCTCAATTGTGGTTGTAAGCTGAGGACTACCTATATTTAACATTTGTCTGGCTTTGTGGTTCTTCTCAGTGCCCGCCAATGCTTTCCCCCTCACTATTTGAGTGGGAAATGTTTAAGGATATGGCTTTTTAAAGAAAGCTTTCTATTACATTGCAGATACTTCTCCCCTCCAACCGAGCATCGTTTGGATGTACCCGTATATAACCTTCATCACTTGCTTATTATTTTATTTTGGATTTCTGGAATTTATACGCTTGTTTAATATCCTGTAGTGCTATGGTCCTGACAGAATTGGTTTTGTGAGAAGCCTCAGTTTGTAACCCACCTTGATCATGCTAAATATAATGGCATCATCGATCATGGACAGTGACATTATATTTAGCATGATCGAGATAGGTTACAAACTGAGGCTTCACACAGAACCAATTCTGTCAGGAATATGAACATACATACATACATACATACATACATACATATATACACACACACACACACACACACACATATATATATACACACATATATATATACACACATATATATATACGTATACATATACATGTATGTATGTATGTATGTATGCATGTATGTATGTATTAGATTTTTACAACCCCTGGTAAGCCCCAATTATGGGAGGAAGCTAACTGCTTCCATCATCTGTCAATCGGCTCATCACAAGAGTCCATCACGACAGAAACCCAATATTTTTACTGTTGCCTTTGTTATATTTGTGGTTTTTTTAATTTGTGCTGATAAATAAATAAAGGGAGACTAGTATAGATCTAATTTGTAAAAATCTAATAGATACCTTTCACCCTGGCTTTGCTGATAACGGATAAGAGCCTGTGGCCTAATGGCTAAGATGTCTGCCTAGTATGTAATATAGCCCAGGTTCAAATCCCAGTAAGGATATGGCTAGCTGATGAGAGCTAAATAGCTTGAAATAGATCTATACTAGTCTCCCTTTATTTATTTATCAGCACAAATAAAAACAAAAACAAAATATATATATGTTGTATTTGTGCTGATAAATAAATAAATAAAGGGAGACTAGTATAGATCTATTTCAAGCTATTTAGCTCTCATCAGCTAGCCATACCCTTACTGGGATTGGAACCTGTGCTGTATTGCATCTTAGGCAGATGTGTTAACCATTAAGCCACAGAGTTCGACTCCTTATCAGCTAAGCCAGGGTGATAGGTATCTATTTAGAGTTACAACCCGCGGTATGCCCAAATATATGTATATGTAAATGTGTGTGTGTGTGTGTGTATGTCTTTGGTTGTTCGGGTTTTCTCCCGCGTAAAATTGGAAGTATCACTTCCAATTTTACGCGGGAGAAAACCCGAACAACCAAAGACCTACATACTAACACCCGCGAAAACCTCAGAAAACAATTATATATTTGAGATAGAAAAATGCCCACACAGCATGAACAGGCGGGACGATACCTCCCGCCTGCCAGCCATTTGGAAGCCTGCCCTTATTGATAAACGAGTCCCTAACATGATGAATGACACCAGGCCCACACTCACAAGAGACACACAGGATATCACCACCAAACATCCACAAAGAAAGCAGACAAAAGCCCACACTGATGAGGCACGACCAAGGACCAATTAGCCTCTTTAAACCCCTCCTATCCTTACATGAAACACAAACCCCCAACCAATCAGAACACACCTCCACCCAATCAGGACACACCTCCACCCAATCAGGACACAGCCAAGCTCCCACCCAATCAGTTCAAACCCCCACTGGCAGTTAAAAGGAAGAAACAGCCGAGATCTTACATTGCTCCTGGAAGCACCACGCCTGAAGATGACGAATGAGACTTCGTCGAAACGTCACCAAGACATCTCCAATTTTACACGGGAGAAAACCCGAATAACTAAAGACCTACATACTAACACCGGTGAAAACCTCAGAAAACACACACACACACACACACACACACACACACACACATACACATTCATTCATTCATTCACCATTCTTGTCAGAAAATAAATAATTTGGTTGCATTGGGATTTTTGGGGGAAATTAAATGCCTTTCTACATGTTTTCTTCCTCTAATGATCTTGATGCAGTCAAGAGCAATATTACTGAATTTCGATAGTGCTCTAAGCAAACTAGTTTATTCAGTGTAAACCCGAGTTCCTACAACTCTTACTTTTTATTCCAGGTGGTTGATTCGTCCCACATAAAAGAACAGCTCTGCTGAATTTAAGCAAGTCTGGATGTCACGCTTGGAAGCCATCTTTTACAGCTGGCCTCAAGCCTGTCACATATTTTACTACTGTGGAAAACTGGGAGGGGGGATTGTATGAGGTATGAGAGCTGTGTAGTCAAAATGGCATTCTTTCTCAGACAGTCAAGGGTATCTGGAAGGGCCGTCTGCTGGGAGAAATCTCTTTGTGGGGCAGTGACTGATTGGACCATGTGAAGACATGTGGGTGCTGGGGCAGGGTCTTGAACTTTCAACTGGACACATCTGGGAAAACCCGAATCTTGAGAGCTTCCAGGTTTTCTGCACACAGTTGAAAGCACCAGCACCCACATGTCCTCACATGGTCCAATAAGTCACTGTCCCACAGAGAGATTCCTCCCAGCGTATGGCCCCTCCAGATCCCGAGGCCAGATGACTTTGACTTTCTGAGAAAGAATCTCATTTTGACTACACAGCTCTCATGCCACAGACAATCCCCTCTCCCAGTCCACAGTAGTAGAATATGTGGCAGCTTGAGGCCCACTGTAAAAAATGGCTTCCAAGCCTGATGCTGGCCTTGAATGATTGATGATTTAGAAATCTTACTTAGAGCTGTCTTTTGTGAAAGCTATAAGATAAAGAGATGTCACTGGCGAATGCATATTCTTAAGTTTCCTCACTTTTAGTTCCAGAGTCAAGATGGCCTCCCAGCGGTTGACACGGGAGTCTTTCGATGCAATCATGCAGGCCAAGGCAAAACGATATCTGGACCGAAGTGATCCAATCGATGAGGCGCTTCACCAACTTAGAGGTAGCAATGATTGTACAAATTATTTATTTGCTAAATTTATTTACCGCTTAACTCCTTGTGGGACTGCTCTAGGCGGCTTACTATAATAAAAAGGAAGAAAATAAAAGGAGTTAGAAACAGAACCGAAGTAATATAATAGAACCATAAAATAAATAATGAAAAAGGAACACAATTAGGATACATCGATACGATAGCCAAAAAAGATGGGCAGGTGGCGAGCAGAGCACAAGGGGGAGGGAGGGGGAGTCTGCCATCAGTTTATCAGCCACCTCTAGTATAGAATTTCTTCATCTGGTCTCCAGGCCAACTGGCAGAGCCAGGTCTTTTAGGCTCTTGTGGAAGGATTGGAGGGTGGGAGGCAGGTTTTACCTTAGAGCAGGGGTATCAAACTCGATTTTATTGAGAGCCGCATCAGGGTTGTATTTGACCTCAGAGAGCTGGTGTGGGTGTGGTCAGGGTGGATGTGGCCAGGGTGGGTGTAGCCAGCTTGACATCACCACCTGGGGCAGCCTGAGCGCTTGTCAGTGAAAGGGGGCTCCCAAGCTCCGTTTTTAAAAAATATATATTTTTATTGTTTTTACATTTAAAACAATGCAGTACCGTGAAGTCGAAGTGACCATACATTCGCATTATATACAGCTAGTCTCAACCATTAACTATTAGCCTACTTAAGACATTGTCTATCCGTCTGCCCAATCATAATATATACAGTTTGTTCCAGTCTTGTCACCTTGTCTTATACCAATCATAAAATCTGTTCCAGACTTTAAAATATTCTGATTCCCCTTTATTTTTAAGTTCAACAGTGAGCCTATCTGCTTCCGCACAGGCCAGCCGAGCTCCGTTTTTGACTGCCTTGGCCTCCTGCAACCCTCTGCCAGCGAAAACAGAGCTCGGGAGGGCCGCATGTGGTTTCGCTGTCAGAAGCACCACAGGTCGGTCCTTCGCTGTTTCCAGGGAGGCTCCGCAGGCCAGATCTAAGCACCCCATGGGCCGGATCCACCCCCCGTGGCCTTGAGTTTGACACCCCTGCCTTAGATGTAAGATATTCCAAGGGGTGAGCATTGCAGCAGAGAAGGCTCTTCTTCTGAGTCCTGATAGTTGGAGTTCTTTGATAGAGTTCTTTGACTTATGGGATTGGAAGTAGACCTTTCCAATCTTTATAGAATCAACTATTGCCGCGTATTTGAGACTTTGAGTAAAAGTGTGATCATGTTCTTCTCCTGGTTGTGCATTTTCATAGGCACATTATTTCTTCAAACTGTCCATCTTACACACACACAAACAGAAACAGAAAGAGAGGGAGAGAGAGAATTGTATGTATGAGAGAAAGATAAAACAAACTCAGATTGTGGCTTTTCCTTTGGCTTTTCCTTACTGTTCTTTTGCTCCTTTTAAAAAAAAACTTCCTGAAACTCTGCTTAGATGTTGTATATGTACAAAATAGCTTCAAGCCAGCTGTAAGTTTCCAAAGTTGAATCAGGAGTACCCCAAGGCTCAGTTTTAGGCCCAGTACTCTTCAACATCTTCATCAATGATTTGGATGAGGGAATAAATGGAGAACTCATCAAATTTGCAGATGACACCAAGCTGGCAGGAATAGCCAACACTCCAGAAGATAGGCTAAAGATACAGAAGGATCTTGACAAACTTGAACATTGGGCACTATCTAATAAAATGAAATTCAATGATGAAAAGAGTAAGGTTCTACATTTAGGCAACAAAAACGAAATGCACAGGTACAGTATAGGTGGCACCTTGTTCAACAGTAGTAACTGTGAAAGGGATCTTGGAGTCCTAGTGGCAACCATTTAAATATGAGCCAGCCGTGTGCAGCAGCTGCCAAAAAAGCCAACACAGTTCTAGGCTGCATAAACAGAGAGATAGAATCCAGATCACGTGAAGTGTTAATACCACTTTATAATGCCTTGGTAAGGCCACACTTGGAATACTGCATTCAGTTTTGGTCGCCACAATGTAGAAAAGATGTGGAGACTCCAGAAAGAGTGCAGAGAAGAGCAACAAAGATGATTAGGGGACTGGAGACTAAAACATATGAAGAACGGTTGCAGGTACGTCTAGTTTAATGAAAAGAAGGACTAGGGGAGACATGATAGCAGTGTTCCAATATTTCAGGGGTTGCCACAAAGAAGAGGGAGTCAAATTATTTTCCAAGGCATCTGAGGGTAGAACAAGAAGCAATGGGTGGAAACTAATCAAGGAGAGAAGCAACTTAGAACTGAGGAGAAATTTCCTGACAGTTAGAACAATTAATCAGTGGAACAGCTTGCCTCCAGAAGTTCTGAATGCCCCAACACTGGAAGTCTTTAAGAAGATGTTGGATAGCCATTTGTCTGGAACGGTATATGGTTTCCTACCTAAGCAGGGGGTTGGACTAGAAGACCTCCAATGTCCCTTTCAACTCTGCTATTGTATTGTATTGTATTCTAAATGTAAAAACAAAAAAGTCAACAATTTAAGAACTATAAATGTATTCAAGATAGTAACTACATAATACAGCCATAATCTCATTCACCAAGACAATCAGCACAGCCGCTGCACTGGCTCCACCGCACTCCCATGTCCCTTGTTGACAAAACCATGTCTTCAAGGCTTTGTGAAATGATTATTCCCCAGTAGCAACGGAAATCAGTGTTTTTTTAAACTTATGAAGTGTTGCTGCTTTTACATTTTTTACATAGCACTGTTTCACTGTCATGCGATAGTGATGCTTACTTACATTGGTCTTGGAGATGTAACTCAATCTCAATTCAGATTGTGGCTTTTCCTTTGGCTTTTCCTTGCTGTTCTTTTGCCCTTTAAAAAAAAAAAGTTCCTGAAACTCTGCTTAGCTGTTGTATATGTACAAAATAACTTCAAACCAGCTGTCAGTTTTCAAAGTTGAATCAGGATTGTGAAGAAGGAACTGTCTTTTCATCTGTTATCTCCCTTTGAAGCCATTCCACATAGCCTACTGTAAAATAATTTTAAAAAACCCTCTTCCTCAGTGTGTTTTCTATTTTAATTAATTTTAAGTAATCCCCCCCCCCTCCAAGAAAATATAAATTCCAAAGATACTTACCTCAAGAGGCTTATAGACTGTTTATAGACATTCATGGAAACAACAAGAAGGGGGAGATGGAAGCATGTGTGCAATCGCCTAATCCATTGATGGCGAACCTTTTCGGAACGGAGTGGCCAAACAGGAACGCACATGCGTGTGCAGGCTGGAGCGCCGGGAACCCGAAAACCAGGTGGCCGCTGCGCATACACCAGTCTTCAGGTTTCCGGGGCGCACATGAGCACTGGTCAGTTGGTCTTTGGGTTTCCAGCGCTCCAGCATGTGCAAAGACCAGCTGACCAGCGTGCATGCTGATCTTCGGGTTTCTGGTGCTCCAGCACACACGAAGACCAGCGCACTGGAAACCAGAAGAGTAGCTGGCAATGGCGCGGGTGCCCATGGAGAGAGCTCTGCGTGCCACCTCTGGCACGCGTGCCACAGGTTCGCCATCACGGGCCTAATCTGTTGTGTTTTGGGGTTTATTTTGTATTTGGGAAACATGCCCACATTTTTCTTTAGAAAGCATGCATTTTGAGAAGTAAGGGAAGTATTGCATGGAGGTATTTTGGAGGCAATTTCAGATGCAAAAGATATCAGAGAAGGCACTTGGGCTTGGTTAGCGCTAGAATGGGGCTCGATAGGAATTTTTTTAAAAAATCACTCAAGGAAAAAAGCATTGACAAACCACCCCTATAAGAACCCCATCCCTGCAGAGCAGCCTACTAGTGGAGGTGACAACTGCCCCCTTCCTTTTTGCTTTGTATTTGTATTTTGTATTTGTATTTTATTATTTGTATGCCGCCCTTCTCCGGGAGGACTCAGGACGGCGAACAATTCAAAGGGGAAAAAAAGGGGGAACATAAAAGACAAAATACAAATAATAAAAGTCGACAACAATCGCACCACCATACATGTTGAGAGGGGAGGGAACTCATCACCCCCAGGCCTGCCGGCAAAGCCAGGTTTTGACGGCTTTTCGGAAGGCCTGGAGAGAGGTGAGGGTCCGAATCCCTGCGGGGAGTTCATTCCAGAGGGCCGGAGCTGCCACAGAGAAGGCCCTCCCCCGGGTAATAGCCAGGTGGCATTGGCTGGTAGACGGAACCCGGAGGAGGCCGACCCTGTGAGATCTAATGGGTCTGTGGGAGGTAATTGGCAGGAGGCGGTCTCTCAAGTACCCAGATCCAATACCATGAAGGGCTTTATAAGTTACGACTAGCACCTTGAAGCGTATCTGGAGACTGATCAGTAACCAGTGCAGCTCGCGGAGGATAGGTGTAACGTGGGTGTACCGAGGTGCACCCACGATCGCTCGCGCGGCTGCGTTCTGGACAAGTTGAAGTCTCCGAATACTCTTCAAGGGCTGCCCCATGTAGAGCGCATTGCAGTAGTCCAGTCTTGAGGTCACGAGGGCGTGAGTGACTGTTGCGAGTGCCTCCCGGTCCCTTTCCAGAAGGCTATTAAAACCAGCTTTGTTGGTTAGACTGGGACCTGGAAGGGTCGCACAGCACCGAGGTGGATAAGAAGGTGGGTAAGAAGACCTCTTCCCCGTTCCCGTCAGTCTCTTAGCTCCTTAGTTTCAGTTTTAGTATAGTTTTTAATAATATTTTAATCTGTGTAGTTGCTAATGTTTTAATACTTTAATTATATTTTTACTTGTTTTATCACTTGTAAGCCTCCCAAGAGTCATTTTGTAGTGGAAATGGGTAGCATAAAAAATTAATATATAAGAACTTTGGGGAACATGAGATGATGAAACTAGACAACTGGGAATCAGTCTAGACCAATGTAACCTTTTACGATGTGGATTTCAACTCCTAGAATGGTCCAGTATGCTGGCTGGGGAATTTTGGGAGTTGAAGTCCATGCATCTTAAAGTTGCCATGGTTGAGAAACACTGCTCTTAGACGGTATGAAAGAGGAAGAGGTGATGAAAGGCATTGAGAGAAAACCAACATTTGCACAGAATTTAGAAGCAGACAAGGAACCAATTAAGGATAATTTAGGCAGTGACTTCAGCAGGTGGCAGCTTAAGTAGTGACAAACAAAATCACATATTTTTGCCAGTAAATTTATATGGAATAGTCCCTGAGGTTCCCAGGAATTGAATGTGACTCCAGGTAACTGTATGGAATTCAGTGAGACTTTGATGTAATAACTCTTTCCATTTGTCAGAAAGGCTCATTGGTGAAATGTGTGAAAGTGAAAACAACAAATGATGTTCAATTTCAGCCACCCACAGCTGTTATGGATGACATAGATCTGAGCAGACATTTATGCTTAGTCATAAAGTATCCTGATTTAAGCGATGCAGTGGCTAAGACGCTGAGCTTGTCAATCAGAAAGGTTGGCAATTTGGCGGTTCGAATCTCTAGCGCCGCGTAACGGAGTGAGCTCCCATTACTTGTCTCAGCTTCTGCCAACCTAGCAGTTCAAAATCACGTAAAAAATGCAAGCATAAAAATAGGAACCACCTTTGGTGCGAAGGTAATAGCGTTCCATGCACCTTTGGTGTTTAGTCATGTCGGATAGCGCTGGCTCTTTGGCTTTGAAACGGAGATGAGCACTGCCCCCTAGAGTTGGGAATGACTAGCACGTATGTGCGAGGGGAACCTTTACCTTATCCTGATTTACTAAACAGGTGGTTTTACTTTCTTTGGGTAATATTTAATGTTCCAGTAGAATGCAGAGTTGAATGATGTGGTGGCTCATCCTTTTTCAACCCTTCCAAATAGGGTGGTTGTATTAAGTCCCTCTCTGAACAGCGGCTGTCTTTTGTTTCTTCATGCAGTTCACTCGCGGCCAGTCACACGTACCCAGTACGACGAGGTGGAGGAAAAATTTGAAGACGGTGGGAAGTTCATACGGAGTGACTGGAGGAAAGACACTAGAAACGAATATTCGCTGCCTTCCTATAGGTCCAGCAGCCATGTCCCAGAGGAGAAGGATTACTTTTCCAAAAGCAGCACCAAACTCTCTTCAGGGAATCAGGACTTCAGCCAGCTATCTTCATACGAACAAGACTATGGAAATTCCTCTGCCGTGGAAAGAGATTTTGCTGGCCCATCTTCCCGAGATCGGGACTATGACAATGCTGCCTCACGGGAACGGAAGTATAGCCACACTGCTATTCAAGATCCTTCCAGGCGCCGCGAGACGGACTATGATTCGTCAGAGCTGTTGGGCGACTTCAGATCAGCACGGCTTCTGGAAGAGAATTACAGGACTGCATATAGTCAGAGTTATGATCTGGAGCAGAGTCTCGAGACTGCCGGAGAATTCAGCTCCGCTTTGAATGCTGGGAGGGGAAGAGGTCTCCAAGGGAAACGTGGGATGGCCACTGGAGGCCTGGTCAGAAGTAAGGAAGAGTTGGCTGCTCATCTCAAGAAATGGGCCACTAAAGCTTTGTCCCCAGCAGATGATCTTCTGTTAAATCCTCTGGGTCTCAGCAAGCTGAGAATGATACCTTCCCCTTACCTCCAACAAAGCCAAAGGCCGGCCCTGGCCTCTCCAAAGGGACTACTACTGCCAGAGGCAACTCTGAAACCTACAGGGTACGCCCGGATCAAAGAGCCAGACTTGGAACTTCTAGATTCTTCAGATATTTTTGCAAATTTTGGGGTTGAAATCATCAAATGGGCTGGGTTCAATGAAATTAAGAGAGACCCGGAGTATTCTGAACTTTTCCGTTTGCTCTTCACATTGGAGACGGAGACCTGCGCCAAAATGCTGGCGTCATTTAAGTGCTTGCTGAAAACCGAGCACCAAGATTTCTGTATGAACAGCGTCAAGATGCTGCAGCACCCGGCTCTGAGAACCCCTAAAGTGGACAGCCAGTTTCTGAATCTGCTGTTGGAGAAAAGGGTGATGGTGACAAAGAATTGTTTCTTTGAGGTCATTAAGCCTTTCGACCGGTATATGATGCGGCTCCAGGACTACCTGCTCAGGAGTACTACGCCTCTGCTGATGGCCTGCAATGCCTATGAGCTCAGAATCAAAACTAACAGCTTCAGTAACTCAGGGAAGATGGCCACCGCTTTTCAGACGACGATGTCCCTGTGCCGAAAATCCTTGGCCCTCCTGGGGCAAACCTTCGCTCTGGCCTCTGCTTTCAGGCAGGAAAAAATCCTGGAGGCCCTCAGCGTCCAGGATTCGGCCCCTCCTCCTACCTTATTTCCCAATTTCGATACCTCTGCCTTGTTTGGGAAAGAATATATAGAAACCTTGCAAAGTTGGTTGGAGAAAAGTGGCTGCAAGATGCAGTTAAAGAGACCAGCTGCCAGTCCTCCAGCTCAGGGTGAGTGGAATGTCACGTAAATCACACTTAAAATTAAGCGTATGGAGATCTTTTTAGTATATGAGCAATTAGGAACGATGTTCTGCTTTTCATTTTATCTCTGTGAAATACACTAGGTTGAGGAACAAAGCCTATCTCGGAATGAGTGGAAATTAAAACTCAGATCATCTCAGGAAACCTCAGAAATATACTACCACTGTGTACTGGGAAATAGGTCAGCTGAGTAAACATGAGGGGAGATCTAGAAAATGATGTGACAAAATGAGCGTATTGTTAAGGAATATTCCCCCCCCCCAAGAGGGGGGCAGTTCAAAATACAATTACATGGAGATTTCTCTACTTTGCTATCCAGGAGTCTGTACTGAAGAATGTATAAATAGCTTCTTCTTTTTTTAAGACTAAAAAGATTAGTCAGGGAACATTCTAAGTAAGGTTTTTTGAGGCTCTGTGAGTAAGTGAGGACAGTGGCTCCACGACTAAGATGCTGAGCTTGTCGATCGTAAAGGTCGGCAGTTCGAATCCCTAGTGCCGTGTAACGGAGCTCCCATTACTTGTCCCAGCTTCTGCCAACCTAGTAGTTCGAAAGGATGTAAAAAATGCAAGTAGAAAAATAGGGCCCACCTTTGGTGGAAAGGTAAAATAGCGTTCCTTGCGCCTTCGGCATTTAGTCATGCTGGCCACATGACCACGGAGATGTCTTCGTACAGCGCTGGCTCTTTGGCTTTGAAACAGAGATGAGCACCGCCCCCTAGAGTCCGGAATGACTAGCAGGCATGTGTGAGGGGAACCTTTACCTTTAAGTACAAATGGTAAGCATTATATATATTGAAGCTATGACCTGTGACACAAAGTCAAACTCTTCTGCGCACTCATAACCCACACATTCTTATGATACAGAATTAAATGGAATACATAAAAACAGTCTTGCTCACTTACCTATGATAATCGCAATGAGTACATTTTATTAGCAGGAAGACGTCAAATTGCCATTTTAAATCGTTATTGTGACTACTTCTTTCTCTTCCCCCCCCCTTTGTTTGGAACTTGTTTTTTGTTTGCATAGCTCCACAACGTGCTGATAGGAAAGTTGTTGAGACGATTGAAAAGCTAGTGAACACGATGGCCTCTGGCATGTTAACAGGGAAAGAGAAGGCCGAACTGAAACACAACCCGGAGTATTGGTATTTATCTTGCTTGTTTCTTATGTGTGTACCCTTCAAAGTGCTTGGAGGCAATGTCTAGCTCCTGTTTTATCATGTCTATGTGATATTCTACAACAGTGTTTCTCAACCGTGTCAACTTGAAGATGTGTGGCTGTGCATTTGCTGGCTGGGGAATTCTGGGAGTTGAAGTCCACACATCTCCAAGTTGACATGGTTGAGAAATACTGTTCTACAAGGTAAGTTAGAAAATAAATGGCTGGTTTAAGGTATCCTGTTCTATTCAGGAACCCGCTGATATGTCCGTAGGCTTAAATAAACAAATAAATATGTTGAATGTTGATTTTATTTATATGCCGCCCTTTTCCCCCGAAGGGGACTCAGGGCGGCTCACAACTCAACCAGGGAAGGGGGGGATACAGACAAAATTAAAAACGACACAAAACAATACATGGTTTAAAACACACAACAGTCATACCATTCGAGATGGGGGCAACGGTTCTTTAGCCCCAGGCCTGTCGGAACAGCCAGGTTTTAAGGGCTTGGAGGAAGGCCTGGAGGGTGGTGAGGGTTCGAATCTCCACGGGGAGTTCGTTCCAGAGGGTCGGAGCAGCCACAGAGAAGGCTCTCCTCCGGGTAGTCGCCAGTCGACACTGGCCGGCGGATGAAATTCGGAGGAGGCCTAATCTGTGGGATCTGATCAGTCGGGTGGAGGTAATTGGCTAGAACCATGGTTTTCAACTTGTTGACTGGGGAATTATAGAATGTGAAGTACATAAATCTTAGAGTTGGCCAAGGGTTGAGAAACAGTAATTTTTGTAGTCGTCCAATGAAAATGCTGTAGTTTGGGAACAATGAAGTCATTGTTGAAGAATGAACACTGCTTTGTGGCCCTCTCTGCATCTGAGAGCATTTTTTGGAGGATTAATGGCTGCTAACTAGTCACCTGAATTCAGCCAAATGCTAAGCCACAACTGGTGGCTTTTTACACAGTATGGGTTAGCATGTTGCGCATAGGTTGTTTCTCTTCTTAAGTCTAGTAGTCTTACTCTGGGTGCTGCCTGCACTGTTAAGGAAACAGGCTTCAGGGAAATGAAGTCCCTGCTCACCAAGGGTGATTTCTAAAACAAAGTGTCATCTTGGGGAAGGTTAGTTGATGTATCTACAGATCCTAGTAGTTCTCTGTCTCAAGTGGCAAATTTCTCCTTGGAGAAGTTACAAATTCTGACTGGAATTGTGAATTATACTGTTTTCCTTTGTTTGTGAAACATAAGAAGAATTGGAGCCACTGATCTCTCCAAGGAGAGGGAGCTCCATAAAATAGGGGCTACCGCAAAATAGGTTTTATTCATACCCATGTGCCTTGCAAAGAATGGGACACACTCTGTAGGCTTTAGATAGAACCGATTTGTTTTCATGGTATCTCAGCTACTTTTGTGCTAGGCAGCTGTTGGTGTTACCTAGCTAGTTATAAAACATCTGTAAGAAAACAATCCAGCTCAGAGAGCACCAAGGACTCCACAGTTTTGAGATAGCCAGAAATCCATGTTTGATTATGAGGGCTCTCCCCTTAGATCAGGGGTGTCAAACTCAATTTCATTGAGGGCTGCATCAGGGTTGTGTTGGATCTCAGAGGGCTGGGGAGTGGGCATGACTGGGGAACCCTCCTTCACTCTTATTATAATCTTCCTTCCCTCCTTCCTTCCTTCCTTCCTCCCCTGCACCCCATTTTCGCTGGCAGAGGGCTGCAAGCCGGTCCTTTGCTGTTTTCAGTCCGGCCCCATGGATCCAGCCCACAGGCCTTGAGTTTGACACCCCTGGCTTAGATGAAAAAGCCATGGTGGCGCAGTGGTTAGAATGCAGTATTGCAAGTTAACTCACTGTTCACTGTCAGCAGTTTGAATCTCACCAGGCTCGAGGTTGACTCAGCCTTCCATCCTTCCGAGGTGGGTGAAATGAGGACCCAGATTGTTGGGGGCAATAGGCTGACTCTATAAACCGCTTAGAGGGGGGTGTAAAGCAGCATAAAGCAGTATATAAGTCTAAGGGCTATTGCTAGATGAGCCTTTGGAGGACAGGCAAGAGTGTTCTTTTTGTATACAAGTGGGGGAAGCAGGAACAGCAGAGAGCAAGGAGGGAAAGGGTTTGCAATAGGAGGGGCAGAAGGGGAAGGGGGCAGAAAGGAGAGGCCAAAGAATGGAGGGTGGGGGGTGGAAAAGAGCTTGCAGCTTTATTTGTTTATTTTCCCATCCCTTCATAATCCAGGTTTCTCCTGGAGGAGGAAAGCCTTGAATACAAATATTATAAGCTGAAGCTGGATGAGACGGAGAGGCTGATGTCCACCGCCAAGGAAGAAACCAAAGACAAGAAGACCTCCGAGGAGCCAATCTCCGAAGCTGTGAGGATTCTTTTGTACAGGAGGAAAGTAGCAAGGATCAAGAAGAGGCTCTTTCAGAGGAGAAGGCCAGGGATCCTGCAAAGGGCTGCGAGGGCCAGAAGAGCCAAGAGATCCACCACTGGGACCCAGACGCTCTTATCTGCTGGGTCAGTGCTGAAGCAGCCGGCAACCGGCACACCCATGTCCAGTCCCAAGAGTGACCAATCCAACGGTGACCAGGCAGAGACGCTGTCCCTAGAGGAAGCCTCAAGAAACACGGACTCGCTGAAGCTTTCCGACAATTCCCCGTCTTTGATGAGCCAGTTCCCTGACGGTAAGTGAAGCCAAAGTGGAGCAATGCTCTTAGGAAACTCCACAAACCATTTCAGCTGGCGTATCTCAACCGTTGGCCACTTGTAGATATGTGGCCTTCAAATCCCAGACTTCCCCCAGCCAGCCAAGATTTATTTATTATTTATTAAACAATTTCATATGGCCACCCAATTCCCACATAGGTGACTCCAATATTAAAAATCCACAATGTTCAAAACCCATTAATGCGCCATTATACTACCCCAAATGTTTCTCATTTGGGGGGAGCGGGGAGAAGGGTGTTTTAAATCAATAGGGACCCACAAGAGCAAGGTTGAGTATCCAGCAGTACTAAATGTAAGAGTGAAACTGCCAGTGTTCTTAAGTTACTAAGAATGCTTTCAGATCACCAGGTAGGCCAGGTCTGAACCTGGCCTACCTGGCCAAATACCAGTGAAGGCAGTGGCTAAAGACCCGCCAGCATTCTGTACCTTTTTTTCCTGTCAACTGATCATCCACAAATAATACCCTGTCTCCCCGGAAATAAGGCCTCCCCGGATAAAAGCCCAAATGGGCTTTTGAGCGCATTCGCTAAAATAAGCCCTCCCTGAAAATATTGCAACACAGCAACAGCCATGAGGTGACCACGCTCATTGTCCCCTGCACTTCAAAAATAATAAAACCTCCCTGAAAATAAGGCCTAGCGCTTATTTCGGGGGGGTCAAATGAAAATAAGACCCTGTCTTATTTTCAGGGAAACACAGTATTATATCTTCAAAACCAATTATACAGAACATGTCTTAATTCGTTACTCCACCCTTCATCTGAAGTAGGAATGTTAATGTCATATTATCTAATTAATTTTCACACTTTCTGCTGCTGTCAGTTGAGCCACTTTGCAGTGACTTTGCTCACTTGTTCCATGTCACGGAGCTTCTTTCAGGATTAAATGTGCTCAAGAGAATAGCTGCCTCTGCTTCAGATGATCCTGTTATGCCCACATTTTCTTCTAGTAAACAGATAGAATAAAATAAACAGAGTTGGAAGGGACCTTGGAGGTCTTCTAGTCCAACCCCCTGCTTAGGCAGGAAACCTTACACCACTTCAGACAAATGGCTATCCAACATCTGCTTAAAAACTTCCAGTGTTGGGGCATTCACAACTTCTGGAGGCAAGTCATTCCACTGATTAATTGTTCTAACTGTCAGGAACTGTCAGATAGTCCTTCACTTGTGACCGGTCAATTAGTGACTATTCAAAGTGAAAATGGTCATTCCCCCGCCCCCCAAAAGCTATTAACAACCTGATTTCATGTTAGGATATCCCACACATGCACACATGTCGCAGTCATGTGATCACATTTTGAGGGCTTGGCAACTGGCTCACCTTTGCAGCATCCCGTGATCACCTGACTTTCCCCCCCCCCCCTATTTTTTGCTGGTTTACTTGCAGCTTCCAGCACAAAAATCCATTGGGTAAGATGGATTCCCTTAATGACTGCCACAAACGATGTTGTAAAACCAGGTCTGGTCACATGGTGAAATGCTTAACAACTGCAATGATTTACAACTATAATTCCAGGCTCACTTACAGTCATAAGTCGAGGACAATTGTGTTATGTACCTCCATATATTTTTTCCTTCCAATTTGAAGAAATTGAGACAAAACCAGTCAGGCTGAAGTTGCCAGGCATAGAGTGAGTGACAGATGAATCTCCTCCACTTTCATAATTGCAATTAACCCACTGCATGCCCACAGAAGATGCAAAATAGAGCAGGAGTGGAGATCGCAATTGCAGATGAGCTTTTGCTCTGTTACTGTTCAACCAGCTCAGCTTTTTGCCTTTTTTTTGTCCCAAACACATCTGGCTGCAGTAAGCAATCAGACGTTAGACCAGGGTTTGAGTGATGTGCTAAAACATGCTGAAGGTATGGTAGCCATAGTAATAGATTGTAGTTAAGATTACGGTTTGACTGATTGGGTGATAAATAGACTACAGTGCTACTGCATACCAACCCCCTTCACAGCTTGGTGTCTGTTAGAAATGCAGTCCACGTTTTCTGGTGCAGCTGTGCACTTAGCATAACATTTTTTTTAGAACCATTAGATTCTAATTGGCTCCCATTCTCAATCATTTCAACATAATTGTTAATCTGTTCTTTAGAAATTTACATTTACATAATTCTTGCACCATTTGAATGCTATTTCTCCACATGTTGTGGATATGGGAAGCCACTGAGCCTCCAAGAAAGATTTTTCCCCTCCCATAATACCTTGCACCTAGTGCATAATAGAGGACAATCTCCTGATGAAGGAAGAGTCACGGCTGAGTAGTACAGCAAAGGTTCTTTTTTAAAAAATAAATTTTATTCAAAAACACTTTTTTGAAAAACAGTTTATTGTCAGGGTATATACCATTTATAAATAAAGAAGACTGAAAATGAAAAGTGTTACACATTGAGATACAAGCTAATAACAATAATAATGATATAGTAACAGTAGTAATAATATAACCAAAAAGCTTTTACCTAAGTTTCTTCTTACATTAAAATATTTACAGTGTGGTTGATTATTTTAATTATGTTTATATACATTCCTATTTTCAGAGCTAATATTTATGATCTTACTTTTCTCTAATTCCTATCTCTCGCTTCTGCCCATTCATGTGTCTTTTTCATATTTAATTTTGAAGGTTAATCTAACCATTTTGGCACAGTCTAAAATTTTTCAAATTACAACCTCCTCTGGTGGGGTGTTCCAATTTTTCCTGTGTGTGTTTGTGTGTATGTATGTATATGTATGTAATGTTACTCACGCTACATCAAGAAATCTCCAGAACCATAAAGCCTACAAACTTGAAAGTTATCACATATGTTCCTCTTGGCTTCTAGGTGCTCACTAAGAAAGGATTTTTTGAAATAATCACCAGATCATTAGCATTTCTTATACAGTAATTAACATGCTCCGATGCTAAGAAGTTAGACATTCTACTCCCGCTCCCCACCTGAAAGGAACTCTGTTCCAACTGCCAGTTGCCTTATATGGGCATGGCCAGCTTGCTGTCACAAGCTGTGACTCATCTGGCCTGCAGGCTGGCCCGATCACATGGCTTCATAGCGAAGCACAGGTATCCAGCTTCTTGTATTTAGCATATATGATCCTTATACAGCAAAGGTTCTACATGCAGATTTTCCCAAGCTCATTCTTTGGCATTTTTTATATCGGGGAGTAATGATTAAAAACATTTGAATGGGATTTATTCATGTTGCCTTTCGCTGGCATTCAAAATAAGACTGTATTGACAGTGCCTCTACATGTACTGTTTCCTTGCAAAAAAACAACAACCCTTTCCTGAATGGTTTCTTTCTCTTGCCTTTCAGTGGACCCTAAAGTCATGGTAACCGCTCAGAAGCTGGCTGAATTTGTTGCTGAAGTTGGGCCGGAAATCGAGCAGTTCAGCATTGATAACAGTGCCGATAATCCAGACCTGTTGTGAGTGCTTTGTTGTTTATTCCTTCTCTTCTCTCCCCCCTCCCTCCCAGTTTTGCTTGTCAATGAAAAATGCAAATTGATAAGAGAAATATTTTGAAATGATTCAATAATAGTTTAGAGCAGGGGTCTCCAACCTTGGCAACTTAAAGACTTGTGGACTTCAACTCCCAGGAATTCTGGGAATTGAAGTCCACAAGTCTTCAAGTTGCCAAGGTTGGAGACCCCTGGTTTAGAGAATCCTGAGGTACTTGCTATATTGTGGAAATCCTTGCAAGGCACTTGCAAAACGATTGACAGCTGTCTCATTTTTTTCAGACTGGGAGGGGGGAACTGAGGTGGAAAGCAAGTCCTTTGATTAGGATCATTTCTTATTTGATCAACGTACAGGTGGGGTTTAATTTGCTGATCAGTTGTATTGCCGCCACACTATAGCAATAGCACTTAGGCTTACATACCACTTCACAGTGCTTCACAGCCCTCTAAGCGGTTTACAGAGTCAGCATATTGGCCCCACCAATCTGGGTCCCCTTTTTACCAACCTCAAAAGGATGATAGAAGGCTGAGTCGAGCTTGAGCTGGTGAGAATGGAACTGCTGGCAGTGGGCAGAGTTAGTCTGCAATCCTGCATTCTAACCCCTGTGCCACCTCTGCTCCCTATCTGTCAGACAAAAGTAATAAGTTAGAGCCGAGATGGCACAGGGGTTAGAGTGCAGTACTGCAGGGTATTTCAGCTGACTGCTAGCTGCAAGTCAAATCTCACCGGCTCAAGATTGACTCAGCCTTCCATCCTTCTGAGGTGGGTAAAATGAGGACCCAGATTGTTGGGGGCAATAGGCTGACTCTGTAAACCACTTAGAGAAAGTTGTAAATGCACTACGAAGCGATGTATATAAGTCTTAAGTGCTATTGCTGTTGCTAATGCTAAATACAATTCTCTTTGATGTGAGGGCATCCAATTTTAAACTGTCAAGTCATAAGTTACTCAAGGGAGGAGGCTGTAACAATTCTTGGTTCCACCACAAAACCGCGCTCGACTAAACCGCGTCGCTGACGTCATCAACAGGGCGACAACAGCGCGGAGACAGAAGCACGCTGTAAACCCTAAACCTAAAATTAACACCTTAACCTAACCCTTAACCTAAACCTAAACCTAACCCGTAACCTAACCCTAAACCTAATCCTAACCCTAAACCTAACCCTAACCCTTAACCTAACCCTAAACCTAACCCTTACCTTAAGTTGAATCAGCTTGCTTTCAAAGCGCTATTTAAAGCGCCCTTCTTTCTCCGCGCTGGCTGTTGTCGCCCTGTTGATGACATCAGCGATGTGGTTTAATTGGGCGCGGTTTAGTCGAGCGCGGTTTTGACGGGTCACGACAATTCTTAGCCAAGCTGATCAGTAAACTGATCATAAGCTGATCATAAACACTGGAAGTCTTTAAGATGATGTTGGACAGCCATTTATCTGAAACGGTATAGGGTTTCCTGCCTAGGCAGGGGGTTGAACTAGAAGACCTCCAAGGTCTCTTCCAACTTTGCTATTGTATTGTATAGTTTAGTGTAGACACGACAAGAGCTTGCAGTAGGCCATTTGGGTGCATGGTTTTCACCCCATCTGGGTGTTGCAGATTGGAATTGAGGGCCTCATATACCTGCAAAGTCCAGATTTAGCACATGCTTTATCTAGCCTAACTTAGAGTTCTTTTAAGAAGAAAATTCTATGAGGAAGAAGGTTGCTTTGTCTAACCCATCCCCCCCAGGTCATTCAGTTTTTCTTGGAGGAAAAGTGAAATGAACTAGTAATAATAAATAACACTGTTCTAACACCACCACCACCCAACAGATTTCTGCAGGATCCAGAGAGTTCTGCCTTCAAGTTTTATCGCATGAAAGTCCGTGAATTATGCCCCTCTATCAGCTTTGGTGACGAGAAGGAATCTGGTGATGGTTTCCATGAAAGGTCTGAACCAAAGGAAAGCGAATGGGGAAACCTGGAGGAGGACGAGGAAGACGAGGAAGAGGACGAGGAGGAAGAAGCTCCCCAAGCTGAAATGGAAGCTGAAGAAGGAGATGAAGAGGAGGAAGATAGAGGGCCAACCGAGGAGCCAGAAGAAGCCATGTTGGAAGAGGAGCTTATGCAAGGGGAGCATTCAAAGACGGCTGAAGAAGAAGGACAGACCAGCAGCACAGCCGCGAGTGGCCTTTCAGAGCCACTGGCACAGGCACCCGCGCACTTTGGCCGCAAGAGAATGAGTAGCAAATCCCTGAAAGTGGGCTTGATCCCAGCATCAAAGAGAGTGTGTCTCATAGATGAACCAACAGGTGAGCTGGGGAAGTGTTTTGTGTAGGCTATGTGTCTTCGACCTTGCTCCTATATTGTGCAAAACATGTGAGGTCCTTGGTGGGGTTTCTGAGCTCGGTTCATACAGACGTGTCATTATCCAGTGGGGTTATTACTCGGAACCCTGACATTAGCTAGACAAAATGATCAGTGCTAGGTGTTCTGATCTAGGCTTCCCCAAAAGGCATGAAGCAGATTCCTGGTCCCGACAAAACCCCTTTTATTAGAAGAATGTGATTTCCTCTCATTCACATTCAGCAAAGGCGTGGTCAATAGTCTTTCAAAGGTGAATTTATGACTGCAGACCTAATCTATCTTGGAAAGCTACCATGTAAATATTTTCCAAATGAGGTGCTGTGCAGGGAAAGACTTGGCACAGAGTCTCTGAGATTCACGGACAGATCCTCACACTCCTGAAACGAACGAACGAACAAATTATATACTGCAAAGGTTCACTCCTCTTTTATTTCCTATGGGAGGGGCCATTCACCGTCTACCTGTGGCTTTACTCCCAAGTCCACCCTGATTTCTTAGCTGTTCTTTTTTTCTGGCAGCTCTGCACATGCACACACTGGCTCCAGCTGTTCCACTGCCTCACTGCTGCCTAGCTCCGAAGGTAGCTGGGAACTGTCAGACAGCCTTGGCCTCATCTCTGCCTCCGATGCAGAGCCCTCATCCGAGCCTTCCCCAGCCTCCAGGACTGGTCCATATTCCTCCCCAACCTCCTTATTGTCTGACTCTGCTACCAGCTCTACTGGCGGGCTGCAACACTAGGAAGTTGTGGGGGTAGTTTGCTAGCACCAACAATGTTGCCTAGTTGGGTAATGAAACGTCTGAAACAAAACAGTCAAGCTCAGCAATCATCCAGGATGCCACCATTCAACCCTGGGCTACAAATATTCTCTTATACGGGTGGCTTGTGAATGACTTGGGCCTTAGGTACCAGTTTTGTGGCTTACTCAGTGTGTAAACCCAGTTTCTTTTAAATCATAAGCTACGTGTTTTCTAATTTCATTGCGAACGTACCAATCTGTGCTGGTGTCAGGCCGAAGAATGAGGAAAATTCTTACTGAATTCCTAATTACGACATGGGTGCGATAGGCAGGTAATTTGCACAGTGAGATTTCTAACAGCGTATTACTTGTTGATTCATTTGTTTGGTTCTGCACTAAAATGTGCCCTTCTCTTTAACCCTCAGAGCTGATAAAACATATTTTCCATGTATGTCTTGCAGAGCTGCACGTAGCCTCCATCTCTCTTGTTGAAGATCAGACAGGTGTCAGAAGCATTGGAAAACAGCTAGCAAATGGTGCAGTTAATTGCAGTTGGCAGTTCTGAGTGATTTTGTGCTATGTTCAGACAGGTTTTGCACAACACAGTTAATTGAACAAACTCATGCTCTGGGTCAACACAATCAGTTAAATTCACCCAACGGTCCAAACAGGCTGGATTTGCAAAAGTAGCGAACGGAAAAAAATATGTTTAAATGCTACATTTAAAAAATCATCAACATGTCATGTAAATGTAGCCATTAAGCCAATCTGGTAATATGTGGATCCAGCCTTACTTGAGGGTATGTGTTGATTATATTGATTTTGTGATGATTGCAAAACCTTAGCTGACTTAGCACCACGAAGCCCACGTTGAAGGGCTGCTCTCAGTTGCTCTCTGAGCCTGGTTGTTTCCTTGCAGACATTTCACTACCCAAACTAGGTAGCATCATCAGTGCTAATGCTGTAACCTGGTTATAGGACAGTGAGGGCTAACCTTTTTGTCGTCAAGTGCTGAAAGTGCGCCTCCACCCATAATGCAATGTGTTCACGACCCTCCCCCCCATGCTCTCCATCCCACGCATGTGCCCTGCCCCCCCCCCGCCCATTTTTGGCTTCCAGGTTGGTGCAGGACACTTTCCAGGCCCAAAATGGGGCGTGCCAGGCTGCACCAACCTGGAAGCCAAAACAGGACATGGAGGCACAGTGCAAGGTCCCAAAATGCAATCCGAGTGCCCCTGTACATGTGCCCCTCCCCATGTATGCGCACACGCATCCCCTGCTTGCACTACCCCAGCCCCGCACATGCACGGCAGTGATCTCAACATTAGCAGGCCGGTGGGAGGCATGCATGGTGGAGCTGGGCTGGGGCGACGGCTGGAGTGCCCACAGAGAGCGCTCTGCGTGCCACCTGTTGCACGTGTGCCACAGGTTCGCCATCCTGATTATAGGAGATGACCGGGCTGAGCCCAAGGGACGGGTCAAAAGTGTCATCAGTCATGAGTCCCTTTGCACCCACGAGAGAGCCAAATTCAGCCCACCTTGAATTCCTTCCTGTTCTCCCTCTAATTTTCCTTGACCGTTAGTAGTAGTTCAGATTCTTTCAGATTTCCTGATTTCCCTGGTACTGGACACTAGTTTGGGTAATGAAACGTCTGCAAGAAAATAACCAAGCTCTGAGAGCACCAAGGGTCCCTCGTTCCAACCCTGAACTACAAATACAGGTAGTCCTCGACTTACAACAGTTCCTTTAATGACCGTTCAAAGTTACAGCGGCATTTAAAAAAAACTCATGACTGCTTTTCACACTTAACAACTGTTGCAGCATCTCCATGGTCACGTGATCGAAATTCAAGACACTTGGCAGCTGACTCATATTTATGATGGTTGCAATGTCCCAGGGGGTCATCTGATCCCCTTTTGTGACCTTCTGACAAGCAAAGTCAGTGGGGAAGTCAGAGCCATGTAACCATTCTGTTCCTATGCTAACAACTGCAGCAATCCCTTTAACAACTGTGGCAAGAAAAGTCATAAAATGGGGCAAAACCCACTTAACAAATGTCTTGGTTAGCAAGAGAAAGGTTGGGCTCAGCTGTGGTCGTAAGTCGAGGACTAGCTGTTTTCTCCTTTATTGGAGTCCACATTGCATATAGCCACCTCAGACTAAGTACGTGCTACCCTTTCAGATCATGTGGCCTCTGCCCCAAGAAGAAAAATAGATCCAGTAAGTCGGGGGTGTCAAACTCAAAGCAGGGTGCTTAGGTCTGGCCCTGGAAACGGCAAAGGACCGGCCCACGGTGCCTCCGCCAGTGAAAATGGAACTCGGGAGGGTTGTGTGTGTGACAGAGGGCTATCAAAACAAACTCAAAACAAAAAAGGAGAAATGTTTCCCCTTTTGCATTTAAGCATGCAAGAAGGGACAGGAAAGGAAAAAGGAAAGACAGAGAAAAAGAAGGGAAGATGGGAAGAGCACAAGGAAGGAAAAATAAGTAAAGGGAAAGGAAGGAAGAGGGAAGGAAAAAGAAGGAAGGAAGGGAAATTATAATGAGAGTGAGGGAGGGTCTGAGGGAAGTCCTGCCTTAGCACTTGGCCACCACAAGTGCCTGTGACATGAATGACCTTGAGATGGCCACGCCGGCCCCAGCCACACCACGCCCACCCACCCCTTCCCCGAAGTCAAACACAATCTTGATGTGGCTCTCAATGAAATCAAGTTCGACACCCTTATAGTAAGTGATCTCTCAGATGTGTTACTCTCGGCTGAGTTAAATTTCTGATGGCTGTGGCAGTCATTTTTCTGGGTTGTTTGAAATTCTCCGCCATCTCAGCCATTGGATTGAGGAGTCCTGGCAGGGATGCCACTCTGCTGCCCACTCTGCTGCCTCTTCCGCAGGGTAGCACAGCTTAAGGCCAACAGAGTCTTGCAGATAACCACAGTAACCTCCCCTTCCCTGTCCAAGGAATGCAGCTGGTATCAAATACGAAACCTGAGTGAGCAGATTTCTGAGACGGGAACTTCCCCTTCCTCCCCCTTCCATCCTCTTCCTAGGGTTCCTGAAAGCAGAATTATATTTCAGTTATGAAAAACTGAATTACATTGTAAATTGAGACATCCAGTGCTTCAGCACTTCCTATGGCTAATCTAATATACCTTCTTTGGAGGCCATCCGCCTCTGATGCTGGAGACAAGGGAGAACTGTTTCCTGCTGTTGTGGCCCGCCAGCGACCAACAGAGCTGGCAGTAGATTCGGACAGTGAGAAGGTTGGGGAGGAACATGGGCCAGTTCTGGAGTCTAGAGAATGAGGGCTCTGTGTTGGAGGCAGAGAGGGGGCCAGGGCTGTATGCTAGTTATCAGCTGCCTTCAGAGTCAGACATCAGTGAGGCAGATGAACGGCTGGAGCCTGTTCCCAGTGTGCGCATGCACAGAGTTGCCAGAGGAAGGGAACAACCAAAGAACAGGCGTCGACTTGGGAGTAAGGCCACAGGTGGACGATGAATGGCCCCTCCCAGAGGAAATAAAAGAGGAGCGAAAGGGGAGGGAAGTTTTCAGGAGGCAATTAGTTTGTTTAATTGATCGTGACTCTGAGACTCCTGGCCAAGTTTTGCAGATATCGGCCTGGCAACTCTCCAAGCCAGATAAGGTCTGTGAGTTTAAATCCTCCCTTGAAAGACTTTGCTGGATGTGAATGAGCAGAATTCACAGCAAATTAATAAAAAGGGGTTTTCGTCAGGACAAGGAGTTTGCTTCATGCTCTTGGGAAGCCCCGGTCAGAACAATCTCTGGACACAGTAGTACTGATCTATATGGATTCCTGCTGTAAAACCCCAAAGTGCAATTACGTGACAATAATTATTTGACCTAGAATTGATTTGGTCTCTAATTTTGCTTTTTAGTACATGATCCGGTGCGTATCTCTTATGACCGACCTCGTGGCTATCCTGCGTATAAAAATAAGAAGGTGAGGCAAAAATGATTCTCTTTTAAGACTGGGATTTTTATGTCACAACTTTTCTCCCAAGTAATGCAAAACAGAATATGCCGTAAAGATTGGGTGAGAATTCTTCTTTTTAACTTTCGTTTCTACTCTGTTACCTGTGCTTTTATTTAAGTCCAACTGTCTACACCAGGGGTGTCCAAACTTGGGAACTTTAAGACTTGTGGACTTCAACTCCCAGAATTCCCCAGCCAACTGGCAACAGAATTCTGGGAGTTGAAGTCCACAAGTCTTAAAGTTCCCAAGTTTGGACACCCCTGGTCTACACAGTGCCGTATTGGATCACAAACTAGAATTTGCATGCTGGAATGTGTTCGTATACAAGTAGTCCTTGACTTATGACTGCAGTTGGAACCAGAATTTCTTTGGCTAATCAGAACAGCCGTTAAATGAGACACGCCAACTCATCACTTAAGAATCCATTAACGTAAGCGAATCCATTTATTTGTATCACAATGCTGTTACAATGGCAATGAAAAAAATGACTTGCAACCAGTCCTTGCACTTACAACTTATCACACAGCACCCCCGTTTTTCACAGTTATGACTTTTGCAGCGTCCCTCTGATCCTGTGATCAAAATTCAGATGCTTGCCAACTGGTTCATACATACTTACGACCGTTGCTGCGTCCCCCTTTTGCGACCTTCTGACCAGCAAAATCAGTGGAGAAGCCAGATTCACTTAACAGCCGGGTAACTAACTTATCAACTGCGGTGATTCCCTTGACAACTGTGGCAAGAAAGGTCATAAAATGGGGCAAAACCCATTTAACAAATGTCCTCGCTTACAACAAGCCTTTTGGGCTCAATTGCGGTCGCAAGTCAAGGACTGCCTGTACTTGTGTGTCCCTGCACAGTTTCCCTGCACTCAAGTTAGTTGGCATGGAATAGTTAAAGCTTCCTGTAATCACAGATCAACTTCCCAGCCCCACGTCAGCATTAGTACTAGCAGCTATGTCTTCTGCCTGACAAGGGATGGTGGGTGAAGCAAAATCCCTTGAGATGGAAGGAGCCAGTTTAGCTTCAGTTCACAATGTCCTTCTTCCTAGTTACCGTGTTTCCCCGAAAATAAGACAGGGCCTTGTTTTCTTCCCCCCCCCCCCCCCCGAAATAAGCACGGCCTTATTTTGAGTCTTATTATTTTTGAGGTGCAGGAGGCGGCGAGCGTGGTCACCTCATGGCTGCTGCTGTGTTGCAATATTTTCGGGGAGGGCTTATTTTCAGCAAAACAGGATACATAAGCCCTGGGAGGTAGTTTCTTAGTGATCTTTCATTGATCACTACATTGATCAATTTGCCTTGATAAATGAGGCACAGAAACAGCACTTTGCCAGTTCCTGGTCAAGAAAAGTATACATTTCAACATCAGCAAAATAAAGCACTAATGTCTGGGTTTAAATTCCTTACAAAGGAAATACGAGCTATTTAAATGCGCAAGGGAGGAAAACATTTCTACACAATTCTTTGGGATAGGATTTCTGGGACCCTTAGCTTTTCTCAATCTTAGCAACTTTCAGATAGGTGGACTTCCAACTCCCAGAAGTCCACCTATCAGCCGGACATCAAAAGTAAACACTGGTTTGCAGCAAAAAAAAACAAAAAAAAAACCACCCATTGTCAATCATGGTAAGAGGACCACAAGTCTTTTGCATGTGGCTGTAAATTCAGGCCTGTTGCTGAGCGCCAAAAATGTGATCACATGATCATAAGGGACGGGCCATCAAAACTTTGAATCCAGGTCATAAGTAGCCCTGGAGAGATCAGTTGTAAATTTGAATGGTCGCTAAGTGACTGGTCGTAAGTTGAGGAGTACCTTTACAGTGAGTTTCTAGGGAGGCTAAAGGAAAACGATGTAAAGACAGCATCATTCCAGATTTATCTTTAGGTAAGTTTATGTTTTAGGGTGGACCACATCCATTGGTGGCCCATTTGATGATTATGTAAAGATCATATCAGCCATTTTGTCTCGCCATCTGTCATATGGTTTTAAAATGTCCCAATTTCCCCCTTTCCCAAAGATGGGAGATCTCTGCTTATGGTTGTGTTTAACATCTCCTTTTATGTTCCCTTTTGTTGAATCTTATTTTTATTTGTCAGCAACAGAAAACAAAGGATTTGGAATTCTATAATAAGAAACTAAATGAGAAGAACATTGGCTTCCAAATACTTCAAAGAATGGGTTGGCAAGAAGGGCGTGGCCTTGGGTTACATGGCAAAGGCATCCAGGAACCTGTCGACGTGTATGTATAAAGGGGGCAAGAGACGCATTTAAGCACTCACACATTTGGATTAGACTGTTTTCCAAGTGTACAGTTTCCACTTATTCCCTAGTATTAATTCTAAGCTTTTACATTCGTTGCTTCTTAAATAGCTTTTGTAAACTCAAGATGCAGCAAATTCCAAGCTTCTTTGGAGTTTCTCTCCCAAGCTCAGGATAAAGGGAATTTTGATTGTCTTAATTCAGGGATCTATTTGTGTAGCCTAGTTCAAAAAAAGGAGAAAACAAAGATTTATTTTGCATCCTTGTTCTATACCAGGGATCAGCAACTTGCAGCTCTGGAGCCCTCTGCTGCAGCTCCCTGTCACCAATTGCCTCCATATTTGATAGGGCTTTCGGTTAGGATCTTTGTGGGTCTTTGAGTGTTTAAGGTTGCCGACCCCTGTTCTATACAGTGTAACATCCAGAATGTTCCAAAAGGATTGATTTATTTCAGCTCAGAAAATATTTACTTACTACTTACTTACTTACTTACTTACTTACTTACTTACTTACTTACTTACTTACAATATTTATATCACTTCCCATCTTCTGATCTACTCTGGGTGGCTCTAACAGCATTTTAAACTATAAAACCCAACACAAAACAACAACGGCAAAAATGCTTGTTTTGTGTGCCTGTAGAAGAATAGGCCAGAGTCTGTTTTGCCTGAATCACAGCTCTTTGAATGTAAAATAAGATTATTTATTTACTTGTTTCTTTATTTTATATATTTGCACATCGCCCCAATCACAGGAGAAAATAAAAATCCTGCTTCTAGTAAAACACTTATTCTCCTAAACCAGTGGCCATCTTCAATTTTATTAAAGGCCAATAATTATATATTGGAATTAGAGGTTTAGAGGTTTTATTAACATTTATAGGCCGCCCTTTTCCCTGAGGGGACTCAGGGCGGCTTACATAAAATCAAGGGGGGGGATATACAAACAGTAACGCAGACAAACATAGAATAAAATAATGAGCAACATTCATTCATCATTCGGGAGGGGGCAATTATCTTTGTCCCCAGGCCTGACGGGCTAGCCAGGTCTTAAGGGCTGTGCGGAAGGCCTGGACGGTGGTGAGGGTACGAATCTCCACGGGGAGATCGTTCCAAAGGGTCGGAGCTACTACTGAGAAGGCTCTCCTTGTAATTGCCAGCCGGCACTGGCTGGCAGATGGAACTCGGAGCACTGGCTGGCAGATGGAATAAGTCCTTATGGCCTTCTGGAATGAGGGTTTAGGACAAATATGTCTTACCAGTGGTGTGTTGCGCAGTATGGAAGCTATTGCTGAAAATATCTGCCATCAGACCATCCTATTTATTTCTGTGTGCCTATTGCGCCAATCTTTAAGACTCTGAGAAATGAACATCCAACTGTTCAGTTTAAAAAAAAGCAAGGCCACAAATACAACAATAATAAAAGTAAATGCATCCCAACCAACTTCACAACGTATCCCCACCAAACCTTGGAGCTATATTTATTATCTCTATCCTCAGAAGACCATCCACACCCTAAAGGACCTCCAGAAAATCTAGTTTTAGTAGACCTCCAAAATGCTAGCAGGGGAAGGTACTACTTTTCTCTCCTCAAGTAATCTACTTCAGAGGGGATAAGATCCTGGGAAGAGATGCTCTCAGGATCCCTGCTCTCAAGATTACCTGGGGGGGGGGGACTTTGCAGCAAGCCCTCCAGGTTGGTCTTGCTGAATGAACAGAGTTTACATAGAAAAGCTAGACCTGTTAAATATTCAGGTTCTTATTCATGTAGCCTCATACCACACTTGGGGTAGCGCCCTCAGCAGATTTCTCCTAGATCCGTGGTGGTGAACCGATGGCACGAGTGCCCAAAGTGGCATGCGGAGCCCAGTCACCTGTCATGTGTGGCGTCGCCCGTTCCTCTTCCGTGTTTCTGGGCCGCATGCGCGCACGATGATCAGCTGGCCCACATGCTTGCAGCAGTGCCGAAAACTGGAAGAACTGGTCTTCCGTTTTCTGGCACGAGCATTTGCCCCAGCCAGTAACCGGAAGTCTAGCTGGCCAGCACACATGCCCCCGCCAGAAACTGGAAGTGCATTTTCCGGCACACGCATGCCCCCTGGGCAGCTCCTCTTCCGGGTCGCATCCCAGATGAGCATGCATGTGCGCTCCCTTTTCGGCATCACTGTCCTGGATGATTAAGTTGGATGGGCAGAATCATGTTTGATAAGGTAGCTCCTGACACATCCCCATGTTGCATCAGAGAGGGCTTTATAGATAACGATCAGCACTTTGTCTTCAAAGGAAGCCACACCCTGAGCATGCAGTACTCTACAATAGTAGTGACCAGGATGTCAGTCAACATCGGCAAAGTCACCGGGTCCAGCGTGTGCCCACTTATGTATGTCAGGGCCACCGTACTTCAGACGAGCCTGTGGTGATTCCGTATCCCAGCTGATATTTTTAATTTTATGCACAGGCATCTGCAACAGCCTGCCTCCAGGGCTGCGTTTCCCAGTAACTGCAATGGTTTTGCGTACAGTAATGTCCACCCTTCCTTCCCAAGCTGTATATCACGGCTGCTGCGCTACTGAAACCCAAAAGGATCGATGTCCAACAGGGCTCCCACAGTGCCCAAACTAAATCTCAATAATATGTGCCAGATTTGTGCATTCATCTAACTCCATGTCAAGTCTTATTCCACACAGGCCTGATGATTATTGGCAGCAGCTTGAGACAAGGAACTATTGACTATTCAGCCACCCAGGATTGAAGCAGCTGGCCTAGAAGGACCTGCACTGGTGTGGAGGTTCTCCTTCTTCTGCATTAACTTACTCAGTGCCACTGCTGTACCTTAGGTTCTTAGGTTAGGTTCTTAGGTTCATTTTATTTATATGCTGCCCTATTCCCTGAGGGACTCAGGGCGGCTCACAAACCCAAAGGGAGGGGGAAAGTAAACACAAAGAAACTACAACAGAAAAGGTACAGGGGAATTTAAAAAACAGCCAACAGTCACACGATTCGAGAGGGGAGGGGAACTCATCAACCCCAGGCCTGCCGACACAGCCAGGTTTTAACGGCTTTTCGGAAAGCCTGGAGAGAAGTGAGGGTTCGAATCTCTGTGGGGAGCTCGTTCCAAAGGGCCGGAGCCGCCACAGAGAAGGCCCTCCCCCGGGTAGTAGCCAGATGACATTGGCTGGTAGACGGAACCCGGAGGAGGCCTACTCTGTGTGATCTAATGGGTCTTTGGGAGGTAATTGGCAGCAGGCGGTCTCTCAAGTACCCAGGTCCAATACCATGAAGGGCTTTATAAGTGACGACTAGCACCTTGAAGCGCATCCGGAGACCAATCGGTAACCAGTGCAGCTCGCGGAGGACAGGTGCAACGTGAGTGTACCGAGGTGCACCCACAATCGCTCGCGCGGCTGCATTCTGGACGAGCTGAAGTCTCCGAATGCTCTTCAAGGGCTGCCCCTTCCCCCTTCTCTGCTTCAACCTGATTCCCATTTATTTCACTTCCAGAGAGCAAATATGAACCCATTTTACTACCTATCCTTGCCATATGCACCTCTTGCCAGTGTCCACCCCTATGTATGGGGCATTCCTGCAGGTCTAGCTGGACATCAAACACTCCTGCTGTCCAGTCAATCTCACCTTTGACACATAAATTAGTATATATGAAATCTATTTCCTAATAAGGAAACACTTAAGACCACTCCCACCCACACTGACAGGGCAAGCCACTAGTATGTATCATGGAAGCAAACCCCGCTCGTTTCTATCACTGATGATGTCGCTTAGCTGGGTAATGTAATGTATGTAAGAAAACAAGGAAGCTCGAAGAGCACTGAAGGCCTCCCACTTTCTAAGTATATTCAGGACTCCTATTCTTACCTATCTACCACATCCACCATCTCCCAGAGCCCCCTTCCCAAGCTATCTATGTACTTCTAATGAATGCTAACTGCTGAGGGCTCTCATATATTTCTAACCTTGTGAACAAGATCCATAAATCCTTGGCAATCTGACTCTGATTCTTCCGGACCCTTCAGCTCCACAGTGGCTTCTATCCACCTTGATCTATTCTCCAGAGATTTTGCTTGTGTGCCAGGATGGTTTTTATCATTTTCTCAGTCATTAGCCTGGGCAAGCCACTCCCTCCCTCCCTACTCAGATATCTGGTTCTATTGCCATTTCTCTCACATACCTGGACATAGACCATGAGTTTATAAGCACAGACCTGAACTTTTAATTTATAGATCAGTGATGGCGAATCTTTTCGGCACCGAGTGCCAAAAAGGTTACACAGAAGGGTCGCATGTGCGCTCGTCGGTACTACGCTCCGGAAAAGCCAAACTTCTGGGTTCTAGCACGCATGTGTGCCTGACACCCAGCTGGCCAGCGTGCATGTACAGGCCGGTTTTCGGCAATGTCGTACGGGCAAAGGTATTGCGTTCCGGAAAAGCCGAACTTCCAGGTTTGGGCGCTCATGCACACCCGACAATCAGTTGGCTGACGCGCCTATGCACATCACTTTTCAGCACTGCTGCATGCACGAAGGACAGCTAATTATCATGTGCACATGTGAGCCAGAAACCCGGAAGGCAAACAGGCAAGGCCACGCGTGCCACAGGTTCGCCATCACGGCTATAGCTCGTTGCCTCACTTGCTTCCATGCTTTGGCCATCGTGTTTGTTACCGATCTTTTGCAGCTATCTGCCTAAAAAAACCACCACAAACCAGGATTCCAGCAATTCAGTCTCAGCTCTTTGGCAGATCTCTATCATTGTCTATTGCAGGGTTTCCCAACCTTGGCAATTTTAGGATGCATGTACTTCAACTCCCAGAATTCCCCAGCTAACCATGCCTTGGTCTGTTCCTACTAATCTGAGCCCCCATTTACTTCAACGTCCAGCCCCTACCCCCAGATGTTTTTCCAGCACAAACATCACCACTTAGCACTTTCATCCTTGCAAGTCTTCCCAGTTTTCCCTCTTGCTCTAACAATCCACTAGCCCAAAGCAACGGGACACAATGGCTAAGATGCTGAGCTTGTTGATCAGAAAGGTTGGCAGCTCAGTGGGTCAAATCCCTAGCGCCGCATAACGGAGTGAACTCCCATTACTTGTCCCAACTTCTGCCAACCTAACAGTTCGAAAGCACGTAAAAATGCAAGTAGAAAAATAGGAACCACCTTTGGTGGGAAGGTAACAGCGTTCCGGCCACATGACCACGGAGATGTCTTCGGACAGTGCTTTGGCTTTGGAATGGAGATGAGCACCGCCCCCTAGAGGCGGGAACGACTAGCATATACCATATTTTTCAGAGTATAAGGTGCACCTTTTTCCTTCAAAAAAAGAGGCTGAAAATCTGGGTGCGTCTTATACACTGAATACAGCATTTTTTGCCTCCTGAAACCCCGCCTCTTCACCAAAATGGCCGTGCATAGCTTGTAGGAGGGTTTCAGAGAGCTCCTGGCGGCTGAGGAGGGCAGAAATGAGCAAAAATTGGGGTTTTTTTGCTCAATTTTGCCCCCCCCCCCAGCCCCCGGAGCACTCTATAAGCTTCTCGATGCCCTTTTTGCGACGAAAAATGATCCGGTTTTTTTGCCGCCCGCCCCCCCCCCCCCCCCCCCCCCGAACATTCTACAAGCCTCTTAAGGGCTATTCATGCCCTTTTTTAAAAAAAAATGGGCCCATTTTTGCAAAAGGGCAAAAACCTTTTTTTTTTAAATTTGCCTCTTCAAAACCTTGGTGTGTCTTATACTCCGAAAAATATGATATGTGTAAGAGGAACCTTAACCTTTACCTTACCCTAAAGCAAAATCCTCAGGCACATAACTAAACAACAGTCTTTTTCTTCTTGGATTTTCCCACTTAACAGTGGCCAGGCTAAATTATCTATCCCAGAAACCATTTTCAAGCATTCTGTTATTGAATCATATATATTATATATAGACCCAAGTGCACATCCCTATATGAGCACACATGAGCGTACTTAACTTCGTGAGCGTGTGTTGAGATTAGCAAGTAGCAAGATAGCTTTTTCTGGGTTATTGGTTTCTGCCTCTGAGTCTTTAAAACAAACTGAGAAAACCAAAAGAACACCCTTGACTTGGGAACTATTGAAGGTAGCTCTTTTTTTCTGAGGACCATTTCCCAGAAATCCAAGGTCCTCTCTGTACTCTTGTTCTCTTTGCATTGTCAAATAAATGTTATTTGAATAGGAGATTAGATTATAGGCTTTCTGGTCTATTATAAGAATGTGATTCTTCTTATATCAGCATGAACTCTTGAGTTCCTGGTAATGTACTTGAGCTAACTTAAAGGTTTAGTTCCTTTGGAGATGTGCTTGAGGCGAGGTGGCATTTAGGGTCTCAGTGCTGGCCTTTTTGTGACCATGTATTTTTGTAATTCTCCATGTTCTCTCTCTGAAGCCAATCCAATGTCTTTGGGTTGAATATTATTAGCCCCAGCCAAGTACAGTATCTTCATGGTAAAGGATATCGTATTTAGTAGCTGAAGGACTACAGTTCTTCAACTCTTAAAAGAGAGTCTTTGAAAGTTGTCCAGTCTCCCTTCATAAGGTATCAGATTTCTGCCATCTTTTCCCTTGTCTTTACCTGATGCCAACATGTTCTTGAGTTTTTCTTTAATCTTCCATTACCTTACAAGCATTTTTAATCTGTCTTCCGAATAAATGAGAAAGAAGTATCTGACTCCTTTCTTCCTTCAATTCTTTTGAAAATAGTAATTTAATCCTGAGCCGTGTAGTTTCTGCTCACAACATACAAAGTCTTAATATCAGCCCACAGTAGCTTCCCGTTTTATAGCAAGAATTTGTAACTGAAATATAAATAATTGCCTTATGGCACATTAGAGCATTGGGTCAGCTAACCTAGTTGTTTATTGGAAAGATGAGAGGTCCTGTATCCCTCCCGATGATGATGGACTCTTGATTTCTGTAATTTCTGGTGTAATCTTGGCCTGAATTTAGAACCCAGCGACAACTAGTGATTAAACATCTGTAAATCTTGCTTTTTCCTAATCAGGGCCTTTACAGTTCATTTCTGGAAATGCTAAGGATTGAGATAGGGACTTTCCATACAAAGTAGGTGACCACAAGCTCATCAGAGCATTCATAGATTGCCTCTGCTTTCCACACACAGGTTTGAATTCTTATATTCCAGTTTAAAAAATATCAGAGTGGTTGAAAAGATATCCAAAAAACTGCTGTCAGTCTGTCAGGACATTATTGGGCTGGATGTACAGGTAGTCCTCGATTGAGGTCCACAATTGCTGCTGTTAAGCGAGACATTTGTTAAGTGAATTTTACAACCCTTCTTGCCACATTTACGTGAATCGCTGCAATTGTTAAGTTAGGAACACTGTTGTTAAATGAATCAGCCTTCCTCGCTGACTTTCCTTGTCAGAAGTTTGCAAAAGAGGAATCATGCTGCAACCGTCACAAATATGAGTCAGTTGCCCAGCGTCTGAATGTTGATCACTGTCTTTGGGGGTGCAGTAACAGTCTTAACTGTGAAATACTTGAATGGTCACTAAACGAATTGTTGTAATTTGAGGACTACCTGTAATGGTATGTGGTACTTGAGTAGGTTCAACAGGGCATCCGCAGCTGTACAGTAGAGTAGGGCATCTCCAATCTTAACAACTTTAAGTCTTGTTGACTTCAACTCCCAGAATTCCCCAGCCACCCATACTGCAGTAATCTATTCTGAATGCACAACGTTGCTAGATTTAATTCATCTCCTTCCCTGTTTTCTCATATTCTACAGAAGAGGCAGTGCGTTTTGTCAGAAACTAGTTGTTTACAAACTCTGTCCTTCAGATTACAGTAACCCCAAGATCCCTCAGCACCAAGATCACTGACAAAACTTTCTGAACCATGTCTGACTCTTCCCTACAGTCTTTCTTTTTGTGCTAACAGCGGAAGAGGGTTCAGTGCCTTCTAGAATAATCTCTGTAAAAGAAAGTATTGCTGTTGTATGATATGATGCGATAATTGAGCACTAGACAGAGGAGCTGGGCTGTTTTGTTCCATGGCAAAATTTTCCCATTTATTTGTATTTCCCTTTTGTCTCCTACCTTCGCAATCTTCCAGCACATAAGAGTCAGGAGGAGTAATAGCTGCTGGCTGAACCTTTTCCAATTTACCATTATCCCCAAGGCACAGAACACAATAGCTTTAAGTCTGGATACCTTTGCTTTCATCTGAGCTGCCATTTGATCCCAAGTCTAAGGAGATACTCAGTCATCCCAGGTCACCGTTGTCCCAAAGGTGCTTTTTCAGGAGGCAACTGGACTTTCTTTGTTTTTCTTTGAAGACGTTTCGCTTCTCATCCAAGAAGCTTCTTAAGCTCTGACTGGATGGTGGGGAACGGAAGGATTTGGAAGGAGAAAATGGAAGGAGGGATTCGTTAGAATGGAAGAAGCTTCTTGAATGAAACGCGAAACATCTTCAAAGAAAAACCCAAAAGCCCAGCTGCCTCTTGAAAAAAGCACCTTTGGGACATTTGATCCCACAACGCATTAATTACCACCACCCAAATATTGGCAAACTTTTTATTAATCTCGATATTGTAAGTTAGAGCAGAGATCCTCAGCCACTAGTTAAATGACGTCAGTTTTCATGTTCTTCGTCATTGGGGGGGGTCTAGGAAAAAATGGACAGCATTGCAGCTGTGGTCTCAGGATGGCACAAGGAATCAACTGCACGTTTTTTGTTCCTTAGGATGCTGACCTACTTCAGTGCATCTTTTTCGAGCAGCTTTGCTCAACATGGTTTGGAAGTATTCCAGATCTTCCTATGCTGCTCTGGCTTTTTTTTTTCCCATTCAAAGCAGATCGAGCCATTTCTTATTCTCGCGCTCTCTTTATCGGTGGTTATGAATTTGGCCCTAATCAATCAGGGGCTTCCAAGTGTTCATTTCCCATCTCCTTGGACTGAATCAAGGATGGAGATAGAGCTGAGTGGAAGAACAGTCTATAGGCAGCAGACCTTCTATCTCACCAGAAGGCTCATAATGATAAGAATTAGTTCATCTGAAATCTCTCTTTGTGTTCTGATCCACCCTTAGCAGAACCAAAAAACCCTTCTTTATTTAGCTACTGTGAATTCATGGCATTCACACACAGAAAAGTCCAGGCAATAATCCTTCCAAGGGTTAATTGCAGTAGCAGACCTTATCGGTTCCTTGGATAATTGCCACGCTGAGAACTTCCAGTCTCAAAGCTGTACATTAATTCCTGGCAAGCCGTCTCTGAGGCAGGAACCACGATAACAAATCTTCCGAATTGTTGTCTCCTGCAATCACGACTTCCTTTTTGCTTCTATTTATTCCCCAGCCAGGGAGGGACCATTCAGTGTCCACGTGTGCCTTTCATCCCCAGTCAGCCCCTGTTCCTCAGTTGTTCTCCTCTCCTGACAGCTCTGCGTATACGTGCATCTGTAATAGGCCCCAGCTGTTGGATGGCCCTGGCTCTATCTCTGCTTCCCACGCAGAGCATCCATCCGAGCCTTCCACAGACTCCAGGACTGGCCCACATTCCTCCCCAACCTCCACATCGCCCGAGTCCGCTGCCAGCTCGATGGCGGCCACAACACTTTGATTTGTGCAGTGCTTACCTCTTCCCATATGAAATTTGACACAGTTGTTTCTCAAAAAGTGGGCTATGATTGTTCCATCGTTCTGAAGGGCAGATCATGTGCCTGAGCTTTTCTATTTCGTCGTCCTACTCTGCGAGTCCCTTAAATATCAAGGCAGCTTCCATGTGAACTGATCCTTTATACAACCGCCAACCATGCGTAAGACACAGGTCAGAATCCCAGAGCTTTATAGCACTCACCACATTTGTTAAGTGAATCACTGCAGTTCTTAAATTAGTAGCACGGTGGTGAAGTGAATCTGGCTTCCCCATTGACTCCGCTTGTCAGAAGGTCACAAAAGGGGATCACATGGCTCCAGGACACACAACCGTCGTAAATGTGAAGCAATTGTCAAATATCTGAATGTAAATCACAGGACCTTGGGGATGCTGCAGTGGTCCTAAGTGTGAAAAAGGGTCATAAGTCACTTTTTTCAGTGCAGTCGTAACTTCGAACAGTCACTAAATGAACTGTTGTAAGTCGAGGAATACCTATATTTATCATATTTTGGAACAGAGGGAACTGGGCAGTGTATAATTAAACAATATCTCTGGATTGCTAAAGTCTCTACATTTGGTGCAGAAGATGCCACTGGGAATTCTTAATGAAAATACAACGCCTACATCTTTCTGCCCACTTCCTGTCAATTATAATAGGCTCCCCCTGTTGGAAGGTGCCTTATTAGATACATGGTTGATTTATATTTGATGACAGAGCCAAATGATTTTTCCATATCAGGATAATTGATATAAAACACTCGAATCTTTTACAAGTTCACTGTTTCTTTCACCATGAACTACACATTTGGAAATATTGTTCTAAGAAAAAAGTTAATCTCAAGGATATTCAGGAAACCCTTTTATATAACATTTATATCTCAACCAATTTTACTTTGGTCTTCTCTTCTCCTTCTTTATAGTTTATACAGGGCAGGTTTTTTTTAAAAGGCATCACTCTCTGCTTCTATTCCAAATTGATTTTACTCATTTGTTAGTTGCGAAGTTGTGTTCAACCCATCATGACCTCAGGGATAACATTTCTCCAGGCCTTCCTGTCCTCCATCATCCTTTGGAGTCCATTTAAGCTCATGCCGACTGCTTCGGTCACTCCATCCAGCTACCTCATTCTCTGTCGTCCCTTTCTTCTTTTGCCCTCAATCTTTCCCAGCATCAAGCTCTTATCCAGTGAATCCTTCCTTCTCATTAGGGGCCAAAGTATTTGAGTTTCCTCTTCAGGATCTGGCCTTCTAAAGAGCAGGCAGGGTTGATCTCCTCTAGGACTGACCAGTTTGATCCCCTTGCAGTCCTAGGGATTTGCAGGAGTCTTCTCCAGCACCATAGTTCAAAGGCCTCCATTCTTTGGCACTCAGCCTTTCTTATGGTCCAACCTTCACAGCCATACATTGCAACTGGGAAAATCATAGCCTTGACTATACGCACTTTTGTTGGCAGGGTTTTTAGTATGCTGTCTAGATTTGTTATAGCTTTCCTCCCCAGGAGCAAGCATCTTCTAATTTCTTGGCTGCAGTCCTCATCTGCGGTGATCTTGGAGCCCAGGAAAATAAAATCTATCACTACCCCCATTTCTTCCCCAACTATTTGCCAGAAATTGAGAGAGCTGGATGCTACGATCTTAGTTTTCTTTATGTTGAGTTTCAAGCCAACTTTTGCACTCTCGTCCTTCACCCGCATCAAGAAGCTCTTTAGTTCCTCTTCACTTTCTGTCATGAGAGTGGTATCATCTGCATATCTGAGGCTGTGGATATTTCTGAGGTTCATACTGCTTCATAAAAACAGGCATTCAGCAAATCACTTTGCACCAGAGAAATAACAGAGCATTTGCTGCTCTTTTTGGAGAAGCCGGAAGAATAAAAGGCAAATGAAGAGAGCATACTGCTAATCATTGTTAGAGATGACTACATCTTTTGAGTTATTTTATTTTCAATGGTAGAAGACCTTTGATTCCACTGAGTGACACCCATAGAAACAAGCTGGGAAAGCCATTACTTTTCCCGGCTTTCGTGGCATCTCCTCCTATTTTTGTAAGAACGGATCTCTTCTGTTTGCTTGGTAGCAGATACGCGGTTGGTTTAGACCTCAGGAAGAGCTTCTAATCCCTGTTTGATCATGAAGTTTACTGGAGGATTCTCTAGCTTCTTTTTGCTAAACCTTCCTTAAGAATCTTAATTCACGTCACTCCGCTCCTTGGGTGAAAGAGCAGGACAGGAGATTATTTTTCTGAGAACCAAAGTATTCCACATTAGCAATCTGGGATACTGCTTAACTAGTGAAAGTTCATGCCCCCCCAACAGGTCTTCTGAATAACCATAGCAAGTTTAGTTCCTTTGGGAAGGCGATCAGGTACTTTTTGCAAGCCTCTGAAATTTACACCGCAGCTGATTTAAGGCACCCAATAACTCACAGATCAACGTCGTCAAATTTGATTATCTTTTTAGTTTAGTTTAGTTTAGTTTAGTTTATTTATTTGTATGCCGCCCTTTTCCCTGGGGGGACTCAGGGCGGCTCACAATCAAAAGGAAGGGGGGGGGGACAGACTTTTACATATAAGACAGTACATGATTAAAACGCAACATTCATACCATTCAGGCGGGTTACAATCTTTAGCCCCAGGCCTGACGGGATAGCCAGATTCTAAGGGCTGTGCGGAAGGTCTGGAGGGTGGTGAGGGTACGAAGCTCCACGGGGAGATCGTTCCATTGGGTCGGGGCTACCACCGAGAAGGCTCTCCTCCGCGTGGTGGCCAGTCGGCATTGGCCAGCAGATGGAACTCGGAGGAGGCCTAAACGATGAGATCTAATGGGTCGTATGGAGGTGATCGGCAGTAGGCGGTCTCTCAAGCTTTTTGAAAGCTTTGCAACTAAATTCCTTCCCCCCCCCCTCCCCACCTCCAGTTCATCCTGCACATTGTCATTGGAGCTGACAGTAAGAAATGGAGATATCTCCATATTTACTTTAATTTTTTTTTTTTTTCCTCCTATAGGGGCTCTACCTCGGCAGGGGAGGGCTTGGGTGTTGCAGGGAAGAACAAAGAGGATACCTTTGCTACGTTCCGTCAGAGAATGATCCAGATGTACTATATGAAAAGAGCCAATAAATAGGTAGGTGTGCAAAATGGAGCCAGTCGTTTTCATTTTAAATTGTTGCAAGAGTAAAAAGAAAAAAAAAAAAGAATCTACAGAGATTCTCTATTGTTCACATTGTTGGTTCTTTATTGAAAATCCAGAGTGGCATTACTGATATTATATTCTGATAGCTAGGATGCCTTTATTGCTGTTCGGTCTTGCCAGAAATTGATTTCAATTTTGGATCTTTCCCGGTTCCCTCCCAGCATGCAAAAAAGCTGTCAAATTAAACATCTCCAGTATCCTAAGAGGGGCGCGGTGGCTCAGTGGCTAAGATGCTGAGCTTGTCGATCAGAAAGTTCGGCGGTTCGAATCCCTAGTGCCGTGTAATGGAGTGAGATCCCGTTACTTGCCCCAGCTTCTGCCAACCTAGTAGTTCGAAAGCATGTAAAAATGCAAATAGGAACCACCTTTGGTGGGAAGGTAACAGCATTCCATGGGAAGGTAACAGCATTCCGTGCGCCTTCGGTGTTTAGTCATGTCGGTCACATGACCACGGAGACATCTTTCGACAGTGCTGGCTCTTCAGCTTTGAAACAGAGATGAGCAGCGCCCCCTAGAGTCGGGAACAACAAGCACATATGTGCGAGAGGAACCTGTATCTTCACCTTTAGTATCCTAAGAGAAGATACCTGGTCTTCAGAAACAGGAGCAGTCCTCCTTTTAATCAAAAGTCATCTATGCCTTAGCAGCCATTTATAACAATCTCCACAGTCAAATCCCCTTCCAATGTTTGAAGCTGTAATTCCTAGCAACCTCAATCAACCTAGCTAATGTCCATGTGGGGTAAGTTATGGTCAGGAGTTTTGGCCAATACTTCTTGTTGGGACCTACCATATTTTTCGGAGTATAAGATGCACCTTTTTCCCTCAAAAAAGAGGGTGAAAATCTGGGGGTGTCTTATATACTGAATACCCCATCTTTGGTCTCCCAAAACCCCGCCCCCTTTGCAAAAATGGCTGGGCATAGCCTTTAGGAGGCTTCCAGAGTGCTCCTGGGGACTGGGGAAGGCAAAAATGAGCGAAAAATGGGCCATTTTTTTGCTCATGTTTGCCCTCCCCCCCCCTCCAGTCCCCAGCAGCACTCTACAAGCTGCCTAAAGGCTATGCATGCCCTTTTTTGACAAAAAAGGCCTGTTTTTGCAAAAAATGGGCTGTTTTGGGGAGGTCTGCAGAGTGCAAAAACCTTTGCAAAAAATAGCCTCTTCAAAATCTTGGTGCATCTTATACTCCGAAAAATACGGTAATAGGAGAAGCCCACAATATGTATTTTGAACAAGGTAGACTGGATTAAACCTGGTCTGAATAGGTGAAATTCCTCAATTTTTTTTCTTTAAGATCAGCATGACAATTTTACCATTTTTAATATGAACTCCTGGCATGCATCGCCTCTGGGAGTATATATTACATTTGGCAAATTCTGCCTATTTTCATCAATTCTGGGGTCCGGGAAGTTGCTAATGAAAAATTCTGCAGCAGACCAAACCATTTATCTTAGCATAAATTTCGTGAACTTGTTTTGGGAACTTTTACCAACAATGTCTCTCAGGCCTCCTCCCCAAATATGTGCAGTATTTAAGCCAGCCTGAATGTCTTTTGTTCACATGCTTAGATTGTCTTTTTTTAATTTCCATGATGGTGCCTGGATATTCTCAGGAAGCTTTCTTTGTAGGAGATAAAGCTGTTTGGAATTTGCATGCCTATTTTATATCCTGTTAAATAAATATGATTACAGTTTGTTGAAGGTGCAATTGTACCTCCTCAAGATAACATCTCTTTTTTCCTTAAGTCTACCAAAGCAGCCATAAATATGACAAAGACTTACGTTAATCAAATAACATCTTGTACCGTAAAGACTCTTTATGTGTAAAATCCAACTTAAAAACTGATTATCCACAGCATCCTTATTTGAATTTAGAATTCTTGCAGATTAATCATACCTCTTAATTCATATTATCTGAAGTTCCAGGTAGCATGTTTGCCATCAAATTTGTCCAGTCTTTCAGTTTTTCTATGATTGTCTCCAGAAGATGTCTTCATCTTGTTGGTATTACCTTTTTTTTCCCTCGTATTTCAATTCTCACAGCCATGGAGTTTCTTTTCCCACCACATTCCATTTTGGGGTGGGGTTTGAAATATGCATGATTCCCCACACTTGTTTTCATTAAAAAAAAAAAAAACTTGTGATAGCATATATTGCAGCACCTTGTTTGGTATTCTCCTAGCTGTTTCTTGAGACAAACTTTAGAGCTCCAGGAAATGCCAAATAAAATCATGGCGCAGAATAAAAGCTTTGAAGATCATGCTAGCCAGCAACTAATGACCTGTTCCATCACTTTCTAAGATGTTCAGAAGCCATTGATACAAACCAGATGCTTCATTGCTTGAATCAAAAGATTTGCAAGTACATTTGAATTCTTGAAGAATTCTAAGTAATTCCCATCCTTCAGGCATTTGGGATCCAATCCTAGCAAATGGACACTGCCTTGAAGCCTAGACACCATCCTGATATCTTTTTTCTGTTCTAGCTCTTTATTTTTAGGGCTGTTGGTTTTTCTTCCCTGTACCTAGCAGATCATTGCCTATGTTTGCCTGCTATCAAAACAACCAGTTTGATCTGGAAGCTTGAAATACTCTATAGATGTGCAACTTCTATTGGGTTAAACCATCAATGTTTTGTTTAATGGTCAACTTTCCTATTCTTCCAAGTTGCTTAGAAGCATTTTCTCTCTCAACTTCAGAATTTGACACCATTGAGATGAATTTACACTCGGGGGGGAGGGCACTTTCTCAATCCAGTTTTTCTGTGCCCTTTGTGGGCCAAAACTGAGCTGTCATTTCTTGGGGGGTGGGGGGGTGGAGGCATCAACTGAAGGCTTTATAAATCTCCAGACAGAGGAAGTGATGGTTTCTTTGAACTCAGTTTTGATGGAGGTTGACCCTGCTGATTTCAGCTCGCTTCAGAGCTGCCTGAGTATATAATGAACGCTTGAACATCTTAAAATATGAACTCTCTTACTTGGGGTGACAACAAGGAGGATAGCATTTACCTCCAACCCTCCCAGATTATTGCACTTCTAATCAGTCTTCCTTGGTATGAAGATTTGATATGGGACCAAAATGATGCAACAGCAACACTGGTGCTTTTAAAGTGTTGCTTTTCAATCGATCCTATGTTGGATATTTGGGTTTCTTGCAAAGCTTCGTGGTTGTTGTTTTTTTGTTTGTTTGTTTTGTTTTCAAACCTGCTTTTTAGCAGGCAACATCCGCCAGCAAAACACTTGAATGCATTTGCAAAAAATAAAAACGGTTTAAAAAAAAAATCCAGTTTCGATCTGTGTCAGTTCACTACCTTTTCTATTATTCTAGTTTTCCAGGCTCTCTGATACGAAGATCAGAAGCATCCAAGAACCTTTTTCACTCCCGTCACTAGGGTGTATCTCTCTTCTGTGTCAATTTTGGTTTGGAATGTTGCGTTTTTGAAGTCCTCAGTCAGATATTTTTTTTTCCCTTTCTTCTTGTGAAACTTATCAGTATTGACCAGTAATGAATAGCAAATTGTTAGCCAACGATTGATCTTAACATTTCTTTTCAAACTATCTTAATGGCATGTAATCTTTTTATCAAGGTCTACAATAAAAAATAAATACAGTAGAAAAAACCAGCTTGATTGCCTCTTGATTTATTCTACAAATGTGGGACACCTACTGCAAATAAGTGCTTTTCTTATGAAGGGAAAGTATGTTTGGGGTGGAAAGTGGGTTGCATTTACTGTTTAAGAAGACAGAGCAGCAAAGAAATGAATCCGTTGGGTTTTCTTAGACGAAGCCAATCTGACCTTGTGTGGTACTAAGGATGTCTTTGAAGAGCATGCCTCAGATCCTTCTACCAGAGAAGGAATATAATCCTGCAGTTTTTCTTTCTTTCTGGATATCTATTTCAGACTTAGCACGTGCTCTATTAATATTGACAGTAGCTAAACAAATAGATTGAGTAGTTCACACTTGTGTGGCTTTCCTCAAAAAAACTCACATTTATTACTTTGATGGATTAGTTCATAAAGTTTCTCAGAGAACCGGTTTGCACAACCAATCTTAGAAATGCCATGCATAGGAGGCAGATGATTAAGTGCAGTAATTAATGACACTGGAGGACTAGATTTGTAAACATACATGGTACACCCGTATATCACTGCTGCTGCCAGAGGCCGCTCTAATTGTGTCTAGTGGGCTGGGGGTGCAGTGAATAACCTGAACAGCTCGGTCCTTAAACTCAGTAACGCGCTACGTTATCTGGGTGGTTAATTTGTGACTCGGTGTCAACTGGGTTAATCCTAACCGTGGTTAAGCATATTCATCTCTCATACAACTAGCATGTTAAGTGGCTCAAGCTGACTTAGGGGATCATCTGAACTTGGAGCTTGGTTTGTTTCTCTTGCAACATGATGACCATATATGCACAGGTAAAGTATATGTGGTACTTCGCTCACTAGTATTAACTGTGAGAGGGATCTTCGAGTCTTAGTGGACAACCATTTAAATGTGACCCAGTGGCTGCCAAAAAAGCCAACACAATCCTCGGCTGCATAAACAGGGATAGAATCAAGATCATGTGAAATGTTAATACTACTTTATAAGGCCTTAATAAGGCCACACTTGGAATACTGCATCCAGTTTTGGTGGCCACGATATAAAAAAAAATGTTGAGACTCTAGAAAGAGTGCAGAGAAGAGCAACAAAGATGATTAGGGGACTGGAGGCTGAAACATATGAAGAACTGTTGCAGGAACTGGGCATGTCTAGTTTAATGAAAAGAAGGACCAGGGGAGACATGATAGCAGTCTTCCAATATCTCAGGGGCTGCCACAAAGAAGAGGGAGTCAATCTATTCTCCAAAGGACCTGAGGGCAGGACAAGAAGCAATGGGTGGAAACTAATCAAGGAGAGAAGCAACTTAGAACTAAGGAGAAATTTCCTGACAGTTACAAAAATTAACCAATGGAACCACTTGCCTCCAGAAGTTGTGAATGCCCCAACACTGGAAGTTTTTAAGAAGATGTTGGATAACCATTTGTCTGAAGTGGTGTAGGGTTTCCTGCGTAAGCAGGGGGTTGGACTAGAAGACCTCCAAGATCCCTTCCAACTCTGTTATTCTATATACAGGGTGGGGCATAACCTTTTCCTAGGGGGTCACAGCAAGATCGACAGCAGTTTACAACTTCCGCGACACCTCATTTTAAAGCCCATAAAAAACTGAATTGAATGAGCTATTAAATGTTAAATTTGCTTTAAGAATGGCTGGAAAATTCGATTCGGAAGAACAAAGGATCATTGACAGAATAAAATGCATTGCCTTTCGAGAGGCTCGCGATGCTGGAGCCAGATCTCAATTCGCCAGATCTCAATCCGGCAGAGAACATTGGGGCCATAATTAAGGATGAAGTGGAAGCTCTGATGATTCAGGAGCAAGGTCAAAATCGATATTCGGTTGAAACTTTGAGAATGAATTTGGAAACTGTGTTGAAAAATCTGGAAAATCGAACGGAACTGTTTGAAGATTTGTTGTGTTCTTATCCACCTCGTTTGAATGCTGTTCGAAGGGCTAATGGTGGTCATACTGACTATTAAATCGTGTCAATAAACTCAGTTTTTGATGGGCTTTCGAATGGTGTATGAATTATTTGTGTTGTTATTACAAGTGTTGCTGTGACCCCCTAGGAAAAGGTTATGCCCCGCCCTGTATAGATTAATAGGGTTGTAAGAGTAAAAACAAGCACGTATAGCAGAAGCATGGAAATGTTATACATTCCTATCCTGACCACTGCCTTTATGTTCTTGTTTTGGGCCTTTCTGTGAAATACTGCTCTCCTAGATTAAGAAAGGCCTGCTGAGACAAGGTAAGATTTATGTGCTTAATCGGAGTCACCTTGGAACAGAGTGTTCACTTGTGTGTTTTAAATTCAGAATATCCAGCACTTCTACTGCATTATATGTGCCATCTGATATACATGAGAACTGACTGCAGCATGTTGCTAGAGGTACAGATACACAATGTTTTAGAACCAACGCGCTTCCAATCAAGGAAATAAGACAGAAATTGCCACCTTCTTTTACCCAACTGCCTTTTTCTGATTTTTTAAAGTGGAACAAATCCCTTAATTATTGACTTTAGTTTCTTGATCTTCTGAACAAAATTACCTTTCCAAGAGAGAGGGGTGTGTGTGTGTGTGTGTGTGTGTGTTGCATTTGTGCTGGTAAATAAATAAAGGGAGACTAGTATAGATCTATTTCAAGCTATTTAGCTCTCATCAGCTAGCCATACCCTTACTGGGATTTGAACCTGTGTTGTATTACATATTAGGCAGTTATGTTAGCCACTAAGCCACAGGCTCTCCTACTTTATCAGCTAGGCTAATATATATATATTGGACCTTAAGAGTTGCCTGGATTAATACTGGAACTTGCTTATCACATACAACAGTGAGTCTTAGAATTGTGGGTTCTAAGGACCACCCTGCATATCTTCCTCATCTGCCTCAGAACCGCTTCCAGGTCAGTGGACAATTTTGCAAAACTGATTTCACTTTCTACATCTTTCAGTTACTTCTGCTATGGAAACTCGGAACATGTTTGGGTGGGGGGGGAAGAAGAGGAAGAAGTATTGGATATGTTCACAGCCTGGAGTTATTTGTAAAAATAATAAAAGCGGGGAATGAGTGAATGAATAAATGAATGTTTCCTGTCAATGGGTTCTTTTGCGTAAGGGGCAGATACCTGTGTGGGTTCAATCAATAGGAGCAAGATGGACTCATAAATATTACCATATTTTGACCAAAGACAAGTAACAAACATTTCAAATCCAAAGAGCTGATGCTTTCCCAAATATCCAGACAGTTGAAAATCAATAATTGCTTGACTTGTATACACTCAGAAGAAGGTATTATATGTGGATGAACCATCACTCTGGCCTTGGTTGTTCACCTCAAAAAGCCCAATCTATGCAGTCCAACGAGACATGAATCTGAATTCCTCCAAACGCAGTTGAAATGTAATGAGCTCTCGTGGTGCAGTGGTTAGAATGCAGTATTGCAAGCTAACTCTGCCCACAGCCTGGAGTTTGATCACGATGGGCTTGAGGTTAATTCAACCTTACATCCTTCCAAGGTCAATAAAATGAAATTCCAGATGTTGGGGGCGATATGATAACATTGTAAGCTGTCTATAGAGTGCTGTAAAGCTCTTATGGAGTAGTATATAAGTCTTAAGTGCTATTGCTATATAATAAAGGTCCATTTAGTTCTATACTTTCCCTGAGAACCATCACTCTTCTAGCCCAACTCATCTCACAGGGCAGTGGTTGTAGGGAAAATACAAGAAGCACTACTGTATATGCCGGATTTTGTGTTAATCGAAATAAAGCTAAGATATAAGTCGGACAAATAAGCACAGCATCCCATTCATGTTCCCCAACAAATGAAATTCAGAGATGAGATACTGTTCAACTAGTCTATCATTGCTGTGATTTCACTGATTCTATTTTGAAATATCTAAATTATGACAATCTTGTTGCCAAAGTTTGTGGGCCAACCAGTACATTTGTGGGTGCAACTGAGTCAGTGGTGGGTTCCGAATTCCGTTCCACCCGGTACGGTTGGAACGAACCCGGCAGCGTCCACATGGACACATGCAGCACGCGCACGTGTGCATGTGTCTTAGCGCCACATGGGCAGAAGCACTGAAGACTTAAAAGACCGGTAAGGAGTTCGGGCGGGCAGGTGGGCCCTCCAGAGCACCATAACGGAACAGTATCCAGTGCTCCAGGCAGGCTCCGGTACGCCAGTACTGGGGCATACCGTCTGCAACCCACCACTGAACTGAGTGAACCCAAAGTGTGTCGAGGAAAGGCTCTCAACCTGACAACCACACATGTTTTTAATATTCCTTGAGCTTAATAGTTCAATCATCCCACAGGCCTTTTGTTCAACCTTGGGGAAGCAAGAGAACTGGATATCCTTCATCAAGGAACTTTACAGAACATTGTTTTACCTCAGTTCAAAATTGAAGAATATACAAATACCAAAGGCTTTTCCCCATTAATAGCATATTTGCCCCAAGGTCTCAAAATATATTAGTGACTAGCTGATAACCTGGTGTTGGTGGGTATTTAGGGGGAAAAATGTCCAGACCACACATAATTTCTAATGTTGGATTTTCCCCCTTATTAGTACCCCTTCTGGAGTACTGTGAAGCCATTACCATGGCAACTCCACCACTGTAAAGCCATTTTACAGCAGTACAGTAGAAGCCATTTTAAGGCACAACAGAGTGTATCTTAACATAACACCCCCCCCCCCAAGGGTTATTAGAGGTGTCTACTCCCACAGTATTTTTTTTTCCAGAGAGTAAGTCACCTGTGTACCAGGTTGGGTTGAAATTCCTCGAGGCGTTCCAGAGTTAATACTGTTACACACAGACAGACAGACAGATTATGTGCCACCTGGTCTCTGAGAAGCAACATTGCTGGAGAGAAGCCCACAACAACAAAGTACTTCCCATGGTACAACTGTCTTTTACATAAGACCTAGAAGCTAAAGACACTATGATATTTAATCTAGTTTTAGCCTGTTTCAGCAAAGGGTTTCTTTTTCCAAAATAACTGAAGAGAGGCAATGCCAAACTTGCAGTTGTGTATTTACTTATTGTCACCATCATTTCCTTTTGCAAATATTATCAACCCTACATTCCTTAAATATTTGCTCAGGGAATTCTTTCCCCTCCATAATTTTTCCCTTTTTGATATAATTTATATAAACAATAAAGACCCTGCAGTATTTATGCCATTCTGAACAATGAAAAGAGGAAAATTTCAGGCAAGCGTTTACAGATCTTACCCATTAATTCAGAAGCACTGGAAAATACATTTGGGTACTCTACAATATAATTTCAAGAGTTATGCCAAAATAATCATGATTCTTTTTTAAAATAATAATAAATTGATTCCTACACATTCTTTACTACCTGCATTTTACATTTCAAAACAACTGAACCCAAAGGACAGTAGGGGTTTTCTTCCATTTGGTTGCAGCATCTCTCGCAGGATGCCTTTGAACTGTTGACAATTATTGAATGTGAACAAAATCACAGATGGGACCTTGGAGGTCTTCAAGTCCAACTCCCTGCTCAAGCAGGAGACTCTCTACCATTTCACTGCACTACACACACACCACACCACTGCACACCAGAACAACTAGACACAAGGACAGTTTTTCCCCGAATGCCATCACTCTGCTTAATAAATAATTTGTCATTACGTACTAAGGCTGTATTACTACTATTCTTCTCATCCTTCCTAGTTATAACCATGCTGCTTGTATCTTTAAAATTTATATTGTTTTGTTTCCCAGTATAATTTGATCGCTTATTAGTAACCTATGACTATCACTAAGTGTTGTATCTTATGATTCTTAATGCATATATTCTATTTTATTTTTTCTTTATGTACACTGAGAGCATATGCACCAAAGACAAATTCCTTGTGTGCCCAATCACACTTGGCTAATAAAGAATTCTATTCTATTCGGACAGGTGGCCGTCCAGCCTCTTTTTAAAAGCCTCCATCAATGGGACACTCAAATAAAATAACCCAGTTATTATTATTATTATGATTATTATTTTAAAAAATAATTACTTATTACTTCCTCGTAGTCGCCAACTAGATTATTTTATGGGTTAGGGCCACCTGACCTGACCTGGGTTTCAAAACTCCTGGCGGTCATTAAACAGCAACAGAGAGAGGATTGGACAGCCGCTTGTTTGAAATAGTAGAAAGTCTCCTGTTTGAGCAGGAGGTTGGACTAGAACAGTGGTTCCCAAACTTGGCAACTTTAAGACTTGTGGACTTCAACTCCCAGAATTCAAATTAGGTGTGAGAGAAGTGAACCTGGCCAAAGGAGGACAGAGCTGGCCAAATTCTCCGCCTTCCTCTTTCACCTTTTCCAACAGGTGAACATCCTGTCCGTAGCCCAGAGATGTAATGCAGTGGTTCCCAAACTTGGCAACTTTAAGACTTGTGGACTTCAACTCTGGCTGGAGAATTCTGGGAGTTGAAGTCCACAAGTCTTAAAGTTGCCAAGTTTGGGAACCACTGGACTAGAAGACCTCCAAGGTCCCTTCCAGCTCTGTGACTGTGTGAACAAAACTCTCATTCCCACTTCGTGAAGAAAATAAAGCCAAAGGCTCGATTGCCCAGAGAATGAAGGTCACGTGTTCTTCGGGAGACCCCCCCTTTCTCCCCTGCGCCGACAGGACGCTGGCTGGGCGTGGCTAAGATAAAGGGGAGGGGCGTGCGGAGGTATTTAAACTCAACGGTCTCTTTCGAGGTGGGGGGGCTGCGCGAGCGAGCGGGCGGAAGAAAGCTGAGGGAAAGTTAGCGCCTGACGGGGCGAAATAAATGCGCGGGTTCTCTGGGGTGCTGTAACCGGGGAGAGGAAGGCTGAGAGATTGGCTTCTGACAGAGGGAAGACATAAGTGCCTGTGTGTGCGTGTCCTCTGAGATGCATATGGATATGAAGAGGAGATGTCTTAAAAGCATGAAAACTTGGTGGGTGACTTTCGCCCAGTCGCTCTCTTGTCAGCCCAACTAGCCCCACAGTGAGGGAAATAGGAGAAAGGAGTATGAGGAACGTTTGCCGTCTTGGGTTACTTAAAAAGTAATAACGGCGGGATAACAAAAAAATCGTCCCCCATTTCATTAAGCATTTAGAGGGTATGAGGGAGCGTTGACTTGGTTCATTATGGCGGGATCCACGTTGTGAGGCGTGGCTGCTTTTTGACCTGAGAAGCCTGTCATAAAAGACTATTTGGGAAGGAAGCTGAGAGGAGAAAAACGGGGAAAGTGGAATAGGAGGGTGGGTGAATTAAGGAATGGCTGGTGGGGAACCTTAGCAGGGGAAAAGAAGAGTTAGGTAGAGGGTGAAGTCTGAGAGGATAGGATAGGATATAGAATAGAATTGGCCAAGTGTGATTGGACACACAAGGAATATCTCTTTGGTGTATATGCTCTCTGAACATAAAGAAAAATAAAATAGAATACATTCATCAAGAATCATAAGATACAACACTTAGTGATAGTCATAGGTTACTAATAAGCAATCAAATTATACTAGGAAACAAAACAATATAAATTTTAAGGATACAAGCAACATGGTTATTTATAGTCATAACTAGGAAGGAAGAGAAGAATAATAGTAATACAGTCTTGGTAGGTAAAATGTCTGTGAATTTAGGAATCACTGGTGGGGGGACCTTACAAGGGGAAAAGAAGAGAGTTAGGTGGAGGGTGAAGTCTGAGAGGACTTAAGGTCAGTATAGAGAAAAGGGTGAGAGGAAATCCCAAAGGTGTTTTTTCAAGAGGCGACTGGATGGTGGGGAATGGAAGGATCCAGTCAGAGCTGAAGAAGCTTCTTGGATGAGAAGCCAAACTTCTTAAAAACAAAACAAAAAACAGAACGTCCAGTGGCCTCTTAAAAAAGCATCTTTGGGACAACCATGACCTGGAGGAGTGAGAATCTCCATAGACATTCAGTGAGAGGAAGGGTGGAGGAAGAAGAGAAAATAAGAATACAAGTGCCAATTCAGGGAGTGTTACTATCCCTCTAAGAACATGATATCACAGGAATGTTTAAATTGAATTTATATGCTGCTTCTCTCACTTATAAGGTGGGTGGTGGGTGGGTGGGTTTACAGACACTAAAAAGATAAATATAAAAGTTAAAAAATTGAAAGCTATATATATATATGTTAGTAATTGAATACTGGCTGAGGATGATTTTAGTGGTAGTCCTATACCATATATCTGCGAAGTGCCCAGAGTGGAGGAAAATATTTATGGTATCACAGTGCCTCCAATTTGAAGTTTATTTTCTGATATGAAAAATTGAGAGGAGAGTAGAATTGCCTGGAGATACCAGTAGAAGGAGGAAGAGTTTACTGGCAGAGAATTTGGAGTGGTTTACTGTAGAAAATGGGTATTTATTCATTTTCAGGTGGAGAAAGTAAAATCCTGAAAGATAATGAGTTGGAATTGGGAACTAGAATTTAGAAATAGTAGATTCCTCCCTCCCTCCCTCCCTCCCTCCCAATAAAGGAGTTGATCAGCAGATAAAACTTTAACATTTAAATTAATATTGTAGAGCAAACTAGTGACTGTTCCTGTGTTTGTTTCTGTTTTGGACTGTGAAATTCCATGAACTCAGTGCATAGAATGCAACAATCTAGTTGAAATCCATGGGCGCTACAGCTGCTTTTTGTCTACTAATGCTTTGTGGAATAATTCAGCAGGATGCAAGCAATCTTCTAAACATCATACCAAGAAAAACAATGAAATACCAGTGTAAGCATCTTGTTGAATCTATTATTAAAAACTGTACAGAAATATGTGTCCAACAGGACAATTTCTTATTAAATATGGCTCTCATCTCCTATGTATTAGCTATTGAAATTCAATGGAATTGCTTTGTCCAAATATAACCATATAGGGCAGCCTCTTTACGATAAATAAAAATTGAATAGTTATCTTGCATTAATGTATAGTTTGTGAATTTTCAAAAATATCTGGTTTATCCCTATCAAAATCTGGGCTAGACTGATTTTTGAGCCAACTATAATATAATGCATATATCAAGAGCTCCTGAAACTTTATAAAAAGACTTATCCAACTTTCCTCAAGAGGAAGGCTGAACTTCTTTCAAGATTATATTTTTATGCAAAACTTTGAGGTTTAGCCAATAAAATACCAGTAATTAAAGTATGTGGTATCAATTTTCTTTTTGTACATTTATAAGCCAGTTTTCCATTTAAAAGTGCCTGTGGAAGGAAGTCCATACAGTGGAACCTTGGGTCACAAAAGCTTCTGATTACGACCAAATCAGGTGCCGACCAAAAAATCCACAAAATATTCAACTCTGGTCGCAAACACATCCTCGGGTGATGATTAAACACAGCCATGGAAATTTCCCCTTCCATTCCATTTTTTTTGTACGTGCATGCGCAGTCTCATTTCCAGACATGACCAAATCAGATTGCAACCGAAGTCCTGGAACGGAATACGGTTATGACCAGAGGTTCCACTGTATGTGGAAACTGAAACTAGAAACCAGTTTTTTTTTAAGCCATGTAAAGATTTGATTGTATTCAGGATCATATTTAACAACACCAAAGATTTAAAGCATTCCTTTCTTTTTTTTTAAAGCTGAAAATATAAAGGTATTTGAAAAGCAAGGACTGTCCAATTTTTCTACTCTTTTACTGAGTGAAGAAACAAATATTTTATATGCTGGAGTCAAAGATTATATCCTTGTTTTTGACTTAAATGACATTTCTAAAGAAATATCCAGAGTAAGTATTCTAAAATTCTCATGTATCTTTCTCCTGAAAACTTTTGTTTACTTTCAATAAAGTTCTTTATTTTACCTGACACTATTTATCCCTGTAATTTGGTAGTGCCTACTCTAACCAACAGAAATTCCCTGTAATAGCAGAGACCTTTCTTTCCTAATCCCATTGGTAGGAAAGCTTTAGCAAAGTGTAATTTTAAAAAGTGCAAAGCATATCCTCAGTCACTGAGAAGTGGAACCTCTTGAAAATATGAATCTAGTATACTATAAAACTCTTGCCTGATGAAACAGTGCATCATGGGGCAAGAAGAAGAAGAAGATAAATGTGCCTCCCATGGTTTTTATCCCGAAAAGGAATATTGACTGAAAGGGGCCCGGCCTATTCCAGGGTGGGGGAGTAGGATAAGGGACTTGACTGGCACCTGTCACTCCACACCAGCCTTCCCACTAAATATTTAAGCCAAATGAGACATTTAGTCTGATATTGTTGGGTTGAAAACTCAGTATTTCATACTTCTTTTTTAAAAATTTTATTAGTTTTATTACAAAGAAACACAAAAAGAAAAACATCATCTTTCATTACATCTTGTAGAAAGCGTATCCATTGGTCACAAGTACATTTCGTGCATTCTATCCACAATCACATATATTCCATTCAGTTTAAATTGTATATGTTAAAAATTTATATATTTTACTATCACCATACCACAATTTTCATTTATTTATTTATTATTTATTAAACATATTTATATGCCGCCCAATCCCGAAGGACTCCGGGCGGCTTACAAAAAATATAAGAAAAAACACATAACGATAAAGAAAACAATTTAAAAACAACAAACACACTCATATATTCATTCTAGTCGGGATTTAGTTAAGATTTCAAAAACACAGCCACCTGCTGGCATATATTTTTTCTTCCCACAGTTCCAGTCAATCAGCCATATCTTTATAACTTTATAACATATTCTAAGAAAAAAAAAGTCAATTAGTAGGACATCTAACATTTCCTCTCTCTAACATATCTATTATTATTATAGTTAACTAGGGTAGTAAAAAGGTAAAAATAGAAAAAAAAAGATCAGTCCATAGACTACAAGCAGGGAGACAGGAAATGTTGCAATTACTTCAATCCACAAAACATTGTTACTAACTAGAGCAGGAAATCTTCTAGTAGCAGTCCAATAAGTGTCAAATTCGCCGCTTTATTCTTACTTTGAGGACTAGTTTTTATTTTTTTTAAGAAAAAAAGTTTCTTAACATGGATCTTAAAGTAAGAAAAGAAAAAAAAAACCTTACCAGATGGAACGCTTTCGCTTCGTCTCTTCCTTCAGGAGCCGCCTCCGACTATGCCAGCCCAGGGGCTGCCTGTTTGTCTTCAGTTGGAAGCACTACCCTTGGGTCAAACAGGGACTTTGCGATGTCCCTGTGACCAGCAAGGCTTTGGCTTCCCTGTCACTGTCTCTTTGGGACGGTTTAGGTCCTACCGGACCATCCAAGGACAAAAGTTTCATCGACGGACCCGGACTGTCGGGTCCGTGCGATGTGTTGGCGCAACGTTGGCTCCTCCCAATCTGTATTTCATACTTCTTGATGCAACACAAGTGCACCAAGCTGATGACATTAGGTTACTGACTGGAGATCCACAACCTGAACATTCATACCTGGTCATACTTCCTGCTTTGATAGTTCCTATTATCACCTATGTTCTATTGAACAGTTTCCTGGCATCTTTCCACTAAACCTGCTGTTTGTGAGAGAGCCAACGAGCTGTCATATCCTGTGCTGAACTTTGTGTAATTAAAAGTTTTTGGAAGTAATTACGATAATACCACTTCTATTCAAGAAGCAAAGAGATGGGACATGCAAGATTGATGGGAGATTTTTTAATATCGCTGGGAAATACTTCAATCTCACTGGAAATCAAAACTTTTAAAAATGTCTAAAAGTTATTTCAGATATTAAAATATAAGCATTGTTGCTGATGAAGATAAATTGCTGTAGAGCAGGGATTTCAAACTCTGTTTCATTGAGGGCCATATCAGGATTGTGTTTGATACAGTGGGGGGAGGGCTGATGTGTGTGTGTGTGGCCAGGGTTGCCATAGCCAATACAACATCACTCGTGTCAGTGGGCCCTATGGGGGCCTGAATGTTCTTCCAACGAAAAGAGGCTCCCAAGCTCCATTTTCAGCTGTGACGGCCTTCTGCAACCCTCTGAAAACAGAGCTTGGGAGGGCTGCCCGTGAGCCAGGCCCCATGAGCTAAACCTTCACTGTTTCCAGTGGCCCCGCGGGCCAGATCTAAGCACCCTGTGGGCCGGATCCGACCCCCTGGGCCTTGAGTTTGACACCCCTACTATAGCAGGAACTCCCCCCCCAAAAATTTTTTTTGTAAGGAAGAGAGTTCTAAATAGTATTGCAAAGTACAAGAGATTTGCCATTTCACCAACAAAGAATGACATAATATTCAAATTTGTATAGAGATACAAAGGACTTTTCTTTAAGCACAACACTTCAAACAGGAATTTAGAATATCCATTCTATTCCCGGCTAAGTGTTTCTACCTGAAGCATATGTTTCTCTGCTTCAGTTACTTTGAGTTCCAATTCTTTGGGCTTTCACACATTATTCAGAGGTTTTTGGGGAGATTAAAAACCTTACTCTTTCTTAGTTTCTCTTCATCGACTTCTGAAAGGAAGTTCTCTTCATTTTGAGAAGGCCAAAAATCTTTATTAGTAGAGGGAAGGACAGGAGTAATCTGGTTCTGAGACAATGTGAACGAGAGCCATCTCTCACTCATGGAAAGTATAGAGACTGGCAAGCAGACTATATTATAATAATCACAGCCTGATTCAATGCTGGCGAACCACCCAAAAAAATCAAAACTATTTTTTGCATTTCTTTTAGCTTCCATTGGCTGATCCCTGCCACTATAATTTCTGTTCTAAAATGCAATTGGCACCATGTAGCTCATCTCAGTAACTGACAGAGAAGTTATTTTTTAACTAGATTATCTAGCCTAATGACTGCTCTTACTGGCAGTAATTGTCAAGGTTTCATTTGCTATTTGGTCATTTATTGCTAAAATACCAGAAAATGAAGCTGTCTCTGCCCAAACAGGAAATTAGAGGTGAACTGTTTTGTTGGGCATTATATTTCTATTGATTTTGGCTTGGTTCCTTAGTTTTGATTTTAAATGGTTTCGACCTAAGGCCCTTCATTATTTGCAAATTACTATCTCAGGCTTCTGGCAAAAATCTCCTACCGTCTCTCATTGAGGGGGAATGAAGGAGCAGGCAGAAAAAGATAATCTTACCTATTTGTTCTTGCCAATTGCCAATATGCATCTCCCGAGCTCTTGGAACTCCTACAGTACTACTACTGGGGGGGAAAGCATGGCCACATGAGACTCCACCCCTCCTGGGTTTATAGGATATTGTTTTTCCCCTTTCCCATCTCTTGGCAATTGTCAGAAAGAGAACTAGAGGCTGATACAGAAATTGGAGCAGAGAGGCACAGCTGAGAGATAAAACTACCATAGATTAAAAAAATTGTTTGCCTCAGAAAAATACTCATCCCAGCCATTTCTAGTCTAAGATCATTGGGCCTGATATCCTGGCCCTAAAATCTTAATACTTGGATTTTATGTATTAATCATCCTATATACCATAGGGTATGCCTAACTGAAGGAACTGGCTAGAAGCAATAGCATTGGCTCAGCACATTTATAGAAGATTTTAATATGTTCATTTGCCTGTTTTGATTCCTAGGTATCCTGGTTTGCTTCAGAGGATAGTAAGCTTCAATGTCTTCGCAAAGGAAAAAGCAAGGTGTGCTTTGGTGTAAATATTAAATTGATTCTGGGATAGAGTGTGGTTAAGGTGACCAGATTTTCAGATTGGTAAAGAGGGACACCTTTGACCGGGGGGTCGGGGCTTGATTAAAAATTTTATACGGAGCAACAAAATTTTTCATACAACGCAAAAATAGTATTGTAATATATTTTTTATTTCAACATAACTACAATTTACAAATATAAATTGTAACTGTTGCCAAACATCAAAATTTTGATCACGTGACCATGAGGATTCTGCAACGGTTGCTAAGTGTGAAAATGGTCGCTAAGTGTGAAAAATGGTAATCAGTCACTTTTTTCAATGCCATTGTAACTTTGGTCACTATACCAACTTTCTTGCCACAGTTCTTAAGTGAATAACTGCAGCTGATAAATTAGTAACATAAGTGAATCTGGTTTCCCCATTTGACTTTGTCAAAAGGTGATTATATGACCCAAGAACACTGAAACCATCATAAATACGAATCCGTTGCCAAACATCAAAATGTTGATCACATGACCATGAGGATGCTGCAACGGTCGCTAAGTGTGAAAATGGTCGCTAAGTGTGAAAAATGGTCATCAGTCACTTTTTTCAATGCCATTGTAACTTTGGTCACTATACCACCTTTCTTGCCACAGTTCTTAAGTGAATAACTGCAGCTGGTATTTTGTATTTGGATAGAATCTTTTTTTAAATAGTCTAAGACAATTTAAAAAAAGAATCCACACAGAATGAATTGAAGTAAAACATTTCAAACTATTCCACACAGAATAAATTGAAGTAAAAGTATTTTTAAAAATTCTATGTACAATATATTTCAAAGTATTGTGCATAGAATTTTAAAAAATGGTTTCATTTCAATTTATTTTGGATACTCTAGGGTTAAATTGATTTTAACAATTTCATTTACTGAGAAGAAACCTGAAACCTCAAACAGAAATTATTTGGGAACGCTAATAAAATAGTGGGGGATTTGATGGGAATAGTCCTTGTAAGTGATGACCAGATTTGAGCCCAAGGGAGGGGTCAAATGCATCATCAGCTTCAAATCCCTTTGCACCCACAAGAGATCCAAGTCCAGCCCACCTTGAATTCCATTGATTCTCATCTCTCGCCAATTTGCTTCAACTGTTAGTAATTCAGATTCTTGTAGAAAGTTTAAGCTTGCAACAAACCTGTGTTAATTTAAACTGTCTGGACTCCTGATTTCCTGTGTTTGACAGTCCAACCTGTCAAACTAGTATCTGTGATTGGCCAATATATAAAGGAACCTGCCTTCAGCAGTCTTGTAAGTTTTAGAAAAATTGTTTATTTAGAAACTTTATGTGGGAACAGATCAGAACCACAAATTGTACGACTTTTTGCATTGCATACCCAACTTCATCCAGCAAATGTAAAGCATCATTGGCTAATCTTTGGTGCATTTCTCTAATTGTATTGCTATATATAAATGTAATATATAAATAAAATATCACTTTTTTATAATGAAGTCATAATAAGAATCAATATGATTTTAACTCCTATTTTATTTATTTTAAATCCTATTTTATGCTGCATCTTGAAATAGAACATGTCCGAAGAAAATTCATTACCAAATATATAATGTGAAAATGAAAAGACACAACATCTCTTTATGTGTGTCACTAATTGAGATGTCTTATTGTTTGCAGCTCATGAACTAATACTTTGCATGAAAAAGAAGGAAAGGTTAATTTCAGAATGCAGGACAAATTTGTTAAATACAAATAACATAAGTAGATCTGTTCGTCTTCCTTATATTATTAACTTTTCTGTCTGATCAATACATGTCCAGCTTTGCTAATTTATTTTACTTTTAATTTTCTTTTCATCACCCCTTTCTTTTTTTTATTTTGTTAATGTAGTTCCAAAACAGGCAAATCAGTTGTGTTTTTTAATTTTACTTAAATGACTAAAATAGTAAAAAATAAAAGCATAAGAAAAAAATTACAAATCTGGAATTCAAAATATTGAAGAAATTATCTTTCAAAATCAAATTATTAAACTCTAGCTTTCTTAGAAGAATAGAAATGTCTTAGTCTGGCATTGGATATACATACAGCAATGAATGTACTAGACATACTATATTTTTCTGAAGAGGATATGCTATATTAAGACCAATGAAGCATTGGCATGCCATGATCATATCGACTAATACCTGTTATTATCCATCCATTTATTAGATAAATTATAATTGATGTAAGGCTATCCCTATCTAGACAGATTCAGTGCTAATATGTCATTTTAAACTGATAAAAGACACTCCAGTTCATTATCTATGTTTATATTGACAATAGTGAAACCAAGAACCACTTAATTGATGTGAGTCACAACCATCTCTAGAATACATAGACTCAAAATAGTGAAAGCAGTGGTATTCACTGTAAAATATTATGCAAATGAAAGTTATACTTTAAAGAAGTGGAAAAAAAGATTGATTCCTTTGAGATTTGATGTTGAAGAAGATTCCTTAGAATTTTCAAGAAAACAAACAAAGATTAATTGAACAAATCAACCTAGAATTGTCCACTCAAATTATCCTACTTCAAACACATTATGCAAAGATCTATCTCTCTGAAAAAGACTTTAACATTGGGAAAGGTAGAAGGAAAGCAGTAAGCTGGATAGATACAGTTATAATGGTAAAGGATACACTGTTGGAAAACATGAAAGACACATCATCTTGGGAAAAATCCATCTGTGTGGTCACTAAGAGTTGACAGTGGCTCGATAGTCCTTAACTTATTCCTTATTCAGGTGACAATTCATTAAATGGTCTACTGTGTCTGTCATCTGGATAACTAAAAAGGAGAGATGGATCTCATGTGTATTGATAACAGGTTAAGCTATTTTCCCTGCCAATTTTCCCCAATGGTTTCTTGCAGATTCAGTATAACCCAGGGAATAAAATAAAACTGAATTTAAAGAATCAATGGAACAGCTTGCCTTCTGCAGTTGTGGTGCTCAATTATTGGAGGTTTCCAAGAAAATATTGGCCAACAATTTGAACACGATGGTATAGGGACTCCTGCCTTGGACAGGGGGTTGGACTACGATAGAAGATCTCCAAGGTCCTTTCCAGCCCTATGATTCTAAATGTGTAACACAAGGAAAAAGAACCAGAATAATTATCCCAAAACATCTATTGGAAATAGGCAGCAGAGTGGGAATAGAATTACTAAATAATTATTTAAATTCAATCAATTAAGAAAGGTCAATGAAACGGGTACCAAATATTGGTGTCATTAGTTCACTCAGACTCCATGTATAAGTCAGTAGGACCCCATGAAGATCTGATCTGATAATGTTTAATAACAAAGAAAATCCAAAAGGAATGTGACCCCCCCCCCCCCCAAATTGTAGGTCAGATAATAAATCAGAGTTGCAAAGAAGGCAGACAAATCTTTGGATTTCATCAATAAAAATGTAGCTTCCAAATCATGAAAATTAAAAATTTTACTTTATTCTTTCTTGGTCAGACCATACATCAAATAGTATGTCCTGCTTGGGGTACATTTTATTTTAACCTCCATCTCCTTAGAAGACATAACTGTCTATTTGACACTTCAGTACTACTTTAAATCTATAGCTTTAAATAAAAGAAAATATCCATATTGAAGACAATTTCCTCATCCCTGGTGGTCTTTGACAGGAAATTTCTAATCTTCAGTTTCTGGAATTTCCAATGAGCCCATCTAACTAAAAGTTTTCTATAATTTTTGAAAACTCTGGCTCCTATTTGAGATGTAATTTTCTGCAGTCAGCTGTTAATCTTGAAATTTGACAGTTGTCCTCCCAAAACACAAGGCTTCTTAGAATCTTCAAATAATAAGTTTAATTGGGCTTTTGAACGCATGCGCTAAAATAAGCCCTCCCCTGAAAATAAGCCCTCCCCAAAAATATTGCAACACAGCAGCAGCCATGAGGTGACCACTCTAGCTGCCTCCTGCACCTCAAAAATAATGAGACCTCCTGAGAATAAGGCCAAGTGCTTATTTCAGGGGAAACATGGTAGTTATCGACCCTTCTATCCCTGACTGATAAGTTGGGCCTTAAGATAAAGACTAATTTCTGCAGACCAATAGTTCTCTTCCCTAAATAGTCCTCATTGGGGGAAAGGCTGAATGTTTCTTTCAAAACTTATTTTACAGTTCTGAAAAGAAAACAAGTGCTCCCTCTGTACATCATTACCCTCTTCTTAGTTCTCAGATACTCTTGTGTTATGGACTACTGGAGACTAGTTATCTCAGGAGAAAGAGATATGAGCTGAAGTTGGTGTCTGAAGTCTTGGAGCAATTTTTTCATTAGATTGGATTAGGTTAGAGGAAGTTTGGAGTTCCTCCTTTTTTTTGAAAGTGAATGTATAAGACTGATAGTCTTGTATATTCTATTAGTTTTGTCTGATATACATGCTCTTTGAATTCAAGACAAATAATCTGTCTTCAACAACAGTGAACTGATTGGATTGCAGTGTTAAAGAACAGTGTTTGGTTGTGTGGGGGTTAGTGTGCCATTTCAGTAGTGGTTAATAGATGGGCTTGACTAACAGCTAATAATGAAGAGATTGTATTGTCCACTTAGTACTGTATCTAAAAATGTAGGGTCCTTGGTGCTCTTTGAGCTTGCTTGTTTTCTTGCAGACGTTTCGTTATCCAAACTAGGTGACATCATCAGCGCTAGTAAGGAGTATTGTGTGCTGTCAGTTTATATTCTGGTGACTTACCCTGTGAGCATTGGTGGGGGTGGTCTTAGCGATTTTTTTGCTTGGGCTGTTTACTGTTTGCTCTCTGGCAGTTTCTTGATTGGGGTTTACTTCTCCTTTACTGGTAACTAAACATTTATGCTCCATGGCTGAGGTTGGTTTCTTATGGTAGCATCCAATCTTCTTTATTCTTGGTCAAATACTATCACTAGTTATCATTTCTTTACAAAGCGCTATAAAAATAGGATTTTTTAAAACATTGGGGCTTGATAAAACATGCTCTTCAATTACTGAAGTAGTATTTGACTATTACTAGTATTTTTGAATGTCTTCAGTAACGTGGGACCATTTGAGAAGATAGGAATGGACAGTCTAAACCAGTGTTTTTCAACCTCAGCTATTTTAAAATGGCTGAAAAAAATCTGGGATTTGAACTTCACACAAATTGTGATTAAAAAAACTGGTCTAAATCAACTGTTCCCAACCATTTCTAGATTTCCTTTTTGGAGTCAATTGAAGAATAGCTTCAACATTGTTAATTTGGGGATAAATGACTTTCTAACGCATCACATCACCAAAATGTTTCACTTCTGACTAGACCCATATAAACATTGGAAGCTTGACCGTCAAACTTCCTTTTTTAACTAATTAAACATATGGTTTTAAACATATTAAGTGATCCTGCCAAGATTTGCTGAAAACGACAAGATGTAATTGTAATAAATTCATCAGTTTCCTACAACACTAGATTAAATAGTGTTTGAAATTTGGATTCCTGCATTGAAAATGGCATTAACTTAAATGTTGCGTCAACCTCTAGAATTCTAACAGGGATTATCATAGCACCAGAAGCTATGTTTTGTGAAAGAAAACAAAGGAATCAAGAATGTGTAGTCATAAGAAAATGTAAGTCTTCTAAGCCTTTCATAAGGCCTTGAAAAGCTGGTTCTTCCCATAAGCATTGGGATAGTGTGAAATTGCAGCTGAATACAGCTGAATGTGAGTATGGTATTTGTGTGGAGGGGAAATGGGTGCAGGGAGCTTTTCTTGTGGTTTGACAGTTGTTGTGTTTTTTGTTATTTTGTGAGCTGCCAAGGGTTATGATAGATAGGAGGCTGCATAAGTCTTATAATAAGTTAATTAAATACTTCCTAAGAGCAAAAGCTTTCAGCAGTGAGACCAATTACCGACAGAAGCAGTGGTTCTCTTTCACTGGAAATGTTACAGTAGAAACTTAACTGTCATTGGTCTAAGATGTTTTAATTTAATTATCACAGAGCCACATTTTGGACTTGACAGTCTAAATGGTATTTCTGAACTCTGTTCTAGCAATGGGAACTCTCTAAAGTTTCTCTTCTTTAGGCTTCTTTCATATAGTCCTTTGAATGAGAATACTACAGCTAGAAACAGAACTTGATTCATGTATACCAGGGATGTCAAACTCATAGCCCACAGGCCAGATACGTCATGCTCTGGCCACCCCCACCCCCTTTTAGCAAAGGGGAAAATTTACGATACATCATGTGATGAAAACATGTCGTCATGAGTTTGACACCCCTGATGTATACCCTTTGCTCTATTACTGAGCTGGGGTTCTGTTCTTCAAACTACCTTTTCCAAACGCATCCCCTTGTTTCATTAGGAGAAATATAATACAATACAATAGTAGAGTTGGAAGGGACCTTGGAGGTCTTCTAGTCCAACCCCCTGCCTAGCAGGAACCCCTATACTGTTTCAGACAAATGGATATCCAACATCTTAAAGACTTCCAGTGTTGGGGCATATGCTGACTCTGTAAACTGCTTAGAGAGGGCTGAAAGCCCTATGAAGCAGTATATAAGTCTAACTGCTATTGCTATTCACAACTTCTGGAGGCAAGCTGTTCCACTGATTAATTGTTCTAACTGTCAGGAAAATTCTCCTCAGTTCTAAGTTGCTTCTCTCCTTGATTAGTTTCCACCCATTGCTTCTTGTTCTACCCTCAGGTGCTTTGGAAAATAGTTTGACTCCCTCTTCTTTGTGGCAGCCTCTGAGATATTGGAACACTGCTATCATGTCTCCCCTAGTCCTTCTTTCTATTAAACTAGACATACCCGGTTCCTGCAACCGTTCTTCATATGTTTTAGTCTCCAGTCCCCTAATCCTCTATGTTGCTCTTCTCTGCACTCTTTCTAGAGTCTCCACATCTTTTCTACATCGTGGTGACCATAACTGAATGCAGTATTCCAAGTGTGGCCTTACCAAGGCATTATAAAGTGGTATTAACACTTCACATGATCTTGATTCTATCCCTCTGTTTATGCAGCCTAGAACTGGGTTGGCTTTTTTTTTTTTTAGTTAGGATTTCTTTCCCTCAACTACTCTCTTTAACAGCTAAGGCTGTTAATGCAAATACACTGAATTATGAACTTTTTCTTTCCATCCATCTCCAAATCCAAGTAGTAATATGCATGGTCTGGAGATTATCCTGACCATTAACTATTAAATAGAATATCATCACATTTTTAGATCCCCTTTAAGTACAAGTAGTCCTTGATTTACAATAGTTAGTTTAGTGACTGCTCCAAGTTACAACAGCACTGAAAAAAGTGACTTATGACCATTTTCCACACTTATGACCTTTGCAGTATCCCCATGGTTACATGATTTACATTCCAATGCTTGACAATTGGTTCATATTTATGGTGACTGTAGTATCCCAGGATCACATGACAATATTTTGCAACCTTCTGACAAGTAAAGTGAATGGGGAAGTCACATTCACTTAACAACCAGGTTACTAATTTAACAACTGCAGTGATTCACTTAACAAATGTGGCAAGAAAAGTTGTAACAAATCTCACTTAACAAATTTCTCACTTATTATCATAAATTTTGGTCATAAGTTGACTACCTGTACGCATCTATTTGTGCTTCACTGCAAACTGCTTTGTGAACTCTTCCAAAAACACATTTTTGAACAGAAATATAGGAAACATTGGGAAAACTCTGAATTGTCTTGTATAGGAAGAAGGATGGTTATATGTTATTGATTTATTACAACATTTCTACATCATTCTAACTTCTCACTACTTGATAGAAACCTAGACCACCTTGCACCTGAAGGGAGTGCCAGAATAAGATAGTTATGGCTATTATCTCCATCTGCTGCTTCAGCAGTAGCTGCAATTCTAGCAGAACCTTTAAGTCATGGACCTGCTTTTTCAGGGAAAGGCCAGCATGTCCAGAATTGGAATCAAGCCAAATCAATTTATAAATAGTAAAATAGCAAGGGCTTAATATATGCTTTGAAGGGGAAGTATTTATCAAGGCAGACTTTGGAGAAAATACATTTATTGCTCCCTAGAATTAGTAAAAGGGTCTAAATTACATTAGAAGTGATTTAATATATTTTGAAGAGAGAAATTAAAACACATTATCATGTAAAGAATTTTCCTGCTCATCCAGTGTCCCAAAATTACTTACTGTAACTGCACCATTTATCAGTGCATTTGTTGGAAAAGTGTACCCTGTGTTCTCTCTAGAAGACAAGCATTGTTCTTCTGCCCAGGGATCTTACAATGCCGGTCTCTGCTTACATTCAACATCAGAATAGTTTTATAAGGTTGAGAATATAACTGTAATTCTTCTGAAGTTAATCATTTGTGTATATTTTTCAGGCAGAATGCAACAATTATATACTTATTATGCATAAAATAAATGCAACAAATTTATATATATGTGGCACAAATGCATTTCATCCAGCTTGTCGTTACATGGTATGTTCATGGCATATTTTTTTGAATTATTGCACTATGTCTTTTACTTACGGAAACAAATAAATTTCTTGTTTACTCACAGTATTTTTCTTAAGCTACTTTCTGAGTCACAGGGGGAGCTACAAAATAGTGTACAAATTCTAGAAATAAGTAATGTAGAATACACATCTCAATAGTTTGTAAAAGCAAGTACAGGTAGCTCTCCATTTACAACCACAAGTTCTTTGACCAGTAATCCTAAAAGGAAACTCTCTAGCTTCAATATTATATTTATTTTAAGAAATCCCTGCATTAAAATATAAATCTGGCCCAAATATTACTTTGTTTTATTACAAGTCCACCAAAGATGACATGTTCATTCTTTACAATTATGTTTTCATCATACATTTGAAATATTTGTATACATTTGCCTACATATTTCATCAGATAAACAGAAAACGAACATTGGAAAGGATTATTAGGTTCTGCATGCCAAGAGTCATGACCTTATAATCTCCGGCCACCCAATAGGGACTCATGATGGTATATAGTGAGATAATTTTGAGAAGTGAGAATACTTCCAAAAGCTTATTCTGGTTTCATACTGATAAATACTTCCCTTCAGGGGTGGCTAACCTTTGCTTTTCATATGAACACCTTTATAGGTTTTCCAATGCATTATTGTAACCTCTGGTATATGAAGATAGGAAGTACATTGCACATGAAAAATGACATAGCCTTGGGAATGCTTTGGAATCCTATAGTAACATTTTTTTTTGAATCCCATACAATCTAGTTGTCTGAGATAAGAAACTAGACAATGAAGCATTGTTGTCTAGTTTCCAGTCTCTGTTCAGGCCATTATATGTTAGGATAATCAAAGCTAGCTCCTGAATCTTACAAAGGAGACTTTAAGTTATATTGTCTGATGAGTAAGGCTTCTATTCTTTTTTTTATTATCAGATTCTCACTTTCTGTTCTAGTATAGAGCATATTGGGTCTCGACATTTAACAGAAATCTGACTCAGGTGGGTGGACATGGATTCAAAGGAATTGATTTTTTTCACAACTCCAATCAGCAGCAAAATTAGAATAGACAGCTAGCGGAAATGGCAAATGGACTACTGTCAGTTGATCTTTAGGACACTTATATTTTTCCACCCAACCCTTTGATAACCAGAATTTTTATAGTATCAGAATATGGAGAACATCCTAGACTTTGGTTTCCAGTCTTGAGATTTTTTCTCAATAGAACCTTCTTAGTTTTTGTTTCATATAAAGCACTGTTTCAGTCATCCAGATTCATGCTCTGCTGGGAAGCTGAATGGAGTCAAGGGATCTTTACCTTTTAATGGATAAGGAAACTGTGATTTAGCAAGAAGTATGAACATTGTCACTAATACATCTTCTCTCTGGAAATTATTTAAAATAGGTAATTGACAATATGAAATTAAAGTTGTATACAAGAGCTACAGAAAGCAGAGGAAGATGTCCATATGAACCAACTCTGAGTTATGCCTCTTTAATGGTTGGTAAGTTTTCTCCTTGCCCTGCAAAATGTCTTGATATCTTTTTCATTTAGTCATGGTTGTCAAGCAGGATTACTCAAATTAGAGTGAATATATTTCAGATGTGATGTTGCTTATCAGTCTTTGAATAAAAGACTGGTTTGAAAAAGCTATCAGGAAACTAATTGCATATGCAATCTGCCTTTACAGTATATCAGCTCTTCCTCAATAGTTGGCTGATGTAGGATTATTATTTTTTTGAAAGACTCTAATGACATATTTATTCTTTTTCAACTTTGTCTCCTTACATCCTTTGTTCTTTTCTGTATACTGTAGATTTCAAACTAAGTACAAGGTCATAGTGGGGGGGAAGAATGTTACCCTATTCTGCAAGCAACAGCTTTTTGGTTAAAAAGTAATTTTTTTAAAAAAAGAAGAAGCTGATATTTTACACAAAGACTCTTTTCAAACCATGTTCTTTTGTCATTGGACAATCAATGTAGCCTTTTAAACTTAGCTGCTTGTTTGCTTCTATTTTTGGAATTTGCTGATATGTTTGACCACTGCTTCATTCTGTCAGCCATATGTTTGCAATGGAAGCTAAATTGCTGACAACAGTCAAAGTGTCAGTCTCAGCTAAGGGCTATACATAGCTTTTAAGCAAAATGCCCTCAACTCTATCCTCCCACCTCCATTGTAATTCCATATAGTCTTCATTATTGTAGCTGTCTCCATTCTCTGACTTCAGTCCATTTTTCTTGCTCCTGTCAGTGACAAGTCACCTTCAAGCACAGTTGAACAGATAGCAGTAGCAAGAAGGAGAAATAGTAAGCTCGAGTGAGGCGGAACAGATGTTGGTATAGAATAGGAGGGACTGACTTTGCCAGACCTCAATGTTGACATTTTCATATTAAGATGATGAAAGTTATGCTGTTGGACTTGCAATAATGGCTTTTTTAATGCAAGGATGTCTTTTTGTGTTCATATTATTTATTATGTATTGGTTGCTTATATACCATTGAGTCAGATTCAGTTCCTGGCAATTGAATACTCATAATCCTGATCTGCCTTACAAAAGTGTAGTTTTTCTAATGATATGTAGATTTTATAATGATATTCCTATTCTGTTTTTGATACCACATATCAACCTTTATCCATGGTTTTCCTTTTCTACTTCCTTTATGTCTTGCCATGAATTATAGCAACATTTATTCAACTTGCTAAATTAAAATAAGATTAAGCAGATTTAATTGTTGTGCATGGTTCATCATTCTGTGGAGAATTGTTGTAACTCAAACTAATGTTAGGCTACTTACATACTAAACAACCATATTTAATCTATTTCTATTTTTATTTTAAAGGAAAAGCAGTTGTGAGACCCCAGTGCCAGTCCAACATCATATTGTTGATGATGATCATGGACCTTTCCATAACCTGCATGCATGTTATTAAATTCTGAAGGTGTCATTTGTAGTAGTGACCCAGATATGAGATTTGACATGGCTCAAACTTGTGTCTTTTATGCTTTTGCTTCTATATTTATCCTTGAGCTATAGCATACACAATATACTCATCTCCTCCTGCAAATTGTGGCAGGGCTAAAAAGATACATCTTTTTATTTGCTTTGTCTCAGATGGTGCACTTTATACAGCCACTTCAAATAACTTCTTGGGTACAGAGCCAATTATACTGCGGAGTTTCAGGAATCCTTTAAGGACAGAATATAAAGCATCATGGCTTAATGGTAAGACATTTTGTACAAAATTAATGAAGAAAATGGTGTACAATGGGGCTTTTTTTGCAAGTTAGTCTGTGATCTCAACTGCCTGTGTCACAGATTGTCACAAACCAATTTTTTAAAATATATTTTTATTATTTTTACATTTAAAACAATGCAGTACCATGAAGTCGAAGTGACTATACATTCACATTATATACAGCTAGTCTCAACCATTAACTATTAGCCTATTTAATATATTGTCTATCCTTCTGTCCAATCACAATATATACATTTGTTCCAGACTTGTCACCTTGTTTTATACCAATCATAAAATCTGTTCCAGACTTCAAAATATTCTGATTCCCCTTTATTTTTAAGTTCAAGGATGTGCCTATCTGCTTCCGCACAGGCCAACACTTTTCTGATCATATCTAGCTCTGATGGTGTATTTTCTTTTTTCCATTATTATGCATAAGTTATGCATGCCACAGATAGTATATGTATAATTAGATAAAGTGTATCTTTCTTAAACCCCTCCGGTATTATACCTAGGAGAAAAATTTCTGGTTTAAACAAGATTTGTTCTAACCATGATTGAATCATTTTCCAATAATTTTTGCCTCATTGCACGTCTACCACATATGATAAAAAGTGCATGATGTTTTTTTACACTTCCAACAATTTGGGGCCAGATTTTTAAACATTTTGGAGAGCCGTGCTAGGGGGAGATGCCATCTGTAGAACATCTTATAAAGATTTTCTTTATATGCCATAGCCATTGTTGGTTTCTGATTAAGTATCCAAAGTTTTTCCCACTTAGCCAATTCCACATTATAACTGAAATTTTTCACCCAGGCGACCATAGTTTCTTTGACATGTTCCTCCTCTAGTTTATATTCCAACAAAAATCTATACAACACTTTGATCAGCCTGTTTTCTGTCTGTATCAAAAGTTTCTCTAATATTGTGTAATCTTTGGCAATACCTTTCTTCTTCCTATCCTGTGCAAACCTTGATTGTATTTGTAAGTAGGACCACCATTCTACTTGCCCCCCTTGTGATGCCAATTCTAATCTAGTTTTGATCTCCCCCTGTCTTTTCAATAACTCTTTATATGTAACTATATTTTGCATATTAATTAAATTTGGCTGCATGTATGCTTCCATCGTAGATAGCCAAATGGGTGTTTTGGTATAGTGGTTGTGTTTAATTTTGTTCCATATTAATAACAGGGACTGTCTGATGTAGTGTCTATTGAAATATTTGTGTGCAGATCCTTTTTCATAGCAAAGGCATGCCATCCTGCTTGGAGGTCATGACCTTCCAATTTGAGTAATCTTTTATTTCTCAACATTATCTATTCTTTTAACCATGTTAGAGTGGCCGCAGTATAATAAAGTTCCCAATCTGGTACGCCAAATCCTCCTTTTTCCTTAGTGTCTTGCATAGCCTTGAGTTTTATTCTTGGTTTTCTTCCCTGCCAAATAAATTTTGAAACCAATTGATTCAAACCAGATTTTTAACATACAATTAAACTTGTCAGCATAGGACAAAATTGCTTGATGAGAAAATAACATTATAAGGAACATTCTGGAGTTACAGTAGTAGCTTAATAAGTAATTTTTTTATTGAAACAAGTCTTTTTTCTGATTTTATCAGGGATAAATGTATCCCAAGACAATATTACAAAATTATAACCTAGTCTTTAGACAAAAACAGCTGTATAATAGAATTGTTGCAGATTTTAGTTGGAGAGCTTTGAAGTAAGGGCTATTTTAGAAAATATTAAAATAATGGAGCTGCTTCCATCCCCATTCATTCTTGGTCCACAAGTTGGCTAATTGCTCTATAAATCTTACTCAGAACACCCTAGAATATACCCAGAGTATTTTATTTATTGATTTCTGATATTGATATATCACCAGAATCCAGAGGCATGGTATTTTACAGCCAATAACAACACAAATTTATATACAATACATAAAAACAAAGTAAAATATCAAATGATGGTCCGTGATTATTAAATTGTGCCAATTTACATTAAGTTATCAAGCTTTGGGATAGGGTGAGGTTAGAACGTGGCCATGGTTTCATTGGGTGCATTAGAGAAGGATAGTTCAGGCACCATATTTTGGTTTTATTGGCTTTTTTGTTTGTTTATGTAGCTTACCAGATTTTTTTAAAATGGGTGGTTATAGGTAAGTCTTGTAAATAAATAAATCTTAAATACATTCAGAATATTACATCTCAACTCCTCCTTAAAATAGACTGAAGGTAGTTATCAATATGTTGTGGGTGGGGAGATAGGGCTTTCTTATAAAATAGGAACTATCACTAAAATTCATCTTTCTCAAGTTTGCTTGATGTAACTTGTGCAGTGAGAATCCGTAATGTTTCCCTCTGAAATGAATGTATCAGATAAATCAGTTGTACTTGGAGAAGGCAGGGCTGCAAGAACCATATGAGGTTCTTAAAGTCAAAAACAGTTGATCGGAAACCAGTATAGCTATAACTCTAGACTGTAGATGGAGGCATTCATGGCAAGAAAAAAGTTTCAGAGTAGACACTATAGACAAAGCGGAGGAACTCTATAAACAGAACTTTGGCAGTGAGGATGAAATAGAGGAGAGAGAAGCAAGAGAAGAAGGAGGTCCAAGACCATCGGTCATAGAAGAGAAAGAACTGCTAACCAGAGAGATGGAAAGTGGGAAAGGAGGAATAATGGGAAATGATGAGGGAAGACTTAAAAGAAATAAGAGAAACTAGATCTACAAGGGCGATAAGACCTAGATACAGGTAGAGAAATGCAGGAAGAAATTAAGATCCTATCCTTGAATATCAATAGATTGAACTCCCCCCCCCAAAGGAAAAAAAAAATTCAACAAACTTAGTAAAATGAATTTGGATATAATAGTGGTGCAGGAGATGCACATAAAAAAACATGAACAATTATTAGCCTACCCCAAATTGGGAAGTATGTTTGCATCGCTAACACAATACAAAAAGTGAGGGGTAGTGTTACATATCAATGAGAAGATCCCGGCTAAGCAAATCTATAAATATAATGAGGGTAGAATCTTCATTGTAGAAGTAATATTAAATCAAAAGCGAGTCGTATTAGTAGGAATTTACATCCCAAATGAGAGACAAGAACAATTTTATAGGAAATTGCATAATATTATCGGGAAAATAGAAGGTAATATTTGTATTATGAAGGACTTCAATGCAATAGTCAATAGAGAGTTAGATTACAAAAGTAGCAAAGTAAGAAAAGGAAATAGAAGAACACTACTTAAAACGTTTTTTAAAATGGTAGAGGAGTTGAATATTCAGGATAGTTGGAGAGAGAGAAACCAAGGGGAAAATCAGTACACATATTATTCGAGCAGACACAAATTATGGTCCAGAATTGATATGGTTTGGATATCGACAAAGCTAAAGAAGTGGAAGAAGTGGAAATAGATACCAACCTCTGAGCAGACCATAACCCAGTTAAAATAAGATTAAGGGGACAAAGGAAAGCGATGAGTTGGACTTTTAAAAGATCAATCATAAAACACGAAGAATTTATATCAAGGATAAAAGAACAAAAGTGCTTGTTCTTCTAGGAAAATAAAAAAGAAGACGCAGATTTACAAAATCTTTGGGACACTGCAAAGACCTATATGAGAGGCATCGTGATTGCTTACATGGCAAAAGAAAATTTAAAAAAGAAACAATGACAGAACAGTTTGGAAGAGGACTCAAGAAATTAGAGGTTGGATTACAAAAGGATCCCAACAAACAGCCCTAACTAAACATAAATTGAACATTCTCGAGAAGGAAGATTGAGCACAACAAATAAAATGAAGCAACCAAAACTTTTTCGAAAACGCAAATAAACGGGAGATGGCTATCATACAAATTAAGAAAACAGAAAGAAAGAAGGTGGAGTAACGAACTGCAAAATGAGGAGGGAAATGTGTTCTTTCAAAATGTAGAGAAGAAAAATATAATTCATGATTTCTACAAGAAACTATTCAAGGATGATGAATGTGATATTGAAGAAAAAGTACTACAATGTTTTATAAAAACTGAATTATCCAAAGTGTCAAAAGATACATGCTGAACAAAGATAATAAGAATGTCAGAATTAATAGAGGCAATGTAAAAACAGAAAAATAATAAATTGCCAGGTCCCAATGGGCCATCAGAACTATACAGAGAACTACAAGAAACTCTAGGACAAACACTAATTGAGGTATTGAGGTATTTAATGTAAAATCCCAACTGACATTATCAAAAGCCTTTTGCACATTCAGAAATATCAATGCCACTTGTACTTCACTATGCACTTCATAATATTCAATACATCCAATATTGTCCTCATATTATTTCTTATTTGTCTTTTTGGTAAGAAACCATTTTGGTCAACGTGAATAAATTCATTAAGAAACCTCTTTAATCTTTTGGCCATTATTGCCATGAATATTTTATAGTCCAAATTTAGCAATGATATGGGCCTGTAATTTTTAATAAATGTCAAATCAGTATTTGGAATCGGTGCGATGTTTGCCTCCACCCATGAAGCTGATGTCTTTGCTTCTCTTAATACTACATTAAATACCTCAATTAGTGTTTGCCCTAGAATATCTTGTAGTTCTCTATATAGTTCTATATCAGTGACGTGCGGTGAGGTTTATGGCTGGTGAGGCACTGACACAGGGGTTTCAAATTTTTTTAGACTTGTGAACTTTAACTCCCAGAATTCCACATGCTCAGTTCCGATTTAAAGCGACAACATTTTTTTTCTCCTTTGCGAAAAAGTTTTCTTTCATTCTTTTTCTTCTCCCTCCCCCTTCTTCCTCCCTCTATCCCACCCTCCCCCTCTCTCAAACAGACACACACACACACACACACACACAGAAGTTGGATCCCTCTCTCACTCACTCAATCTCAAACAAACACAGAAGTTGGATTGGATATATTTTCCAATGGCTTGAAAGCAGCTCCTCTGCCATACACCCCCCCTATTCCCCTGCTGCCTTCCGATCCGAGCCTTTGATTGCAGGTGGAGCCACATTGCCTTTTCAAACTTGTAATCAGTGAAGCTGTGCTTATATACTTTTATCCAGGGGTGTGTGTGTGTCTGTGTGTGTGTGTGTGTGCATGTATGAAAAGGCAACGTAGCTCTGCATGCAATCAAACTACATTTGGGGAGGGATCTACACTTGAGGATGAAGTTTGAATTTCTCCCCCTTCCTCTGACCCACACACATACCTTTTCCAGCTGTTTCAGAGAGGATTTCAACTCTGCTCTTGCCTGCCATCATGAAAAGAAAAAAAATGTAAAAGGAAAAAGGCAAGAGCTGAGATCAGGCTGAGCTAGTTGCTGCCAGAGTCACCGTGTGAATGACTCTGCTTAACTGTTTAAAAAAGCCTCTAAAAAAGTGCCCTCTACAGGAGGAGGCAGTGCCTCATTACATCAGGAATTTTTCAGCTTTTAACCCTTGCTTAGCTCTGCTCCAGTGATCATAAAGTCAGACTAGAAGAGGCACCTCATTCTCCCGCCTCCTCCTATAGAGGGCACTTTTTTTAGACGTTTTTTTAAACAGTTAAGCACTACGCAGAGTCATCCACTGTGACTCTGGCAGCAACTAGCTCAGCCTTTTTCCTTTTACATTTTTTTTTATTTTCATGATGACAGTGGTGAGGCTTTGCCTCCCCTGACTGCATGTCCCTGTTCTATATATATATAGAAGGGCAGAAGAACAAGTGAAGGAAACTATGGTAACGTGGGACAAGAACTTTGGTTATAACATCAAACTGGACAAATGGCAAGATCTATGGGAAAGAAATAGAAAACTAACAATAGCCACTTTGTATAAAGAAAATTTGTACAAAATGTTTTATAGGTGGCATCTTCCTCCCACGAGGTTAGCAAAAATGAATAAGAATCAATCTCCGCAGTGTTGGAAATGTAACTTGCGTTTAGGATCTTTTTATCATATGTGGAGGTTATGTACAAAAGCCAAAAATTTTTGGCATCAGATAAGGACATGGTTGGAAGAGATATTAGATCAAAAGGTTGATTTAAATCCAGAACTATTAGGAATATTAAAAGAAAAATATAGTAAAGGGGTGAGATATTTAATGCTGTGATAACTGCAGCAAGATTGGTATATGCACAAAATTGGAAAAACAGAGATGCCCCCACCAAAAAAGAGACAATAAAGAAAATTTTGATCTGTGCAGAAATGGACAGACTGACACTGGAAATCAAAAATAGAGACAAGACAGAATATTATGAAATTTGGAACTAAATGTATCAATGGTTGGAAATGAGGAAAAGGAGTCAGAACAGAATATTTGAGGATTGTAAAATTGGAACTGGATAATACATAGATAAATATATAAAGGAGGATAAGGGATGTGTTAAGATTAATGTAGCTATGTACAATAAGTAGAAACTGTATTTGTTGTTCTGTTAAAATATGCATGGAAATGACAATACCAGAAAGGTCGTTCTATGTCCAATGTTTTTAATATTTATTCAAAATAATAATAAAAATAAAAATAAATAATCATGTATTGTCCCAATTGTAATTGGAGCCCTTGCAGCAATACCTAAAGGGCTACCTCGCTATTTGGAAATTCTAAATTTACCTGACTTGAACATTCTGACTCTTCAAAAAACCACCCTACTTGGAGCAGCTTATATCCTCCGACGTTACCTTAACAGTTCCTAGGTCCTTGGTTAGGACTCGAGCTGTTGAGCTACCAACCAGCCCCAAAGACTGTGAATCTCACCAAAGATTAACATAATAATAATAATAATAATAATAATAATAATAATAATAATAACAACAACAACAACAACAACAACAACAGCAGCAGCAGCAGCAATAACAACAACAACAACAACAACAACAATAACAGAGTTAGGAAAATTTTGAAATCTAAATTGAATGGTGGAAATACAATCAAGGCCATAAATACCTGGGCAATACCAGTTATAAGATACACAGCTAGTATAGTTAACTGGACACAAGCTGATTTGGACATTTTGGACTGAAAAACCAGGAAACTAATGACAATGCACTACAGTTTACATCCACGTGGTGATACTGATAGACTATATCTGCCCCGAAAATCAGGTGGCAGAGGATTATTACAAGTGAAGCAAACAGTTGAAGAAGAAAAACATGCACTGGCTGATTATTTAAAAGAAAGTCAAGAAGATCTATTAATTGAAGTAAAGAACAAAAATCTACTGAAGGCCCAACAGACAAAACAAGAATACAGAAAAGATGTGATAAAATCAAGAATGGAGAGTTGGCAGAGCAAAGCACTGCATGGCCAATTTCTGGAAAAAATAAAAGATAAAGTGGACAGTGAACAAACTTGGTTATGGTTAACAACAGGTACATTAAAGAAAGAAACAGAGTCACTAATCCTGACTGCGCAAGAACAAGCTATCCGCACAAATGCCATTAAGGCCAAAATCGAAAAATCCTCTGATGATGCCAAATACAGACTTTGCAAAGAAGCTGATGAAACTGTTGATCACATCCTCAGCTGCTGTAAAAAAAATCACGCAGACTGATTATAAAGTGCGGCACAATTCAGTAGCACAAATGATCCATTGGAATTTGTGCAAAAATTATAATATTAAAACAGCAACAAACTGGTGGGAACATCAGCCTGAAAAAGTCACCGAAAATCAGATGGTCAAGATCTTGTGGGATTTTTGCATACAAACAGACAAAATACTGGCGCATAATACACCAGACATCACATTGGTTGAGAAAAATAAGGTCACAATCATAGACATTGCAATACCAGGTGATAGCAGGTTAGCTGAGAAGGAACATGAAAAAATCGCAAAATACCAGGACTTAAAAATTGAAATTCAACGACTATGGCACAAACCAGCAGTGGTAATTCCAGTGGTAATTGGCACACTGGGTGCTATTCCAAAAGCACTGGAATTACATTTAAAACAGTTAAAAATTGACAAAATCACCATCAGTCAAATGCAAAAAGCCGCACTGCTTGGATCTGCACGCATATTACGAAAATACGTTACAACGTCCTAGGCCCCTGGGTGGGGCCCGACTAGTAACCAATGCCAAATCCGGCGAAACAACTGGCCGCTGTGATACAATTGTATAATAATAATAATTTGTATTTGTATTTATTAGGATTTATAGGCCACCCTTTTCCCTAAGGGGACTCATAATAATAATAATAATAATAATAACTCCGGTAACTCCGCCATTGCCGGTCCCAAGCCCGGATGAGAAAGGAGGAAGGTTGGGATCAGGTTGGCATCTGGTCCCGTAAAAAAAACCCCGCCAACCCATACAATATGGTGAAAAAAACGAATAAGAATTCCATACCGCATCGGTCGTCGCGCGGGTTAACAAGGGCCGCGGCGGATGTTGGGGTCCCTGGACATCCGTCGACAAGTGGGCTACAAGTGGACCAGCCAACAAAACGACAAAAATATAGTGCAGATGAAAACCGTGCCATAATGGCCTGTTACTACAACTCAGAGCCAGAAAAAAGAGGATATTTAAAGCGAATGTATGAATTATGGAAACAACAATATCCAGATTCAACTGTTAGTGAACAACGACTAGCAGATCAAAGGCGATTTATTATACGGAATAAAGTGTTTAGTGAAGTTGAACATGAGGAAATTCAGGCAAATTGCAAAACCCAAAAAACAATATCACAAGCGGAAATAACTGATATTCAAGACACAACTAAAGACACTATAGTAGAACTCCCAGAAGAAGCTCTCGGGGAGGAAATAATATCACCACCACTAGAACCAGTTATCACTGAACCAACTGATGAACTAACTCAAAAACAAAAAGAATTGAAGGATAAGATCATGGAGCATTTTCTGCTTAATGAGGAAAGGCAACGTTTACCATCACTAAAAACTGTGCCTAAGAAAATTTTGGCCCCTATCATGAAAATGGTTAATGCAGTGTTTTCAACAATTGAACCGGGATCCATCTTGGAAACAAACCAGTTAATGTACAGCGCAGCTGTAATAGTCACTAATGAACTAGGCATTAAAATTAAAGTACCTAGTCACACAACAGAAAAAGCATCAAAGCCAAAGTGGAAAATCCGTCTAGAACAAAAAATCAAAAAATTAAGGGCAGATGCTAGTAACTTAAAGAACATGCATGAGCAACGGCTTAAAAACAACAAAATCATAGATCGGCTAATCAGAAGATATAGATTGGATACAAGAAACATCAATGAAGCTGTAGAGATTGTAAAACAGCAGATAACAGCAACAGCTAGAAAAATTGAAAGATATGAGGCACGAATCATCCAATATAAACAAAATCAGCAATTTCGATCAGACCAACGGCGTTTTTATCAAAGTCTTAATGTGAATGGTGACACCAAAAGTGAAAAACCAGAAAAGCAGGCCACAGTTGAATTCTGGAAAGAATTGTGGGAAAATGCAAAGGACTACAACAAGGAAGCAAAGTGGATACATGACTTTGAGAAAAGCATTGGCAACAAACAAATGCAAGTATTAGAAATAACAACTGAGATGATCAAAAATCGAGTTAAAAAGGTAAAGAATTGGACATCACCTGGAAAGGACCAATTACATGGTTTCTGGCCCAAATATCTGACCAGTTTACATGCAATATTGGCCAGGCAACTGAATGAAATTTTACAAAAGGGCCAAATTGATGAATGGTTGACAACTGGAAAAACATACTTGATTCAGAAAGATCCAACTAAAGGAACAACACCTGAAAACTATAGACCAATAACATGCTTACCAACAACCTTCAAATTACTCACAGGCATTATTGCAGATAACATGATGGATTATTTGGAAACAAACAACATCTTGCCAGTAGAGCAAAAAGGCAACAAAGGAGCAGGGGCACAAAAGATCAGCTTCTAATTGATAAAATGATATTAGAAAATTGTAAGAACAGAAAAACGAACTTGAATATGGTCTGGATTGATTACAAAAAGGCATTTGACTCACTGCCACATAGTTGGATCATAAAATGCTTAGAAACAACTGGCATTAGCAAAAATATTACATCCTTTACTGAAAAGGCAATGAAACAATGGAGAACTGAGTTGGCAGTAGGGAATGAGAGCTACGGAATGGTTAATATCAAGCGAGGAATTTTCCAGGGTGATTCACTTTCACCTCTTCTCTTCATCATCGCAATGATCCCACTATCAGTAATCTTAAAAAAAATGAAATTAGGCTACCAAACAGCCAAAAAAGCTGAAAAAATTTCGCATTTACTATATATGGATGATTTGAAACTCTATGGAAAGTCAGAAATAGAAATCCAATCATTGACAAATACAGTCCGAGTATTCAGCACCGATATTTCAATGCAGTTTGGCATGGAAAAATGCGCCACTGTATCCATAAAAAGGGGCAAAATCACTGCATCTGAGGGAATTGAAATGCCCAATGGCCAACTAATTAAATGCAAAGAAAATGAAGCCTACAAATACTTAGGCATTCTGCAGTTGGATAACATCAAGCATGGAGAAGTAAAAACTATTGTCAGGCGAGAGTACACCAACAGAGTTAGGAAAATTTTGAAATCTAAATTGAATGGTGGAAATACAATCAAGGCCATAAATACCTGGGCAATACCAGTTATAAGATACACAGCTGGCATAGTTAACTGGACACAAGCTGATTTGGACCTTTTGGACCGAAAAACCAGGAAACTAATGACAATGCACTACAGTTTACATCCACGTGGTGATACTGATAGACTGTACCTGCCCCGAAAATCAGGTGGCAGAGGATTATTACAAGTGAAGCAAACAGTTGAAGAAGAAAAACATGCACTGGCTGATTATTTAAAAGACCTCAAGAACATCTATTAATCGAAGTAAAGAACAAAAATCTACTGAAGGCCCAACAGACAAAACAAGAATACAGAAAAGATGTGATAAAATCAAGAATGGAGAGTTGGCAGAACAAAGCACTGCATGGTCAATTTCTGGAAAAAATAAAAGATAAAGTGGACAGTGAACAAACTTGGTTATGGTTAAAAACAGGTACATTAAAGAAAGAAACAGAGTCACTAATCCTGGCTGCGCAAGAACAAGCTATCCGCACAAATGCCATTAAGGCCAAAATCGAAAAATCCTCTGATGATGCCAAATGCAGACTTTGCAAAGAAGCTGATGAAACTGTTGATCACATACTCAGCTGCTGTAAAATAATCGCGCAGACTGATTATAAATTGCGGCACAATTCAGTAGCACAAATGATCCATTGGAATTTGTGCAAAAATTATTATATTAAAACAGCAACAAACTGGTGGGAACATCAGCCTGAAAAAGTCACTGAAAATCAGATGGTCAAGATCTTGTGGGATTTCCGTATACAAACCGACAAAATACTGGCGCATAATACACCAGACATCACACTGGTTGAGAAAAATAAGGTCACAATCATAGACATCGCAATACCAGGTGATAGCAGGGTAGCTGAGAAGGAACATGAAAAAATCGCAAGATACCAGGACTTAAAAATCGAAATTCAATGACTATGGCACAAACCAGCAGTGGTAATTCCAGTGGTAATTGGCACACTGGGTGCTATTCCAAAAGCACTGGAATTACATTTAAAACAGTTAAAAATTGACAAAATCACCATCAGTCAAATGCAAAAAGCCGCACTGCTTGGATCTGCACGCATATTACGAAAATACGTTACGACGTCCTAGGCCCCTGGGTGGGGCCCGACTAGTAACCAATGCCAAATCCGGCGAAACAACTGGCCGCTGTGATACAATTGTACAACAACAACAACAATAATAATTAATGGGCAGGGCTGCAGGAACCATATGAGGTTCTTAAAGTAAAAAATAGTTCGCCGGAAACCAGTATACCTATAACTCTAGACTGGAGATGGAGGCATCTGAGACTTTGATTAGGAGCTATAAGAGCATTTGGGATCTCTGGACTTGTGTGCACTGGACTCAACAACATTGGTAGCACAAGTGGAGTCAGTGGAGCCAGTAGTACCATGGGATATATATTGTAAATACAGTTGTCCAGAGTAGGACAGAACCAACTGAGTTTTGACATAGGTTTTGAAGCTATGATTCTTGATGAATGTATCTTGTCTTTTTATGTACACTGAGAGCTTAGACACCAAAGACAAATTCCTTGTGTGTCCAATCACACTTGGCCAATAAATAATTCTATTCTATTCTATTGCAAAGGGTTGCAAGGGACCAGAAAGGCTGCAAAGAAGTTTGAGGCTTGAAGTGCTGACAGACAAGCTGTCATGGGTCACATACCAGGGGTAATGTTCAAATAGGTCAAATACCAGGGGCAAGATGAGCAAGACTGGCAAAGCAAGGTGCTGGGGTGGCGAGGTAACAAAATGTAATCAGGCAAGGCCCAATACTGTCTCAGATTCTGGGGCAGTGTGTACTCTTTGCCACCTCCTTGGACATGTGGCTTGGGCAGTAAAATTGATTGCTTTTGGGCCTGGGAGAGTGGCCCATGTTGTTGACTCTTGTTCAAGTTTCAAGTTCACAGGTCCCTCATCTATACTACGGCCTGATATTTTCTATTGATGTACTGCTCTGGGACTTTAAATCCTCTGCACACTTGTGGGAAGGTTGGGGGGCTTGAGTACTGTAAGATTTCCTCAGGTCATGAGCTGTTGCTGCTGAGCTCTAAGGCAAAAGGAGCTGACAGAGTGATGGCGACCCATGAGGGACTAGAAAGACTTTGGGACCTTGCGGAGTGCCATGGATGAACAAGTGAATAAATGTGGGTATAGGTCTGAGTGACTCAGCCTAGAAGGTAGGGACTGGGTGGGAAAAACGTGGAGGTCGAGAGAGAGCAGGTAGAAATATTAAGACTAATGGTCAGAAGTAGATATAGTGGAAATCTGAACAGCTCCTCTTCAAAGAATAGCTGTGTCTGGCTTGGTGGCTGTGGTGTGACTTTGTGAGTTTGGCAGGGGAGGGATACTGTAAAATCTCCATTCCCTCCCCACTCCAGAGGAAAGTTACTGCCAAATCCCCATTTCCTCTAGATCAGCTGGGACTCAGGAGGCAGAGAATAGATGGGAGTGGGGCCAGTCAGAGGTGGTATTTAATGATTCTCCGAACTACTCAAAATTCCCACTACCGGTTCTCCAGAACTGATCAGAATCTGCTGAAAGCCACCTCTGCTCTGGAAGGCTTCAATACAATTACATTTTACTGCTCAGACCTACTTGTTGATGTTTTTTGCTCTTCTTCAGTAGTGAAAGAGTTACTTCCAGACATGGGGATCTTATCTGCTTGCAAGTTTTTATTATTTACTTACTTACTTACTTATTTAATTTATTATTTAATTTATTATTTATTTATTAAATTTCTATGCCACCCATCTCCCCTACAAGGTAATTCTGTTTCTTTTTGTTGAGTCTTTTTCCATAAATATTCTTGTCATGTTTAGTGAAATAATTTGTCCATCACTTTTTGCTTTGCTAGATTCTTGCTTTTTGGAAAACTGCCAGGTTTGGCCTGTTTCCTTTAGATATACCTTTTACTTATATCTTTGATATTGATTATCTTCCCTAACATATAGTTCTCTAGATCTTTAGCACAATAATATTTCTTCAGGGACATTTCTTATTAGCCCTTTTTAAACTTAGTTCCATAGTACTTAAATTCTCAATTCCTACCTGACTTTCCTTCAAGTTCTTTCTAGCCCAGGACTGACTTTACACCATTTCTTCTCTGCCTTGCCTCGAATTCCTTCCTCAGTTCTCCTCTCAATTATCCCTAATGCATTTTAAATCCTATCAAAACTATCTGATTTTCTTTCATAGTATCTGAAATATAAATTGCTTTGTTGACTGTCCTAAACTAAACTGTCAAAAGAGTAGCACCAAGTCTTTGTCGTTTACTCTTAGGAAAAATGACATACTTGTTTATTAAATTTAATTATAACTTTCTAGCATGATATCAAGGTTCTCCCAAGGATTCCATCACTGATAGTTTATAATTTGTAAACTTATTTCATTTAATTAAGTGCTTCAAAATCAGATAATTAATCCATAAATAAAGTTCTTTAATTCACTGACAGGCTTATTTTTCACCAGTTTTACTTGCCAGCAGGATTCCATATTCTTTTTGTGACATAATAACAGAAACAAGATGCAAGGCGATTTAATTAGTTTCTATAAACAGTTCTTTTATTTTAAAAAGGACAAAATTGCTCTCATTTAATTTGGGTAATAACACATTATCCTTCTTATAAAAGATTAATCTTTCATGTTATAGCCGGATGCCTTATGTTAATCTGTGTTAATTTTTGCTGTGCCCTAATTTTTAAGAAGTAAAATTGGAAAATGGACAGACTCAAGCAACTATGCTCAAAGGACAGGATTTAAAATATCACCATGAGGTAATTCATGTCCTCATTTTAACTCATGCAAGTTTCAGTATCTGCTGAAAATTTATACTTTACTGATAAATTCTGTATTGATTTAAATAAAGACACCCAACTGTACATAAAGAGGTGAGTGATGGGAAGGAAAAAGCAATCAGGCCAAATGGGGTGCTATTTGATACATTATAAGGAAAAATGTAAAGAATATTTCTAGGAAAGTGGAAATCAAAGCCATATTTGGCTAATGCAGGAGCTAGGTGTTAGGCTGTTGAACTTTGATGTATTTGACTATTACGGTATATTTTTTAAAGACTTAAATTACAACTTTTGAATTCATAAAATCATTACTACCCATATTTTACTGGACATTTTGATTATTTTAAAGAGAAAAATGGAACAGCAACAGCTTCTTCGCATTCTTCCGTCTTTAGCTAAAACTACAGATTACAACAACAAAAATTCTAAAATCTGCTGGATTTTCTTTACAGTCTTGCTTATTTTTATGTGTTCCAGAACCCACTTTTATTCATATGGAACTCATACAGGAGAATGAAGCAGTCTCTGACACTGACAGAATTTATGTGTTCTTCACGGAAACTGCTACTGAGTTTGAGTTCTACGATAAACTTCGGGTATCACGAGTAGCTCAACTCTGCAAAGTGCGTGTTTGAATTCCTCATTTGCTTCTCTATTAGACTGTGAAAAATGGAATCAGTGGAGTTATTGGGATGATAGGAAATAGTTCATATTTTCATTGAGAAAACAGAATTAGGAGAAAGAAATTGTAGTTCATCTCTTTAAGGAAGAGAGACCTTTATTTTGACTTGGTCTTGAGAACACAATTTTTCCTTTTTGCTACTGTATTAAGAAGAAGGAAGACAGGCAGCTAGCTCTCAGATAGTTAACCATCAAGAGAACTTAAAATTCTATAGATCTTACATATGCATAATGTTTCCCTACTCAAGATGTCCCAGTCCTGAAAAAGGCTTAGTAAGGCTGTGGAAGTGTTGTTCCTTTGTTTCACCAAGCTTAATTCAAAATGGTGGAATAATGCCTCAATACAGAATTGAGATCAGAATTGAGAAAACTCCTAAAACCTGCACCAAATGAAGCACCAGGGAAGCCTCTTTGCTTTGGCTAACAATTTGTCTCTGCAAATGCAGATATGCATAAAAGGTTGCTGAAGGCTACTACTTTGACATGGCGTACCAGCTCCTAGAAGTGAGTTTAAAGAAAGGGAAGTTTCATTTTCTGAAGTGAAGTGAGTTAGTTTAGTTTAGTTTAGTTTTAATAGATTTGTATGCCGCCCAATCCCGGAGGACTCCAGGTGGCTTACATAAAAACAGTTTAAAAACAAATACTAAAAAAGTTAAAATACAAAACAGCGAATTAAAAAAGGAAACAACATACACTCGATGTTAATGGGGCTGAAGCTCAATCAGAGATCAGCAGCCCTAGGCCTGCTGGAACAGCCAGGTCTTAACAGACTTTCAGAAGGCCGAGAGAGTAGGGAGGGTCCGGATCTCAGGGGGTAGATCGTTCCATAGGGCTGGGGCAGCTACAGAGAAGGCTCTCCCCTGAGGAGCCACCAGATTTCATTGTGTAGTCGACGGCATCCAGAGAAGGCCCACCCTGTGCGATCTTATTGGGCGCTGGGAGGTATGTTGCAGGAGGCGGTCACGGAGATATCCAGGTCCTAGGCCATGTAGGGCTTTAAAGGTAATAACCAGCACCTTGAAGTGTGTTCGGAGACCAATAGGGAGCCAGTGCAGCTCACGGAGGATAGGTGTCACATGGGTGTATCTAGGTACACCCAGTATTGCTTGCGCGGCTGCATTCTGGACCAATTGTAGTCTCCGAACATTTTTCAAGGGCAGCCCCATGTACAGCGCGTTACAGTAGTCGAGTCTTGAGGTGACGAGGGCATGAGTGACCATTTGGAGTGCCTCCCGGTCCAGATAGAGCCGCAACTGGTGCACCAGGCGAACCTGGGCAAAAGCTCCCCTGGTCACAGCTGACAAATGGTGTTCTAGTGTCAGCTGCGGATCCAGGAGAACACCCAAGTTGCGGTCCTTCTCTGAGGGGTGTAAGATTTCACCCCCCAGGTTTAAAGGTGGAATATCTGGATTGTCTTTGGGGGGCAACATCCAAAGCCACTCAGTCTTGTCAGCATTGAGGCGCCAGCTTGTTCATTCCCATCCAGACCCTGACAGCTTCCAGGCACTGGCACATTACTTCCACCGCTTCACTGAGTTGGTACGGGGCAGACAGATACAACTGGGTATCGTCCGCATACTGATGGTATTTAACCCCGTACCGACGAATGATCTCACCCAGCGGCTTCATGTAGATGTTAAATAGGAGGGGGGACAGGACCGAACCTGCGGCACCCCATATTCAAGGGGCCTAGGGGTCGACCTCTGTCCTCCAACCAACACCGACTGCAACCTGCCAGAGAGGTAAGAGGAGAACCACCGTAAAACGGTGCCTCCCACTCCCACCTCTTCCAGCCGCCGCAGAAGGATACCATGGTCGATGGTATCAAAGGCCGCTGAGAGGTCAAGAAGCACCAGGATAGAGGAATGTCCTCTATCCCTGGCTCACCAGAGATCATCGATCAGTGCGACCAAAGCGGTTTCGGTGCAGTAACCAGGCCTGAAACCAGACTGAAAGGGATCTAGATAATCCGCTTCATCCAAGGTCCATTGGAGTTGAGAGGCCACCACCTTCTCAACAACCTTCCCAAGAAATGGGAGGTTGGAGACTGGACGGTAGTTTTTAAAAACAGCTGGGTCCAGAGCAGGCTTCTTGAGGAGGGGTCTCACCACCGCTTCCTTCAAAGGTTGCGGGAAAGACCCCTCCCAAAGAGAGGTGTTTACAATCCTCTGGATCCAGCCTTGTGTCACCTCCCTGCTGGTCGAAACCAGCCAGGAGGGACACGGGTCTAGTAGACAGGTGGTGGCACTCATCACTCCCATGGCCTTGTCCACTTCCTCAGGAGTGGCAGGCTGGAACTCACTCCACAAAGATTGATCAAGGCTCTACCTCGGCATCTCTGCTGGCACTGTCCAAGTGGAGTCCATGTTTGTCCGAATCTGAGCGACTTTGTCCGACAGAAACTGAACAAATTCCTCAGCTCTTCCCTGTAAGGGTTCACTCGCATCCCTCTCCTTCAGGAGGGAGCGGGTTATCCTAAACAGAGCGGCCGGGCAAGATTCTGCGGACGCAATAAGGGCGGAAAAATGAGCAGATTTTGCCGCCCGTATCACCACTAAATAAGTCCTTTGTAGAGGTTTGTGAGCTTTGTACAGGTTTAGTATTTAGTGAATTAAATATCGACATTTCAGTTCCAAATCAATTATGAATATTTTCTGTTGTGTTTATTATTTTCTCTGTCCATAGTTCCTTTGGTGCATCTTCTCGATCTATCACACACACATTTTTCAGTGGTTTTTATCAAGCTGCTTGATTTATTTTCATAAAGTGATGAAATAATACAAGTATAGCATTTTGGAACATTTTGCTAAGTAGTTTTGTAACAGGATTTGATTTTTCCCTTCTCTAGGGTGATCTTGGTGGAAAGCGAACATTAAAAAAAAGATGGACCTCATTTTTAAAATCTACCCTTCTCTGTTCTATTCCTGAACTGCAATTTCAATTTAATATCCTTCAGGATGTCTTCGTAGTCAAGAATTCAAACTGGCGGAAAACCATAATTTATGGGATTTTTACCCAGCAATGGTAAGAGTTCTTCTCCATAATATCTCAATATATTATCAATCTTCCTCTTAAAATTAACCACAAAGGGCAGGTATATTGAAAGTATATTGGTAACCACATAGTTTAAGGTGAGATCTATAATCACTGGCAAATACAGATTCAGGTTATGGTAAATGATTCAATTATTTTTGCACTATACTCTGGCATGAAGAATAAAAGGTCAAAATTACTCAGACTTCTGAACTCTTATAAAACATTCAGGAGGCTTGAACTGGGAAATTTACTGCAGCAGCTAAACCAGTCCAATGGTCCCAATTTCTTTAAAAAAAACTGCTTTATCATCTTATGGCCACCATATTGTTCTGCTGAGAATATTTTTGTGGCATTAATTTCCTAATATTGTTAGGGAATACTGATTGATAAATGATTTAATTCAAGTTTTAGTGACCTCAAGATTGTTATACATGTTCAAAGTTATATTTTGAATTCTTGCTTACTAAATAAGTCATAGTTCCCAGATTGATACATTATACTAAGCCTCAATGAGGGTGGGTCTTACAAAAGTAGCAAGAAATAAGCATACCACTCTATGATTTCTCCCACAAATCCTGCTAATTTGTCTTACTATGGCAGGAATGGGATGGTCCTGGGAGAATGAGCAAAATATACCACTGTGTACACTGAGTTTATACTTGCAGACTGGAGAATGGCCAGGCAGCAAGATAATGGATTTAATTACAACAGCAATAGGTTGGAAGATCTGAAGGACCAGGCTGTTCACAGATATAGGTCTTTGATCATATTAAATATTGTCATAACATTTGATTGATTAATAGTATGGCCATCAAGTAAGTGATTTACCATTTTTTAAAATGGAGAGATGTACAGCAATCTGGGTAATATTTTGCAAACTGTTTGCTTTCTTAAGCTAAGAAACCAAAAACACACAATTCCTTTATGTTCTTTACCATTTATTCCTCTTACATTCAAGTGGCAATCTTTCATGAGTTCTTACCAGATAGGCCCATAGATACTGACCTCTGCTACTCGTAGTTCGGTAAATTGAAGTATCTATGTTATCAGGCTTAGCCACACTTTTCTACATGCAGCAATACTTCTAACTGTAAGGATAATACCAGTTATTTTTTATACATTTGGGGCAATATATATCAAGTGGAACCAAAAGCCAGTTTTAACTTCAGTACGTTCACATTATTCCATTGGGGCCAGAAAATGTTTGCCACATTTTTGCATTAGAATATATTATTTCCCACTTTCAAAAAAGCTGTCCGTTGCAGAATTCTATTTTGTGTTTTATTTAAGGGGAAAGTTGGATATCTCAGCTGTTTGTGCATTCCAGATGGAGACTATTCAAGATAATTTTCTGAAAGGAAGCTTCAAAGGTCCTGTTGCTTTGGAAAATTCTCATATGAAATGGGTGATGTACAGGGGAGATGTCCCAATTCCTCGCCCTGGGGCTGTAAGTCTCAATTTCTCCTGTTGAATAGGCATTTCCTTGTTGAGTATGAATATGGTTTGGTCTCAAGACAAGGAGTTTTGAATTAGAACTCAAATTCAAAATATTTTTCACACCCTGCAGGCTAACATATTTAAGTAACAGCTGCTGCTGTCAGAAGATTAATTGTACATTTTATTTGACTCTGCCATTTCTTAATCAAAACTATAGCAGAGATCTTACAAAGTATGTATAGGGTAAAACTCTTTGAGAGGAATGACATTATAGCACAAAACAGTTTTAAATATTTAAGAATTTACAATTTATATTGGATAATTGAATTTAACTCAAATGAACCCAGACTGTACCATGTGTTAAGCTATCAAGTTCTTACATAACTTCTTATCTATATCTCCTCTTGGTAAATAGTAATAGCTGATTAACTCACTTGTTCAATATTTTACAGTGTGCCGATGTTTCTGCTCTACACTTGGGGTACACCTCTTCACTTGACTTGCCAGACAAAGTCCTCCAGTTTGCCCGAGACCACCCTTTGATGGACAGTATTGTGAACTCAGTTGGTCTTCAGCCTGTCTTCCTGAAAAGGGGTACCAAGTACACACAACTCATAATAAGCCAAGCCACTGACTTGGATAATGTCACATATGATATCTTTTTCCTAGGGACAGGTAAAGCACTTACTATGCTGCTTCCATAGTACATATTTGTTTTAAATGCTGTCTTGTCAGTTTTCAAGATAGGTGCATTTTTGGGTGTTTTAAAGCAAGGAGAAGCAAATAACAGCTCTAGTCCACCTCTATACGAGCACATCATACTCATAACATATTTTTGGTTTTTTAGTGATATGTAGATGTAGATAAATTTATTTATAGGCCGCCCTTTTCCCTGAGGGGACTCAGGGCGGCTTACAAAGTATAGGGAAGGGAGTACACACAATGACATATAAAGACAATACGTAATTAAAAATAGAAGCAACATTCATTCATCATTCGGGAGGGGACGGATTATAATCTTTAACCCCAGGCCTGACGGGATAGCCAGATCTTGAGGGCTGTGCGGAAGGTCTGGAGGGTGGTGAGGGTACGAATCTCCACGGGGAGATCGTTCCAAAGGGTCGGAGCTACTACTGAAAAGGCTCTCCTCCGCGTAGTTGCCAGTCGACACTGACTGGCAGATGGAACTCGGAGGAGGCCCAATCTGTGAGATCTGATAGGTCGCGAGGAGGTAATTGGCAGGAGGCAGTCTCTCAAGTACCCAGATCCACTACCATGGAGGGCTTTGTGGGTGGTAAGTAGCACCTTGAAGCGCACCCGGAGATCAACAGGTAGCCAGCGCAGCTCGCGGAGGATAGGTGTTATGTGGGCGAACCGAGGTGCACCCACAATCACTCGCGCAGCCGCATTCTGTACTAGCTGAAGTCGCCGGATGCTCTTTAAGGGCAGCCCCATGTAGAGCACGTTGCAGTATTCCAGCCTAGAGGTCACAAGGGCACGAGTGACTGTTGTGAGAGCCTCCCGGTTCAGGTAGGGTCGCAACTGGCACACCAGGCGAACCTGGGCAAATGCCCCCCTGGTCACAGCTGACAGATGAGGATCAAAGGTCAGCTGTGGGTCCAGGAGGACTCCCAAGTTGCGAACCCTGTCTGAGGGGTATAATATTTGGCCCCCCAGCCTGATTGATGGAACACTAGCCAAATTATTGGGAGGGAAACACAACAGCCACTCGGTCTTTTCCGGGTTGAGTACAAGCTTGTTAGCCCTCATCCAGTCCCTAACGGCTTCAAGACCCCGGTTCATCACGTCCACTGCTTCATTGAGTTGGCACGGGGCGGACAGATACAACTGGGTATCGTCCGCGTATTGGTGGTATCTTATCCCGTGCCTCCGAATGATCTCGCCCAGCGGTTTCATGTAGATGTTAAATAGTAGGGGGGACAAGACCGACCCCTGCAGCACCCCATATGTTAGGGGCCTAGGGGTCGATCTCTGCCCCCCAATCAACACCGACTGCGACCTGTCCGAGAGGTAGTAGGAGAACCACTGCAAAACAGTGCCTCCCACCCCCACCTCCCGCAGTCGTCGCAGAAGGATACCATGGTCGATGGTATCGAAAGCCGCCGAGAGGTCAAGGAGAACCAAGATGGAGGTATGGCCTCCATCCCTGGCTCTCCAGAGATCATCGGTCAATGCGACCAAAGCGGTTTCTGTGCTGTAACCAGGTCTGAAGCCGGACTGGAATGGGTCCAGATAGCTGGCTTCCTCCAAGGCCCGCTGGAGCTGAAAGGCCACCACCTTCTCAACAACCTTCCCCACAAAGGGGAGGTTGGAGACTGGACGGTAATTGTTAAGAACGGCTGGATCCAAGGATGGTTTCTTCAGGAGGGGTCTCACCACCGCCGCTTTGAGTGCGGGGGGGAAGACCCCCTCCCGAAGGGAGGCGGTAACAACCGCCTGGATCCAGCCCCATGTCACCTCCCTGCTGTTGGCAACCAGCCAGGAGGGACACGGGTCCAGTACACAAGTGGAGGCACTCACAGCTCTCATGGCCTTGTCCACGTCCCCGGGGGCAACATCCTGAAACTCAACCCAGCGATGGTCTACCAGATTATCCCCTTGTGCCTCGGCTGGATCTGCAAAATCGGAGTCCAAATCCGACCGAAACCGAGCAACTTTGTCCGCCAAGAACTGGACATAGTCTTCAGCCCTACCCTGTAAGGGGTCCCCCGTATCCCTCCTATTTAGGAGGGAACGGGTTATCCTAAACAGGGCGGCTGGGCGAGACTCAGCGGACGCAACCAAGGTGGCAATATACGATCTTTTTGCTGTCCTAAGTGCCCTGATGTACTCCTTGGTGCAAGTTGTTAAGAGTGCTCGGCTCGATTCAGATTTATCGGATCTCCATAGGTGCTCTAGGCGTCTCCTCCGGCGCTTCCTCTCCCAGAGCTCCTCGGTAAACCAAGGGGGCCTCCGGGATCCGCCACCTCGGAGCGGCCGTAGTGGCGCAATCTGGTCAAGGGACTCCGATGCTGCCGAGTGCCAGGCAGCAACCAGAGTCTCCACCGGACTGTGGGCGAGAGTGTCAGGAATAACCCCAAGCTCCGTCTGGAACCTCAAGGGGTCCATAAGTCGCCTGGGGCAGAACCACCTGGTCGGTTCCTCCTCCCTACAGTGGGGGTTTCGTCTCCGGAAGTCAAGCCTCAGTAGGCAGTGGTCTGACCACGACAGGGGTATGATCTCATATATCTTATAGAAAATATAGATCAAGTTTTTGCTCCCCATAATATATTTTCCAGTAGATTCTTTTGTAATGGTATGTGGGAATGACCTCGGGAGACAGGAAGGAGAGCCACAGACAACCAGCATGTAAATGGTAGCCCATGGAAATGGAGATGGTGTTCTAGTCTGCTGCTCTCTAGTTTTCCAGAGACTAAAAAAGGAAGGATGGGGGAAATGTCAGTCTTACATTATTTTGTCAATCTGACCTTTGTGCTTGTTGTCTGGACTACTATACCTTACAGGGTTAACATCTATGTATACTCTTATGAGGATCTGAGAAACCTGAATGTTTGAATTTTGCTATTTCAGTAATTACAAGTTTGTCACAGTTTGATTTATCCCAATTTATTGACTAGCCAGACAAAATAACTAAGCTCTGATATTAAAGAAATACAATTTGGGTTATGTGTTTCTAATACATCTATAAAATATAAAACAAGTAAGGTTTAACTGTATGTTTTATTTTATATAGATAAGGGTTATTTGCATAAAACTCTCAATCACCATGGAGAAATTATTATTTTGGAAGAAATACAGCTGTTCCCATCAGCAGAACCTGTGCAGATACTCAAACTAGCTTCTCTAAAGGTACAGCATTGTCCTGGTCTATTCAGCATGACACCCCTTCCTTCTGTTTCATTCCATTGTCTACTTTTGGATTTATCTATTTGAATGGTTTTTAATATCATTTAGGGAAAAAGTTAACTGTTTAGTGCTGTCTTTCCAGGGCCTGTTGTATGCCAGTTCTCCTTCCCAGCTAGTACAGCTCCCTGTTGCAATTTGCAGCTGGTATAAACAATGCTTTGATTGTATCTTGGCAAGGGATCCCTACTGTGCATGGTCCCTCTCTCTTCACAATTGTATCCTCCTGGCTAAACACCTTGAACATTCACAGTGAGTAATATAATCAATGGAACAAGTAATGAGACTTGATTCAGATTTTAAAGTGTGTACATTATTGCTCTACATTTTTAATCTTTTGTTTGCTTTGAAGCTTTGTCTGAATCAGCTTGCAACAGAATAAAACAAATCAAAGACACTGCCCAGCATTGTCTGTTTTTGCTGCCTCTATTTTTGGTGAACTTGTTCGTGTTCCTTCAGGAAGCAGTGAAGATAGCTCCCTGTAGGTAATTTTTCCCTAGCTGATAACTGAGGAGCTACTTGCAATGGAGAGGAGATGAATCTTTAGCCAGCCTTTGTACTACTGAGGATTCTAACATCTTTTTCAGTTGAAGTAGTGTTTCTGTTGAATCCCAATTTTTTTTCTCTGAAGAGGCCTTTTAAAGTTTGATTGTAGGAGAGAATGTTGAATAGGAGAACCACAAGTTTATTTTTTTAGATGACAATGAATGCTGAAGAGGGAAACCCGATATATTTCATCTCCCCCCCCCAAAAAAAATCTGAATTTATACTTTCCTATGTAGAGCTAGTTTGTAATATCTGAGTTCTCCTAGATTCACAGCTTATCCTTAAGAAAAACAGAAGCTCTAGCTAGGAGAGTCTTTGCACAGATCCATCTGGTATAGAACAGGTTTTCCTGAGTCAGGAAGTTTTATTCACTGTTAATTATGCCTTGGTCACCACCAAATCAACACTCAATTATAATTGAGTTGAGTGATTAATCACCTTTAGACAAAGTTGCATGGGTGGTATCCATGGTTATCCCTGTTGCAGCCATTGCAAGCATTCACTAGCTGTGACCACCCTCGTTATCCAATTGTCCAGTGAGGAGGGATCAAAATCGTTATCCTACCTGGTGTTTATGATGAGGCTTCAACATTGAAACCCAGTATGTGAGTTTGAGGCAGTAAGGTAGCTTTTCAGTTGCAGAAAGAAGGAAATGCCAAGGAAATGGGATGGGCATTGGTTGCTCAGCGGAAAAGCTAGGATAGGTGTAAGGTGAAACAGAGAAGTGTCCACAGATGCAAGTAGTATATCGCATCTTTTTTCTAGTTTATGCCATTGAAGCAAATTCTTCTTAGCTTCTCTTTGTAGGAGAGTTTCTGATTGCTGCTATTCTCAGACTTCCTTCTCTGCATTTCAAGGCTGAAAGTAGATTTTTAAGGGATGTTTTCTGTCTACTTTGGATGTTTTTGAATATCTTTATAAAGTAGTTGTCTTTCTTTCTTCTTTTATCAAGAGATCTAATCCAGAGCATCAGGAATGGTGATATCAACAGGTGTCCTGAAGTAGGTAGGGGAATTTTTTTTAAAAATAAGGCAACATATATTTTCTAAACAGCAATTATTGTTTAGTTATAAAATTGTTGATATAATAAGATAAATTGCACTATACTAGTATTCCAAGTTTAGGTGCTATAATCCATCCTCATTTACTCAAAATTCAATTGCTTAGGCAGATTTCTTTCTTTTGCAATATAGGTAATTTCATTCTTTAAACCAATTTTACCCAAAGCTAAAGGACACATTGGTAGTAGTTCCATAATCTTGGACAGTTTCTGGGCCTTTAGTGTCTAAATAGGATCCACTGCTGACAAATGCCATGCCTGCTTACCCTTAAAAAAATACTTTATTAGTACTCTAGTCCATGCTGATCTGGAAGCTACCATTTAAATTTTTAATGATGTCTATAATGTAACATCATTATACAGTGAAAAATTTAAATTGATCACTCTCAGACTCAGCTATCTAATGCTTTTTGCATTAGATGGCATATTATCAAGATGCCCTCTATCCAATTTTTTAATATATCTGTGTACATTCAACCATTGTCAGGATGCCATATAATGAGCTTGAAGAAAAAATACAGAATATTCTAAATTTTACAAAGAGATTGGGAGTGCAACTAAAAGAAAGGATTGTCATATGTCATTAATTGGCAAGAGAAAAGTTCTTTAGACAACATTAGGTGAATTAAACTTTTAATTACATGTAGTCCTTGTTTAACAACTGCCTCATTTAGCAACTTTCAGTTATAACAATAACTGAGTAAAGTAATTTTGTCCAATCCTTGCATCTACAATCTTCTCAATTCTGTAAAAAAATGAAAAGCTGTAAGATCGTAAGCATAGTCGCGGTTTCACTTTGCAATCACTTTGCTGAATAACCACGTTGATAGTCTCAATTGGGGTTGATAAATGAGGACAGCCTATATTATTTTTTATAATATAAATTTAAAATAATGAAATGTAGAGGAGAAACAGAAAAGCTAGTTATCTGACTTTAAAGAGAAAAAAAGCCTCTGATATAAGCAAGTATTCAGACTGTGATCTGATGCAACAAATGTGTTGTGAATATATTTAAGGGCGTAAGAGATGGAATCATTTGCATATTTTTATTTGTAATTTTTATTAAAAATTTAAAAAAAACATTAATGCAAACCAATATAAAATAAGGAAGAAAAGAAGAAGAAATCAAAGCCAAAGCCAAAAATGCATTAAAATAAAATAAAAAGAAAAAAGAAAGAAAAGGATACAAACTTCTGATATTCTTCATAGCAGTTATAATTGTATTTTAAACTCTTTCTAAAGTTATATCATTATTCTCTTCTTTTTCTAATGTCCCGTCTAATCTTCAAAATCATACATTCATTTTTTCATTTTTACACCATAATTGTGTGTCCAGTCACCAATAAATGTAGATATTGTCTTTTCTCTAATTAAAGATGTTAATTTATCCATTTATCCAAGATCTGTCAATTTCACAAACCATTCCTCCATAGTGAATATTGTTGAATCTTTCATCTTTGTTCATATAATAATCTCGCTGCAATAATCGTATATTGAAATAATCTTCCATGATTACAAGCATCATTTTTTTAGTTTTTTAAATGAACACCAGAATGATAGAATGTCTCTTTTTGTTGTTCACATTTCCAACATACATTTGAAATACCTTTATACATCTTAGTTAATTTGTCAGTGTAATGTACCAACAGTATATTAATTTATAAATATTCTCTTTAAGGTCATAGCATAATGTAAATTTCAACCCTTTTGCCATCGATCCATCTGTATGTTATAACCAGAATTCTTAGCCAACTTCATCATACAGTCTTTAATATGTTCTTCCTGTTTCAAATTCCAATAAAAATTTATACTTTTTAGCAATTACATGTGTATGATGCACATGTAATTGCATCATGTAAGTGCACAATTGTACTTCAAACTTCATGTTACTTTGCTCTACCTTAACCCTTTTTATTCATTGTGAATCTTTCTGATAACTATAAGTGGCAAAACTATATCCCTCTGCTATTAGTTGCTCTCTTGATTTCATCTCAAATTTCTCTTGATGATTTCCCAATAATTCCTGCTATGTCTTTGCCTCCTTTTCTCTTCGCCGATATGCTGCTAGTGTGGATATCCACAAAGGTGTTTTTGGGCCCAACCAACAGGTTTATATCCATTCCAATTCTCATATAACTTGAATATGTGCAGGCACACACACAAGCCACAGCAGATCTGCAGTTATGCTAATGCATTGGGATCACCTTGCTATTTGACTTTGCCTGGCAACAGTAATGTCAGAGGTGGGTGTGTAACAGCAAAATCTCTCTTCTCCAAATATGGTATTTCTCCATAGTAACTACAATAATGGCCTGTTTGCCCTCTCCCTATTGTGCAGATATGGATAAATGTTTCTCTACAGACCCATGGAACTGTTTAATTGGACCTGAATTCTTTCCAACTTAAAGATCATAACTACATTTTTCTATCTTGTCACTCATGAGCACTATGCCATCCTATCCCAATAATTTCATAGCACACAGTGGAACTGGAAGTCCTTCTAATCAAACCATTTATCCATTGTTAAAAACAGCAGTACAGACAACCATGGTAGGTCTGAATATAGGATAGTAATTCACTGAAAAGCTCGGGAGGGTTGTTGCCTGCATGTCTAAGTGCTTTCATCTCCTTTTGAATCCAGCAGAGGATGACTGCAATTTTCCCAGAGATACACACTGAAAGTCTTGCAATTTGTATGTGTGTGGGTTTAAAATGCTGTTTCTCTAAGCTTAATATTATTTGATTAAAAAGGCACACTGTTTTTGAATATAAATTTACTTTGGAAGGGGGGTCGATTGAAGATAGGGACAAGCGTGCTCCTTTTTCCTTTTGGAATCATTTTCTCTGAAGTACTGCTTCTTCATTTTTAACCTTGGGCTGAACCCAGGGAATTCCTACACGAGAGTGAGCATCAGCAGAATCAGCACATTGACTTATAGCAAAATCCCTGGTACTGTTGTCACCGAGAGAAGCTGGTATCAGATTGCGAATATTAAAAAGCTGAAAACACATTAATTTTTTAAAAAACCCAAAGCACCATGCAACACATTTTAAACAGTGCTTTCAAAGCACATAATACAGAGGGAAATGGTAGCTAGAACTTCTTTTATTCTTTCTCTGACAAGTGCTACATAAAATTAAATGCATTTACTTGTAAGGAGATGCTTCATATGGGATACCTCTCTGCAGGATCATAAACATAATTTAGCAGTATCTTTTTACTGTATTATCTAATCTAAAACATCAATATATTATGTCCCCTTCATTAATGACGATACAGATTGTATGATGAGCATTTAGTACAGACATTGAAGAAGGTTGACATAGTTCCTCGCATGAGGCAGGAAGCTATAAACTGACCACCAAGCCTTCTTGCTTTTCAGAAAAGAAAATCAGAAGGTACCCTGTCACCCTTGGCAGCAGCCCTCATCTTAACTGTGAACCTTTGTCCAACACAGCCAACCTCCTCTGGATGTTTAACAAGAGCCGCTTGCTGGAAGAAGAGGCTAAATATCTCATCCATACAAAAGGACTGGTTGTCTTTAATGTAACCGTTGCTGATACTGGGCTTTATGAATGTCAGTCTGTTGAAAAAGTCAATGGGCGAACATTTCGTGTAACAGTAGATATCTATTTCCTTCAGCTCCAGCCAGAGAAAACTTTCTACGGCCCTAAGTGTGACTTGTCAAACCTGATGTGTTCTGAAATAGCAGGTCCAAAAAGCAAACCTTTGGCAGGCCCAGAGACAGAGAACCCAAGGCAACCGCCATCCAGAAGAATCCAAAGTTTGTTGTTTATACTAATAGTTGTGGGGTCCACCGTTGCCCTTCTTTTCTTCCTTTTGCTTTCTTGGAATATTTACAAAGGCCATATCTCTCTGTCCTGGGTCTCTATATCTAAAATATCAGCAGATGAATCAGCAAGTCCAGAAATGAGTCTGGAGCAAGTAGACCTTACTCAGACAAGCTCATCCTCAAAAACAATTACTATCTCCACTGGCAAATCAAGCCCATTGATGTCTTCCTCTAAAATAGATTGCAGTATAAATATGAAGCCAAGCATTAACTCCACTAAAATCTGTGATTCTTCAAATTGTCTGGTGATGGATGAAATCAAAATTCCTGATAAAGACCATGAAATACAAGATTGCTCCAAGAGAAGGAGTTCAACACTTTTTTGATCCCACAAACTAGTTGGTAAAGAAATACCTTTTCTCTCTCTTTTTTTCTTTTAAGTGTTGTTCGATTTCTTCATGGATCACCATTTTCTTCCTGCCAGTTTCAGAATGTTCTGAAAAATAAATCTTTTGAAAAAAAGTTTTTATCAAGCCTCATTCTTCCTCCATATTGTTTCCCATATTTTCATATCACTGTAGGAGAATGCCACATCCATTTTGCAAATTATAAATACCTCATTTCTAATTCTTAAAATTAGTATAGCTATTCAAAACTGAGAAGTATTACGTATGGATTACAGGATGTTTGTGAACAACATTTTCTGTTCACATTAGACCAACCATTTGTTTTAAAGATGGGACTGTATTTTCCATTGTTGTATAAATGAAAAGAAATAAGCCATTTCTATTGCTAAACTTCAAGAATTACATTGGTCCACAGGACACTCTGCCATTGTAATGATTGCTTTCTAGAACTCTTGACTAATTAAAACTAGCAACTGTTCTTGCAACTGAGATTTCATTTTAGAATGTATAAGAATGATCCGCCCTTTGAAAAAGCCACTTTTCATAGCTATTTATGAATCACTGATTTGCAGCAAGCCTCTGAAATGGAAGAAACAGTGATGCCTTTACATATGCAAAAATAATCTCTTTTTGAAGTAGTGATTTTGTTCCAAGAACTGAGCCAGTTAAACCAGATATTGAAAAGCAGTAAAATTGTCCATTTGGTGACTGGCAGTGAGTAACTCAGACCAGTGATTTTTCCAGGAGTGCATCAGGCACTCTTCTCTGAAAGCACATTCTGTTTTGGGAATAACTGAGGGAGCTAATGGTACCTAATGCAGAAATAGAGCAGAATCATCTACCATCTCCAAGCAAAGGCAGATTGGAAAGAAGATATGCTTTAAGCAGAGATTCAGCAGGCAGGCTGCTGAGCATCTCTTGAAGAAAGTATCTTTGAACATTGGTTCTTCTGGCAGACTAGCCATTCTAGCAACTACAATGAGAAATTGTAGGTATTACAGCTTTCAAAAGTATGATCAGATAAAAATTCTGAGAGTGTCATGACATCTTGGATTTACCTTGGATCTAAAGTGACACGACCTTTCCTTGCTTTACCTTCACTTTCACTGTCGTTTCATTATCACTAGTAATAGAAGGCTAAAGTTTTAAGTATTGAAAGGACATTTGGAAAAGTAGAGCAGACAGCATCCTCAACTTGCTAGCAATCGGCTATCTAATATTGACAGCCTTTTTTAGAAACTAATTATCTGGCGCAAGGCGGATTATTTTAATTAGGTCAACAGAAATAGGAGATGAATGTTGGTGGGATCACTTTGGATATCATGTCTTGTTCATCTAAAGGGCATCCTTGAAACTTGCAGTTGGAAATGTGAAGGGGCAGTTTATTTGGAGCACTAATTACTCAGCTGTTCACAAGTTTCCACATGAAGTTCTCACTGAGACTTGTGACTCACAGTCTTTGAGATGTTGTTACTTGAACAGAAGGTTGGGTTCAGGACTTGCTGTAATCCATGTTCCTTGAAGGCAAGGCAAGGCTTAGCTCACTGATAGCCTGCTTGAGATTGTGGTGTATCCACTGAAATGAAAACAAAGAGAATCTTCCCCAATCTGGTGCTCTCCAAATTACTAGCTCCCATAAGGCCTAGTAATTAAGTAATTAAGTAAGACTGTTTGAAAATAATGGAATTGTCCTACACACTAGGAAAGATCTTTCATCATCCTAATTCTTTCCTAAGAAAAATTGGGGAAAGCTGATGTGCTCCAACATTTAGTAGCCAGTTAGTAGTGAAGCCATTAACCAAATTATGGAAGAAATTACCATATGTGTTATGCATCCTCATTATCTTGCTCTTGTCCATAGACAAGCTTTTTTATAAATAATCATGATAGCCATTGATTTAATTTTCACCTGTAAAAACTGCCCAATCTGTCTGGTATCTCACACATCTTCCAACAATAAACAGATATCCTGCAAAGCTTACAAGCTAGCCACAAAAGCAACTGTTACTCTTGTTCAAGACAAAACACGAACTGTTGCTTGATATATTGCCTTTGAATATGGCTGGGCCAGGGCTACATCATCATGAAGAAAAATCAGGTCACCTCAGTCATCAGACATAATAGGTGGAATAAGAAGCAAAAAAAAGTTTTTGAAAGAACAGATCAAATGGCCTAACAATTGCCCTCAGATAGTTGGAGAATGATGTCCTAGTGCCTGTTTAAAGGCAATTGCCAGTCCAGTTGGCTTTCGTTTATAGAGATGTGCATGTCTGCGTGAGCCATAGCCATACCAATGTTGACCAGGAATCTAATGTTTCTATTGACAGTCTTGAGGGAGAAATCCGATGTCATCATTGCCTCTGCAGGCCTTCAAGGTCATGGAAACACCCAATGTCCCTGAGATGATACTCAGTGTCCTTGGAAAACCTCCAGGGGAGGTGGATGACTATTTCTGAACTTCTTTATCTTATCTGGAGTGTGCCAGCTTTTCTGGGTGGGGTGTGCCAGTGCTTCTGGGTGGAGAACTGGACAATGTAGCAAACACTTACCATATTTTTCGGACTATTAAGACACTCTAGACTCTAAGACGCACATATCTTTAGGGGAGGAAAACAAGATAGCCGCCACCACCTATCCCCACTGCCTGAAAACGGAGTGCGTGAAGGCCAAAAATGGGGTGTGTGGAGGCAGCAATACATGGCAGTGGCGATGGGCGGCGGCAATCCCCGCAGCCTAAAACAGCTGATAAGTGGTATTCTGGGAGGCAGATCCAACTGCCAATCAGCTGCTTGTGCTAATTCAGACTGTGCTGAAGCTAACTAGACTGTTTGCTGTTTTCTGCAAGGAGGCAAATTGCTGGGAGGCAGAGGCCGGCGGGTAGGGCCAGCAGGTGGGTGGGACTTCAGCAACATTTGCTCTTTAAGATGCACAGACATTTCCAACCATGAGGGGGGAGTGCATCTTATAGTCTGAAAATATGGTAAATATGAGTATCAAAATGTGTTCAGGGTTTCCTCTTGCTTTGAGGGGCCGTCTTTATTCAGCTGAATAAATGTGTAAAGCTTGTGGAGACAAATACCTGGACACTATTTCTACCTAGCCACACCTGAAATCAGTAAAACAACAAACAGCAACATTTCTTGGTCTGGTCCTGGTTTGTCTTTTCCCTTTAATTACCATGGTTGGGTAGAGATAGTATCCAGAAGAATGCTTGTGTTTTTTATCTTAGCAAAGGTACCTCTTCCATATTTCAGATGCAACTTAGTATTGAATAAATTATCTATAAATCAGCAGCATGGATGGGTTCTTATTCTTTCTGGCTTCCTGGAAGCACCAATCAGTCAGGATGCTAGAGTAAATGTATTTATTTAATTAAATTTATTCACCACCCATCTTGTTGAATGTTCTGTGCCTGAGCTGGCTGGACAGCACTGTTTAAAAAGATGGTAAAGATTGTGGTGATTACATTCTGTGAGCAAAGTTATAGTAAGTTAAATATATTTAGTTTGCTAAAGTTGGCCTCAGATAGTTGAAGAATCTCAAGGGGGGGGGGGGGGTTCCTGCATTTTCCTGCTCTAGAAAACAGAATCCACACTAATGGCTTCTAATTGCAATAAAGACTTGAATTAAAGATTAAGAACTCTGTGGTCCTATGAGCTGTTCAACAAAATTAAATGCACCAGAATATATTAGATTTCCTACCTGGGATATTTGTAGAAGTTAATTAGGACTTCTTGGAATAAGCCAACTTCAAGGTCCCTTCCAATTCTATGATTCCTAATAATAGATTTTTGTTAAACAATGGATTCAGTTCCAACTGTGAAAGCTTCCAGGCCAGGGGCAATTCTAATGTTATAGCAACTTTCCTCTGTCAATCGGATATTTGACACGTTTAAAAAGGTTTTCATTGTGGGGCTCCGGCGCGACTGCAGAAGCTGTGGAGTCCGGTTTCCTCCAGCAGATGGCAATAAAGAGCCAACAAAGAAGCCACCCTCCCCGCCCCCGCCCGCCCCTTTGGAAATAACTCAGAAGAAATGTGATAGAAACGAAGCGGAGTTTGCAGATGAAGGAAGATAAATTAAAATAAAATAAAAATTTAAAGAAGGAGAACAAAGGTTGCCGGCATTATCCTGCACAAAAGAACAAAGTGGGTAAGCAGCTCCATTTTTAACATGATTTTTTTTGCCCTTTTCGTTTTAAAGCTCTGCAGAGAAAGCGATCGGTTTGCCTGAAGCGCTAGAAAAGAGCGAGAAATATTTGCAACACAGAAACAACAACCACAAAAAAAAGAGGACAATCTCCTGCTTCCACCCTCTTTCCAACTCAAGAGGAAGAAAGAGAACCTGGGATTTTTTAGGGGGAGAAAGAAAGTTCTTATCTCTAGGGTGCTTTCGGGTGATTTTGAAGGGAGTGCTTTTTGGAGCGAAAGGAACAGCTGCCCTCATCTTTATGCTTCTCTTCCCTCCCCACACCCTTGGGAACGTATAGAAGTGTGTGTGCTTATGTGTGTGAATGCGCATGTGGTAATGCTCTCCCTTTCTTTCAAGCCCTAGAATCCAACCCCGCCTTTTCCATCACAAAGTCATGGATTTCCAAAGTGAAATTCCGGAGGAAATTTGAGGAGTATCCGGATCCGGAGAAAGAGTGAAGAGGAAAAAAAAAAAGAGGCAACGTGGAGATTCGATCAAAGGAACAACTGAAGAAAGAAACCCTGGCAGACGGGCAGGAGAAGATGGGGTGAGAAAACCAATCTTTGACCTTAAGGGTGCTTGCAGAGAAATCAAAGAGTTTGACATTGATGGGTTGGGGGTGGATGTGGTTTTTTTAGTTTTGCTGTTTAAAAAAATGAATCAACAAAGTTTATTAATCGAGGGAAGAGATAGTGTGAATTTCCTGCCATATGAGGTTTTAATGTGATGAACAGAAAAGAAGGAATGTGGTGATATAAATCTTCCTGTATATTAAAAGGATGGCATTTATTTGGTTTTTTGACTGTATCCACTTTAAATTAATACTGATGCACATTTTGTTCTCCCCCCACCCCATTTCACACTGCCACTCTTTCACCACAGCACACAAATGGTTCCCTTTTAAAGTAGCTTGTGAATGATCAGCCCTTCCTCCCCCATTCATTCCTGCTGAAATGTAGTGTCAATCTGCATATTGTAAGTCATATTACCCTGGTCACCAACCAATACTTCCATGGGTCCATCAGTTTGACAAAGGGGTGGAGTTTGGCAATCCAAGCTTCTTTCCTCTGTCCCATATATAAATATAAGCCCAAAGTGGACAGCAAGTAAGTTTTATTGGTGTGATCCCCTGTCCTTCCTAATCATCTCGTTTATTATTGAATCATTGAATATAGATCACAAAAGCCAGCTCAAAGGTGCAGAATTTGGTTTGAGAAACCTAGTTGTTGATTCCCAGCAGGTCCCTGCCTTTCTAGCCTTCCAGAAAGTCTTAAAAATCTGGCTTTGGCCCCAGGCATTGGAATAGGATAAGGCTGAACATGTACACTTGGGTTTTTTTAAATTAAAAAAAATGTTTTAGGGCACAGAAGTTGGGGGCTGGGTTTGGAGGGGATATTGGTTTTTGTTATTTCTTTATTGTTGTAGTTGTACATAAGTTATAACAAATGCAATGGAGAATCATGTAAGTCTTGTAATTGCAAACATACATACTTTGGTCAGGCTGTGGGTGTGAATGACCCATTTCAATTGATAAGCAAACATGGAGGTGCAATCAACTTGATAGAAAGAAGCAGACATAAAGGGTGTAAGAATCCAGAGAGGGAGATAATATTGTCGAGGTTTATTAAAAGCAACATAATATACGGCATGCTATTATGTATTTTATTTTATATATGTGTGTGTGTATATATATGTAATATACACTATGTCCACGTTACTATGGAGAAAGGAAAGATCTTACAAAGCTGAGTATTGGATGAAGGTGACAACTTGCAGGAATTTACTGGCACAAGATACCCTGCGTTTAATTCAAATGTTTTATGTGTGTATGTAGATTGATAGTATGTAATGATGTAAGATGGATAAGAGATTGATTAACCTTGTACTAGCTACCAGAATGTCTTTAGGGATCAACTAAGTGCTGGTGAAGCAAACAGAAGAACAAAGGAAGTGGTTTCCTGTTATTATTTATCTATGACTAGTGGAGAGATGGAATTAGACCCAGGATTATTTTTCCCCTTCCTCCATCACCCCAGGCTTAACATTACATTCAGTGAAATAGTTTAGTCAATGGACAAGGGCTCAGCTCTGCCTTCATTCAGTGTTATCCCTACTCACCAATGAGATATAGATTTCATTGTCTTTAAGGCTCGTGGCTCTTTGAAGTACCTCACCCTATCAGCTGGGGAACCTATGGAGGGATCTATGGCCAACACAGTCCTAGGCTGCATTAACAGAAGGATATGTCTATGGAGATTCTCAGTCATCCGGATCATGGTTGTCCCAAAGGTTCTTTTCCAAAATGCAATTGGACTTTGTTTTTTCCTTGAAGACATTTCGCTTCTCATCCAAGAAGCTTCTTCAGTTCCCTTGGGATAGAATCAAGATCATATGAAATATTAATACCACCCTGTAATGCCTTAGTCCCCTTCGGGGGAAAAGGGCAGCATATAAATTTAATAAACTGAAACTGAACTGAACTTAGTAAGAACCGAATTGGAATATTGCATTCAGTTTTGGTCACCATGATATAAAAAAAGATGTAGAGACTTAGGAAAGAGTGCAGAGAAGAGCAACAAAGATGATTAGGGGATTGGAGGCTAAAACATATGAGGAACAGTTGCAGGAATTGGGTATGTCTAGTTTAATGAAAAGAACTACATGTGACATGATAGCAGCGTTTCAATATATCAGGGGCTGCCACAAAGAAGATGGGGTCAATCCAGTGGTGAAATTCAAGGGGTTTTTTTACTACCGGTTCTGTGGGCATGGCTTGGTGGGCATGGCAGGGGAAGGATACTGCAAAATCTCCATTCCCACCCCACTCTGGGGTCAGCCAGAGGTGGCATTTGGCATTTCTCCAAACTACTCAAAATGTCCACTGCCAGTTCTCTATAACCTGCTGGATTTCACCCTTGGATCACCCTATTCTCCAAAGCACTTGAAGGCAGGACAAGAAGCAATGGAAGAAAACTAAACAAGGAGAGAAGCAACCTAGAACTAAGGAGAAATTTCCTGACATTTATTAGTGAAACGTCTCCAAAAGTTATGGGTGCTCCATCAGTGGAGGTTTTTAAGAAGAGATTGGACAATCATTTGTCTGAAATAGTATAGGATTTCTTGCTTGAGCAAGGGATTGGATTAAAGACCTCTCAAGGTCTCTTCCAACTTTATTATTCTGTTAAAGAAAGCCAATAGTGATTAGACAGCATCACCACCAGATGGATTCGTAACTGGCTGACCAACCGCACTCAACGTGTAGTCCTCAATGGAACTGCATCTTCATGGAGGGAAGAATGCAGTGGAGTACCCCAAGGCTCTGTTTTGGACTCAGTACTCTTCAACATCTTTATCAATGATTAGGATGAGGGAATAAATGGGGAACTCATCAAATTTGCAGATGACACCAAGTTGGCAGGAATAGCCAACACTCCAGAAGAGAAGCTAAAGATACAGAAGGATCTTGACAAACTTGAACATTGGGCACTATCTAATAAAATGAAATTCAATGGTGAAAAGAATAAAGTTCTACATTTAGGCAACAAAAACAAAATGCACAGGTACAGTATAGGTGGTACCTTGCTCAGCAGTAGTAACTGTGAGTGGGATCTTGGAGTCCTAGTGGACAACCATTTAAATATGAGCCAGCAGTGTGCAGCAGCTGCCAAAAAAAGCCAACACAGTTCTAGGTTGCATAAACAGGGATAGAATCAAGATCACGTGAAGTGTTAAATACCACTTTATAATGCCTTGGTAAGGCCACACTTGGAATACGGCATTCAGTTTTGGTCACCACGATGTAGAAAAGATGTGGAGACTCTAGAAAGAGTGCAGAGAAGAGCAACAAAGAGGATTAGGGGACTGGAGACTAAAACATATGAAGAACAGTTGCAGGAACTGGGGATGTCTAGTTTAATGAAAAGAAGGACTAGGGGAGACGTGATAGCAGTGTTCCAATATCTCAGGGGTTGCCACAAAGAGAAGGGAGTCAGACTATTTTCCAAGGCACCTGAGGGTAGAACAAGAAGCAATGGGTGGAAACTAATCAAGGAGAGAAGCAACTTAGGAGAAACTGAGGAGAAATTTTCTGACAGTTAGAACAATTAATCAGTGGAACAACTTGCCTCCAGAAGTTGTGAATGCCCCACACTGGAAGTCTTTAAGAAGATGTTGGACAGCCATTTGTCTGGAACAGTATAGGGTTTCCTGCTTAGGCAGGAGGTTGGACTAGAAGACCTCCAAGGTCCCTTCCAACTCTGCTATTGTATTGTATTATTGTATTGTATTTCCACAACTGGAAGGGCATTCTCCAGAAGAGTGTTCAGATCCTGCCATAGGTATCACTATGTTTTCCTTTTCAAGTATTTAAAATGGAAATTAAGGCAGCAATTTGTCACAGGGAGACAAAGCTTTCAAATTTTCCTCCAAATAATCTGGACAAAAGAAGAAGTTGTCAAAACAACAAAACTTTCACCTTGGCACCTTCAATCCAGCTGACTCAGCAATCGGCTGTCTACCAGCCAGCAATGAGCCACATTTCCCAGACTCCTTCATGCTGCTACTAGCTCAGAAAACAAGCTCAAAAGGAAACGGCAGATGTTCCAGAGTTTTAAAACAAAGTTATCCCTAATAAGCTGCAGATAGGGCCTTACATACATACTTTGAAAAAGGTATCCAGGGATGCATGCAGACAATGAAAAGAATGGTTATTTTGTTATCTTGTTAAATACAAGGGAAAACACACAGACATTTTGTACGAGGGTGAGGGGTGGTCTGGTCATTCATCGAACACTGGATCTCTAAATCTCACCTCTGACTTTCTTCCTTGAACTGGAATCTGCACCTTTAAGAAACTGACAAGTGATTTTTTTTTAAGTTTTGTTTTGAAATGGCCCCCCCCCAAAAAATCTAGCCATTAAAACACAGGTGTCAAAATTCGCCATGTTGCGTTTCCGTCATGTGACGTATTGCGATGATTCTTCGCTGAGCTGGGGTGGGTGTGACCTGCGTGTGATGCATCCAGCCCGCGGGCTGCCAATTTGACACCCCTGCCTTAAAATAGCCTTGCCATGTAATCGAGCTTCCATGTTCAGAGGCAATACAGGTAGTCCTCGACTTAACAACAGTTCACGTAGTGACCTTTTGAAGTTACCACGGCACTGAAAAAAAATGACTTATGACCATTTTTCGCATTTATGACCACTGCAGCATCTCCGTGGTCATGTGATTTACATTCAGATGCTTAGCAACCAGTTCATACATATGAGCGTTGCAGAGTCCTGGGGTCATGTGATCATCTTTTGCGACCTTCTGACAAGCAAAGTCATTGGGGGAAGACAGATTCACTTAACAACCCTGTTATTAATTTAACAGCTACAGTGATTCTCTTAACAAACGTGGCAAGAAAAATAGTAAAATGGGGCAAAACTCACTTAACAAACTTCTCACTTAGCAACATAAATTCTGGGCTCAATTGTGGTCGTAAACTGAGGACTACCTGTAGAGCATCTGTGAATGTTCTTTGATGGGGAATAAATATTATGTCTCTTCTATACTTTATTCCTAGAGGCATTTGGCTGCCTACTAAAGAAATAAGATATTGGATTGAGTCGGGAGGGGGGGTGTAACCTATACATGCAGAGTGATTCTGGCACATATAGGTAGTCTTTGACTTACAATAGTTCATTTAGTGACCATTCAAAGTTACAATGGCAAAAATATTACAAAAAAGTAACTTATGACCATTTTTCAAATTTATGACCATTATAAGAAACCCCATGATCATGTGATTTACATTTGGATAGAATGGAATAGAATAACAGAGTTGGAAGGGACCTTAGAGGTCTTTTAGTCCAACCCGCTGCTTAGGCAAGAAACCCTATACTATTTCAGACAAATGGTTATCCAGCTATAGTTATCTTCTTAAAAACTTCCAGTGCTGGAGTATTCACAACTTCTGGAGGCAAGTTGTTCCACTGATTAATTGTTCTAACTGTCAGGAAAATTCTTCTTAATTCTAGGTTGCTTCTCTCCTTGATTAGTTTCCATCCATTAATGGAGTGCTTGACAACTGACTCACCCTTATGATGGTTTCTGTGTCCTGGAGTCATGTGACCCTCTTTTGCAACTTTCTGACAAGTCAATGGGGAAACTAGATTCTACTTAACAACTGTATTACTAATTTAAGAACTGCAGTGATTCACTTAACAAATGTGGGAAGAAAAGTCATCAAATGGGATAAAACTTACTTTAAAAATTTACCCTGTTTCCCTGAAAATAGGACCTCCCCAGATAATGAGCCCAATCGGGGTTTTGAGTGCATGGGCTAAAATAAGCCCTCCCCAGAAAATAAGCCCTTCCCGAAAATATTGCAACACAGCAGCAGCCATGAGGTGGCCACGCTCGCTGCCTCCTGCACCTCAAAAATAATAAGACCTCCCCAAAAATAACACGGTATCTCTTAGCAACATAAATTTGATGTCAATTGTGGTTGTAAGTTGAGAACTATTTGTACAGACTTTTTTTGTGCTCTTAGGGATATTCTGACATATGGATTTTGTGTTCTTAGGGGCCTTCCCGCTGATGGTCATTTCTCACTGTTTCTAGGCAGGAAACATAAAAACTACCATACACGTGACACACTGAAAATGCATAGGTTGCAAACTGACTGCAAAACATCTAATCCTACCCGCGGGTGCAATATAGCATTGTACATTTTATCTCCTTGGCCTTCACCTAATGTTAATGCAGCCTAGGGCTGCCAAAGAGTTGTCCACCTCTGAATAAAATGGATTGCTGTCTTGATCCAGCAGGGCTACTTATATGTTATGTCCTTAAACTGCAGTTTTATGGTCTGCTCTAAACCTGCATTGCCAAGAGCATCCTTTCAATTTCAAATTAGGCTCACAGTAAGTAACAAGCAGGAGAGCAAAAAGATGTGAGGGCTAATTTACCTTTGGACCACAGGACACTCTTAACTTATAAAGGAGAATATTTGTAGCTCAGGGTTGAAATAAGGACTCCTTAGTGCTTTCTGAACTCTGCTTTCTTGCAGATGTTTCATTACGCAAACTAGGTAACATCACTTTGATGTCTATGGAGATTCTCAGTCCTCCAGGTCATGGTTGACCCAAAGGTGCTTTTTTCAAGAGGCAACTGGGCTTTCTGGTTTTTCTTTGAAGACGTTTCAAGGATCTTCAGGAATCCAAGAAGCTTCTTCAGCTCTGACTGGATGGTGGGGATCGTATTCCCCACCATATAAATATAAATATACAAATCCTTCCATTCCATACCATCCAGTCAGAGCTGAAGAAGCTTCTTGGATGAGGAGCGAAATGTCATCAAAGAAAACACAGAAAGTCCAGTTGCCTCGTGAAAAAAAAGCAACTTTGGAATCACAGATGATGTTATCTAGTTTTGGTAATGAAATGCCTGCAAGAAAACACCAAGGACTTCTCACTATCTTAGCATCTGATCAATAACTGTGAGGAAGTAAAATGGTCACAAATGTCATAAGAACTTATAACAAGTTAGAGGAGAGCATGTAGAACATGGCTTCCCAATCCTTTCCAAATCTTTAAAAGCTCTACTGGAGTTCACATGACTAGAAGGAGGTGGGAGGGGACATTGGCTGGAGGACTCAATAACTTTTATGATTGGTGACCAACTGTCTCTCCCATCAGATATTTTTTTTCTGATTTTTTTTCTCTCTCTCTCTGGGTCCCTACAAAATCTGGCTCATTTTTAAACTTAAGCTCTTACTGGCTTTTTCCATTGCATCAATTATAGTAATGTTATTCTGTTTTGGTTTTGGAGTATATTCCTGAAGATTGGCAGATAGACCCTAACCTAGTCCTTAGTCCCCATTTACATACAGTGATTTCTTCCCAATATTCCTGTGAGGTTGCACAGGGTAAAAACCGTGATAAACTCTCCACTTCTGTTTTCAAAGACAAACCAGATGCTGGTTAGAAACCCACAAACAGGATGCGATTGGGACAGCCCTCTTGCATTTTCCAGGAAATATTAGTCAAAATCCAATCATTTCTGCTTATGAAAATATCTTTTACTATAGTTCTGAAACACAAATGGAATATTGTGTTCCAATGTCTGGGCTTCCTGGAAAAAATAAAAAATATTGTTTTTATTTGTGCTTTTGATTGCTTTATGCCTGGTAGTACAGGTAGCTGTCACCGTGCAACAATTTGTTTAGTGACCGCTTGACGTTACAATGGGACTGAAAAAAGTGACTTATGACCATTTTTCACACTTAGGACCGTTGCCATGGTCCTGTGATCAAAATTCAAATGCTTGGCAACAGTCTCATATTTATGGCGATTGCAATTTCCTGGGGTCACGTGGTTCCCTTTTGCAACCTCCTAACGAGCAAAGTCAAAGGAGAAGCCAGGTTCACTTAACAACCCTATTACTAATTTAATAACTGTAGTAACAACACTTAACAACAACACTGGACAACTGTGGCAATAAAGGTCATAACGTGGTGTTAAACCCACAACAAATGTCTCATTTAGCAACAGAAATTTTGGACTCAATTGTGGTCGTAAGTTGAGAACTACCTCTAAATAGTGGCTGGCCATGTGACTATAATTTTTGGATTGTATAGTTATTCATTTTTCTTGATTACTGTGTATTGAGAGATTGCTTTTGAGATTCTTCTGTGTAACATCCAGATCATTTGATTGGAGCGATATAAAAATGCTGTCAATGAGAAATAAGGAGGTACCAAAAAAGCAAAGCAAGATTGAAACTAAGAAAAGCTTAGCATATTGTATGAATGCAGCTGCAATGACCTGGGCATGTATGTCATCAAACGTAGTCAGGGTGATTTTAGTTATTAAAATTCTCTTCTTTTAAACAATTCTTTTTAAAGAAGTGGAGAATATATTTCTGTTTTCCGAAGGCAACAACTGTAGGTTTTACATTGCTTGTTTTCCTCTTCACTGCAGTATTTAAGAATCTAATCTTATTGATCGCTTAATTTAGCTTGCTATTTTCTCCAATCCCTTACAAGTAGAATGCAAAGCATTTATTCTGAAGTTCAAGGCCTGTTCCCTGTGGACTTTGAGATACCATTTAATTCATTAAGTCACTTCAATAAGCAGTTTCAATGAAAAGTTTTATTTGAAGCCCTCTGATTTGGTAGCCTTAGTAAAGAGTTCTCCCAGTGATTTATTCTGTAGAGCTATGGTTATTGCAATTTAGAAAGAATTTTTCCATATGCCTTGGTGTAGATGTTTTGGAATTGTCAGACTATTGAGTTTTTAAAATACTGATGTTGTCACAGAAAGATTTTCTTGTAGAATAAAAAATAAAAGTGAAAAACAGCTTAATTGCTCTAGTCTAGTGATAGCAAACCTTTTTGTAAAGGCATGCCAAAATTGTGCCCTGAGACACAATGGAATGCGCCCCACCCACCTGCGCATGTGCATGTGACATTCCCCCCCCAGTGCATGTGTGAGTGTCCCCCCTCCGACTCCGGAGGCTTTCCTGAAGCCTGGGGAGGGCAAAAATGGCCTCTCCCAGAGGTTCTCCAGAAGGTGGAAACGGATTGTTTCTGAACTTCCAGTTGGCCCGTTGGGCCCCTCTTTTGCTCTCCCCAGGCTTCAGGAAAGTCTCCGGAGCATGAGGAGGGCGAAAAATGAGCCCAATTTCCAGTTGACCCATTGAGCCTATTTTTCACCTCCATTTCCCCCAGGCTCCAGAGGCTTTCCTAAAGCCTGGAGAGAGCAAAAACGGCCTCCCCCCGTCCCTCCAGAGGCCCTCCGAAAGACGGAAATTGATGGTTTCCGAACTTCCAGTTGGCCCATTGGGACCGTTTTTCACCCTTCCCAGGCTCTGGAGGCTTTCCTAAGCCTGGGAAGGGTGAAAAATGGCCCAATGGGCCAACCAGGAGTCTGAAAATCAGCTGGCATGCCGGCAAATATGGCTCTGCGTGCCACAGGTTCGCCATCACGGATCTAGTGTATCCAACCCCAAATTTATACGGGCAACCCTTGACTTAACAACCACAATTGGGACTGGAATTCCTAAGTCAAGGTACCCACATGACTGGACCCAATTCTTATATTATTTCTACAGCAGCCATTAAGCGAATCTATTCTGCAGAATGTGTGCTTTGCTGGAAACCAGCAAAAAAGATAGCAATTTGGCACGTGACTGCTAGATGTCACGACCAGTCATAATTGCGACCACTTGCCAAATACCCAAAATGCAGTAATGTGACTATGGGAGGTTGCAGCATTTTACGAAGACCAGCAGTGGTTTACAAACCGTGAACTACTCTTTCTGAGGCCCTTGTAACTTTGAACAATGATCAGTCGTAAATCAAGGACCACCTGCAAAGGTAAGGTACGAATCTAGAACTGTCAGAGTCCCTGAGATATTTGACTGATATTAACTTTACTAAGTGGTCTGTTGGATTAGATAATTAGAAGAAAACTAATTTCTTCTAGATTTTGGGATCCTCTTGTGGGAAAAGAAAACAACAACAGCTAAATAGCTTTGAGCTTTACTGACATAAAAAGCCTCTCATCAGGTGCACGTAACCAGGAATAGGAGCTGAGTTCAAAGCACTACAAGTTTATTACATGCAATCTATACCCAAGAATCTGATCTACTAATGGTCAAGCCAAATTGACTCTAGATAAGAGTCAACGGAATTCACTGGCAGCTGGACCTTGGGTCTCTTGCGAGGGTGTATTGACTCCAAACTGATGATGCGCTTGACCTTGCCCTCAGGCTTAGCCTGCTCATTTCCTACATCCTTGCAACAAACCTCTGCCAGAGGGAGCAATCCCATAAATGCTGAAATCATCCATTCATCACCCTCCCTGCAAGCCCACTAAAGCCAGGATTGTCCTAGAATGGCCTCCACCAGCCCATCTCCTTGTCCTGAATCTACTCCCAGCTGACTAGTTCCCTCCTGCCTATCAATTTTTATTTCCTAATAGGTTCACATTCCATACGATTGCCCTACTTCCTTCCAAACACAGCCTGATTCATTCCAAGTGATTATGAACGTCCACCTGCTGCTTCCGGATTTGACAGCGTGACATTGACGCATGTCTGCCATGGTTTGTGGAGCCCACAAACCAAGAGAATTTACTCACCTATGTTCTTGGAGAATAAGCTTACTGGTCAGACTGTAAACCTTCTTTGCTCAGACCACCAAGCCACACCCACCAAGCCACGCCCACAGAACTGGTAGTAAAAAAGTTTCAATCCCACCACTGATTTCTATCCTACTTTTCTTTTAGCAGTCAAAGTATCCAAGGATAGTAGCAGTTGTCTATGGAGATTCTCAGTCACCCAGGTCTTGATTGTCCCAGTGATGTTTTTTTCAAAAGGCAACTGGACTTTGTTTTTGAACTTTGTTTTTTCCTTGAAGACGTTTCACTTCTCATCTAAGAAGCGGAAACATCTTCAAGGAAAAAGCAAAATCCAGTTGCCTTTTGAAAAAGCACACTTTGGGAGTTTTAAAGTGCTGCCTAGCCAATATCTCCAACATCTTTTGAGTTTCTCAAGTATTGATTATGTCTTAGAAACTTCCTCCTTCAATATCTACATCTATCAGCAACAATACTAGGTTTATCTGAGCTAATGGGCCACTTTCATGCCATCCATTATGGATAGCAATTGTATATTCTGGTTTGAAATTTAGATCATGTCAAGACGCATATGTCTTTTAAATGGCCTGCACGAGACAGCTGTGGCATTCGAAAAAGCGCCCTTTGCCAAGGCTGGGATAAAATATATTTTGTAAGCAGAAAGGGAAGAGGGTCAGAGCAGGCATGGAAGACATAAGCAGCAGTTCAATGAACCAGATGCACAGACAGCCCATAAAACTTGAAAGAAAAACATTGGGGGTTAACAGGAATAAAGATTGTCAGAAGAATGTTTTTATTGCACACTGGCAACTGCAAGAAGGGAGGAAGCAACAGACGAGAATAAGAGGAACAAAATCTTTTAACTTACTGGTTTTGAACTGTATCGTTTTTATTCCTATATAAATATACTGTATATCCAAAATATACAGTTTTTTCAGACTTTTGGACCCTACCCCTTTGTGGGAGAAGATCGGGACATTAACTCCTTCTTACATACTAGGACAATTCTGAGCTAATTTCACTTGGTACTACTGCGCGGCTTTTAAATTTATCTGTATGGTGAGTGTTTGGTATGAGTGTGGTTGATTGAATGTACCCACTTTTTAACTATATTATTGTTATTCTGTTTTAAATTGTCTGTGGGGATTGTTTGATAGTATGGTTGTGTATGTCTGAGAAGGCTGGGATGACTGCCGGGCACCTCCTGCACTAAGTGCTCTGCAGAAGTGTCAGGGGGGCCTATGCCTAATCCCATCCTTAGAATATCTGATTCAAAGAGCCTGCCGGGGAACACGGTGGCCGGGGGAGACGGGGGAGGGACCATGGACACGGGAGTGGGCCGGACCATTACGGTCATAACAGGGAGGGGCAGATATGGCAGGGACTTTAGGGCTAGCCATTACTGGGGAAGGAGGGTTCGCTACGTCACAGAGATCCCTCCTTCCGGCCCTATTAGTTCCACTCCAAGGCCAGATGGCGTGAGTAGTCAGGACCCTGGTCTCAGGCTGTTGTCGCTAAATGCCAGGTCTGTGGTTCACAAGGCTGCCCTCCTCCGGGACCTAATTTTAGACGAGAGGGCAGACCTGGCATATATTACTGAAACCTGGTTTGGCCCGGAGGGAGGAGTCCCCCTCACTGAAATGTGCCCAGAGGGTTTTCAGGTGCTTCATCAGCCGCGACACCAGGGAAGGGGTGGGGAAGTGGCCATTGTTATCCGGGGGTCTTTAGTTCCTCGTATGATCCCTGCTCCGGAGCTTGTCGGGTGTGAGTCCTTACTGGTGAAGTTGGACCTTGAGGGTCAAGTGGGCTTGTTGTTAACGTACCTGCCTCCCAACAGCGTGACAACAGCTCTCCCCTCACTCCTCGAGTCAGTAGCCGAGCTGGCAGTTGAGTTACCCAGGCTTATGGTGCTGGGGGACTTCAATTTGCCTTCGCTTGGCGAGCACTCTTGATGGAGCGCAGGAGTTCATGGCTCCCATGACAGCCATGGGCTTGACCCAAGTAATTTGGGGGCCGACTCACTCAGCGGGTCACACGCTCGACCTCGTATTCCTCTCGGAGCAGTGGAGTTGTGATCTTGGTTTGAGGGGTAGTGAGATCTTGCCCTTGTCATGGTCGGACCACTTCCTACTGAGGCTTGACTTTCGGAGGCCAATCCCCCACTGTAGGGAGGAGGAACCGATTAGGTGGTTCCACCCCAGGCGCCTTATGGACCCTCAGGGCTTTGAGACGGCGCTTGGCGTTATACCTGATACTCTCGTCCACAGTCCGATGGAGGCCTTGGTCGCTGCTTGGAACTCAGCGGCGTCGGAGGCTCTTAACCGGATTGCGCCTTTACGGCCTATCCGAGGTAGCGGATCCAGGCGGGCTCCTTGGTTCACCAAGGAACTCCGGGAGATGAAACGCCAAAAGAGACACCTGGAGATCCAGTAAGTCCGAGTCAGACCGAGCACTCTTGAGAGCCTGCATCAGAGCCTATTGATACCAGGCAATTCGGACATCAAAAAGCGCATATTTTGCCGCTCTGATTGCATCCGCTGAGTCGCGCCCAGCCGCCTTGTTTAAATAACCCGCTCCCTCTTGAAAGGAGGGATGCGGGTAACACTTTACAAGGTAGAGCTGAGGAGTATGTCCAATTTCTCGCGGATAAAGTTGCTCGGCTTCGGACAGACCTGGACTCCAATTGCTCAGAGCCAGCCGAGGTACCGGGGGAGGGTCTTGAGCGAAATTTATGGATTGATTTTCAACTTGTCACACCTGAGGAAGTGGACGCCATGGGAGCTGTGAGTGCCTCCACTTGTGCGCTGGTCCCGTGCCCCTCCTGGCTGGTCGCGAACAGCAGGGAGGTGACACGGAGCTGGATCCAGATGATTGTTACCGCCTCTCTTCGGGAGGGGTCCTTCCCGCCCCTCCTAAAGGTGGTGTTGGTGAGACCCCTCCTGAAGAAGCCGTCTCTGGATCCAGCCATTCTAAATAACTACCGTCCAGTCTCCAACCTCCCCTTCGTTGGGAAGGTTGTTGAGAAAGTGTTGGCCTCTCAGCTCCGGCGGTCCTTGGATGAAACTGATTATCTAGATTCCTTTCAGTCTGGATTCAGGCCTGGCTCCAGCACGGAAACTGCTTTGGTCGCGCTGATCGATGATCTCTGGTGAGCCAGGGATAGGGGTCATGCCTCTGTCCTAGTGCTCTTTGACCTCTCAGCGGCCTTCGATACCATCGACCATGGTATCCTTCTGCGGCGGTTGCGCGAGGTGGGAGTGGGAGGCACCGTTCTTCGGTGGTTCTCCTCCTACCTCTCGGACAGGTCACAGTCGGTGTTTGTTGGAGGGCAGAGGTCGACCCCTAGGCCCCTTGAGTATGGGGTGCTGCAGGGTTCAGTCCTGTCCCCCGTCCTGTTTAACATCTACATGAAGCCACTGGGTGAGATCATTCGGCGGCACGGGATAAAATACCACCAATACGCGGACGATACACAGCTGTATCTGTCCGCCCCGTGCCAACTCAGTGAAGTGGTTGACGTGATGTTTCAGTGCCTGGAAGCTGTTAGGGTCTGGATGGGTGTGAACAAGCTTGCACTCAATTCCGACAAGACCAAGTGGCTTGTGTTTTTCCCTCCCAATAATTGGCCTTGTATTCCATCTCTCAGGCTGGGAGGGTGAAATTACACGCCCCTCAGAAAGGGTTCGCAATTTGGGAGTTCTCCTGGATCCTCAGCTGACCTTAGAACACCAGTTGTCAGCTGTGACCAGGGGGACATTTGCCCAGGTTCGCCTGGTGCACCAATTGCGGCCCTACCTGAACCGGGAGGCACTCAGAACAGTCACTCACGCCCTTGTGACCTCAAGACTGGACTACTGTAATGCGCTCTACATGGGGCAGCCCTTGAAGAACATTCGGAGACTTCAGCTTGTCCAGAATGCAGCCGCGCGAGCGATCGTGGGTGCACCTCGGTACACCCACGTTACACCTATCCTCCACGAGCTGCACTGGTTGCCTATTGGACTCCGGATGCGTTTCAAGGTGCTAGTCGTTACTTTTAAAGCCTACATGGTATCGGACCTGGGTACTTGAGAGACCGCCTCCTGCCAATTACCTCCCTACGACCAATTAGATCCCACAGACTAGGCCTCCTCCGGGTCCCATCAGTTAGCCAGTGTCGACGGTCGACCCCCCCGGGGGAGGGCCTTCTCTATGGCTGCTCTGGCCCTCTGGAACGATCTCCCTGTGGAGATTCGGACCCTCACCACCCTTCCGGCTTTCCGCAAAGCCGTTTAGACCTGGCTGTTCCGGCAGGCCTGGGGCTGATGAGTTCCCAGCCCCACTCGAATTGTTGTGCCTTTTGCAGAGTTTTAATATGTTTTTTGTAATTGTTTGTCTTGTTTGCTTTCGTTGTATTATCCCCCTTTCCTATGAGTTTGTTAGCCGCCCTGAGTCCCTCTGGGAATAGGGCGGCATACAAGTTTAATAAACCATAAACCATAAACCATTCCTAGCCCCTCTCCTGTGAATCAATCTATTGCTTATAAAATGCATATAAACTATTAGTTGCATAGGATAGTCAGTTACTAACAAGTCAAAATCATCATTCTCTCCCCTTTGCATGTGGCATTTTATTAACCGATGCTTCTTAGCCAGTAATCCCCAAAGTGCTTTTCAAAAGGCAACTGGACTTTCTTGGTATTTTTTTTTTCTTTCCTTAAAAATGTTTCGCTTCTCATCCAAGAAGCTTCTTCACTTCCAAGCTTCAGTTCAAGAACTGAAGAATCTTCTTGAATGAAAAGCGAAATATTTTCAAGGAGAGGAAAAAAAGCCAAGTCCAAGTTACCTTTGGAAAAGTACCTTTGGGACAACTATGACCTCAGTCATTGAGAATCTCCATAGGCATTTGGCCAGTAATGCTGCAAGGTGACACAGAACATTGGTGGTAAAAGATTTGAAATCAGAGACTAGAATTATTCAGGGACCTTGTTTTGCTTTTGCAGGAAAAAATACTATATGGGGGGGGGGGGAATCCGTACTCAACTCTCCAAAGTTGCATTTATATACAGTTGTATTTAAAAGAAAAGAGAAGAGGGGGAAAAACAGAGTATAGTGTTTTGCAGAAAGCACAATTAACAGAAAACACAAGTTTTAACTTTTAAAACACACTCACTCAAGATAGTATGGCCACTAACTTAGGAGAAATTAGATATATTCACAGATGAGAAACAATCTGTTGACGAGTATTAATACAGAAAGTAAATCTCCCCATTGTGACGCATTATTACTGATCATGCATTAAAGCAAAATGAGGTTGTTGCACAGCTTAGCTGTTGCACTGATGACATTCTGGAAAGCCTTGACTATTCTTCCAGGCCTTGGGGTGGGGTGGAGGGAATCCCTAGTTAAATGTTCTTGACATATTTTGCATCTATTGGGGGGGGGGGGGTTGTCTGGATTTCCTATCTTGATTATTTCCTTCGTCATATTTTTATTTACTTGATTGTATTCCTATCTTCTGAGCTGCAAAAAATAGTTTTGGAGCTCCAGAATTGAATCAGATAAATAAAATAAAATATTTGTGTTCATGAAAGTCACACATTATTGGTTGTTAAATCAGCTCAAGATTATTGCATTTTTCTTACCTGAGAGAATTAAAGCTCCCTGAAGCTGGTTTGGGGGATTATGTACCTTGTCCTTGGGAACAGGGTTAAACTAGCCCCGAGGCTACATATTTCTGTTGGCTCATATTTTTTTCAGTACCTTTTAGACAGTGAAAACTAAACATGAACAAAGAACTGTGTATTTCACTCTGAATTCCAATAAGGATGCCAGCTTTTTTTCCAACCTATTACACCCCAGATTTATGAAGCTATAGCTCCATCATCTCTAGCAATTGTGCGTTTCTCAAGAATGGGAGGAAATGTATTCCAGCCCATCTATATATACTATCAGTGTGGGATGTATGCTTAGCTATGTGTGTCAAGGCATATTAAGATCAATAATATTATACAGTCCCTTTAATATTAAACTAAACATGCAAAGTGTTCCTTGGTTGAACAAAAGGATTCATGTGTTTGCTGATGCTAATTTAAAGAAACAGAAGAAACAATAAAGAAGAAGAAAAGGCAAGATATAAAAATAAGATGGTTCTGCACATGTTTTCTGGTCATGAAGCACAGCCAGAAAAGAGAGAAACATTAAATGGACAAATTTTCTAAAAAATTGGTGGAACTAAAATCTGTGTAGCATCTAAGTTTTATCCAAACGTACAGTGAATATGATTACTCTCCATTTCCATGTTGAATTATTTCTCCCCCTGTCATGTTTGCTGACTTATTTATTTATTTATTATAAGTGTTTTTGTGCCAGTTCAATTTTAAAAAATCTGAACAGCTTACAAAAGCACAGGTTATTTTTAGCAACTTTTGAAGTGTCTGGGGCCACATCCAAGACTTTCAGGAATCACAAATTTTATTTTATTTTATTTAGTTATTTTTACAAATAACTCAAGGAAGCGAACTTACATAGTACTCCTTCCTCCTCTTGTTTTCTCCATAACAACAATCCTGTGAGGTGGGTTGGGCTGAGAGATAGTGATTGGCTTAAGGTTGCCCAGCTGACTTTCATGGCTAAACGGGGTCTAGAATTCACCATCTCCTGGTGATTGTCCCTAAGTCACCCAGCCAGCTTTATTGCCCAAGGCCAGACTAGAATTCACCATCTCCTGGTGATTGTTCCAAAGTCACCCAGATGACTTTTGTACCTAAGGTGGGACTAGCACTCCCAGTTTCCTGGTTTCTAGCCTGGTGTCTTGACCATGAGACCAAGTCTCAGATTGTACACCTCTAAAATAAAGCAAAGAAGAAACAATAATTGAAACCTTTCTGTGCATTGTTTAGTGATGAATATCTTGTTTGTGTTTCCTTTTTTGTTCATTTCTGAACTCTATTTTAAAATAGCAGGAAAGCAAGAAGTAAGGCATATTTCCTATGGCAGCATCCCCCAACCTTTTGGGCGTGGCACGACAAAACCGCGCTCGTCAAAATTGCGGTGATAAAATCGTGGCGCTAAAGCCGCGACGTCATCCCCGTGCGTCATCACCACCGCGACAACAGCGCGGCAACAGAAGGGCGCTTTAAAGCGGCGCCGCGGCAGAAAGCCGATTTCAATTAAGGTAAGGGTTAGGATTAGGTTTAGGGATTTGTTTTAGGGTTAGGTTTAGGGTTAGGTTTAGGGTTAGGTTTAGCATTAGGTTTAGCATTAGGTTTAGGGTTAGGGCTAGGGTTAGGGTTAGGGTACTGAGTGCTTGGGAATGCGCGGATTTGCCCTCTGCGATTATGTCATTGCGGTAGGGTCGCGTTTTTCCTTAGCGCTTCAAATGGCGCAAATTAGTCTTCGCGCTTATGTCTCCGCGGATAAGGGCTTCGCGGATTTGTGGTGGAACCCCTTTTGGGCACCAGGGACTGGTTCCATGGAGAGAGGTTATTCCGTGGACCAGAAGGGGCATGGTTTAACATTCTGCCTGCATCCCTTGGATGGGTTTCACTTGTTTGCGTGGCTCAGTTTCTGACATGCAGTGGCCAGTGCCGATCCACAGACCAGGGGTTGGGGACAGAGGGGGTTTGCTAATTTTTTTACGCAGAAGCGGGCGGGCGGAGTCTCCCGCCGCCGCTACTACCAGTTTGCGTGATCTGGCCAAATTGTCAGCCACCCACCTCTGGTATAGGGTTTCCTACCTTAGCAGAGGGTTGGACTAGAAGACCTCCAAGATCCCTTCCAGCTCTGTTATTCTATTCTATTCCAATTCCTGGACAATTGGTGCAGCTCCTTTCCCAAAAGCTTTTGCCATGGCTTACAATCTACATTTGAGAGAAATACAGGAAGAAAGTAGTTCTGTGAACAGCCAAAAGTCCTCCCAAAAGGTTTCACAAAAATATAATATATATGTGAGATTTTAAAAGTGTTTTGAATGAAGAGAGAGAAGTGGCACCACAGGCATTGCAGCCATCAGAGACAGCAAAGAATGACAATTGCCTTTAAATTCAAACCAGACGTGTCTAGTCCTGCATCCTGTTTTCCAATACACTGGCCAAATAGGATGACCTCTGGATAGCAGCCAGCTTGGGCTTGATGGAGTCAGCTATCTTCTATAATATCTGGTTAGTGTGAGATGGCATGGCTCAGTGCTGAATGAATTGATTCCATTTAGCTTGTGGAATGCCTTCTTAGGATGACTAGCCTGGTGTCTGTTGTCAGGGAAAGAGTTCTTCTTTTTTAAAAAAAAAAAAACACTTCATTTAACTTGTTAGATATTTTGCATTAATCACGATTACCGATAATTTTTCCTTTTGTTTTTATGCAAGTGCTGTTTTATTTTGCTGAGTATCTTAACCGTTGGAGAAATCCTACAATACATGTAACTAAAATACAAACGAATCTATATAAGATTGATTGGAAGAAAATAGGTACATCTAGCTCACCAGCATACTCTTTTAACACAGATATTCATTGTTCAGAAAAAGAGCTTGTTGGATGAGATTAAATTGTACAGATAGTCCTTGATTTACAACACTTTGTTTAGTGACCGTTCGAAGTTGCAACAGCATTGAAAAAAGCAACTCATTGACGGTTTTTCATACTTACAACCATTGCAGCATCTTCACGGTCACGTGACCAAAATTCAGACGCTTTGCAACTGACTCATATTTATGTCGTTTGCGATGTCCCAGGATCCTGTGATCAGCTTTTGCGACTCTCTGACAAGCAAAGTCAATGGGAAATTCAGATTCACTTAACAGCCGTGTTATTAAGTTAACAACTGCAGTGATTCACTTAACAATTGTGGCAAGAAGAGTGTAAAATGGAGAAAAATTAACTTCATTATAGTCTCACTTAGCCACATAAATTTTTGGTTCAATTATGGTGGTAAGTGGAGGACTAACAGCACTTCCTCCCTTTCCAAAACTTTTCAATCAGACGCCTTTAAAAAGCCACCAGAGAAGGCAAAAAAGCTAGTAGTTTGTACGAAGTTCCTTTTCTTGGTTTTTAGTACTAAGACCTAGACTGCCCCGATATTTGGATATTTCACATAAACTTATCATCTTCCCGTGAAAATGCATTTTCAGAGGCTTTACAAAGACGTAAGAAGATGCTGGATCAGCATTCAGCTTTCCGTTTTACCTGCCTCTTTTCATTTGATTTTACTTCCTTGTTTGCAAAGCAGCCTCCAGTTCTCCTTCCCTTGCTATATTTATGCACTTGCCCTCTGATTCACTCTTGGTGGAGACAAGAAGGATTAACTAGACAGGTCTCCAGAAAGGCAGATCCTTTCATCCTTACATCCGTTTTTCTTCCTCAGCAAACATCAGGACTTTGCCTACTTTGGTAGTTTTGGTTTTCATCAACACGTGCTTCCATCGTTGCTTCCCTTTTCTTGGATCATTTCCTTCCTTAGAATTGGTTTCCTTCCATTTCTTTTTTCTGCTTTATTGTACTCCTCACATCCAGCTTTTCTTCCTTATTCAGTGAGCAGGTGAGCACACTGTAATAAGCTGATGTTCAAAATACTCAGGAAGGGTGATCCTTGTCACCACAGGCTTGTACAGGATGGTCCCCATCTCATGAATACTACTTCTTTGTCTGTATTGAGGCTGTTGTGGTATGAAACATTTCACAGCTCTGAAATCTCAAACTGTGGATGAAGTCTTGCCCTTTGTCCTCTGGGCAACCATGCGCAGCTGGCATGTAAGCTACACTACTGGGTGTAAAATTGTCCAAGATTAGAAATAGCAGTCTCAGCAGCTGCTTTGAAATGTCCACACGTGTGAGCCTGGCTGTAGAGGGCAGGCTTTGGGGAGGCCAAAGTGTCCCAAGCTCCCAACTTTCTTCTATAGACTAAAAAGTATTCCCTTTCCTGCCTCCCCTATCCTTTCTGTTCTTTTTATTCTTTTGTAACACTGAATCACCCGATCATTTTCTCCTTAGTTGACTATGAAACAGAAAAGTTTCTAATGTTTTGATTGCTGAAATTTTCTAAATGTTTCTCATTTTCTAATTGTTAGGTTTATTTCTAAATAATTATTAAATAAAAATAAATCATCTGAAATTTTCTAATGTTTCTAAAAGTTTCTACTGTTTTGATTGCTGAAAGAGAAAAGAAAGACTGGGTGACATTATACCAGTATTCCAGTATTTGAGGGGCTGCCACAAAGTTATTTTCCAAAGCATCAGAAGGCAAGACAAGAAACAATGGATGGAAACTAATCAAGGAGAGAAGTAACTTGGAATTAAGGAAAAACTTCCCTAACAATGAGGACAATTAACAAATGGAACAGCTTGCCTTCAGACGTTGTGGGTGCCTCATCACTGGAGGATTTTAAGAAGAGACTGGACAGCCATCTGTTTGAAACCGTGTAGGGCAGAAGTGTCAAATTCATGGCTCACACGCTGGCCATGCCCAGGGGGCAAAGGGCGGGAAAGTCACGATACATCGTGGGATGCTGCCGTGACACGAGTTTGACACCCCTGGTATAGGGTCTCCTGCTTGATCAGTGGTTTGGACTAGAAGACCTCCAAGATCCCTTCCAGCTCTATTCTGATTGATTGAAATAATATAACTTGGGCAGCAGCTTTTAGCCAGGTAGCATCTCTACGTATAACTAATGTATGTATGGACATAAAGTACTGCAGAAATCAAAGCAATCAATAGACAGACTTCCAAATTACCTGCATGCAGTGTTTGACTAGAAAACTTGCATACTGCAGTGCATTGACGTGGAAGATTCAAAAGGAATCTTAGTGACAACCCATGTGGCTGAAATGTACCCTGTAGCATATATTGTAAAATAGAAGTTACCCCATTATAGTAAAAATATACCATCCCACATTATTGCTTATAAAATTCTACAGCTTTCATGTATATTATGTGTTTCAAATACTTAGCTATTTATCCTCACAAAGAAAGAATCTTGCAGAGAAGCATTTGGGCACCAAGGCAGGTTCCCAATTGAGGTCCCATCAGGCAACAAAGCCTTTGTATCCGAGGATGCAGATTGGTTGTGTTGTGCAGATTGTAAATGCAAATGTTTTCTAAATGCTGTTACTGAAATTCAAACTTCATGTGTCTTAGATGTTCAGCATGCTACAGTGTTGAAGAAAAGATCAATTCCAATAATTTTTGCTCTCTCACCCTTTTCTAAGCTCAGTTAAACTCATTGGCTGCCTGTAAGCCTACATTTAATGAAAACCTTTATAGCTGTTGCTATATCTCACCCGTTGTGACCAAACTGACATTTACCTTTGTTTTTGTAAACCATGCTGATATGGAAACATATAATTTAATGGTTTGTGGATTTTTAAAAATTCTTAACAGCTCCCCATAGATTTCAGATGTTGCCATTTTTATCTAAGTATGAGAAAATGCCCAGTTCCTTAGTTACCCTTCTGACACAAATTTTGGAATTGTTAATAAGATATCATAACCTAACATTTGGAAGCTGCATGGATTTTTCCCTCGCCTTTCCTTTAGAAGCGAATCATTTCAGATTAACATCTTTAAAAAGCTTTCGTTGGTCCTAATTTAGAACTAATATTATGTGTGTCCTGCTTCCATTTTATTTCTCTTTTCCTGCATTGTACAGTATCAATTAACAGTGTACATTTCCATTGGTAGGAAATGAATTGTTTCCAGACCCTTAACTCAAGTGGGATATTAGCCCAGCAACTGTACTAACCTAATGGTAGATGACCTGATCTTTTAACTACTTCTATTGCCAAACCAGCTGCCTTAATCAGTCTTAACCAATGTCAACAATTAGGTAATGTTTTAACTTAATCTTCCCATAATCTGTGTTTGTGTGCTTGAGTGTGTGTGCGCGTGTGAGGAAGAGAGAGCATCTGTGGGTGCACATTCAAATTAACAGTTTAAAGATGTTGTAATTCTCTTTTTGATTAGAGCTTTGAGACAGAAAGCAGTGAGAAAGCTGAATTCATTTGTAATTTGATCTGGGTCAGAGTAGAGAGAATATTGTTTTTAGTCTTGAAAAATGGGGAAAAATTTGATTTACATTACTAATATATGTGCATGTGTGAGAGCATATTTCTAGGTAGAGGACACACACACACACACCATCCTTAAATATATCAAAATACCTCTTTTCTGATCACAGTGAATATTTAAAACTAGCTACCACAGACTTCCTCCTTCTGCACAAATATATTCAAGAAGAAGAATAACAGTTTAAGATGTCGTTTGTTAATTGTTGTCCAATATCAGCCTCTTAAATTATAATTTTGTCCCACCCAGGGACTTCACATAACCCCTTGATTTAGAATGTGTTTGTTTGTGTGTCTGTGTATGTATGAACTTAGAGAAACACACCCTTCAGTGATAGGGATTGCCTAATTCTTCCCTGCTACAGTTGAGGTCCTCATGCTCTTATTTTCTTCACTTCTGCAGGGAGCAACCAATTTTTAGCACCAGGGCCCACATCTTCCAGATTGATCCTGCCACCAAGAGGAACTGGATCCCTGCCAGTAAACATGCCTTGACAGTGTCCTATTTCTATGATGCTACTCGCAATGTCTATCGGATCATCAGTGTGGGAGGCACCAAGGTGAGACCTAACGTCAGGCGGCTTCTCCCATGTTCAGTTTCTTGTTTTAAAACAATGATGCCAGTACTGAAAAATAATCGTGATAATTATATTCACAGGATCCAATCTGGGTCGGTCACTAGGACCAGAGGTTTTGTCTCCCAAGCTTTTGGAAGCCATTTACAACAGCTGCTTTAAATACCACACACAGAACAGCACACACTCTGCTAGAGAGAAGTTTCCCGAAGATGCACTCCAGGATGAGTCCAAAAGCTCGGAAGACAAAACCTCTGGTCCTAGTGACCGACCCAGATTGGATCCTGCAACATTATCCTGGAACACAAACATTCTATTCTGTTTTTCTTTTAAGGAACTTAAGGAACTTAAGACATATACTATTTAATAATTCTTCATAACAGATTCTGTGGGGTGAATTAAGTTGAAATATGATGAACAGCCTCATGTCAACCTAGTAACCTTCATTGCCGAATGGGAATTTCTACCCATGTCTCCCACGACCTTCTGATCATACTGCGTTGGCTGTCCCAAAAAGATTTTTTTTTAATTAATGAAACAATTTGATTTGATCATGCAAAATTCCTAAGTATGCTTATTCAGATTTTCCAACGGTCTTGATTTAGAGCCAATGAAGAATATTTAAAAACATTTGCACAATGTTCAGAATTGTGCAAGCACCTCCTCAACAACTAAATTGTAAGGGTGGTTTGTGAGCTGCCCAGACTGGATAACCAGCAAGCTGGTGAGGGAACCTATCTTTAATTTGTTGCTGCCTACCTGGGTGTCACTGCATCCTGCACCCATGCTTCCTGTCAAAAGCTATTCATGCAATTGCTGGTTGTGGTAATTATTCCTTTTCTAATCTAACTCTAAAAGTCTTGCTGTTTGTCTTCCTTATAGGCCATCATCAATAGCACCATCACCCCCAACATGACCTTCACAAAGACCTCACAGAAGTTTGGCCAGTGGGCAGACAGCAGGGCCAACACAGTCTATGGGCTGGGCTTTCCTTCTGAACAACATCTCTCTCAGGTGATGAATTATAGGAATTGGATGGGGAAAGGACCATTTTACTAAAGAAGTTTCTAAAAGATAGTTTGGATCCTACTAGCTTTTCCAAGAAAATCTGGGCAGAGTTTAACGGGTGATCTCATTTCTTTCATTGTTTTAAAGTGACAAAGACCAGTGTTTTAATCTCAGGAAGGATTTTACAGCTTTACAGAGTAACAAGACCAGTTATTGGCAACCAAATTAGATCAATTTTCCCCACCTTTCATGGTGTATTGGACTATGACACCATCAATCCCAACCTACAAAGCCATTGGCAGGGAAAGAATAGGAATTCTACTTCCACAGATCTGGAGGTCAATGGATTAGGAAAGATTGATATATAAGTATGACTCATCCTCCTTAACAGCCCTTCTTTTGGACAAGAGGGGAGAACACACCACCATCCCCACCCTCCGAAGCTTGCTTGATGTATGACTTAATATATTTTTGGCACTAGATGAAATTCACATTTTGAAAGTATTCTCATCATTATAAACTGATATTTTGCCTGCTGTTTTCTTTGAATTATCTTTTATTACTTATAGTACTCACTTTTAATGTATTAAAGGTTTTGCCTTGTCTTTTTTTCTTACAATCATCCTATGAGGTAGGTGAATGTAAGATAACATACATAGTATATGAGATTGTCTCATCCAATGAGCTCCATGGCTAAATAGGGGTTTCCTTAGTCTGAAACTCTTAACCAATTTGCCTTGTATAAACAACCATGTGTACCTTTAATGATTCTACAAAATTACTCGACAAATTCAGGCTGAAGAGTGAGGCATAAAACTAGGGAAATTATCTGAGTAGATCTTCAGTTATTTGAAGACCCTTCTGTGTTTTGCTTCATAGTGCAAACTGCAAGAAGGAGATTTTGAATAAACAGAAAAAAGTTCCTTCTAGTGGCAGTTGCTGATTAATGGTGGAACTGCCAGACTGTATTCAGTAGTGGTGAGTGAGTTATCTTGACTGGAAGTAAGTAAGATGCCTTAATTGCAAGGTTCCTATACCAAAAGGAGAAACAAGAGGGATGAGGTGACTATTTTTCCCCCAACTCTACAGATTCATTCTAAATGGCTGCTTCCCAGCATTTCCCATTATTGCAACAAGGGTGTTTGCTTAGGTAACAGTTAATTTGAAACTCAGTCCTGGAAAAATGCTTAGAGCTCTTACTCCTGCATCCAAATCCTTACTCCTGTCCAGAAAACATTGATTTCCTATCATTCAGAATGTGGAAATCAACAGTTCTCAGCAAAAGAGAAGAAAGAGGGCAGGGGAGGATGAGAAGTTGATAAAACGAAGGTTGTCATTTCACAGCTTATTTTGGAAGTTTCAGAGCATTTGATGACTTCTTTTTTTGTATTTTGTTTGTCTTCTGTTCTGTACACTATAAAAACAGTTTGCAGCAAAATTCCAAGAAGTAAAAGAAGCGGCTCGCTTGGCCAGAGAGAAATCACAGGATAAGACTGAACTAACCAGCCCTGCTCTCAGTTTGACTTCCCACCAAGTGAGTCTGGAGGGACTAAGTCCCCATATCCACCGGTCCTTAGTGGGATGGCTGAATTCACTGCAAATTAAGCACGATTCAGGTCAGCCTGAATCCTTTTTTTTGTAGTCAGGGCCCATGGATTTATTTAAAAAATAAAATGAAATGAAAAAGTTCTGAGGCTCACAATTTTTTTTCATTGTTATTTTTGTAAAAAAAATTGTACAGTGCGAAATAAGCATCTTGAAGCCGAACGTAGTATGATTTTGCAGGGCTCTGCTGCAAAAAAAAACACCAGGGTATCTGCATTCAGCCAGTGTTCAAAAGATACTGAGAACTGAACTGGGAACTTTTGTTGACAAGAAATTGAGATAAGGTCCTTTGATCCCAGCAATAGTAGATGTATGTATGTATGTATGCATGCATGCATGCATGCATGTATGTATGTATGTATTTAGTTTGACAAACATGTAACAGGTATAAATATAAAAATAAATATGAACACAGTAAATGGGTATGAATAAATAGGACAGGGATGGTAGGCATGCTGGTGCGCTTATGCACACACCCTTACAGACCTCTTAGGGGTGAAGTCTATGCTAGACAGTTTAAGGTTAAAGTTAATGGGGGTTTGAGGATGTAACGAGAGTCAGGTAGAGCATTCCAGGTGTTGACCACTCTGTTGCTGAAGTTGTATTTTCTGCAATAGAGTTTGTAGCAGTTTACCTTGAGTTTGTATCTATTGTTTACCCGTGTATTATTAAGGTTGAAGCTGAAGTAGTCATTGACAGGTAGGACGTTGTCGCAGACAATTTTGTGTACTACGCTTAGGTCAGACTTTAGTCGGCTTAGTTCTAGGTAAAGCTAAGAGTGCTGCAGGTGTAAGAACAAAAAATTCAAGAAACAAGGTAACAGAGTCAGGCTTTGCAAAGTAAGGCAGCTAAGGAACTATAGGTGGCTCTGAGGGCCAGTGATATAATGTTTTGTGCTGCTAGACAAGAAATGGGCTTTCTGAATTTGATTTCAACTTGAGCTTATTCTTGTTTTTATTCCAGGGGTCCCACTACTTTAAGTGGATGACAGTAGAACTAGGAAGGACTACACTCCGTTGTTTTTTTCTCTTTCACTCTGCAGATTCCATAACTTGGTTACTGTTCTAGCTTAGTTTTTGGATCCATACAATGTACTGTATCATAAACAAACAGGCTTTCACAGAATGCCAACCCACAAAACAAATGAATCAGATTTGCTCAGTATGTTGCCTGAATGCAACCGCTAGGTTTAATTGGCTTGGTTGAGTGTATCAGTAGAAAGCTTCTACAGCTGGGGCTGCCTGTGTAGGATATGATTTGAGTGATTTACACGTGTCCACAAATTATGCCTTTGATTTCCCCTGCCTCGTCACTTAGGAGAGAAGAAAGTAGACACCAGGGATTTTTGCTTGGAGGACAGTCTCCTTCACACCACCAAGGGATGGCTGTTTTCCTCTGATCTCCTGGGTAACAGAGGTAGATGGATCTGGAGGATGAGACATGTGTTCCCTAGGCTAGTCACAGATGGATTAGTAGTACATGAGGAGGAGGAGGATGTCTGAACAGTCCATTGTCCTGGAGGAGAGGAGAATAAGAAGAAACTTAACTAACCTTGGAAGAGAGCAGAGAGAGGAAGTTGATAGAAACATTGTCATGATTACATGGGATTTCTGAAACTAGAGCTTTTGGCTATATAAGTGTTATTTGACCATTTTAACAGAATAATTTTTGTACAAGCTGGAGTATCCAGCAGCAAAGAATTTTAGAGGAATAGCATTCTCTTAAAAATTAAGAGAAAGGCAAGAATGCTAATCTAGGTTTGGATGCAAGAAGGAGAGAGATGACATTCTAAGATTGAATGTTTTAGAGTCCCTGGATTGTGAACACGTTCAGAAGTTCTAATGCAGCACTGAGATTAACCATTTGGAGATTTATTGATTAAATTTGTTTGCCGACCATCTCATCATAAGGCGACTCTGAGCGGCTTACCACAGTAAAAACAAAAAAATCATAGACCCATTTATCTAATTGCCATAAAAATACAAATTACAAAATTATGACTGAAGGATGCGGAGGGGTAGTAGGATTGACGGGGGGAGGGGGATCTGGTTGTCCACCAAACAACCTCTAAGTGTGATACTTTTCCATTGGGGTCCCAAACCAGCTGGCAGAGCCAGGTCTTCAGGCTCTTGTGGAATGTCAGGAGGGTGGGAACTGATCTCCTTTGGGGTGGGGTGGGTGGGGACAAGATGTTCCAAAGGGCAGGAGCCATGGCAGAGAAGGTTCTTCTCTTGGACCCTGCCAGCCGGAAATCCCTGATGCCCTACAGCAGGGACCCCCAATCCCCAGTCCATGGACTGGCACTGGTCCACTGCACACCAGTAACCAGCCCGCACAAATGAGTGAAGCCCCATCCAAGGGATACAGGCAAAACCACGCCCCCTCCGGTCCACCGAAAAACCTCTCTCCATGGAACCAGTCCCTGGTGCCCTAAAGGTTGGGGGCGACTAGCCTACAGCATGCCTTCTCTGCCAGGAGGGATAGGGTGGGCCAATCAATCTAAGTGGGGTGAATTGAGATGCTTTTTTTGTATATGTATGTGGGTGTGGGGGGGGGGAGGATAGAATAATTTCTTAGCAAGCTGCCTTGAAGATAGGAAAGGCAACCCCTCCCTTCATGTTTGAATGTCATGTTCCTTTGCTTGACAGATTCTGGCCAGCCCCATCATTAGTTCCAATGGTCCCGGAGATGACAAGCTGTTCCGGAGCCAGAGTGCTGACATGGAGATGACAACAGAAAGAGAGCGCATTAAAAAAATGCTCTCTGAAGGGTGAGCAAACAGTTAGGGAGTGATTCACATGTTCTGCATTTCATTTTACACCGAGTGGTTTAACAAAAGCAAAATGGAATTATCAAGAAGATGCTGAGAAACTGTTTCCTGTTTTATTTTTTAAATGCCAGTGGACTTGTTACTTTTCTGGATTATCTGTTGCTTTGGATTCAATCCCCAAAATGTCACCTCTTTAACTTAAACCGGGTCAGGAAACAGATACCACAAAAAATACTGGAACTCTGCTTTATTGATATAATAGGCTATAACATAGGCTCAGTAGCTAAGACGCTGAGTTTGTTAATCAGAAGGTGGGCAGTTCGGCCGTTCGAATCCCTAGCGCCATGTAACGGCGTGAGCTCCCATTACTTGCCCCAGCTTCTGCCAACCTAGCAGTTCAAAAGCACGTAAAAATGCAAGTAGAAAAATAGGGACCATTTTGGTGGGAAGGTAATAGTGTTTCGTGTGCCTTCGGCGTTTAATCATGTCAGCAACATGACCATGGAGACGTCTTCGGACTGTGCTGGCTCTTTGGCTTTGAAACTGAGATTTGCATCTCCCCTAGAGTTGGGAACGACTAGCACATATGTGCGAGGAGAACCTTTACCTTTACCTAACATAGAGTATAGAAAACCTAGGTATATTTCTCTTTCCCTTCCTTGTACACTAAAGGGAATTGACACGGGGCAATCTAGAATTTCTTTCCTACTCTTTCCTGTCTTTTCAAGCTAAGCTTAAGTTTTGCTAATGGCCGTCACATATCGTCTTCATGGCTGTCTCCACACTTTTACAAACGGTGCTTTAGAATACACAGAGTTGAGAAAATAGCATGTATCTGCAAGTCTTAAAACAGCCACACTTTTTCCTGTAGCTCACATGGCAGCTTCAAAGGGCAGCTGTGTGATTCCAGAGACAGATCGAATAGCTTTTAAGCATTGCACACCAGAGCACTTCCTTCTCTTAAGGATACTATTTTTTCCTCTCTCTCTCTCTCTCTCATGCGCACAAAACTTCGTTCTCTACTAATGGATGAAATGCTCTTTTTTAGAGTGTCCCATTCAAGTCGTGATGAAGAGATTTCCTGCTTTGCTCCTTTAGTATTCACTCTGCTGTGCATTTTGCTCCTGCTAAATTCAGATCCCTAGGAAAATGTCTAAAATTAAATGCTAAATTGGAGTATGTACTGATTACTTGTGCCACTTATTTCCTCCCATTCATTGGCATAATTCTCTCTATTATCGGTGTACATGTGTGTATTAATAAATACCTGCAAAAAACACACTAATATGATCGCAAAGAAATAGCTTTTTTGGAGGTAGTTTTTATCAATATTGTGCATTTTGCATACATAGATAAAACTTTATACATTGCCAGAACAATACTGTCTTTCGCAGTGTTTGTGAAATGAACATTGCTAAGATAGAAAAAGCATAGCTTCTTCACAAAATTTTCAGTTTCTTACTAATTTCATGTCGTGTGGTATTGCTGCTATTATTTTTATTTTGTTACAAGCCATTCTAGGAACTTTTAATTCACAAATACAGTGAATGCAACCTCCAGAGACCTCTAACATTTATTATCAAGCTGTAATTTTTCACATGCTTGAGCAAGAACATTTTGAAATAAGCTACTGCAGCATAGATGAAACTGTGTTCAATATGAATTTCGTGTGAATTCCTTTAAGTAAAATTTAACTTTTGCTCGGACCTCCTGCACCACTTTTTCAACAGTTGCCATAATTACACCACCAACTCCAGGATCAGAGGTGATAGTTAGTCCCAATGAAATTGTGCCACCTTTGCTTATGTTGAAAAGCTGCTGTAAAAATGTCCCAAAGGAAACCAAAATTACTCTAGATCAGGGGTATCAAACTCAAGGCCCCAGGCTGGATGTAGCCTGCAAAGTGGTCAGATCCGGCCTGCAAGGCTGTCCTGGTCTACCCAATGTGAAGAGGAAACATGCCAGCAGTTTGGGGAGTAGTGTCAAGTTGGTCACGCCCACCCAGTTGGGCACACCCACCCAGTCGCCCCACTCCCGAGGTCAACCACAACCCTGATGAGGCCCTCATGAAATTGAGTTTGACACCCCTGCTCTAGATTCATTGCTTCTGCTTTGAAAATATGAATTCTATTAGAATCCCCCAGATTGAGGGACAAATTCACTTTGAATAAATTTTAACAGTTTGGAATGCGGAAGAAAGTATTGTAGCAATCAGTGAGCTGCTGAGCTGCTTCTGTGTTCTACATGTGACCTCACTGGTGGGACCTCTAGAATTGTGGTAATTCAGACATATTAGCTATAGTATCAGGGTGTTCTCATCCTGTTTCTTTTTTTGCAGTTATATTCTCCCCGTAGGCTCTGTAGTTCCACTCTTGTTATCAGAATCCTGGGAAGGAAAGTAGGGCGTTGGGTTGGGTTTATTTGTTCATCAGGTTTTTCCAAAAACTTGCCCCCCCCCCCCAAATCAGTACTTGTGATGCAATTTATTCAGAGCCCAGGTATAGATTCCCACCCTGTTTTTTTCCCTATCTCGATATGTCACAACAAGAGAATTACCTGGTTCTTTTCCTTTTTTTCCTTTTAACACACAACATAGTGTGCTTAACAAGGGAGGGCCTATGGCATGTGTTTAGAAGTACCAGCACCAATAATTTGAAAGCTGTCTATGGGGAACTTGTTTCCACGCAACTTAGCTACACTGTTAACTTTTGTTGTGTAATGGCAGCTGATGCCTTTAAATGCGAAAGGTAAATATTAATTTTAAAAAAATAGCTTCCCTCCGGGGAACAGTGTGTCTTCAGAGTTGCTCTCCTGCAGTTCCCCAGAGTTTTTTCTTGGTAGAAGGCAAGATTTTATGCTGTGTTAAATTGATAATACTGTATTTTAATAGTGTTTTTATTTGACTCCTAGACACGTAGGTGACAACCATATTGATTCAGTGAAACTTTCCTTCCCTATCAGAAATACATCTTGAAAGCAATATGAGAAACAGCAGTTAATTCAAATACAATTGCTTAATTGCTCACTGGGTATGGGTATTTTTAGAGTCTGTTTATTGCACTCCCTTTGAAGTCCTTTACTTTGAAATTCAGGATAACTATCTCCGACTATACCTGCCCTCAAAATCCTTAGAAATCCTTCCCCTACTTTGTTGTCCTTCATTTTTATTAACAATAGATTAACAGAAAGTATGCCAGCTGCTGTAAGAAAGATAGGAAGGTACATCATAAGTGAATTATTGCAATTGCACAGTGGCAGAGAGGACAACACTCCAGAGGGTTAACATCAGTGCCCAAGGGATCATTGGTTGCCCTCTCCCCTCCTTGGAAGATGCTTCATAGCTTCTGCTGCCTTAAGAAAATTCAAAACATTCTTAAGGATCCATCTCATCCTGGGCACCCTTTGTTTGAACTATTACCATCTGACAGACAGTACAGGCCAAATAGGCGGAAAAACAGCTTCTATGCCAGAGTAGTAACTGTACTGAATTCTACTGTACAGTGCAATAGTAATGCAATATCAGAGATTTTCAGTTGAATTGTACAGAATGTGAAGGATGTGTTTTATGTTTTATGTCTAATGTACACTAAAGATGGCACTTAATTTCATTGTACGAGGTGCAATGACAATAAAGGTGCACTCTAAATACTTAGAATGCTTTGTATCTTTTCTGTCCCTATGTCTCCCAGGTCTGTTTGCGAAGTCCAGTGGGAAGCCGAATTTTTCACTCTGCAAGACAATAACAACAAACTGGTGGCTGCCTTGCATGAAGCTAATGCCAATGTGGAGCAATGGAAGCAGCAGCTGGCAGCATATCAGGAGGAGACCGAAGCACTGCGCCAACGAGTGAGTGGAGGTCCAAGAGATTCACTCAAGGTTCTCCATTGGAGAAGGAAGTAGGGCATCCTCATCCCACAGGGCCTATCACTCTGGCTGGTGGAAGCACTCTCTCCCCCACCATATTCTGTTGAGGCCTATACAGGTAGTCTTTGACTTGCAACAGTTCATTTAGTGACTATTTGAAGTTACAGCAGTATCGAAAAAAGTGATTTATGACCATTTTTCAGATTTACAACCATTGCAGCATCCCCGTGATTGCATGCTCAAAATTCAGACGCTTGGCAGCTGACTCATATTTATGACGGTTGCAGTGCCCCGGGGTCATGTGATCACCTCCTGCTACCTTATCACAAATAAAATCAATGGGGAGGCTCGATTCACTTAACAACCGTGTGACTAACTTAACAACTGGCCTTTACCTTAAAATTCACATGTACAAATGAAATGTCATAACTGTCCAAACTTTATTTTCGCTTCCAAAAAGGGAAGTATTGACATTTGAAATAACTAAATAAAATAGATTAAACTGCTGAAACTATTTTGTTTCTTATACGATTTTTTTAAAAATTAGGATACTTGTAACAAATGTGCATTCTTTTTTTTTATTGGTGGTATAAAATAACCAGAAAAACGTATTTGCTGAATGATTTTTTTAACAAAAAGATTAAATGAGGCTCATATTCTTAGAATTTCAGCACTCACTCATTATTGTGTGTAAAAAACAGAATCTTCCATCTATTGTACATTTTCCATGGTGAAAATAAGCTAGGTTAAATACAGGTAGTCCTTGACTTATGACCTCAGTGGATCCCCAAATTTCTCTTGCTAAATGAGACATTTGTTCAGTGAGTTTTGCCCCATTTTATGACCATTTTTATCCCGATAGTGAATCACTGCAATTGTTAAGTTTCTAACATGGTTATTAAGTGAATCTGACTACCCCATTAAACTTTCCTTATTAGGAGGTCGCAAAAGGGGATCACATGACTCTGGGACACTGCAACTGTCATAAATATGAGTCAGTAGCAAGTGCCTGAATTTAGATCATGTGACCATGGGGATGCTGAATCAGTCATAAGTGTGAAAAGCGGTCATAAGTCACTTTTTTCAGGGCCGTTGTAACATTGAACGGTCCCTGAATGAACTGTTGTAAGTTGAGGCTACCTGTGTTGAAATGTTGGAAGGGGAGTCATTCTCTAATAAATGCAATCAGTTTAGTTTCTCTGTGCAGTATGCATGTTGCTGCCTGGATTCAGGATTGCACACCAAATTCTGATAGAGCATTGGTTTCCTGTAAGGCTTGGGGAAGAAAGGGTCCCTGCTTTGTTCCGCTTAATTGCAGCCGGCTAATGCTTGAGCAATGGCAAACTGACACTTTCCCCTACTTATTCACTAAACATTGCTGCTAAAGTCTGTGACAAGCTAGTTTTAAGAAAGGCGGCTCAGAGCCCATGGTGACCTCCTTTAACCTTCATTCACAATTTTTATCTACTGCAGCAGCTTTGCTACACTTGAGAATCTGTGTGTGACAAGTAGATTTTATCTGTAGATCAATCTGGCCTCGCTTAATGTATGCTGATTTGGCAATGAATGAAGCCATCATTTGCAATGTGTACTGTTTCCAACTTCTCCTCCTCCAAACATGCCTTCCTAAAATTTGGGATTCCAAATTATTACATGGGCATTCAGTCATTCCAAAACGAAACTGATAAGACTTCACTGTTTCCGGTTTTTTAAATGTCTGAATTCTTGAATAGAGTGCTACACATGTATCATTCATTATTTCTTTCAGATCTTCCCATTCATTTTCATTTTTCATCTTCCTTTTTGCTTTACTAACAGCAATAGCACTTAGACTTATATGCCGCTTCACAGGGCTTTACAGCCCTCTCTAAGCAGTTTACAGTGTCAGCAAATTGCCCCCAACGATGTCTTTGCCTTCAGTGAGATAAGAAAACAGTTGTTTCAAAACTTTGTTTGTAATATTTTTGTGGGCATTTTTCCTAGTATGCAAGGGTGCATTTATGCATGAATAAAATATCACCGGGATTAATTTGTAGATGTAGCCATTTTATATGTGCCCACTTTCCCCAAAGGAGGCTAGTTGCATGGACAATGTTTATGTTGTCTTGGGACAAATGTCATATGGCAAATGTTTTTCTTTTTGGGAGGAAAAGATCAGTGAAGATTTCTGTAAAGTTTGTGTTTACAAATGTGAGTGTTTGCTTGTTTTTGTGTCTTAAAGTCAGCATTGACTCCTGCAGTTGCTAAGTCCCCGCAATTTTCTTGGCAACGTTTTCAGAAATAGCTTCCCCTTCCCCTTCTCCTTCTTAGCTCTCAGAGGGAGGGAGTGTCCCAAAACTACCCAATTGGCTTTGTCACTAAGCCAGGAGTAGAAATCATGCTCTCCCGCTTTCTAGCTTGGTACTTTAAATACTACATCAAACTGGCCTTTTTGTACAAGATGAGCGTAAGAAAAAATAAAACTTAACGGATCAACAGTCTCCATAAAGGTAGTTCCACTTTCCTTGCACTTTTGGGTGCTTTCCAGCACTCAAATTATGTTCACTTTGATGCATATTCCTCCTAATAATCAGTATTCTGAAGGTGTATTGTAATTGCTAGGCCTTACCAGTGAGTTCTCTGACAGGGGTCTAAGGCAATTGGCACTGGCCACATTTTCGTGCCCACTTCTCCACAGCCCCCTCCCATCACAGCCAATTCACCACTGGTGCTTATGCTTGGTGAGCCCATCTCCAGCACTCTCCCCAGCCATGGTCAACCGGTGTTCCTGCCCTGCCTTCTTCTTCTGGGCAATTCACTGAAGGATGATTATCCCGAGGAGGGGCGGGCAGCATGGCCTAGTTGGCCTCCTGCACCACAGCAATGGGGGTGTTTTTGCCCTCCCCGGGCTCCGGAGGCTTTCCTTGAGCCTCCGGGAAGTCGAAAACGCCCTCCCCAGACTCCTGAGGCTCTCTGGAGGCCAGAAACGGGTCTGTTTCCGGCCTTCCCGAACTTCCAGTAGGCCCATTTTTTGCCCTCTCCAAGCCTCTGTGCCTGCCCTGCACCTACCTGCATTCAAAACAGGGGAGGGACTCCAGGGAGGAGAGGGGCGGGTGGGGTCACCCAGGAGTGGGATTTGGGGATTCTCTGAACTGCACAGAATCTTAGCTAAAGGTTCTCCCAAACCCCCAGAATCCCAGCCCTGGGTGGATTTCAACTCCCAGAATTCCCCAGCCAGCATGCTTTAAGTTGGGTGGCCTGCCTTCCATCTTATGAACTACTTCATTCTTTCAGTAACATGCCCATCCACCAGTAGCAGTCAGTGATTTTCTATCTACATGATAGGCATTTCCATGTTCTAAAACAAACCTTTTTTTTTTTGTCCTAAAGGCTGGAAATGCTGAGCGCATTGAATTTCAGTATGCAAAGCAGATGCCTTACCTTCAGTGAATGCCCTTTTTTTAGCGGTTACGAAATGCCGGGTTTGATATATGAAAGTAATTCTGTGAATGAATAGAGAGGTTTCTGGCTTTAAGAAAGCTGATAAAGCATATGTTTGCATTTGTGTGTATGTGTGTCATAGAGATTGGGAAGAAATAGCAATGATTGCACTTGAAAGAAATGAAAGGGTGCAGAAAAGGCAAAGCACATGTCAGGAGAATAGGCTAAATTTCAGGCAGAAATAATTGCAGATTTCCCAGTAAGCTTTCTATCTGAATTGTTGGATATATCATTCCTGCTCACCAAATTGTTTCCTCAATGTTGCAGAATATGGGAGGAATCATCTGGTCTGCTATTTTCCTTCTGTTTTCTGCTGCTGTTAGATACATAGCAGCTGAATAACTAAGGGCTATTCTCTTTGGGACTGTCCATGCTCATTACACACAGTATTGTACCAGTAGTTCTGGAAAGTCTCTTCCTTTTGATAGGTACGCTTACAGCATGTAGAGATACATGAATTATATATTATGTACATTATAGCATTTCCTGCTTTCCTCTCTTCCTCTTTTTTCTGCCTTTTGGGTGTTTGCTGATATTAATAAATAAGCATCAGGCATCATATTTTGCTAGCTGTGCCGCATGTATGCTTACTCTGGTCTGGATATAGGAATTGACTGGGACAGCTATGGGTGCAAGCTAAAGGGCCTTATCCACAGTAATTTTTCAACATGCATTATATTACATTAGAAAAGGGCTGTATGGGTTTGATTCAGGGAAAAGGACTGAGTAAGTTTGAGAAAGAATCTTATCACTTTGCTAACTTTCTTTTAAGAGCTAGGAAACTCCAGAAATGTTACAGTCCTCCTATTTAAAACAAACATTCTAATACAGTAACTCAGATATGGAAAGTGGATGGGATGTCACAGTAGAACAAAATAAGCAAATAAAAGATTGTGAAGATTGAGGCCCTTTCCTCATATCCCTTAAACAGAGCATTGGGCATAGATGAGGATATTGCCACTTAGTATCTAGGTCTTAAACAATTTCAGAATGGTTGTGGATAGAAAACAATTCCTTTTCTGCTCTTTTTGTCATAAAGATTGTTCCCAGTTCATCTCAAATCCATGTGTTTTTCAGACTCAAGTTAATGGTCATGATTATTTTGTAGCCCACCACTTTTCAACCATTCTGCTGACCCCCTGTTCTAAGTAATCACCTCCATTCTCCTTCTCTCCAATTTCCCATAGGTGGCGGAGTTGGAAGCCCAGGGGGGCCACAATTCCTCAAGCGATGTCAGGAAAGAGACCTGCCCAGCTTTAGAAGAGCTGGAACAGTTGGTGAAGGCCAAAGATGAGGTCAGTAGCTGCATCCCAGGTCTCTTAAGCTGCCAATCTAGAGCAGAGCTTATGAATTCAGAAGTCCACAATTAAAAACAAGAAGAGAGAATCTGTGGGTGGTTTTATTATATAAGTAATTCTCTGGTAAAGGAGAATAGTTGTAGCTCAGGGTTGACATGAGGGGTCCTTGGTCACTTGTTTTCTTGCAGACATTTCATTACCAGGTTACATAATATCATCCATGCTATCATCACTAGCACTGATAATGTTACCTAGTTAGGGTAATGAAACGTCTGCAAGCCCAGAGAGCATCAAGGGCCCCTCAATTCTCTGTATCTCATTCTGCAAGATTAGATTAATAATAACCCTCTATTTGCTGATTGAGAAAAATTACTTGGGCTGTGTTTGCCAGTCTGATTGTGAGGGTTAAATTCAAAAGTGCTGGTAATAACCTATAAAACTATACAAGGCATGGAGGTGGGTTATTTGTGAGTCTGCCTCTGTAGTTTAGTTTAGTTTAGTTTTGGTTTATTTATATGCCGCCCTTCTCCAGGAGGGACTCAGGGCGGCGAACAACTCAAAGGGGAAAGGGAACATAAACAACAGTACACATAATTAAAATACACGAAAATCACACAGCCATACCAGTCGAGAGGGGAGGGGAACTCATCAACCCCAGGCCTGCCGGCACAGCCAGGTTTTGACGGCTTTCCGGAAGGCCTGGAGAGAGGTGAGGGTCCGGATCTCCGCGGGGAGTTCATTCCAAAGGGCCGGAGCTGCTACAGAGAAGGCCCTCCCCCGGGTACTAGCCAGTTGGCATTGGCTGGTGGACGGAACCCGGAGGAGGCCAACCCTGTGAGATCTGACGGGTCTTTGGGAGGTAATTGGCAGCAGGTAGTCTCTCAAGTACCCAGGTCCAATACCATGAAGGGCTTTATAAGTTACGACTAGCACTACCCATCCCATCAGATCCATCGGGAAGGGCAGGCTGTGGGTTCCATTGATTAAGCAGGGGCATCTGACAGGATGCAGGAGGGAGAGACTTTTCTGCTACAGCACCCGCCCTTTAGAACAAAAGGGCAGGTCCCCAACTTTTTGGACCACAGGGACCACTAAATTCATAATATGGAATCGTGCAGACCACTAATAATGCCTAATGACTGGCTGGGTGGGCATGGCTAGATGGTCATGTGATTGGGTGGGCGTGGTGAACTTGATGTCACTTACGTCGAGGGGTGCCTCGCCAGCCTCTATTCGTCCCTCCCCTCCCAGCCACTCCTTGCCTGCCTGCCTGGGCTCCTTAGGGCCCCAAACAGGAAGCAGTTGTTGGAGCTAAGCAGCCACTATGAGAAAGAGTTGGCAAAACAGCTCGCTCAGTTCAAATTGTGTCTGACCGAGAAGGAGGCTCAGCAGAAGCACCTCACTGAGGACTACGAGCATAGGCTTTCCAAGCAGAGGGAAGACCTGCGGGAGTGCAAGGCCAGGTACTGGTGCCTGGAGGCTCAGCAGGCTGAGACGGTCAGCCAGTTCCAGGCCATGATGCAGTCCCACTGGAACGAGGCCCTCTGGCTCTTCGCCATCAGCGGTGTTTCCCTCCAGCCTTCACCCATAGCCCCTCACCAGGAGACCCCAAGTGGAAATTTCTGCCCCCCTACAATCTGCACAAAAAGACCCCGAAGGGGAGACTCTCTGCATCAACACAAGCATTCATTGCACGTATCCATCCCAGGGGCCGTAGTTTGAGGATCCCTGATTTAGTGCAATATAAAAAATGCAAATAATTTTTCTGTGGGCCACCAAAATTTTCTCACAGATCACCAGTGATCCATGGACTACCAGTTGGTGACAGGTGATTTAGAACATGATCCCCCCCCCCCCGCCTCCCAGGAGGTTAGATTGGATTCAAGCCTGCTTGCCCTTTGACATTATTTTGTCCACCAACCTGGGGATCTGGTTACAGTTTTGGAGTCTGCAAGATGGTCCCATTGATTGATCCATGACTTGCCTGCTTTTTATGCTTTTATGTTTTAATTTTGCTTTTAATTAGTTTTTTTTTTATTATTTGGATTTTAGGATTACAGCTAGTCCTCGGCTTACCACAGTTCATTTAGTGACCGTTCAAAGTTCCAACGGCACTGAAAAAAAGGGTCTTACGAACATTTTTCACAATTATGATCTTTCCAGCATCCCCGTGGTCATGTGATCAAAATTCAGGCGCTTGGCAACTGGTGCATGTTTATGACCGTTGCCGGGTCAAAGATCATGTGATCTCCTTTTGTGACCTTCTGACAAGCAGTCCGTGAGGAAGCCAGATTCACTTAATAATCAGGTTGCTAACTTATCAACTGCACTGGTTCACTTAACAGTCGTAAAATTGAGCAAAATTCACTTAACAGCTGTTTCTCTTAACAACAGAAATTTTGAGCTCAGTTGTGGTCGTAAGTCGAGGACTACCTGTATTGCATTTTTACTCTCTTCCTGCATTTTTGTCTATTGTTATTTGGTTCTTTTTAACTATGAGCCACCCAGAGACACAAATGTGAGATGGACAGCTGTACAAATAACATTAAATAAATACTGTAGCTGCAATGAACCAGCCTAGAAGAGTACAGAACCAGTTCACGTAACATGTCCATTGATCAGAGCCTTTGAATCCACAATTTTGGGTTAATTGAGTCAATTAGAGTGAAGCTACTTGCTCTTCGGTTGCAAAGGGCTCACGGAACCCGAGGCACTTCCTGGAGAAAAATGGATGGAGCCTCTGCATTACCCTAATTGTCAGTTTGATTCATGTGACTGTGCTGCCAGAACTCCTGGCAAGGAGATTTGACTGGGCTGGCAGGTGATCCGATTAAACGTGTAGCGGCAACAGAACTTCAGGGGTCACCGATACTGCCTTGCTTTTCTCTCCTTTGGTGCAGTAATTAGAATTTGCATGGATCTAATATCCAAGATGATTGTGCTGGGTGCACTGGGCCAACCTTCCTTTTCCTGGAATTGTACAGGAGAGATGATGAGTCGCCTGAAGTACGCCTGAGGTGTCGGAGAACATGTGTGAACTTCTGCTTATATTTGTTGATACAATATTCCTTTAAAAAAAAAAAAAAGAACACTCCCCCAATTTTGCCCTTGTAATTTGACAAATTTCATGACTTTAATGACTGCAAATAAAGGAGCAGAGGATGGATAATAACTGATCTATGGCTGCCCTGATTTAAATAAAGCTAAATTGAATGATTTGGTGCCCAAATTGCACCAAGAGCAGAGAATTGACACTACTATGAGGAAGATACACAATCATAGAATTTCTTCTTGAAAGGAGAAGGGGAATCCCCTGAAATGTAAACAGAAATGACAGGATCCTGTTGCCAAATGCTACACCTTATGCATCCGCAGAAACGAACTGGAGCCAGTGTGACAGAGGTGCACTTTCTCCTCACACACAGCGAGCAAAAGAAGCGGCCTAGCTAGTAATAGCATTACTGATGCATTATTGATGCACTGCTATAGCATGACTGATTCTGAAACGCGCAAATCCTCTTTCACTATTCAGAAACAGAGCTCGACAACCCTTTGCCTCCAGCTACCTCCCCTACTTAGCGTGCCTTCAATGAGCCCAGATGGAGAAGAGACAGGGACACAAACGCTCAGGGGACCCACACAAGAATAAGGAGCGCTCCATTCATGCACAGTGACTGCAGTTGCCTCTAAGGGAGGAGACACAAAGCTAAAAAAGCAGGAAGAGACGAGAATAGGATCTAACTCGCTATTTGCAAAGGAGAAGGGAAAAACAGAAATACACAGCTTTTCAAAGCTTAAATCCACATTGCCTACCTTCACAATTCACCAGCATGTAGAGTGGTGGTATTCACCCTAAATTCTTAACCCGGTTCACCATTACTCCAGACCCTACTTTTAGATCTAGCATCACTTAATCATGCTAACTGAGAACAACAATTATTTGGGGGAACATTTCTATTTAGCTGCAATCAAATTACCCTAAGCAGTTTGATTATGATTATGTTCTGTTCTGACCCCCCCCCTCCTTACGATGAGGCACGCCGACACAAGATTACTGCTAGACAATTTATTCACAGTAAATTAACACACCGACAAGACTTTGGCAGCAACCCAGACTTCCAAGATAAGAAATACATATGAGAGCTTCTCCAGCGTTAGTATATTAGTTGAATCCTGCAAACAGCCTCCTCCCAAAGTCTCTCCTTATATACTCTCTTGGGAAGGGCCTAATCACAACCACCTAGGTCCAATTATCTCCTTTGTCTCCTTAATTGCTGCCGGCATTTACCTGTCTGCCTCTGCCAGGCGTCTGGGACCAATTCCCTCTGAACCTCATCACTGTTCAAAGGCCTGACGTCTTCACCACTGCTCCAGGGCCTGACGTCATGGGCACACTCCCTTTGGCTTTCACGGCTGCTCCATGCCTCAGGCGCCTCCTGGTGACCAACCAGCCTCTCTGGTCCCTGCTCGGAGTCTGAACCCTGTCCTGGGTCCTCCACATCTTCCAGAGCCGACTCATACGGCCCCTCACTATCGGAGTCTGTTTGCAGCTCCAACAGCTCCTGCTGGGCCACAACAATGTTCCATTATATCAGTGTCAACTGCTAGTGAACAGCTGAGATTTTTTTCCCCTAGGATAACCTGCTTTCTAATTGCTCCATCAGGTTTTCTGGCAGTGTGTAGTCCACTGTTGTAATCAAGCCCATCCATCTTGCTGCTATTTTCCCCCTTTTCTCCCCACTTTCCCCAGCATTGTGGACTTTTCTATAGAGCTATGTCTTCACAAAATATCATAATATCTGATCCTTTATGCCTGGAGTGAAAACTGTGGATTGATTTGCTCTATGATCTATTTGTTACCTTTCTTGGCTATCAGTATTATTCTTAGGAGTCTTCTCCGAATCAAAGTTCAGAAGCATCAGTTCTCTTTCTATCCTGCGTCTTCAAAATCCAACTTGTCACTTCTGCAAGTGGAAATCATTGCCTGCATGATTCTGATCTTGTATGGAATTGACCTGTCCCACCCAGGACGGCAGAGGAGGCATTATTTGTATTTTGTATTTTATTGGTCTTATATGCCGCCCACTCCTGAAGGACTCCGGGCGGCTTACAATAAACAAAGGAAGGGGATAAATAGACAAATAGACAAACAACAATTTAAAATACACAACATTCATAGTTACAGTGGGGCTGGCTATTTCAACAGCCCCCCAGCCTGCCAGAGCAGCCAGATCTTAGTGGCTTTGCGGAAGGCCGGGAGAGTAGTAAGGGTCCAGATCTCCACGGGAAGCTCGTTCCAGAGGGCTGGAGCTGCAACAGAGAAGGCTCTCCCCCGGGGAGTCGCTAGCCGACATTGGCTGGCAGATGGGATCCTAGCCTTTGTCTCTAGGAGACTAGGAGGCCTAGTCTGTGCGATCTGATCGGTCTATGGGAGGTAATTGGCAGGAGGCAGTCTCTCAGGTACCCAGGTCCAATGCCATGTAGGGCTTTATAAGTAACGACTAGCACCTTGAAGCAAGTCCGGAGACTAATGGGTAGCCAGTGCAGCTCGCGGAGGATAGGTATAACGTGGGTGTACCTGGGTGCACCCACGATCGCTCGCGCGGCTGCATTCTGTACTAGTTGAAGTCTTCGAACACTCTTCAAGGGCAGTCCTATGTAGAGCACGTTACAGTAATCCAGTCTTGAGGTCACAAGGGCGTGAGTGACTGTCTGAAGGGCCTCCCGATCCAGGTAGGGTTGCAATTGGTGCACCAGGCGAACCTGGGCAAAGGTCCCCCTGGTCACAGCCGACAAATGGTGTTCTAAAGTCAGCTGGGGATCCAGGAGGACTCCCAAATTGCGAACCCTCTCTGAGGGGCGTATAATTTCACCCCCCAGCCTGAGAGATGGAATGCTTGGCCAATCTTTGGGAGGGAACATCAGTAGCCACTCAGTCTTGTCTGGATTGAGTGCCAACTTGTTTACTCCCATCCAGACCCTAACAGCCTCCAGGCACTGAAACATCACTTCTACTGCTTCGCTGAGTTGGCACGGGGTGGACAGATACAACTGCATATCGTCCGCATATTGGTGGTACTTAATCCCGTGCCGGCGTATGATCTCACCCAGCGGCTTTATGTAGATGTTAAATAGAAGGGGGACAGGACCAAACCCTGCGGCACTCCATAATTGAGGGGCCTAGGGGTTGACCTCTGCCCTCCGACCAACACCGACTGCGACCTGTCCGAGAGGTAGGAGGAGAACCACCGAAGGACAGTGCCTCCCACTCCCACCTCTCGCAACCGTCGCAGAAGGATACCATGGTCGATGGTATCGAAGGCCGCTGAGAGGTCAAGGAGCACTAGGATAGAGGGGTGACCCCTATCCCTGGCTCGCCAGAGATCATCGGTCAGCGCGACCAAAGCAGTTTCCGTGCTGTAACCAGGCCTGAAACCCGACTGAAAGGGATCCAGGTAATCGGTTTCATCCAAGGACCGTCGGAGTTGAGAGGCCACCACTTTCTCAACAACCTTCCCAACAAAGGGCAGGTTGGAGACTGGACGATAGTTGTTCAAAATGGCTGGGTCCAGAGATGGTTTCTTCAGGAGGGGTCTCACCACCGCATCCTTTAGGAGGAGCGGGAAAATTCCCTCCCGAAGAGAGGTGTTAACAATCGCCCGGATCCAGCCGCGTGTCACCTCCCTGCTGGTCGAGACCAGCCAGGAGGGGCACGGGTCCAGTATACAGGTGGAGGCACTCACCGCTCCCATGGCCTTGTCCACTTCCTCAGGAGAGACAAGTTGAAACTCAATCCATGAAATATGCTCAAGACCTTCCCCTGGTACCTCAGCTGGTACCGTGCAATTGGAGTCCAGCTCTGTCCGAATCCGAGCGACTTTATTCATTAAATACTGAACAAATTCCTCAGCTCTACCTTGTAAAGGGTCATCCGCATCCCTCCCTTTCAAGAGGGAGCGGGTTATTCTAAACAAGGTGGCTGGGCGCGATTCAGCAGATGCAATAAGGGCGGCAAAATGCGAACATTTCGCTGCCCGTATTGCCACGAGATAGGCTCTGATAAAGGCTCTCATCAGTGCTCGGTCTGACTCAGATTTACTGGCCCTCCAGCGGCGCTCTAGGTGTCTCTTTTGGCGCTTCATCTCCCTGAGTTCCTCGGTGAACCAAGGGGCCCTCCTGGATCCGCTGCCTCGGAGAGTTCGCAAAGACGCAATCCAGTTTAGAGCCCTCGCCGCCGCTGTATTCCAGGCAGCGACTAAGGACTCCACCGGATTGTGGACAAGAGTGTCAGGTATTTCTCCAAGCGCTGTCTGAAATCCCATAGGGTCCATCAGGCACCTGGGGCGGAACCACCTAATCGGTTCCCCCTCCCTACAGTGGGGGATTGGTTTCCGAAAGTCAAGCCTCAGTAGGAAGTGATCAGACCATGACAAGGGCAAGGTCTTAATGCCCTTCAACTCTAGATCACGTCTCCACTGCTCCAAGAGGAATACGAAGTCAAGCGTGTGACCCGCTGAATGAGTCGAACCCCGAATTACTTGGGTCAAGTCCATGGCTGTCATGGAAGCCATGAACCCATCGGCCAGAGAATTCCAGCTGGCAGGGTCCAGGAGAAGGGCCTTCTCTGCCGTTTCCCAGCTCTGCCAGTTGGCTTGGGGCACCAAAGGAGGGGCTTCATATTGGAAGTGGCTGATAGATTAATATCAGATCCCCATCCCCCACCCCTGCTCATCCTACTTCTTCCCTTCCCATCTTTTAGCTATTGGATTTTATATTTTTATATTTTTGTAGTATTTTATTTATATAGTTATTTACTGTATTTTTCAGAGTATAAGACTTAGTTTTTGGGGAGGAAAATAGGGGGGAAAATTATGCATACCAGGTATTCATCTAGCTAGTCCTTAGCCTGGCCAGCTTCAGCACATTAGTTCGCCCACTGGTTTTGAGGTTGGGGATGGTGGGGGCTGTGCTTCTACAGCACAGCTGATTGTCGGAGGGAGCAGCAATTAGAAAAACAGGCAAAGCACAGAAAGTCGCTTAGCTTGTGTTTGGGCTGAAAAACAGCTTCAAAAGCACAACTGATCCTCGAAGCAAGTGCCAGTGACTAAAGCAGGCAAAGCAGGGAAGGGGTAAGAAAAGGCAACAGCTGTTCCGGGTGGCCATTTTTGGCACCGTGCACTGAGCATTTGGAGGCTGAAAACGCCATTGTCGGTGACAATTTCTGCAGCGAGGAAGAGGATGCGTGGAAGCTGAAGGGCAGGGACTGGGGTGGGTGGGCTAACTTTGGAGTATAAGACGCACCCAAATTTTCAGCCTCTTTTAGGAGGGGAAAAGGTGCGTCTTATATTCCGAAAAATATAGTAGTTTTATATTTTAATATTGTAAGCTGCCCAGAGTTACCCTGTAACATGATGGGCAGCCAATAAATATGATGATAGATAGATAGATAGATAGATAGATAGATAGATAGATAGATAGATAGATAGATAGATAGATAGATAGCCAGGCAGCCGGGCAGCATCTGAATGTTTCTGCCAAGGCCTTCATTACTACACTACTGTAGTAATGTACTGTAGTACTAAATGCTAGTCTGAGGTGTGTTTCTCGACTGCTGGGTCCTCTACTCCAGGGGTCTCCAACCTTAACAACTTTAAGACTTGTGGACTTCAACTCCCAGAATTCCCCAGCCAGCAATTTCATGTAAAGGTTAAACTGTTGGGGAGAGAAGGTGAGCCTGTAGAGAGTAAGGGAAGTGACCTTGACAGAAGTATGCAAGAATTGTTACATAGGCAAGGATGGCTAAAATATTTTTAAGTCATAATAAACAAGTTAATCTTCAGAATATTCAGGCAGAGTCTTCCCTGAGCCACTGTATTATAAGAAAGCAGGGATGTATAGCACAATCAGATTTGCAAGATTCTGTTGTTATAGCAAATCTGAAAAAAACATAGTTCTGGTCTTTTTCTGGACTTGATTTCCTGGCCTGATTTATCTAGTGAGGCTGACAGAGCCTTGGGCATTTGGATTCTGAGAGGTTTGTAGGCTGGTTGTATGTCAATTTCATCAACAGACACATGGACCTACAACCAGCCTACAAACCCCCCAGAATCCAAATCAACCACACAGCCAACCAGAGATGGTACCGACCCTCAACTAACTCACATAACTCCCACCTCCACCACTAGCAGTTCATCTCCCAATGACCCTGACCTGATGTAACCTCCCTATCATAAGACTCTCGCTGATTATTCACACCTGACCCATCACAAGACCCTCACTTGACACACACACACCTGAAGCCCTTATAAACAAGAAGACTGTCATCCCCTAAGCTCCACTAAAGATGTCACCTCGTCTGGTAACGAAACATTTGAAAACCAACCCACGAGCTCAGAGAACAAACCTTCACCCTCATCCCTCATCTCACCCGAACTATAGATGTTTGTCACTATTGCAAATAAACGTATCACTCCATCCAAGTCCTCCATTCACGTGTCATCTGCAAAAGTGACAGATGCAGTTTGTAGGGAATCTGATGCAATTTGCAGGGAATCGTCCCTTAATGCTCTCATGATTGCTAGGTTAATTCGTTAGGATTTTTTGAGAAGATACAGATATTTGTAAATGTAGCTCGTCTTCTCGGTTTATGGCATCTGTTTCCTTTGAACAAAATACCTTGAGGTTAAAACTACACCCTCGCGACTTGAATGGATTAGAAAGTTCACACAACATCTGGACCATGAAAAGACTCCCATTACCTGTATTATGTGAATATTCTATTGAGCAGGATTTTTTCCTATCTCCTCCTCCTCCGTTTGCAAGCTCCGTACCTGATCATCAATGCCAAGAACTGAAGGGAGCAGCCATGATTTGGAGATGATAGTCCAGAAATGTTCCATTTCATCTGAAAGTTTAATCTGCCCTGTTTCCAAAAATAAATTGTGGAAGTACAAATTACATTTTTCACGCTCGATTTTGTTTTAACATAGCTTCTCTGTTTTCTTTCATGACATTCTCCCTGCCTACTTATGATTCAGGAGCTTCAACAACTGAGAAACCAAAAGGGGCTGCAGCAGCAACCAGATGATGAATATGAGGAAACCCGCCAAAAGGTGCAGGTAACAAAAGACAATAGAGGGTGGGAAATGGTTATGGAAAAAGTCCAAGGGAGGACATGGCAAAACACCTGTATGGGGTACCCCACCTTTCCCCCCCAAAAAAGAGGGTGAAAATTTGGGTGTGTCTTATACACTGAGTGTATGGGGAGCTGATGATGGGGAGAAATTGAAAGTAAAACTTGCTGTTTGCGCCAGGAGGCAAATTGCTGGGAGGGGGAAAAAAAATTCTTGTGCTAATCAGGCTGTTTGCTGCAAGGAGGTAAATCAACAACTATAAATGCATATAGAATGTTCAAATTATTAAACTTATTTTTTAAAGACTGTTTTATTATTCTAGACAATTTAATAAAATGAAGAAGCTTTTTAAAATAAATGCTTGATCTGAAGAGGCCCAGTGCTATTGTTTTAAAAAGTGCTATTCTTTTAAATAGCAGAGAATAACTATACTTCCAGAAAGCACATCGATTTTAACGTCATCTGTACAAGTATAGTCTGAAATATAAAATTACAAACAGTATATATTGTCTATGCTGTTTGTTGCAAGGAGGAAAATTGCTTGGGAGGCAGATATTTTTCCCTTGTTTCCCTCCCCAAAAGCTAGGTGCGTCTTATACTTTGGAGCGTCTTATACTCCGAAAATACAGTAGTTTCTTTGCCACCAAGCAGCTTGGGTTGTCAACAGTTCTGATGTCTTTCATTTTTTGTTTCTTCCTGGTTTTCTTTCTTCTTGACCCAAAGGTGCTTTTTCAAGGGGCAACTGGACTTTCTGATTTTTCTTTGAAGGTGTTTCGCTTTTCATCCAAGAAGCTTCTTCAGCTCTGACTGGCTGGTGGGGAATGGAAAGATTTATACTCTTTGCAGACAGCTGGTCATTTGCATCCTTTAGAGAGTTGTTAAGGCTCTCTTGTTTTTGCAGGTTTATCTGTGTCATCTGGCTCATTGCATTGTATTGCATATACCACATTGGTCAGTTTGTGTCTGGATGTTTTATCCCTGGGGTGGGCAAGCTTCTGCATTAGTTTGTCCACCCCAAGGATAAAACACCCAGACATAAACTGAGCAACGTGGTATATGCAGTATAATGCAGTGAGCCATGTGCAGATCCGTACATTGGGGAAACAAAACAACCACTTCATAAACGCATGGCACAACATAGAAGAATAAACCCATCGGAACTGGATTCAGCAGTCCATCTGTATTTAAAAGACAAAGGCCACTCTTTTGAAGACAGCAAAGTCCCCGTTTTGGATAGAGAGGACCGCTGGTTTAAAAGTGGGATCAAAGAGGACCTATATCAAAATTGAAACAGCCCTCTCTCAACAGAGGGTGAGGGATATGACATCATCTATCTCCAGTCTACAACACAGTCCTTTCTACAGTTCCAAGAAGGCTCCACACCAGTGGTTGGATTCAATTTTTTTACTACCGGTTCTGTGGGTGTGGCTTGGTGGGCATGGCAGGAGAAGGTTACTGCAAAATCCCCATTCCCTCCCGATCAGAGGTGGTATTTAGCGGTTCTCTGAACTACTCAAAATTTCTGCTACCAGTTCTCCAGAACTGGTCAGAACCTGCTGAATACCACCTCTGCTCCACACCCATTTGCACTACTCAGGTGACCCGGAGGACACAGATAAACCTCCAAATGGCCTCAGTGACTCTCTAAAAGGATGCAAATGACCAGCTGTCTGCAAGGAATATAAATCCTTCCATTCCCCATCATCCAGTCAGAGCTGAAGAAGTTTCTTGCATGAGAAGTGAAATGACCTCACAGAAAAACCAGTCCAGTTGCCTCTTGAAAAAAGCACCTTTGGTACAGTCATGACCCAGATGACTGAGAATCTCCGTAGACTTTCCTCTCGACCTTCTGGTTTACGTTATTTGTCTGAATCATAGCTTATGAATATTTGAAGCTGCCTTATACCAGGTCAGATGCCTCTAGCACACCACAACTTTGTATGGGTTCCCACAGGAAAACGTTTCCCACTTCTACTGCAGCAGAAATCCTTTTATATAAGAGATGCCCGGGGGGGGGGGGGGGGAGTCTGCCTAAGAAGCTCAGGTTCCTCTACAAAGAGTGCCCAAGCCAGGTCTCTCCAACCTCATGGATGTTTGATTTCCATGTGGTTGAGGACTCTTCTTTGTTCTCTCTTTAGGACCTAGAGAGACAGAACACAGAGCTGGAGCGGCGCTTGCATTCGGCCGAACAATCTCTCTCGGAGACCCTTTCTGAACGGGAGAAGATGTACCAGGAGGTAGCCAAATTGGCAGAGATCATGGACATGAAACTCTTTGAGCTGAGTGAGCTCAGACAAGACCTGGCTAAACTTGTGGAGAGCAACTAAACCAGGAAACAGAGGAAGAGCCAACCCTCCTTTAAGCCTGGCTTGGTGGGCTTGGGCGATCAGCATGGACATGACGTGAAGACTGCTTGACTTGTCCAGTGGTTGCATCCTTTCTCCTCTGTGGACATCTTGGGAGAAGCGAGTCTAGAGGAGGTAGCGACTGGAGAGGACCTCCAAGCCAATTTCTCCAGCCTTATTTTCCTTTCAGATGCTTCCATTTCTATAAACTGTGATGTGTTTTTTTGCCTATCCTGAGGCAGTACGATGGGTTTTTCCACCCCAGTAGTTTTTGATAGAGAATTCTTAACTCTTCCTCTCAGCCATCCTGAGGAACCAATGGCCGAGTCAAAATCCCCCTATTGTTCCTGTAACCCTGGTGTTGTGTTTTTAGCAAGACTGCTTTTTATAGATGACTAAAAGTTTCCGTGTGCAGTCAAGCACTCCTAGAGAATCCATTTTGGGGAGAAATCTTGAGAAAGGACGATGCTTCTTTTCTCTTCTTCTTTTATTATGTGTATTGTGGGGAGGGCTGTTTGTTTTTAATCTCAAAATAAGCACTGAATATTTTTTAGTAAATCTGCAAACTCTGATATTCTGCTCACAAAACTGGAAAAAAAGGAAGGCAAGAGCGGGAGGGTGTGAAGGCCACAGAGAAAGAAGATGCCTAGGAGTGGGGGTACAAGCCGGACCATTTCTTAAGATTGACAGCTGCCAAATACTGATGAATTAGGATAGACTAAAGGTACCTTCCTTCTCTTTTGTCTGACAAAGGAATGCAATTCACACACAGCACCAAGCAATAGATCCAAAAGTGGGGGAAAGGAGGGAGTTTGTAGGAACACAAGTTCTAGCAGTCACTGCTGTTATTTAGCGTCCTTCAACCTGGCACCATGGTGGCCAGGAATGATGGGAGGTGAATTCCTGGTTTGGAAAGGTGTTTCTTACCCCAAAAGATAACATGTCACGTCACTCAGAGAATTATCTGAAGGGGGTCAGTTTTGCCCTCAAGCAGCCCGGGATTTGTTTGGAACTAAAGTCATTCTTCTCCAGTGAGCCAGTATAGCTTCCTTAGGAATCGAGTGATCTTTTCCCGTTCTGAATTAGAACTCTCTAGAAAGGCCGCATAGGAAGGTGCACTCTATAGCACTCCCATGTCTGCCATAAGTTTGAATTTTCAGGCCTTGGGGATGGAAAATGAGGCAGAAAGGGGTGTGGTGATCTTTGTTCTATTCTCACCAACTTCATGGCACCATGAGTTAGTCCTTATGCTTCTTTTTCACTCCCAAAAGCAAGAGAACAATGGGAAGCAGCAGCCTCCAGCTTCTTTGGCAGCCACTGAGCAGACCTAAGAATGGCTATTGATCTGACATACGGTATCTATCCCAGATTGTGTCCTAGTGGCACATAAAAGGCAGGCAGCTGGCCAGGGAAGGAGATGACTGGGTTAGCCATGACAAATAGTCTACATCTGAGTATGAGACATAAGGGCCTTTGAGAATCCAGCATGCTTCTGAAAAGGTAGCAGCAGCTGCAGAAGCTTGTTAAAAGATCCCTTGGAATGAGCTGAGCATTGCTTTCAGAGATGTGAAAAGGGAACAAATGCAAATCCCACTCTGCTCTCCATCCCTCCCCCCCTCAATCCCCACCTCTCAAGAGCCCAGGTCTCTGGGCTTAGTTACAATATGGTTCTTCTGCTCATTTGGGTACTGTTTGCAGTTTGATAACATGGTTAATAACGTTGTTAGTGAAAGTTTTTTATTGATATTTTTCTCTCACTTTGGTTTAGTGCTATGTGGTTGGAATAATAACCCAAGAAGTGATTTGTATGGACAAAACCTTTGTGTGAGTCTCTTGAATTCCTTCGCAGTTGCAACAGGCAAAGTGAAATCCCGCAGGGAGGCTGACATGCTTTGTTCTAAATTTAACTTTCCATTGTAAGATTCTAGCGTCTTTTGATTTTTAGCATAAGAGTAAGAACATAAGAAGAATCTCGTTGGATCTCTCTTGCCCGTTGCACTCAGCATCATTGTCTCCAGCATTGGCTGAACAGCTTATAAGGGGGAGATGGGGCGTTTGCAGTTTGTCCCTGGAAATCAGTAATAAGGTACATTACTTCCAGACTGGAGCGTCTAGTTAATGTCTAATGTACTGTACATAACATTTGTTCGTAATCTTTCAAAGTCAGCTAACTCCACTAACTAAGACTTCATTTGGAATCTGATTATATATTGAGAGAGAGAGAGGGAAATTAAGGGATTCCCAGTGAAATCTGCAAAAGGTAGCAGGTTGAATAATGGATTTATCGGTCCAAGGCTGGAAGTAGAATACTTCATGTTGCCACCTTCCTATTATTAGTAGAAAAAGTAGATACATTTACTTTTTAAACAGATGGACTCAGAATTCAAAGTTTAAGAATACATTTAAACCTGTGGATTGTCCTTAAAGACCCTGATTCATGTTTGGTGGAGTGTTAATAAGATGGTAAGAAGTCTCACATTTTCTTGCCTTTTTTTTCATGGCAGAAAATTACCATAATTTTCCACACTATAAGAAGCTCTCCCACCCCACTCCCCCAAGTGAGTGGAAATGTCTGTGAATCTTATTTGCACCAGCTGATTGGCAGTATTTCGGGAGGCCGATCCAACTGCCAATCAGCTGCTCAGCAGCGAAGGCGTCAGTGTTTGCCGGCAGCAGCTCAGCTCAGCTGACAAGTCACCTGCTGGGGCTGCAATAACATTCTGAAGTTGGCCAGGCTGTTTGCTGTTTGCTGCAAGGACACTAGCCAGATGAATACCAGATGGATGCTGGGAGGCAGAGGCAGATTTTTTTTTCTTGTTTTCCTCCTCTAAAGTTAATGTGCGTCTTATGCTCCAGTGCGTCTTATAGTGCAAAAATACTGGAATGTTGGTTTGATCTCAGCTGCTCTTGCTTAACACTGTAGAGCTGATTGTGATAGAATTTGGAATAACCTCCCCAGCGTACCTGTACATACCCAGGTAAATTGAAACCCCACTCATGGCAAGCTTATAGCTCGGTGATGAAGGGAAAGAACAGGTAACATGCAGGTCTTTTCTTTTCCAACTTCTTTTAACACTTTCCTTCCACTTGGATGGCGTCTGGGCATTTTAGCAAGATCTGCGACGGCAAAAAAATAGGCGCAGCTCCTTCTACTGTCCTTGAAGTCACCAAGATGGTTCAGGACAAGAATGGGCTCTTTGCAGGGTTGGCAGTCCATGGAGATGTCCTGATTTTCATCAGAAAAGGGATCAGTGATGCTCTTAACACACGAGAAAAAAATACTCACTTGGTAAAAGAACAAAAGAAAAGTAACCCCTGCAAAGTGGTCATTTTAAGTGTCCTGACTGCGGAAAGCCTGAGCTCTGCTAGATTAGGGGCACGGGGGTCAAATCATGCAGCAGGGCTATTTCAAGCCACTCTATATGCCCCACAGCTCTGCCGCTGGAGGAGCTCTCCTTTCCTTGTTACAGCCAGTCCTGAATGGAAAGGAGCTTTCAATGCAAGGGAGGATTTTCACTGAAAGGGGACGCTCTGTATTACTGGGACCAAAATCATAGCTTGACAAACAAGCCCTTTCTCAGGAAAGCCACACTGTCTCCCTCTGATGGGCCTCCTTCTGATGGTCCAGGCAGCAGAGATGGACCTATGGAGGGGAGGGGAGGGGAGGGGAGGGGAAAGGATGAATCCGCTGAGAAAGTGAATTGTTCAATTATTCATGAAAGGATGTAGCAGCTGAAGAAGGCACTCAATGATTGCAAACCAGTGAGAGATCACATACCCCATTTTGCCCCCCACTAGAAAGGATGGCAGAACACCCCCCCCCTGTGCCTTTCTGTAAATCAGCCCTTAACATTCACCATCATCGTATAAAGCCTGTAACTTGGTTAGTCTCTCAGTCCTTTCAATCTTCCTTCCTTGGGATTATTTTCTTGTTCATTTCAATCGGAGCCAGTCTATTATCTTAGAGCGATAAGGGTTCCCTCTGTGTGTTCACCCTAACCCTAACCCGTTTTCACAGCAAGTTTGCCAAGTTTTGGTTCCAGCATACAGTCTCTTGGCTCCTTATTCAAAGTTTTGTTCTTGGCTTGTGAAAGGCTGTTAACTGACTATTTTTTGCCACGTGAATGACCGGGGACAATTCCAAACATCTCTCTTAAACTGCTTGTCTCTCTGCTGCTGCTGCTGGCTAGAAAGGAAGGGAGCTTGAGAAATGGCTGTCCAGATGTCCAGCTTTGACAATAATGCTGCTCTGTCCAGATGCTGGTGATCATGTCCCCGATTTTTTGGATTCTGCTCCCGCTTCACCTATGACAGGGGTCTCCAACCTTGGCAACTTTACAACTTGTGGACTGGCTGACGAATTCTGGGAGTCTGTAATTCACAAGTCGTAAAGTTGTCAAGGTTGGAGACCCCTGACCTACAACATCTGTGCCAGAAAAGCAAGCACTCAACACTTTCAGCAGTTCCAAGAAGGTTCCACACACCCGTTTGCACTCTAATTCAGGTGATTCTGAGGGTATAGAGAACCCCTCTGTTATTTTTTTTCTCCTTCATTTTCCCTGAGTCTTCACGCCACCCAGGATCAGGTCGACACTTGGAGCTCAGGACCCCGGACAGCACCCCGGAGTTCATGGGAGCTGGTAGAAATTGTTAAAGAGGATTCAGGTTAATGTCAGGGATCCAAGTAACACCCCCAACGAAAGAAGACTCCAAGGCTTGAGTTTCTCAAAGCTCCACTTTATTAGAGAGGTCATATTGGCACATCTGGGAAAAGCCGAATCTGAAAGCTTCCAGGTTTTCCCCACCCAAAAGAAAATTCAAGTTCCTGCCCAGCACCCACATGTCCATCCCATGGCCCAATCAGGCACTGTCCCAACTGGAGATGCCTCTCAGTTCACATCACTCCAGGTGAGAAAGGAATGTTATTTAGACTATATATCTCCCATACTCTATATAATCCCCCCTCCCATTTTCCCACAGTAGAAAATGTGGCAGGCCTGAAGGCCCAGTGTAAAAGATGGCTCCCATCTTGACACCCTCAAGTGGCCTCAATGATCCTGAGTGCTAATGACCAGCTGACTGGAAGAATATAAATCCTTTTATTCCCCACCAGTTAGCTAGAATAAAAGAAGCTTCTCAGATGAGAAGAGAAATGTCTTCAAAGAAAAATCAGAAAGCCCAGTTGCCTCTTGAAAAAGCACCTTTGGGTCAAGCATCTTCTTTTCATTGGATCAATTTCAAAAGAAAGGAAAGGAAATATCTGCCATTTCAGTGCTGCATCAGCAACTGGTTTAAAAAAAACACCCAAAAATGTCTCCCAGTTCACTGGTGGGCTGATTGAGCACTCCCCCCCCCAAAAAATGTTATTGCAGTAGTCCAGCAACCCAGAACAAAATGGTCACAGAGGGCAATGGTCAGTAACTAGAACAGGGATGTCCAACCTTGGAACTTTAAGATCTGTGGGTTTCAACACCCAGAATTCCCCAGCCAGCTTGCTAGGAGTTGAAGTCCACAGATCTTAAAGTTACCAAGGTTGGGCATCCCTGAATCTCGAAGGAAGGGAGAATGCCCACAAAAGCATCCATTGGCTGGTTGAAAAGTAGGTTTCTCCTACAAATTTAAAGACTGCTCATAACATCACTTGTTGTGCTGGCAGAAGACGAAAAACACTACTTTTGACACAGCCCAAAAAAATAAAATTAGAAGTTGCTATTCTCACAGCAGACAAGGAATGGCTTGAGGGTGATGTGGGTTTATTTCCTCCAGAATCAAGAAGTGGACAACATTTTAGAGAACTAGGCGGGTCCCATCGTTTCCATTCCTTACTCCCTCAGTTCACACTGTATAGGGATGAGGAGCTGGGGATGAAAACTTAAAACGGGCAGCAAGGTGAAGTTCCCAGAGCGACTTCATTTTTGTGGGGCTGTTCTAGGACTTCATGCTAGCTGACTTTAGCTGTTACCTGCTCCTGACCCATTTAAACCTGTCATACCAATAGAGCCTTCAGCCGTTTTTAGACCAACTGCATTTCTATTGGATGGCGTTCTTCGTAGTCTATAATTTCCAATACGCTCGTTTAAATATTGTAGGATCTCCATAAATTAGCATGAATTATATCCCGAGCCAGAATTCCCACTTACGGCTTTAAAGGTCAATACCAACAATTTAAATTGTGCTCAGTGAGCAACTGGCAACTTGTTCAGATTTTGCTAATGGGCAGCATTTGATCTCAAATCACAGCCTGAGTGCTGTGACTTTATAATGTATGGACCCTTTTAAGAAGCCCTGCATAAAACACATTGCATTGGTCAAGTTGGATGGGACCAAGCTATGGGCAACTATAGCCAATCTAATCAGTTGGCCTGTTAGTCATAATTATGCAAATCCAAGTGTTGACCACAGTTGCTATCTGAGTACAAATTCTGGATCACGAAGCACCCCCAAAAAGCGAACGTCTTGTTTTGGAGCAAAGAAACCCCCAAGTCACAGGTCCTAGTTTATTAAGAGCATCTCTGTTGTCTGGGTTTAATTTAATTTAATTTTCCTTTATCCAGTAATCCCTCTGGATATAGCAGTCTTCCGATATTTAAGGGGCTGCCACAGAGAGGAGGGGGTCACACTATTTTCCAAAGCACCTGAAGGCCAGACAAGGAATAATGGATGGAAACTGACCAAGGAGAGATTCAACCTAGAAACAAGGAATTTTCTGACAGTGAGAGCAATCAACCCATGGAACAGAAGTTGCCTTCGGAAGTTGTGGGAGCTTCATCACTTGAGACTTTCAATAAGAGATTGGACTGCCATTGTCAGAAATGGTGTAGGGTGTTCTGCTTTGAGGAGAGGGATTCGCACAAGGCTTCTACAGCACCACACTTCTAAAGCATCAATTCTCTAAGTGATGCTCTTGCACAACTGCCTTCATTAATAATAGAGTTGTAGGATAAATCCCAAAACAGTGTGATCCTTGAGATCCACATTGCTATTCATCGCAGAGGAAAAAGGCACACTAGAGAGTTCAAAAGTGAGCAGATCTTTTAAAAAATTGTACGCCCTCTTTAAAGATTCCTGGGAGCTCAGCCTGGAACTGACCTGCCAGAGAGGCGAGCTGGACCTTAATTTATAAGCCATGTTTAAAATGATGGTCGTTAATTCTTTACTATATCAGTCCTTTGAGCTGGGGGGGGGGAAATTCCCCCCAATAACTCATTATTAATACAAATGTATTCAAAGAACTTGCTACTCTTACATTAATCATCCCCTAAGAATTTTAAAATCTATTCCAAGCACTTTGCATAGATTATTTTTTCAGCAGATTGTGCGGCGGGTCTAATATAAATAATAATTATTATCCCAACTGTGCAGTAGATAAAAGACGCTTGGATGGAGGTGGGGCAGATTCCTGTTAAGAATTTCTCAGTTCTTTTTGTTTTCCAAGGTACTGATGCTAAGAAGGGATGGAGAGGAGACCACAAGGGGATCTTCGAAGTGGAGGCTGCAGTGAAGAACACCCCAGACAGATCATTTCTGGGCTCTAATCAACATGGGGCAGCCCTTGAAGAGCATTTGGAGACTTCAGCTCATCCAGAATGCAGCCGTGCAAGCGATTGTGGGTGCACCCCGGTACACCCACATTACACCTATCCTCCGTGAGCTGCACTGGTTACCAATTGGTCTCCGGATACGCTTCAAGGTGCTAGTCGTCACTTATAAAGCCCTTCATGGTATTGGACCTGGGTACTTGAGAGACCGCCTGCTGCCAATTACCTCACAAAGACCCATTAGATCACACAGATTAGGCCTCCTCTGGGTTCTGTCTACTGGCCAATGCCATCTGGCTACTACCCGGGGGAGGGCCTTCTCTGTGGCAGCTCCAGCCCTTTGGAACGAGCTCCCCGCAGAGATTCGAACACTCACCTCTCTCCAGGCCTTCCGAAAAGCCGCTAAAACCTGGCTGTGTCGGCAGGCCTGGGGTCGATGAGTTCCCTTCCCCTCTCGAATCGTGTGGCTGTTGATTGTTTTAAATTCCCTTGTACTTTTTTGTTGTAGTTCTTTGTGTTTCCCTTCCCCTCCCTTGGGTTTGTGCGCCGCCCTGAGTCCCGCCGGGAATAGGGCGGCATATAAATAAAAGGAACCTTGAGCCTTGAACATGGCTCTAAGTGTAAGTCTAGACTAGGGGCTCCCCATCTTGGCATGCTGGCTGGAGAATTCTGGGAGTTGAAGTCCAGACATCTTAAAGTTCCCAAGATTGGGAACCCCTGCCCTAGACTGATAACAGCAGAAGTGCATTAAAGAAAGGGACAACCTAGTATTTTTGATCCTCATCATCATAATCTTTTAATGATCGCATAACCCCTTGCGGGATGAAGTCAAGGCAACTGAATGGAGCTGAGCGTTTACTGGCCAGAGGCCTTTCCTGTCGCCAATGTGGAGTTATATTCAGCAGATAGTATATTCTCATTGTGCCCAGAGAGAGAAATATCTGCCTCTACCTAGGATCAAACTAACAGCCTCCTGATTGTGGGAGGCGAGAGCTCCACCTCTAGGCCACCGCACCACTTTTTTGATCCTCATCCTATGAGGCACATTATTAGGCTTTGCTGGAAGAGAGTAACTACCTCCAAGGATCAGGCTTTAGCAGAGGGTCTTCCAGCAAAGAGCTTTCGGGTCACAGATAGGCACAGCTGAATGAGTGGCAGCAAGTCCTTAACAGGGGTTTTCATTGGCATCCAATCTTAGAATGCAGTATTGCTAACTCTGCCCCTAGCCAGGAGTTCAATCTTGACCAGCTGGAGGTTGATGAGGACCCAGTGCCAGATTATCGGGGGGCAATATGCAAATAATGCTGACATTATAAACCGCCCAGAGAATGCTGTAAAGAATTATGGAGTAATATATCAAGGGACGCAGTGGCTCAGTGGCTGACGCTGAGGTTATCCATCAGAAAAGATCGGCAGTTTGGCGGTTCAAATCCCTAGTGCCATGTAATGGAGTGAGCTCCTGTTACTTGTCCCAGCTTCTGCCAACCGAGCAATTCCAAAGCATGAAAAAATGCAAGGAGAAAAATAGGAACCACCTTTGGTGGGAAGGTAACAGCGTTCCGTGAGCCTTCGGCGTTTAGTCATGCTTGCCACATGACCACAGAGACGTCATGGGACAGTGCTGGCTCTTCGGCTTTGAAATAAAGATGAGCACTTACCCCCTAGAGTCAGGAACAACTAGCATATACGTATGTGCGAGGGGAACCTTTACCTTTCTATAAATCTCAGTGCTATTGCTATGATCGAAATTCGGACATTTGGCAACTGGGTTCATATTTATGACGCTTGACATGTGATCACCTTTTGTGACCTACTGACAAGCGAAGTCAACGGGGAAGCCAGATTCCCTTAGCAAACCAGTGACTGAGTTAACTGCAGTGATTCACTGTGGCAGGAAAGGTCATACAATGGGGCAAGACTCAACAACCGTCCCGCTAGCAACAGAAATTTGGAGCACAATCAAGGGAGGGCTGACATTGTTGGCCTTCTTTCCCCCTTCGCTCCTTCCCCTTTCATTGCAAGGCAAGAATCCCTCCTCCTTGAGCCCTCAATTTTAAAACACAAAGCATGTTGTACTTGGCACAGGCGTACACGCACACACACACACACACCGGAGTCAGCACTTTCCCCCTTGGGCAGGCTTCCTTCCAGCCCAGTTAGGCTTAGCTGTCAGGTTGAGACAACCGAAATGGAGCGTGAGAATCTTGAGCGGGGGAAGTTCTCGTCTTCCTTCAGCATTGAATGTGAAGGTGTGAGGCTCTTCTTAAACAAAAGAGCCAGAAGGACCAGGGGAGACAGGATAGCCATCTTCCAATATTCGAGGGGCTGACACAGGGAGGAGAGGGGTCAAGCTGTTTTCCAAGGGACCCGAAGGCCAAACAAGGAATCATGGATAGAAACTGATCAAAACTGATTACTTGAGAGACCGCCTGCTGCCAATTACCTCCACTAGACCGATTAGATCCCACAGATTAGGCCTCCTCCGAATTCCATCCGCCGGCCAGTGTCGACTGGCAACTACCCGGAGGAGAGCCTTCTCTGTGGCTGCTCCGACCCTCTGGAACGAGCTCCCCGTGGAGATTCGAACCCTCACCACCCTCCAGGCCTTCCGCAAAGCCCTTAAAACCTGGCTGTTCCGACAGGCCTGGGGCTAAAGAGCTGTTGCCCCCGTTTCGAATTGGTATGACTGTTGTGTTTTAATCATGCATTGTTTTTTATGTCATTTTAAATTCTTGTTTGTATCCCCCTTCCCTGGCTGAGTTGTGAGCCGCCCTGAGTCCCCTTCGGGGGGAAAGGGCGGCATATAAATAAAATCAACATTCAACATTCAACATTCAAGGAAAGATTCAACCTGGAAATAAGGAGGAATTTTCTGACAGATTTGGGGATGCTCCTTTTCTCTAAGTGAATTATTGTTTTTGATTAGCTACATTATGTAAAAAAAATGTATCTACATTATGCAAAAAAAGTGCAGAGAAGAGCAACCAGGATGATGAGAGGACTGGAGGCTAAAACATACAAAGAACGATTGCAGGAACTGGGCTTGGCTAGTCTAGTGAAGAGAAGGACCAGGGGAGACATGATAGAAGTGTTCCCATATTTGAGAGGCTGCCACAGAGAAGAGGGGGGGGGGGGGCAACTTATTTTGCAAAGCACCTGAAGGCCAGACGAGGAATAATGGATAGAAATTGACCAAGGAGAGATTCAAATTAGAAATAAGGAGAAATTTTCTGACAGTGAGAGCAATCAAACCATGGAACAGAAGTTGCCTTCGGAAGTTGTGGGAGCTTCATCACTGGAGGCTTTCAAGAAGAGACTGGACTGCCGCTTGTCAGAATTTCTGCTTATAAAGTCCCTTCCAACTCTGATAATCTGTAAACTGTCAACTATCTGTTGGGCCCCTTTAGGACTTGTGGACTTCAACTCCCAGAATTCCTGAGCCAGCTGTGCTAAGGCAAAGGTGGGGAACTATGGCCCCTTCATGACTTGTGGACTTCAACTCCCAGAATTCCTGAGAACCGGTAGTGGAAATGTTGAGTAGTTCGGTGAACCGGTAGCAGAAATTTTGAGTAGTTTGGAGAACCGGTAGAGGAAATTTTGAGTAGTTCAGAGAACTGGCAAATGCCACCTCTGTCTGGCCCCCGAGTGGGGTGGGAATGGAGATTTTGCAGTATCCTTCCCTGCCACGCCCACCAAGCCACGCCCACTAAGCCACGCCCACAGAACCAATAGTAAAAAAAATTGAATTTCACCACTGAATCAGACCCATCAGGCACACATTTTTGCCCCATATTTTTAAATTTTGCCCTCCCATCTATGGTAGTTTCAAAGATGTAAACTGGCAAGCCAGATGTTTTATCACCACCCCTCCCAAACCTTGTAAAAAGAAAAAACATTCCAATTCCTTTTTACCATATTCTCTTTCAAAACTGGAAAAGGAATGTTGGCCATCATAGATGACCTTTGACATTACAGTTATTCCTCCCCCCTCCTTTTTTTTGCCTCCTATGGCAGGAAATTCTCCATTTGCATGAAGAAGCATTATTTGATTGACGGGGTCTGTGTGGTGGATTTAGCCAGGGCTTAAGCCTCAATGCCTGCGTTCATACCATGTATTAAGTAAAATCAATCTGAATCCAATTACGGTTTATTCAATGCACGAATGCAAACAATATTCCCTCATTTTCTACGCCCTCCGTCCGAGGCTTAATTAAGTGCAGTGGGGTTCCTTTGCGTACAACAACGAATGTTACAACAGGAGGAAAGAGCTGCAACTGCCTCCGGAATTCTCTTGTGGTTAATTAAGATCCCATCTGGGCCATTTCTGCCAGGGGAAGGGAGAGCATGAGAGCATTGAGTGAGTTGCACAGATTGTGTGAGGCTCCCAAGGAGGTGCGAAGCTTGTGGCTTCATAGAAAGCAATCAACATAGCCATAGCAATAGCTGTTCTGACCAAGGCTTCCCACGAGTATGAAACAAACTCCTTGTCCCGACAAATCCCCCTTTTACTAATTGACTGTAAATTCTGCTCATTCACATCCAGCAAAGTCTTTCAAGGGAGGATTTACAGTCACAGACCTTATCTGGCTTGGAGAGCTCCAGGCCAATCTCTGCAAAACGTGGCAAGGAGTCTTAGAGAATCATGAACCAATTAAGCGAACTCATTGTCTCCTGCAAACTCCACTCCTCTTACTCTCAAGTCGACCCTTGTTCTTTAGCTGTTCCCTTCATCTGGCAACTCTGCGCATGTGCACACTGGGAACAGGCTCCAGCTGTTCATCTGCCTCACTGGTGTCTGACTCTGAAGGCAGCTGATAACTGTCAGACAGCCCTGGCCCCCTCTCTTCCTCCGACAGAGAGCCCTCATCAGAGCCTTCCCCAGACTCCAGGACTGGCCCAGGTTCCTCCCCAACCTCCTCACTCTCCGAATCTGCTGTCAGTTCTGATGACAGGCCACAACACTAGCCCTTAGACTTATATACCACTTTACAGTGCTTTACAGCCCTCTCTAAGCGGTTTACAGAGTCAGCCTATTGCCCTCAACAATCTGGGTCTTCGTTTTACCGACCTCGGAAGGATAGAAGGCTGAGTCAACCTTCAGCCTGGTGAGATTTGAACTGCCAAATTGCAGGCAGCCGGCAGTCAACAAAAGTAGCTTGTAGTACTGCACTCTCTCTCTTTCCTACTGAGGCAAAGAGCTTGGATCCAAAGTGAACGTCTGCTGGAAAAAGGAAGAAGCAACATCAGGAACAGGTAGTCCTCGAGTTACAACCATTCGTTTAGTGACTGTTCGGAGTTATAACATCACTAAAAATAAGGGACTTAACGATCATTTTTCACACTCACGACTGTTGCCAGCATCCCTGTGTTCACGTCTTCACCATTCAGACATTTGTCAGTTGATTCATATTTACGATGGTTGCAGTGTCCCGGGATCATGCCCCTTTTGTGACCGTCTGACAAACAAAGTCAATGGGGAAGCCAGAGTCATTTAGCAACTGTGTTACTCACTTTAGCAACTGCAGTAATTCACTTCTAACAACGGTGGCGAGACAGATCGTGAGACTGGACAAAGCTCACTTTAACAACTGCCTTGCTTAGTAACAGAAATGTTGGGCTCGATTCTGGTTGTAAGTCGAGGACTGCTGGTATCTCTGCAAGGGAAGTTCTTCACAACTATCTTGCAGCAAAGGCTGTGGACAAAGCAACGGCATGCTTGGCAACGCACACTGCTAACTCAGCGCAAGCCTTCCCAGGGTAAGTGTGGACACATAAGCCAAGAACTTCCCACTGAAACCTGATCACTCAAGGTTGCACCAGAGGACCTGACTGACCTTCCCTAAGCCCTTGATGGAGAGAGGAAAGGCTGCTTCTCCCCCCTCAAGGGCAGGTGTCCCTTTCCTAGCCTGATGGATCTTACTATTTTTACACATCGTGTGTCCCTAGCAGGCAGGATTTCTTCTTGGAGAGACAGAATCTGTGGAGACATTCACAATATTGAATACCGTATTTTTCGGAGTATAAGACGCACCATGATTTTGAAGAGATAAAGCCTGGGGAGGACGGAAAACAGCCCAAAGGGCCTACCGGAAGTTCGTTTCTGAACTTCCGGTAGGGCGTTGGACCTGTTTTTCGCCATCCACAGGCTCCGGAGGCTTTCCTGAAGCCTGGGGAGGGCGAAAAACGGCCTCCCCCCACCCTTCGGAAGGCCAGCAATCATTTGGCCAGTGTGCACATGTGTGTTGGAGCTGACATAGGGCAACGCCTCACGTGCCCTCAGATATGGCTCCGTGTGCCACCTGTAGCACGTGTGCTATAGGTTCACCATCACAGGGCTATGCCGATAACAAGGCGCCTAATAAATATGGGAAGGAGGTGAGATTTAAACCACAAGACTTCTGGTTCTATGACACAACAGTGTTTTTCAGCTCAATCCCACCAAACGTCACTGTAATTCGAGAGGTTCCTGATTTATGACAATTGACAATTGCTGTACTCTGGAAATTATTTCATGGTCTCTGAAGGAATTCCCTCCAGCCAAATCTAACTCCCCAAACTCACAGCCAGAAAAAAGCTCTTTCCTCCAGCAGCTGTTGCTGCTTTCCTAGGAGGAGCCAAACATCGTCTTCACACAAAGCGTCTTCTCTGCCCTCAAGCGCCAGGTTTTCAGCTTGTTGGGGAGATGGAATGAGCAGCATTTTGGGGCTGATGTGCTGTAGTTGGAGAAAGGCAACATCTGTCTATCCAGATGGCCTTCAACAGCTGTGCAAAGAGACAAATGGCACAGACATATGAGAACCAAGCCTGCAGCCTCAGCAACTTCAACTCCCAGAATTCCCCAGCCAGCTTAAAGTTTTTGCCGGCTGGGGAATTCTGGGAATTCTTAAAGCTTTGCTGGCTGGGGAATTCTGGGAGTTGAAGTCCACCCATCTTAAAGTTTTTGCCGGCTGGGGAATTCTGGGAATTCTTAAAGCTTTGCTGGCTGGGGAATTCTGGGAATTCTTAAAGCTTTGATAGCTGGGGAATTCTGGGAGTTGAAATCCACCTATCGTAAAGTTGCTGAGGTTGAGAAATACTACTGAGAAATACTGCTCCAGGGTGAACTTAACACAGAATTCTGTGGAATTCTGGGAATTGAAGTCCAAGACAGTTTCAAATTGCCAAAGTTGAGAAATACTGAATGATGGAGGAGGATTTTGGCCGCAGCCAATTTTGGCCGAAATAAACCTACCATTGGTCTTGCTCCGATGCTCGATGCATCCGAGGAAGCAAGCTGCAGCTTACAAAAGCTGCATAAAATACGTTGCAAATTTAAAACGAAAGCAAGCCACAAGTTGTTTGCTGGAAGACACAGACAGGGAGACAAACGTTACTCAAGAGTAGAGAGAGGACCCATCTGGAGAACAGCTGAGGTTTTCTAACATCAGCCCACTCCTTGACGCCTCTTCCAGGATCAGCACAGTGCAGGAGTTTCTCTAAAGGAGGATTCTGACATTAGGCCCACCTGTGCTGCCATCTAGTGACGGCCACAGAACACACCTGGGATACCAATGAGTTTTTCTCTCTCTCTCTTTCTCTTTTTTACTCTCTCTCTCTCTTATTGACTGTGAATTCTGCTCTTTCACATCCAGCAAAGTCTTTCAAGGGAGGATTTACAGTCACAGACCTTATCTGGCTTGGAGAGCTGACGGGCCGATAGCTGCAAAACTTGGCAAGGAGTCTCAGAGAGTCACGAACCAATTAAGCGAACTAATTGTCTCCTGCAAACTCCACCCCCCTTTCGCTTTTCTTTTACTCCCTACGGGAGGAGCCATTCATCGTCCACCTGTGGCCTTACTCCCAAGTCAACCCTTGTTCCTTAACTGTTCCCTTCATCTGGCAACTCTGCGCATGCGCACTCTCTCTCCCTCCCTCCCCCCCCCAGAGGGAATGCAAAGGGGCCTCTGGGGGAGAGGGAGTTCATACTAGTCACTCAACTGTAACTCCGACCCATCTGATCGTTGCCCCCTTCCCCCCCCCAAAAAAACCCCTGCATTCAACAGCAAGACAAGCCCCGACGGTGCAGTTAGGAATAGGGCAAGAGCAAAGGCATCCAGCAGTAAAAATCCCAGAAAAACGGGGTACAGGAAGGGACCCTCTTCCATCACAGTTGAATCCAGCCACCTGGTAGAGTCAGTGTGGCAGAACAGCCAACCCAGCCCACAAAACTCCAAGCGGGGAAAGCATGTTCCATTCTGAACTGCTCCACTTGACATGATAGCAGTCTTCTGATATCTCAGGGGCTGCCACAAAGAAGAGCGGGTTGGCCTATTCTCCAAAGCACCTGAGGGCAGGACAAGAAGCAATGGGTGAAAACTAATCAAGGAGAGAAGCAACTGAGAATTAAGGAGAAATTTCCTGACAGTTAGAACAATTAATCAGTGGAACAGCTTGCCTCCAGATGTTGTGAATGCCCCAACACTGGAAGTCTTTAAAAGATGTTGGATAACCATTTGTCTGGAATGGTATAGGTCAGGGGTCAGCAAACTGCAGCTCTGGAGCCGCATGTGGCTCTTTCCTCCCTCTGCTGCAGCTCCGTCACCGGTCAGCGCCACAATTTTGAGAGGAGCTTCCGGTGGGGGGGGGGAGGGAGAGAAGCACAGTGCGCCAGGAGAAGACTCTATGACAAGGGGAGGGTTTTCTAGTTGTCTCCACAATTGATAGGGCTTTCGGTTATGACAGGTAGAGGAAAAAGTATGCCGCGCTAGGACGAGACTCTATGGTGGGGGAACTGAACTTCTGGTCAGCTCCAGAATTGAACAGGGAGCTTCCGGTTAGGACCTTTGTGGCTCCCGGTGTTTTGTTTTCTGTGGGAAATGGGTCCAAATGGCTCTTTGAGTGTTTAAGTTTGCTGACCCCTGGTATAGGTATAGGTACCTATGCAGATGTGGTGATGTCAACAGGTGGATCCATTCAACAGGAGCCTAGCATTTTCTGCTGAGGTTCTTCTAATCTTCTAATCTCTTCTTTTAAGAAGAGATTGGATAACTATTTTGTCTGAAGTGGTGTAGAGTTTCCTGCCTAAGCAGGGGGTTGAACTAGAAGACCTCCTCCACCTGTCATAACCGAAAGCCCTATCAATTGTGGAGGCAACTGGAAAACCCTCCCCTTGCCATAGAGTCTTCTCCTGGTGCACTGTGCTTCTCTCCCTCCCCCCAACTCTCAAAATTGTGGCGCCGACCGGTGACGGAGCCACAGCAGAGGGAGGAAAGAGCCACATGCAGCTCCAGAGCCGCAGTTTGCTGACCCCTGACCTATACCATTCCAGACAAATGGTTATCCAACATCTTCTTAAAGACTTCCAGTGTTGGGGCATTCACAACTTCTGGAGGCAATTTGTCCCTTCCGATTCTGTTATTCTATTCCACTTCGCTCCCCCAACCCAAAACAGATCGAAAACTCCACCAGCCACCAAAATACCCCCCTCCCACTCCACGCACTGCAACAAGCAGCCATCACAAGGGCAGCCTCACTGCGTGTCTCCCTCTTTTCCCGCCATTTTCCCAGAAATCTTTTAGTAGCAAAATTTCTTATGAAAGTTGCTGCCAAGGGCAGGAATATAAAATGGGAAACCTGGACCGTGAAATTGCAACTTGATTTAAAAGCAATTGCATGTTCTGCCTAGTTTTATAGCAGTTCGTGGTGCCAGAATCTGTCTTTGCAGCTGGCCCAAAGGAGTGAGAGACCTGTGCAATGAGGATGGGTCTCAGTCAGCTGATGCTATTTGTGGAGATTTTTTGACTTATTCAGCTCTACTTTTAATTATTGAACAGCACGAGAGTGAAGGAGAGTGAAGCTTTTCTTCTGGAGAGCTGTGGTTTTAATACTGTGATGGCCTGAGTGAGGTCCTGAACCAGCCTTTTGCAAGGCTGGCATGCTCCGGAAGCCTTTTCCAGGCCAACTGGCCACTCTACAATTCGATTGTTTGGGGAAACCCACTTGGGTTACGCAGACTGTGGATTTCAAAAAACCCTGGGAGCAAAAATTAAAATCCTGCCAGGGACTGTGGAGGATAGAGGAATCTGATATGTGGGATCCTTGGTGCTTTCCGAGTTTGGTTGTTTTCGTGCATATGTTTTATTACCAAACTAGGTATCATCATCAGTGCTGACTATGGAGGATAAAGGAATCTGATATTTCTGCTCCTGCTAACACTGAGGACTGTTGTGGCCTGCCAGCAGAGCTGGTGGCAGATTCGGAGAGTGAGGAGGTTGGAGAGGAACGTGAGCCAGTCCTTGAATCTGGGGAAGGCTCTGATGAGGGCTCTGTGTCGGAGGAAGAGACCGGGCCAGGGCTGTCTGACAGTTATCAACTGCTTTTGGAGTCAGACATCAGTGAGGCAGAAGAACAGCTGGAGCCTCTTTCCAGTGTGTGCATGCACAGAGTTGCCAGACGAAGGGAACAGCTAAAGAACAGGAATCGACTTGGGAGGAAGGCCACAGGTGGACGATGAATGGCCCCTCCAGAGGAAATAAAAGAGGGGCGAAAGGGAAGTGGAGTTTGCAGAAGTCAATGAGTTCGCTTAATTGGTTCGTGACTCTCGGAGGCTCCTTGCCAAATTTTGCAGCTATCGGCCTGTCAGCTCTCCAAGCCAGATAAGGTCTGTGACTGTAAATCCTCCTTTAAAAGACTTTGCCGGATGTGAATGAGCAGAATTCACAGTCAATTAATAAAAGGGGTTTTTGTCAGGACCAGGAGTTTGCTTCATGCTCTTGGGAAGCCTTGGTCAGAACAAGCAGTGTCTTTTGGGCCTCCTCTAACTCAGGGAAGAGGCCGACAAGGACAGAAAAACTGAGTTTAGACACTGCAGTAACTGCACATGAATTCTATTTCTACATTCCCAGGACCCTTAGAATTGCACATTACTCAGCCGGGTTTTCCTGATTTCCTTTCACGTGTTATGAACTCAACCGTTGGGTCTTGTTTCCCATCCAACTAGGGTTTCACCATCCAGATGTCCCTCCTGCTTCAGCTTTGATCAAGATCGTTCCTTCCTGCTGCTCTTTGCAGCTAGGCAAGGCAGGGCAAGCCAAAGGACTCCTGTCTCAAGAGTGGCCACCCGTCCAGATGGGAACTGAACCTTAATAATGTGAAGTTGGGTGGACTTCAATTCCCAGAATGCCCCAGCTAGTCCACAGAAATTCAGGTTGGCCACTTTTATTGGAGATCTGGGATAGGCAAAAATCATTTTTTTAAAGATGTTTTTATTTTTTATTCTCTTACATACCATTTTAAGCAGTGACGTGCGGTGAGGTTTATGGCTGGTGAGGCACTGACACAGGGGGTTCAAATATTTTTAGACTTGTGGACTTCAACTCCCAGAATTCCACAGCCAGGCATGCTCATTTCCGATTTAAAGCAACGGCATTGTTTTTCTCCTTTGCGAAAGTTTTCCTTCATTCTTTTTCTTCTCCCTCCCCCTCCTTCCTCTCTCTCTCCCTCCCTCCCCCCACTCTCAAACACACACACACACACACACACACACACACAGAAGTTGGATCCCTCTCTCACTCACTCACTCTCAAACAAACACAAACACAGAAGTTGGATTGGATATATTTTCCAATGGCTTGAAAGCAACTCCTCTGCCATTCCCCCGCCCTCCATTCCCCTGCTGCCTTCCGATCCAAGCCTTTGATTGTAGGTGGAGCCACGTTGCCTTTTCAAACTTGTAATCAGTGATGCTGAGCTTATATACTTTTATCCAGGTGTGTGTTTGTGTGTGTGTGTATTTGAAAAGGCAGCCCCCTCCCTCCGACCCAAACACATACCTTTTCCAGCTGTTTCAGAGAGGATTTCACTCTGCTCTTGCCTGCCATCATGAAAAGAAAAAAAATGTAAAAGGAAAAAGGCAAGAGCTGAGATCAGGCTGAGCTAGTTGCTGCCAGAGCCTCTAAAAAGCCTCTAAAAAAAACGCCCTCTACAGGAGGCAGGAGAACGACGTGCCTCATCTACATCAGGAATTTTTCGACTTTTAACCATTGCTTAGCTCTGCTCAAGTGATCATAAAGTCAGACTAGATGAGGCACCTCGTTCTCCTGCTGCCTCCTGTAGAGAGCACTTTTTAGAGGCTTTTTTAAACAGTTAAGCACTAAGCAGAGTCATCCCCTGTGACTCTGGCAGCAAATAGCTCAGCCTTTTTCCTTTTACATTTTTCTTTTCATGATGACAGTGGTGAGGCTCTCCCTCCCCTGCCTCCACGTCCCTGATTTTAAGTATACATTTACATAATTGTTATTCTTCTTTACATTTGTCATTCTTATACATTTATTATTTCATTTAATAGGTTATAATATACAGTTTGGGTTGCTTTATTTACCATCCCTTCCTCCTTTTGTAACACCTCTTTGTTTTCCCTTTCTTTTCTCCCTCCCTTCCTTCCCTACTTCCTTCCTTCCTCCTCTCCTTCCCCTTCCTTCTTCCCTTACCTTTCTCCTACTGTTCCCCTTCCTACCCACTCTCCTTCTCTTCCTCTCCCTACTTCTTTCCCCTATCTTCCTTTCCTTCTCTCCTCCTCTCTCTCTTTCTTTTCTATTATTGTAGGTGTCTCTTTCAGGTCTCAGTTTATGTTTCCTTGGGGTGGTATTTCCGCAAACCCAGATATAATTTGATATCATTTCTTATTCCATTACCTTTGCGAATCTATCCTAACTATATTTCCCCCCCCCTTTATGTCTCGCTCCTAGATATACTTATATATTTAATATTTTCTTTTCTGTTTTCCCCTTCTTCACCCCCCTTTTCCATTTAACAGTGCATCACCTGGGTTCTATATCTTCTCCCTACTTTCTTTTCTAGTTTCCTTTCTTTAGCCAATCACAAAATCTTCCCCAAGTACTTCGATTCCTAAATCGTGTTTATAGCAATAGCAGTTAACAGTTAGACTTATATACCGCTTCATAGGGCTTTCAGCTCTCTCTAAGTGGTTTACAGAGTCAGCATATTGCCCCCAACAACAATCCGGGTCCTCAATTTACCCACCTCAGAAGGATGGAAGGCTGAGTCAACCTTGAGCCGGTGAGATTAGAACCGCTGAACTGCAGATAACAGTCATCTGAAGTGGCCTGCAGTACTGCACCCTAACCACTGCGCCACCTCGGCTCTATACTATGGTATATGGCTCTATACTATGGTATATGGCTCTATACTATGGTATAGTGGTATAGTGGCATCTTTTCTGACTAACACATTTTTATTAAAAAGGATAAGCTATGGCTTATCACCTATTGTATATGCAGGGGTGGGATCCTACCAGTTCAACAACCGGTTTGCTGAGCCCGCGTGCAGTTTAGAGAATACTTACCTTCCGGATTACTGCTTGTGAAGAAAAACAGCGGAGGCATGGCAATCCACTCTATCTTCTCAGCTGAGAAGATAAAGGGAGGCGGAGCGGAGAGGTGGGCAGCCCACTTGCTCATGATCTTCGGAGTTGCAGGTTCGACCGAACCAATCTGAACCAGTAGAATCCCACTCCTGCCTACATCAGTGGTGGGATTCAAATTATTTAACAACCGGTTCTCTGCCCTAATGACCAGCTGGGTAGACATGGCTCGGTGATCATGTGACTGGGTGGAAATGGCGAACTCAATGTCACTCATGTAGATGGGCGCTTTGACTTAGCTGCTATAATGTAATAAAGATTAACCAGAGAGGCAGTTTCTGTAAGCAGGGCAATAAAGATGAGGCTAGAAACAACCCCAGAATGTTTCCTTCCTGCCTTCCTTACAGGATTAGCCCTATAAAGTGGGGAAAAACAAAAGGAGATTTCTTCCAACAACCGGTTCTCCCAACTGCTTAGAAAGTTAATAACCGGTTCTCCCGAACAGGTGCAAACTGGCTGAATCCCATCACTGGCCTACATGATTGGCTAGCTCGGTGTTTCTCAACCTTGGCAACTTGGAGGCGTTTGGACTTCAACTCCCAGACCCTTTCAAGTTGCCAAGGTTGAGAAACACCAAATTACCGTATTTTTCGGACTATAAGACGCACCATTTTGAAGAGGTATTTTTTTTTAAAAAAAAAATTTGCACTCTGCAGGTCTCCCAAACCCTCTGCATGCCTTGTTTTTTGAAAAAAAGGGGGGACATGCAGAGCTTTGGGAGGCTTGTAGAGTGTTCCTGAGGACTGGGCAAAAACAAGCAAGAAATGTCCCGTTTTTCGCAAAAACGGGCCATTTTCTGCAAAAGGGGGGAGCTCCCAAACACTCTGCATGTCCATTTTTGCAAAGGGGCGGGGTTTCGGTAGGCCAAAAATGTTGTATTCAGTGTATAAGACGCACCCAGATTTTTACCCTTTTTTTGGGGGGGGAAGGTGTGTCTTATACTCCGAAAAAATATGGTAGATTGATGGGACGTTCAGCCAATTTTGGCCAAAATAAACCCATTGGTCTCGCTCCACTCTATGCAACCGAGGAAGTGAGCTGCAGCTTGCAAAAGCTTTAGACTTTTAATAAAATCTGTTGCAAATAGCTTTCCAAGACTCCTGACTTTTTTCCCCCCCAGCTTCCCCAGAATTGTGAACACACGCTGCCTTGTTAAAGAGGGACAATCCAGCCGTCTTGCAGAAAGCAATTAAGAGTCAAAGCAAAGCTGGCTGTGAGAAACATGAGAACGAAGCTAAGACGTTGGGGGGGAAAAATGCACCTCCCCCCCAGCATAATCAACGAAGTAATTATTTCCTTCTGATTGAAAGGAACTGAGATTCTATTCTCCGCTTCTGCTGTTTCAAAAGCCTTTTTAAAAAAATTTTTGGATGGGCCCAGATTCCTCCAAGTCTCCGAATGGCTTAACGGTTTCTCTGTGGGTGGAAGGGGCGTTATTGGCTTTTGCTGCTGCTACCACGGTGCAATAGATGCTTCTGGATGGACGGCAAAGATCATGTCGGGAAAAGAGGACCGGCCTTTGCAAAGCTGCGTGTGCAGCAAAGAGATGCTTGCCCTGGGAACAGTGTCCATGGCAACCCATCCAGGGAATCCCTACAAGAAACCCTGAAGAAGAGAGATCAGAAAACAGCTGGCATGCCAACGAGGTTGTGAGCCTGGGCACAGAGGAACGGGAACGACTGAGACCCCAGCCCACCTTCACAGCACATGGCAAGCAGCGTGTGTGGGAATCACGTGACCTGTCATATTTGCCATAGTGGGGAAAAACACACAGGAGATCAATAGGAGGGCGCAGAGGATGCTGGCAGATCAAAAGCCGACGGGGAAATGAAACACGGAATCAGACCAGCTCCTGAATGCTTCCCCCGCCCCCCTCCTTCTACATGCTCAAGGAAAGGAGCAGCTTCTTTTGAAAAAGACAGGAGGAGGAATTTGAAACGGTGTTCGATGATACTTGGTGGAATGAAAAAGGGGCCGTTCTCCTTCATCTCACCCAGCAAAAACACACACACCTAAGAACAAGATTAGGGTGTGGCATTGTGGCATTTAGGGGACAGAAAAAGAATTGGGCTTTTCATAAAAAGAGCCAAAATCCATTTGTGGAGGTTTCTCGTGGAAGGTTCCCCCCCTCTTTCCAGAGAAATTTGGTAATTCCCCAAGAGCTGGGCTAAAACTGCAGAAGAGCAGCAAGGAAAGAATCTAGGTCAGTATTTCTCAACCTTGGCCACTTTTGAAGACATGTGGACTTCGATTCCCAGAATTCCCCAGGCAGCCACGTTGGCCCTAGAGAGAATTCTGGCAGTTGAAATCCACACATCTTATAAAAGTAGCCAAAGTTCAGAAATGTTGATGTTGGTCCTTTCAGCACAAGGCTGGGTAGCACTGAAAGCTAGCCACAAAAACATGGAATATGTATTTTAATTGTTATAAAAAGTAAAGGTGAAAGTTCCCCTCGCACCTATGTGCTAATCGTTCCTGACTCTAGGGAGCGGTGTTCATCTCTGTTTCAAAGCCGAAGATCCAGCGCTCTCCGAAGATGTCTCCGTGGTCACATGGCTGGCATGACTAATCGCCGAAGGTGCATGGAACGCTGCTGTTACCTTCCCACCAAAGGTGGTTCCTATTTTTCTACTTGTATTTTTACATGCTTTGGAACTGTTCGGTTGGCAGAAGCTGGGACAAGAGCCGAGGTGGCGCAGTGGTTAAATGCAGCACTGCAGGCTACTTCAGCTGACTGCAGTTCAGCAGTTCGGCTGTTCAAATCTCACCGGCTCAGGGTTGACTCAGCCTTTCATCCTTTCGAGGTGGGTAAAATGAGGACCCGGATTGTTGGGGGCAATAGGCTGACTCTGTAAACCGCTTAGAGAGGGCTGAAAGCCCTATGAAGCGGTATATAAGTGTAACTGCTATTGCTATTGCTAAGTAATGGGAGCTCACTCCGTTCGAACCACCAACCTTTCTGATCGACAAGCGCAGCGACTTAGCCTCTGAGCCCCTCGTAAGCAACGTAAGCACGGAGAGGAGGTTGGGATCTGTCTAATCCATTAACCACCTCCAAGATGTCGCTCCCTGAGGCCAGTTGGCAGAGTCAGGTCTTCAAGCCTTTCGGAAGGCCCAATGGGCGGGTGTGGATTTCACTTTTTTGGAGGTGGGGGAGAAACCCGATGTTCCAAAGGGTGGGATTCACGGCAGAAAAGTACTCCACCAGCAAAATTATTTGACCAACGGGGTGTCTACGGCACGCCCCTGGTGCCAGCGCAAGGGGGATGGGATAATCCAATTGGGTGTGAATCGTTGAAATGTTGGAGCTGATATAAGACCCACAAATCAAACCTGCTCTAGAGTCTTCGGCATAACTCAAGGTGGGCCTTGCTAGTCACAGGAATTGTTATTTCCCAACATCCACATTCCCAGTTCTGCATTCTGAATGTCATAAGTTATGTGTCGCTGGAGATTCTCAGTCATCCAGGTCATGGGTGTCCCAAAGGTGCTTTTTTCAAGAGGCAACTGGATTTTTTTGGTTTTTCTTTGAAATTGTTTCTCCTCCAGGAAGCTTCTTCAGCTCTGTCTGGATGGTGGGGAATGGAGGGATTTATACTCCTTGCAGACAGCTGGTTTAAAAGAACGCAAATGACCAGCTGTCTGCAAGGAGCATAAATCCCTCCATTCCCCACCATCCAGACAGAGCCAAAGAAGCTTCTTGGATGAGAAGCGAAACGCCTTCAAAGAAAAATCAGGAAGTCCTGTTGCCTCTTGGGAAAAAAAGCACCTTTGGTCAGAAGTTATGCAAAATCATAAAAATTCTGTACCACGGGGGGGGGGGGGGTTTCAACTATGAAAACTTTATGCCCTGTGGACTCCCAACTCCCAGCATGGCTGGCTTAGGAATTCTGGGGGTTGAAGTCCATAAGGCGTACAGTTGCCATAATTGCCTACCTCTGACCTATACCGAGGTTGAAGCAGGTTTTTGAATCATTTTGAAAGGTGTTTTGAGCTTGAAATCATTCCAATATGACCAAAATGGGGCGTTTGGTATCCAAAATACCACAAATGGGAAATGTTCTGCATAACCATAGCATATTGGTGCAAGAAGGAAGATCCCAGTTGGCTATTCATTCTTGTAGTTTTGAAATTGTTCTTACACTTATCATAGTTCTTGTATTTTTGTTTTTATTACATTGCAATTGCTCAGAGTTGCTTGGGATAAGGAGCACTGTGACCCGACAAATGCGCGCATGACAAAAGCACACCGACAAAACCGCGGCGCTAAAACCGCGATGTCATCAACGCGCCGACAACAGCGCGCCGACAGAAGCGCGATTTAAGTTAAGGTAAGGGTTAGGGTTAGGTTCAGGGTTAGGGTTACAGCGCACTTCTGTCGGCGCGCTGTTGTCGGCGCGCTTCAGCGCTCATTCGTCGGCGCGCTTTAGAACTCGCGGTTTTTGTCACCGTGGTTTAGTCAGGCGCGCTTTTGTCGTTCGCCCTTTTGTGGGTGAACCAAGGAGCACAATAATAAATAAAACCAGAGCTCTCCTGCCCTCACTCTGAAAAGTGGAGCGATAAATCACTTTTATAATATTTGACGAACCATATGAATTACCTCTATTTTTTGCATCCATCCATAGAAGAGGGAGCAAGAGACTAAAAACTTAAGTACAGGGCGGGGCATAACCTTTTCCTAGGGGGTCACAGCAAGATCGACAGCAGTTTACAACTTCCGCGACACCTCATTTTAAAGCCCATAAAAAACTGAATTGAATGAGCTATTAAATGTTAAATTTGCTTTAAGAATGGCTGGAAAATTCGATTCGGAAGAACAAAGGATCATTGACAGAATAAAATGCATTGCCTTTCGAGAGGCTCGCGATGCTGGAGCCAGATCTCAATTCGCCAGATCTCAATCCGGCAGAGAACATTGGGGCCATAATTAAGGATGAAGTGGAAGCTCTGATGATTCAGGAGCAAGGTCAAAATCGATATTCGGTTGAAACTTTGAGAATGAATTTGGAAACTGTGTTGAAAAATCTGGAAAATCGAACGGAACTGTTTGAAGATTTGTTGTGTTCTTATCCACCTCGTTTGAATGCTGTTCGAAGGGCTAATGGTGGTCATACTGACTATTAAATCGTGTCAATAAACTCAGTTTTTGATGGGCTTTCGAATGGTGTATGAATTATTTGTGTTGTTATTACAAGTGTTGCTGTGACCCCCTAGGAAAAGGTTATGCCCCGCCCTGTATAGATATGAATAGGAAATGTCCTTTGTGCAATTGTCTAAGTCATTTGGAAGGAAGTTAGTCAAACCCAAAGGCTGCACTTTTATGAAACACAAAGAAGCCTTTTCTCTTCAGCATTGAGTGTGATTTATTGAAAGCACATGGTTTACTAGCCATCACGTGCCTGGCATGGCCATGAGATTCTGCTGACTCCCCAAAACCAGATCCTGCTGCCATGAAAAGGATCCACCTGTTGTGTCCCACTTGCATCCAGCAGAGCTGCCAGCAGAGTTGGACAGTGAGGAGGTTGGGGGGGAACATGGGCCAGTCCTGGGGGGCTGAGGAAAGCTCAGACGAGGGCTCTGCGTCGGAGGCAGAGAGGGAGCTAGACAGCAGTGAGGCAGAGGAACAGCTGGAGCCTGTTCCCAGTGCGCCCATGTGCAGAGCCGCCAAAAGACAAGACCAACTAAGAAAGCAGGGTCGACTTAGGAGTAAAACCACACCTTGGAGGTGATTGGCCCCTCCCATAGGACACAAAAGAAGAACCAATGGGGAAGGGGCTTTTGCAGGAAACAATTTGTTCATTCGGTCATTTCAAGAGTGGAAAGTACCGTTAGAGACTCTTTGCCAAGTGTTGCCTTGCTCTGCATTTGGAAACTAGTTATCTGGCAGAGATAAGGTTCGTGCTGATAGATATTCCTCTGAAAGACTGTTAGCCAAGCTTTGCTGACTGTGAATGAAAGGAATTCACAGCCGTGTATCTAATAGAGGTTTTGTCTGGACCAAGATTCTGCTCCTTGCTTTTTAAGGAAGCCTGGCTCAGAACACCACCCACAAATCACCAATCTTTGCTCGGTGGCACGGCTGCCTGGTGAGACTTGAAAATGTTGGCTGGGAGACAGGATCTTGTGATGCAGCCCTCATTTGGAAAGGGGGGGGGGCTGTCCCCAGGGGCCCAACCCAACTGAAAGTCTCGGTTTTGGGAAAAGGAGATGCCTCAAAGAGACGATCTTTGCTAACATCCTTTTCCCAAGCCTTTTCTCCCCATGCTTCAGATCCATTCACAGAAAGGCTAAAGTTACAAGGAGCTTCCTCCCTTTGGCGCGAGGCAAATTGGGGGGCGGAGGTAGCTCAGTCGCAGATGAGTCCTTTGCCTCCAAGGCGGGAGGACGAGCTGCCTCACTTCGCCTGCTTCTGCTTCTTCCGCCACGCCTGTTTTTTCAGCTTCTGCTGAAGCTGCTTCTGCTGTCTTTCCTGCAGGGTCTGGTGGACTTGGCTCTGGAACTTGAGCTTCTTCTTCTTAATCTTGGCCAGCTCGGCTTTCCGTTGCATCTCCAGATCAGGGTCCTGCCGGAAGCAGGGGAAAAAAAGAGATCCCAAGATGCCCAAAAGCAGACCTTGTATGCAGGAGCCCCCAAGCTGCCCCCCTTTCTCGAACCCTCCAACCCCAGCTGTTTACTGTAAGCATTTGCCTTAGAATAGAATAGAACAGGGAATGGAATTAGAATAGAATAGAATAGAGGATGGAATTCCCTATTCTATTCTAGTTCCATTCCCTAGACAGAATTGAGAAAGAGCTATCGATCTGTCAATCCTTTCTGTGTTTGGAGATAAAGTTGGAGACCCCTGTGAATCTAGCAGTTGCTCCTGATCTGCAAGCTTCCATTGATGGGAGGGTCAGGACTGGTGTGTGATTCCCACTTCGCCACTGCCTATCCTGGCAACAAGAGGATTCTTCCAGCTTACCTTTCCTTCCAGGATCATCTGCTTCCGCTTATTTATTTCCTTCTTCTCATCAAAATCGGTCGCCTCCAGTCTCTGAGATTTTTAAAAAAGAACACGTAACATTGTGGGATTCCTTGATTGATATATTTTGACATAGGGTCAGGAAAAGTAACGGATTGGGCCTATCAGGCTCCAAATCCTTACTTGTCCAAGGAAACCATTTGGGGCTTGGGATCCAACTCCTTCCCTCTCCCTCCACTTACGATCTCACATTCCCGTCGGACCACGTTCACTTGGGTGAGGATTTTCAGCACCTTTTGCTCCTCCGTGGAAAACTCCTGAAGCTTCATTTCTAAAGGAGGGGATAAGCCAGACGTTGATAGGGTTTAAAAAAAAAAAAAAAAAAGCAAAGCTTCATCTTTTCACCCCTTGAACATGAGCATCTCTGGCATTTCCTGCTAGGCGGGTAGTCCTCGACTTACAACACTTTGTTTAATGACCATTGGAAGTTACAATGGCAAATGACCGTGTCAACTTGTAAAGCGTTTCCATGACTATTATCAAGTTGACGTGGAAAAGGGAGCGAGAATTCCATGCATACCTTCGACCAGTGTCGAATCTCAGATTTTGACAGCAGGTGTGTGAGGTGCGAAAGTTCACAGCCTGGTGCAGCACCTCGTTGGTGGATGTGATTTATGACACAGACTGAGGGGAGGGGAGACACAGGGGTAAAGTTCAGACACCATTAACCGGAAATCAGATTCGGCTCCGCAGAAGAACATGCCAAAATGTTTCTCCTAATAAATGGCTGGATTTCTTTTGAACTTTGTCTCGAAGCTTGTAAGTTAATTAGGGCATCTTTTGGGAACTTCACAGACCGTTTTTCACACAACTCTTGCAGCATCCCCATAGTCAGGTGATCAAAATTCAGACACTTGGCAACTGACTCATATTTATGACGGTTGCAGTGCCCCGGGGTCATGCGATCCCCTTTTGCGACCTTCTGAGAAGCAAAGGCAATGGGGAAGGTAGATTCACTTAGGAATTGTGTTACTATCTTAACAGTTCACTTAACAACTGTGGCACGAAAGATTGTAAAATGGGGCCAAACTCACTTAACCAATGTCTCACTTAGCAAGAAAATGTTGGGCTCCATAGTGGTCGTAACGTGAGGATGGCCTGTAGAAAAGAACCAAACTGTCTGTCTCCAATGGAGAGAAAGACTTGGGTATTAGGAATATAATCTAATGTTGGGTTGGCAATATATACATCATGTAACAATGTTGTACCTGTTTCCTTAAATCATACCGTAAAATGTGATTGGTTGCTGTTTTCCTCAATCAGCCATAAGAGGGAGCCAGAATGACTGTTAGCTCTCTGTTCGTTAGATGCTGGGCTGATCTGATCTGAGTGTTTTGGAAGCTGGCCAAAGTGCCGTGAGCTATTGTAAGTTTTGCAACTGTTAGCAAACTTTGTGTATCGGACTATTTGTAGCCAAGGTGGCGCAGTGGTTAAATGCAGCACTGCAGGCTACTGCTAGATCAGCAGGTCAGCGGTTCAAATCTCACCGGCTCATGGTTGACTCAGCCTTCCATCCTTCCGAGGTGGGTAAAATGAGGACCCAGATTGTTGGGGGCAATATGCTGACTCTCTGTAAACCGCTTAGAGAGGCCTGAAAGGCCTATGAAGCGGTATATAAGTCCACTGCTATATTTATGGACTATGTTATTTGGATTATCCCTTAACTGAAAGACATTGATGACTGACTGTCTTATCCGTGTATGACTTGGACTGTTTGATGGACTCTGATACCTCTATTTCCACGAAAGTAAAAGCCTATTTAAACTGCAGTGTCTCTGTATGCTGGTTTGTGTGTTCTCCAACACAACTCTCACAACGCTTCGCTGAACGCACTCGCTCTCCCAACGGGGAGCTTACCTAAAATTGGGTTTCAAGCTCTACACACAGTGGATGTGGACTTCCATTTATTTATTTATTTGTAAATTTTATTTGCCACCTATCTCCCCCTAGGGCTCCTCTGCATGTAAACAGAAGTAAAATAATAAAACAATCAAATAATAGAACAATAAAAGAATCAATGACAAAAGAATGCAATGAGAACAAATACATCAACATGACAACCAAAAACATGGACAGGTAGAGAGAGCAGAGATACTTGTCTCAGTCACGGGGCTAAGGTGGGGCTTATTTAGCCATGCACAGATTCACACAACCATTATAAACCATGTGTCAGGCCTCAGCCCTCTTTTCTTTTGGATCTTTGGCCTGCCACACTTTCTATTATTCTACTATGCATTTTCTATTGTGGGAAAATGGGAGGGGGGATTGTACAGAGTTAGATGATATGTAGCCATAACAACATTCTTTCTAGAAAGCCAAGGTCATCCTTTGTGTTTGCACCTCTGCACCTGACTGGAGCTGGATGGGTGGAAGCTGCCAGTATGGCAGTGGGAGATTGGGCCATGTGATGGATTTGTGGGTGTGGGGGACAAGATCTTGAATTTTCAACTAGGTGGGGAAAACCAGGAAACTTTCAGATTCGGAGCTTTTCCCACATGTGCCAACATGGCTCTCTTAATAAATTGGAACTTTGAGCAATACTTTGCCTTGGAGTCTGATTTAATTTTGGATGCTATTTGGAACCCTGATACCATGATTTGCAAACAACAGTTGGGTTTACACATGAGCTGCCCATAACGTGTTGCATTTGGGCTTTACATATTTATTTGGATTTATATTAGAAACGGCCCACCTCTGTCGTAGAGCGACTCCGGACAGGGTACAAGTAGAAGTAAAAAATACAAAAGCTATATATAAATAAATATGATAATAGAAGGCAATCAAAAACAAGTATGAAATAAAAACTATGGATTTAACCCAGTGATAAGAATAAACATCTTCCTCTAAATCTCTAGCTTCAGTACTTTTTTGTGGTTGTTGTTGCATACAAATTTTTGGCCGAATGGAGGTGAGAACCCAGGTGTGTCCAACTTTGGCAAGTTTAGAGGCCTGTGGACTTCAATTCCCAGAATTCCACAGCCAGCCATGCTGCCAACTATGGTAGCAAGTGAAACTAGTATCTTGACATGTTTTTCCAGGCTCTCCACCCACCCCAAAACTTTCCAACGTTTTGCAACTTACTGATCTGTTCTTCAACCGCATGGATGAGATGGATGTCATATTGGGTCACCAGCGTGATGGCAATTCCATGCCGACCTGAAAAGAACGGCCAGGAGAGAGAACCTAAGTGGTGGGCACAGATAGTTCTTCCCCCCCTTCCCTTAAGAAAGCAAAAAGGTCATGGGCGTGATCAAGTGGTGACCCGCTTAACAACCTCGACTTGCAATGATAATTCTAGGTTCAATTACGGTCGGAAGGCGAGGGCTACCTATAAATAGCCTTGAGGTGATGAATGCAAAGAAAAAGCACGTCGGCACATTGAAAAATTCCAGCAAGAAGATTTCAGCACAATGTACAGAATAAACAGCATCTTTCCCTGGGCAAGTTTGCTCAAGGCCTTTGATTAGAAGGTGGGGAATCCCAGAGGGAGGCCTCTTTCTAAAGGCCAGTTCAAACATCAATCAAAGTGGGCTCTGAAGTCCCAGGGAGCATAACCCTTAAGGATTCCTGTTGCTTCCAAAGAGAACAAACCAGAGTCAGAAAGGACAATGTGGATTCGAAGCAATGAAGAGAATCCCCCTTACCAGCTCGGGCTGTTCGGCCCACCCTGTGGATGTAGATTTTGGGGAGTCCAGGGGTGTTGTGATTGATGACGACTTGGACAGTGGGAATGTCGAGCCCCCTAAAATCCGAAAGAAATTGAACGCAGAGAAGATGGTTAAGCTTGGCATCCTACCTAACCTGGGACCCGTGTTCCCTTCTGCACCTATTTTAGCCCCAGACTGGCTTCACTCACCTGGCAGCTACATCGGTAGCTATTAAGATCTTAAAGACACTCGATTTGAATTTTGCCAGCGCTGCAAAACGTTGTTTCTGAGCCCCCAAAAAGAGAGAAAGAAAAAAGAACATCACGAGAGCAGGAAATTGCTTTTATCAAGCTTGCTTTCTCTAGCAATGGTGTTGTGGCCCGCCAGCGGCCAGCGGAGCTGGTAGCAGAGTCGGACAGTGAGGAGGTTGGGGAGGAACCTGGGCCAGTCCTGGAGTCTGGGGAAGGCTCTGATGAGGGCTCTGTGTCGGAGGCAGAGAGGGGGCCAGGGCTGTCTGACAGTTTGGAGCTAGACAGCAGTGAGGCAGAGGAACAGCTGGAGCCTGTTCCCAGTGTGCGCATGCACAGAGCTGCCAGAAGAAAAGAACAGCTAAGAAATCAGGGTCGACTTGGGAGTAAAGCCACAGGTGGATGGTGAATGGCCCCTCCCATAGGGAATAAAAGAGGAGCGAAAGGGGAGTGGGCTTTTGCAGGAAACAATTCGTTCATTCGTTTCAGGAGTGTGAAGATCTGTCTGTGAATCTCAGAGACTCTGTGCCCCGTCTTTCCTTGCACAGCACTTCATTTGGAAAAAAAATACATGGCAGCTTCCCAAGCTAGATAAGTTCTGTGGTCATAATTTCACCTTTGGAAGACTGTTTGACAGGCCTTTGCTGAACGTGAATGAGAGGAATTCACATTTGTTTAATAAAAGGGGTTTTTGTCGACACCAGGAATCTGCTTCGTGCTTTTTGGGGAAGCCTAGGTGAGAACAATGGCCTCTTGCTGGGGATTCGGATGAGAAGAGAGGATTCTGCCGGCCAAAGGATCTGCTTGACATGAGATACCGGGAACTCAACCTGGAACTCCCTACATGTGAATCTGTTTTATTCATTGAGAGATGGACACACTCTCTCTCTCTCTCTGCAAAAGCACAATTGGAGATGCAGCTTAGAAACGTCCTTGGGATGGATGGAAAAAGAGAGGGGCTTGTGAACCTTCTTATGCCCCAGGAAGGCTTGGAGCTGGCATCCGTGGAAAAGATGCTACGTGACAAGGTGTTGCAGATTCGGACAGTGGGGAGGTTGGGGAGGAACATGGGCCAGTCCTGGAGTCTGGGGAAGGCTCGGATGAGGGCTCTGTGTCGGAGGCAGAGAGGGGGCCAGGGCCATCTGGTAGTTATTTCCTGCCTCTGGAGCCTGACATCAGCAAGGGAGAAGAACAGCGGGAGCCTGTTCCCACTGTGCGCATGTGCAGAGCTGCCAGAAGGCAAGACCAATTAAGAAAAGTGTTGTAACATAAGTGTAGGCATGCATAGCTATGCTGGAACACGTATACAACAGCAGTAATGATTATCCATACCATAAGGTCAGTAATACAAACTGCTGACTCTGAAGCACTAAGTAGGGCAGAAGTCACAAACTGTTAACTCTTAGCACTAAGTAGGTCAGAGGTCACAACTTGTTAACTCTCAGCACTAAGTAGGGGTCAAAAGTTTGCATGCTGACTCTGCAGTATTAACTAGGGATCAGAAGTTTGCATGCTAGTAAAAGATTTATTTGCTGACTATGGGCATTCTCTAGGTTCAGAGGTCTACATGGTAGTAAATGAGTTACCATATACCATAGACTTGTACAACCATGATTGGTCCACATAGACCATGTGACTCCACCCTTCCTTTGTGTATGCTCAATAAAAGAGTCATCCAGACTATGCTCTGGGTCGTCTCATCCCGGAGAAAGACCTGTGTCCGAGTCTTCCTTCATCATTGGCCTCATGGGCGACCCACGGAGAAATCGCAAAAAAGGGTCAACTTGGGAGTAAGGCTTGGAGATGATCGGCTCCTCTCATAAGACAAAAGAGGAACGAACAGGGCGTGAGCTTTTGCAGGAAACACTTAGTTCATCTGGTCGGTTCAAGCTTTGAAAAGTTCTGTTTGACTCTGTGCCAAGTTTGGCCTTGCTCTGCATTTGGCAATTTGGTTTCTGGCAGCATTCCCAGGGAGATAAGGTCGGTGTTTATTAACACTCCCCTGAGAGACTGTGGCAACTCGAGCAGACATCTGTCGGAACCTTCACGGACTGTTTGTGAAGCCTTGCAAACTTTTAATGACTACAATTTACAGTCGTATAAATAAAAGAGGGTTTGGGGGACTAAGACTGTGATTTATGCTTTCTCAGGAAGCCGAGGTCAGAACACAAGGAGTCAGTATGGCAGAAGACGACTTGAGGGATTTGGCCTCAAGCGCCAATCTTCCATCCTCTGGGCAGCTGTTGGGAGGCCATCGCTGACTCACCTGTTTCATCATTGAGTGGAGAGCCACGGATGGGAAATTGAACTTCCTGAGCATCATGTTGAGAATTTGACAGGTCCTAAAAAGGGAGAGCAAGATGGGTGGCATGTAAATTTCATAAAAAATGAAATAATAAAACCAGTCTTTTGCTTCTCTCGGGCAGGCAAGACAACTCTGCATCTGCTCAGAAACATCATTGCCCTGTCCATCTAAAAGGATGCGCCAGCTCCTGATGGGGTCCCAAGGCAAGTTTGACAGCTTGGTCAATGCAATTCTTTGAATCCACAAATGATTAAACTTGATAGGTAAGGTGCCAGGCCTGCAGCCATATTCCTTTTGGATATTTGGCCTGCCACACTTTCTGTTATTCTACTATGCTTCTTTGATTGTGGGAAAATGGGAGGGGGGGATTGTATGGAGTGAGATGCGATGTAGCCATAACAACATTCTTTCTAGCAAGCCAAGGTCATCCTTACTCTCTGCACCTGACCGGAACTGGATGGGTGGAAGCTGCCGGTTCACCGACAAATGCGTGCTCAACAAAAGCGCGCCGACGAAACCGCGCCGAGAAAATCGTGAGGTCAAAATTGCGCTGACGAATGAGCGCAGAAGCACGCCGACAACAGCGCGTCTTCAACGAACAACTAATAACAACCTAATAACCCTAACCCTAACTTAAATTGCACTTTTGTGGGCGCGGTTTTGTCGGCTCATTGTTGTGGGCCCGTTTATGATGTCACGGTTTTCTCGCCGCAGTTTCATCGGCGCGCTTTTGCCATGCGCGCATTTGTCGGGTCACGGAAGCTGCCAGCATGGCAGTGGAAGATTGGACCATGTGATGGGCTGGTGGATGTTGGGCAAGTTTGTGAACTTTCAACTGGGTGGGGAAAACCGGGAAGCTTTAAGATTCGGGTTTTCCCAGATGTGCCAACATGGCTCTCTTAATCAATTGGAACTTTGAGTAATACTTTGCCTTGGACTCTGATTTAATTTTGGATGCTATTTGGAACCCTGACATAAGGATATGTTTGCTAACGTTCCGACCTTGCACTGAGATTGGGACAAAGAGGCTGCATTCAACTTTCCTCTATTTTCTACTTAAGGAGAAAGGGTGGCTCACAATGAAATTGTTGCAAATGAGGCAGGGAGCTTTTGGGCCCATTATCCAAGTGAAATTCTCACTTGAACACATAAAGTCCAGGCTCCAATTTTCCTACTTAAGGCATATGAAGCAACAACCCGGCTCTCTGGAGAAAAAAATTCCAAGGCTGGGAAAGTTGGATGGAAAGAGAATGAGATGACCAGCAGCAAAGGGGGATGGGCCCAGTTATACGGTAGCAGATAGAAGAGATTACCGTATTTTGGGGAGTATAAGACGCACCTTTTTCCCTCAAAAGAGGCTGAAAATCTGGGTGCATCTTATACACTGTATACAGCATTTTTTGTCTTCTGAAACCCCCCCCCCCTCTTCGCCAAAATGGCCGTGCAGAGCCTTTAGGAGGCTTCCAGAGTGCTGCTGGGGGCTAGGGAGGACAGAAATGAGCAAAATTGGACCATTTTTTGCTCAATTTTGCATAGCCTTTAAGAGGCTTCTATAAGCCTCTAGGCTTCTAAAGGCTACGCATTCTCTTTTTTTGTCAAAAAACGGGCCATGTTTTTGCTTCGTACAGGCCGCTTTTGGAAAGTGAGGGGGGCTGAATGTCATCTCATAAAGTTGCCATGGTGAGGAAAGGAGGGAGGCGCGCATTCCATGTATACCTTCGGCTAGAGTTGGATCTCAGATTACTACAGCAGGCTTGGGAGGGGTGCACCTCGTTGGTGAATGTGATTTATGACACAGACTGAGGGGAGGGGAGGGACAGGGGTAAAGTTCAGCCATAATTCAAATGAGGCTTAGATCTGACTGCAATAGGGTATTGCCAAAATGGTGTTCCTAATGAATGACTGCTTTTCTTTTGAAACTTGGCTCGAGGTTCATGAATCAATTAGGGCATCTTTCGGAAACCTGACACACTCTTTATCACATTAGACTTCAACATCCCCCAGGTGCTTCCGGCAGTGCTGGATTCTGCACAGAAAGGTGACCTTTTCTTCAATACTTTCGATAGCAAAATCTGATTACCTAATCATTCCAGGAAGTGCTGAAGGAAAAGATATGTCTAGGAGAAGTCCCATCCTACTCAGGGCATAGCGGGTATTTAAAGAATTAAAGGTAAGAAAAGAGAAAGCTGCACTTTCTCCCGTATACAACCTCTTACACTAGATCAGTGGCAGTGAACCTTTTTGACGCTGGGTGCCCATACTGTGCGTGTGCGCATGCCCAAACTAAAAAGTGTGTGCACGCATGAATGCACGTGTATGTGTGAACATGCATAAATGCGTGCATGCGCAGCAGAGACCCGAGGACCAGCTGGCCAGTGGGAGGTGAGGCACCCCAACACTGTCAGCACGGCAAGAGGTAAGATCTTTTTCTTTTGTGAGCTTCTGTTTCGTCGTTTGCAGGAAAACAAACTCACGGAAGAAAAGCCATGGAGATCTGACCTGGGGTGACAGCGCATGTGCCAGCTCTCTGGGCTCTGTGTGCCCCCTCTGGCACATGTGCCATAGGCTTGCCATCATGGCACTAGATACAAACTAAGTCCACCCCACCTGCCTTCTTTTCAAAAAACCAGATTTTTTTTAAAAATCAACCTCAAAAAACTTTAATTTGAATTGATGGGCATGTTTTGGCCTGACTGGCGCAGTGTCCTCCCATTTAAGACTGGAATATCAGCTCTGGGCCAAAAGAAGGGACTGAAGAGAAGGAGAGAAAGCAGAAACGATGGAGGCAAAGATGCTCCGGACAAACTCACTTGCAAGTGTTGGTGAAGATGATGATGGACCAATCCTCGTGTTCATCTTGGAAAGTTTGCACAAGGTGGACCAAGTAAGCGTCTTTGACCTTCTCGGGGACCAGAAGATAACGCTGGTCAAGCTCTTCCACCGTCCGTACCCTGGTGGGATTTGGGGGATGGAGAGAAGGAAGAAGAGATCTTAGTGGAGGGAAGGCCTTCAAGGAGGGACAAGTCAAGAAATAAAGAGAATTGAGAATCTGACGTTTGTAGTCATTTGTAAGAATGACTACAACTTTATTGTTCTAGACCAGTGTTTCTCAACCTTGGCAACTTGAAGATGTCTGGACTTCGCTGGCTGGGGAATTCTGGGACTTGAAGTCCAGACATCTTCAAGTTGCCAAGGTTGAGAAACACTGGTCTAGACAGAACCCTGAAAGGCGGAACGAGCTTCCCTCTGCCTTCTGTTATACCAATACTATAGTTGTCAAATTTAAGATTTAAGATTTAATGAATTTGTATGCCGCCCAATCCCGAAGGACTCCGGGCGGCTTACATAAAATCATGGCAACTTTACGATTAGGCAGTCTACACCAGGGTGTCTCTGACCTTGGCAACTTTATGGCTTGTGGATTTCAACTCACACAATGCGCTGCGGTGGCTGAGGAACTCTGGGAGTTGGAAGTCCACAAGTCGTAAAGTTGCCAAGGTTGGAGACCCCTGGTCTATACAATGTTAAAGAAAGCTGGAGACTTCTGGGAATTGAAGAATTCCCAATCCACACATCCTAAAAGTTGGAAAGTTTGAAAAACGTTGCCTTATACCGAAGAGAAAAAGGGAGGGCAATCTTGAGTTTCTTTCTCACCCTTTCCTCTTCCAAGGGCTGAACTAATATTTAGTCATTCTTGTATTCCTTCCTTAAGTTTATCTCTGTACTCCTCTGCTGTAATACTATGTGGAATGACCTTGGGATAGTAGGCGGAGCTGCTGCCTAAGGAATGGTTAGATAAGAGACAGAGTAACCCACAACTGCCTAATGGTTGGGGCAAGAGACTCACCCTTCCTAGTTTCTTGGGATGGTAAAGAAGACAGGGCGAGGGGCGTGGGGGAATGTCCTTTCAGATTTGCAAGATTCTATCAATGCAGCTTCATAATAAAGTAATATTGAGGTAATTAAGGGCCTTGTTTCCTGGTTATATTAGCAATTAACGATTTTATTTGGTTTCACATACTGTTATTTTGTACTGTTTTAATTATTTTTATGTTTTGTGATACATGGCACCCAGAGTCACATGCTGAGATGGGCAGCTACATGTAGCCCTTGATTTACAACGGTTCATTTAATGGCGATTCCACGTTACAACGGCACAGAAAAAAAACAAAGTGACCGTTGCTAGCATCCGTTGCTAGAGTAAAATAGCACAAAGCTACTTAATTAACTTTATTAATTAGAACCGAGGTGGCGCAGTGGTTAGAGTGCAGTACTGCAGGCCACTTCAGCTGACTGTTATCTGCAGTTCAGCGGTTCTAATCTCACCGCCTCAAGGTTGACTCAGCCTTCCATCCTTCCGAGGTGGGTGAAATGAGGACCCAGACTGTGGGGGCGATATGCTGACTCTGTAAACCGCTTAGAGAGGGCTGAAAGCCCTATGAAGCGGTGTATAAGTCTAACTGCTATTGCTATTGCTATTTATTGATTGATTAGCCCTTTAGGCCATGTCGAAGTGCAAAGTTCCAGAAACAAATTATTACTAAAATTTGATAAAAGCAATTTAAAATGAAATTGGATAAAATACAATTTAAAATGGAATTGGAATAAAATACAAATTAAAATGGAATTGGGATAAAATACAATTTAAAATGGAATTGGAATAAAATACAATTTAAAATGAAATTGGAATAAAACTTATGACTGTTTTTCACACTTACAACCATTGTAGCATCCCCATGGTTGCCTGATCAAAATTTACATGCTTGGTAACTGATAAATTCACAGCGACCGTCATCAATTCATATTTATGACGGTCGCTGTGTCCAGGGGTCATGGGATCCCCTTTTGCGACCTTCTGACAAGCAAAGTCCATGGGGAAGCCAGATTCACTTAACAACTGTCTTATTAACTTAACACCGCAGTGATTCACTTAACAACTATGTCAAGAAAGCTCATCAAATGGGGCAGAGCTCACTTAACAACTGCCTCACTTAGCAACAGACATTTTGGTTGTAAGTCAAGGACTACCATATAGAAATAAAATAAAAGCAGTTCGTCTGGTGAGGACTGTTAGGAATATAATCTAACGGTTGGGTTGGCAATACATAAATCATGTAACAATGTTGTAACTGTTTCTTTAAAGCATACTGTAAAATATGATTGGTTGCCGTTTTCCTCAATCGGCCATAAGAGGGAGCCAGAATGGCTGTTAGTTCTGTTTGTTAGATGCTGGGCTGATCTGATCTGAGTGTTTTGGAAGCTGGCTGTTAGAAAGTGCCGTGAGCTATTGTAAGTTTTGTAACTGTTAGCAAACTTTGTGTACTGAACCGATTATATGTTACTGGATTATGTTATTTGGATTATCCCTTAATTGAGAGACATTGATGACTGACTGTCTTATCTGTGTATGACTTGGACTGTTTGATGGATACCTCTATTTCCACGAAAGTAAAAGCCTATTTAAACTGCAGTGTCTCTGTATGCTGGTTTGTGTGTTCTCCAACACAACTCTCACAACGCTTCTCTGAACGCACTTGCTCTCCCAACGGGGAGCGTACCTAACAAGGCGTTCTCTCTGAACCGCCCTACAATACCAGTATCTACTAAAGAGATTGACGTGAAGGATTTTTAATCGTTCACATCCAGGATTGCCTGGTCTTCTTCCTCCCGCCCCACCCCATCATATTCTCCCCCATGCCCCCCTCCAACAAACAGCTGGCTTCCCAATATAGGGCAGTCCAACAATGCTCCCTACCACTAAGGCCCTCCTTTGCAAGAGCAGCCATATTGCTGGCTGCAGATGTTATACACCGGCTTAACCTTTCCCATAACGGCCCCCCGTTCTTTGCAATATTCACTCACACACACACACACACCCAACAATACATGCAGCCCCCATTTTGCTGCAGTTCAATTATTTATTATATAATAAACAATTACTTCAATCTGGTTTGGGCTGCCTGGTTCATGTTTGTTTTGAGGATAACGTTGCTTTGCGCGATTAATTGGGTTTGACCTTGTTTACTCATTGGGGAGGGTATTTCTGTTGATCATGTCCACTGCACAAAGTCCTTTGGGACTGGGATGGGTCATAAATACCGTAAAATAAACAAAAATGAATCAATGCTAAAGAAGACTCTGCGTAAATTGCTCTGCTCACATGCAGCAATAAGCCCAGCTGCGGAAATTCTGGTTTATTGTTTATTGCAAATGGATTCCATTCGGCTTCGGCTGGTTGGAAGCGCCTAAAATGTGTGCTTTTATTTCTTTGACCTGTTGTAGTGATGTAGAAAATACACTCAAGTATTGGTTTGTTCAGTATTAAAACTGATCCAGGATTTCTGTGTTGTCGTTCTTAAGCAAAGTAGGACCAAAAATGAAGGCTCTGCTTTGGCTTTTTGCCAATACTGACATATCAGGAATCCTGGTTTAGGCTGCATACTGAAGGTTCCTGGTCTGTTTGGCTATTTCTACTGGCAAAAGAAAAATGGCATTAATGTGTACAGGTAGTCCCCGACTTACAGCTATTTGTTTAGTTAGAATAGAATAGAATAGAATAGAATAACAGAGACCTTGGAGGTCTTCTAGTCCAGTGTTTCTCAACCTTGGCAACTTTAAGTCCTGTGGACTACAACTCCCAGAATCCCCCAGCCAGCTGGCTGGGGGATTCTGGGAGTTGTAGTCCACAGGACTTAAAGTCGCCAAGGTTGAGAAACACTGTTCTAGTCCAACCCCCTGCTTAGGCAGGAAACCCTACACCACTTCAGACAAATGGTTATCCAACATCTTCTTAAAGACTTCCAGTGTTGGAGCATTTACAAGTTCTGGAGGCAAGTTCTTCCATTGACTAATTGTTCTAACTGTCAGGAAATTTCTCCTCAGTTCTAAGCTGCTTCTCTCCTTGATTAGTTTCCATCCATTGCTTCTTGTTCTACTTTCAGGTGCCTTGGAGAATAGTTTGACTCCCTCTTCTTTGTGGCAGCCCCTGAGATATTGGAAGACTGCTAGCATGTCTCCCCTAGTCCTTCTTTTCATTAAACTAGACATACCCAGTTCCTGCAACCGTTCTTCATATGTTTTGGCCTCCAGTCCCCTAATCATCTTTGTTGCTCTTCTCTGCACTTTTTCTAGAGTCTCCACATCTTTTTTACATTGTGGTGACCAAAACTGAATGCCATATTCCAAGTGTGGCCTTACCAAGGCATTATAAAGTGGTATTAACACTTCACGTGATCTTGATTCTATCCTTCTGTTTATGCAGCCTAGAACTGTGTTGGCCTTTTTGACAGCTGCACATGGCTGGCTCATATTTAAATGATTGTCCACTAGGACTCCAAGACAATCAAGATGGTGACTGTTTGAAGTTACAACATTGCTGAAAAAAGTGACTTATGAGTGTTTTTCATACTGACAACTCCATGGTCACGTGATCAAAATTCAGGCGCTTGGCAACTGGTTCGTATTTTGTGATGATTGTAGTGTCCTATGTGATCCCCTTTTGCCACCTTCTGACAAGCAAATTCAATGGGGAAGCCAGATTCACTTAACAACAGAGTTTATTAACAACTGCAGTGATTCACTTAAAAACGGTGGCAACAAAGGTCGTAAAGCGGGGTAAAACTCAAAATCTGCCTCGCTTACCAACAGAGATTTCGGGCTCCGTTTGTAGTTGTAAGTCGGGGACTACCTGTAGCAGACACCCGCAATCCGGCTTGTTTACCGCAAGCTAACTTTCTCCGCAAGACTGACCTAAGATCTCTTAAGGACGGTGAGATTGATGCCAGCTGTTAGCGGCAGGAAGTTTGAAAGCACCAGCCAACAATCAAATTTATAAAGAGTTATTTAAGCTTGGTCAAAGCCCATCAGAAACAGAAAGTCAAGAGATTCAAGTCATTACGTGGGGATTCGTTCCAAAGCATTCATTAAGCAGGAGCGGAGGGATATAGAAGAAGCTTAATTAAACATACAGGATCAATTGGTTGAGGACGATTAAGACGGAAATTGTGGCTTGGCTGAGATGTTTAAATAGGCTTATACGGAACCATTTATAAATAGCTTTTTAGCAACTGAATGCATCCTCCCTGCACTCCCCATGACATTCAATTCAGGGAAGGAAACAGAAAGCAGTTTTATTTACCCTGTGTGTATTGGACTTTGAGACGAGAGTGATCCCACAGGGAGCAGTTGGACAATCACTCTGTTTATGGTCACTTTGTGGGATCTATTTTCACCAGTTTGGCGTAGTGGCCGAGAAACCAGGAGATGGCGAGTTCTAGTCCATCCTTGAGGCATCAAATTTTGAGCCAGCCAGTCTCTCTCAAGCCCAATAGGATTGTTGTTGTGGAAGAAATAGGGCATTAGGAATGTTCATTGCCTTGACTAATTTATAAAGTAGTAAAGGCGAAATAAAAATCTAATAATGTCTCTCTCCATCCACCTCTCCATCCATCCATCTGTTCGTGACCCAGCTCTCCTAACCCTCTGAATTTAACTCAAGGATTCCTTAGGAGCGCCAGTAGCCCGGGCAAAAAGTTTCTCTCTCAATGCAGGCGAACAAGTCTGGCCAGTTGGAAGATGAATAGTTTGTCTGCCACATCTATTCATCTCCACCATCCCTGCCTTTTATCCCCAGAGTGAGTAGGGCTTTGCTCGCAGCGGTGGTTCTTCCTTCCCAAGGACTGGCCCATGGATTTCCACAGCTCTCCTCTCCTCTGCCTTCTGTGCATTCGCGCGTCAGGGACTGGACCCAGCTGTTCCTCCTCTTCTTCATCAGCCAACTCCAGACCTAGGGGTTGCTGACTCTCCATCTGAGGGCTGACGGCCGGCCCAGGCTTCGCCTCTGTCTCTCTCTCTCTCTCTGCCAGCTTCACTCCCTCTTCCCCCTCGGAGCTCACAGATTGCCTTGATGCTGACCCCGACTAACATGCCTCCTCTTCCTCCTCTTCCTCGGCTGTTGGGAGGGGCCAGCGGCCGATAGGCCATAACTCCATCCATCCATCCACCCAATTTAGGCAGCACCCATCTCACTATCCAATTTCACTACTAAAGTCTCCTTTCTCCGTGTCTGACATGGCAAGACAGAAGGAAAAGGATATTTAGACAAATTCTGCTGATGTGGAAGAGGAAGGAGCAGGACCAAAGACCCCGTATTCGTTTGATCTCTCTTAAGGAGTTAGGAAATACACCACTTTCATTCATTGTTTTGCCAGGGGTGCTGCGGTTTCTAACGGGCACTTGATGGAAGGTGGGTTTGGGTTCAAGGCCTCTCTAGGAAATGCCAGGAAGGGGTATGATTTGAACCCTGATAACTGCGGTGATGGGACCAAAACTACACAATTCAGGAAGTGGACTGTTGTCTTCTACAGGTAGTCCTCAACTGATGACCACAATCAAGCCCAATTTTCGAATGCTAAGCAGGCGGTTGAGTGAGTTTCACCCTATTCTGTGACCTTCTTTTTTGACACGGTTGTTAAACGAATCTAGCGTCTGCATTTACTTGGCTTGTCAGAAGGGCACAAAAGATGATCCCCAGAACACGGCAACCGTCGTAAATACACACCCAGTCTTTTGATCACGTGTCTATGGGGGTGTTCACGTGATCACGTGTCTACGGGGGTGCTGCAACCGTCGTAAGGGTGAAAAAACAGTCGCAGGTCACTTATTTTCAGTGCCGTTAACTTTGAACAGTCGCTAAACTAACGGCTGTAGGTCGAGGACTACCTGTAGTAAAATAAAGGAACTGCTAACTACTAATTTCACTGTGGTTTCCCTTTGACAGAGGGAGAAAAACCTCTCTCTCTCTACAGCACACAGTTCTGTAAGCCTCTCGGATACCCTCCTCTCGCCGGGCCCCAAATTCTTTCCCCATTAGAAGCCCCCCCCCCCCACCCCCCAAAGCCAAACTCACTCAGATATCGATTCCCAGAAGAAGGGTTTGTTCATGGCGATCTTCTTGAGCTCATTCAGTGTGTCTGTCAGGGTGGCGCTGAAGAGCATTGTCTGCCTGTTGGCTGGAAGTGCAGCCATGATGACTTCCAAGTCTTTGGTAAAGTCGGTGCAGCCTTGTTCTAACAATCGGTCAGCTTCGTCCAGGACCTAATAGAAAAGCAAAAAGGGGACAGGAATATTCTGACGTAAGCTTCCCTCAAATCATGAAGCAAATTCCTTGTCCCGACAAACCCCCCTTTTATTAAGTTACTGTGAATTCCTCTCATTCACATCCAGCGAAGTCTTTCAAGGGAGGATTTACAGTCACAGACCTTATCTGGCTTGGAGAGCTGACAGGCCGATAGCTGCAGAACTTGGCATTTATATTGCTTATAAATAATTCCAAGGTAGTGAACATACCTAATACTCCTCCCTCCTTCTGTTTTCCCTACAACAACCCTGTGAGGTGAGCTGGGCTGAGAATTACCACATAGTTTGGATTTTAATTAATTAATTTATTTTTTGCAACCAAATGAATATTTGTGAAGGTCAAGCTTGACTCCAGGAGTCTTTCAAGGGAGGATTTACAGTCACAGACCTTGTCTGGCTTGGAGAACTGCCAGGCCGATATCTGCAAAACTTGGCAAGGAGTCTTGGAGAGTCACAAACCAATTAAGCGAACTAATTGTCTCCTGCAAACTCCACTCCCCTTTACCTCTTCTTTTATTCCCTACGGGAGGAGCCATTCATCGTCCACCTGTGGCCTTACTACCAAGTCAACCATTGTTCCTTAACTGTTCCCTTCATCTGGCAACTCTGTGCATGCGCACAATGGGAACAGGCTCCAGCTGTTCATCTGCCTCACTAGTGTCTGACTCCAAAGGCAGCTGATAACTCTCAGACGGCCGTGGCCCCCTCTCTGCCTCCGACACAGAGCCCTCATCAGAGCCTTCCCCAGACTCTAGGACTGGCCCAGGTTCCTCCCCATCCTCCTCACTGTCCGAATCTGCTGCCAGCTCCACTGGCCCACCACAACAAGCAAGTGGCTGCAGCTGAACCACCAAAACCTAGTAAGGACCAGACCAAATAGTAAAGGCTGCCCTGAAAGGCAGCCTGGACTGGACCATGTCATCACTGGGGAAATACCTACATCAGAGTAAGACTTGCGGACTTCAATTCCCAGAATTCCTCAGCCAGCACCCTGGCTATTTCATGAAAGCTGACTTTCAGGACAGGTAGTCACCAACTTAGCATTGTAATTGAGCCTAGAATTACAGTTGTCAGTCATGCTGGTTGTTAAGCGGGTGATGACATACCACCAACCCAATTTAATGACATTTTTTGTGGTGATAGTTAAAGAACACCCATTGTCTGCAATGGGTGGGGTTTTTTTCAGTAAACAGGAAGTAAATGCCAGTTTCTGGCAAAATCCATCATAAATTGTGGTCACATGACCATGGGATGCTGGAAATGGCTGTGAATGCAAGCCAGTTGCTGAGCACCCAAAATGTGATCATGCAACCAGAGTGGGGGTTAGACAGCCACCGGAACTTGGAATCCAAAAAGATCACTTTTGGGATCCTTCATAACTTTGAATGGTTGCTAAACAACCAGTCCTACAGTCAATACCTGCATCAGTTCTTTGGTGATCTAAAAATCAAACAAATCCCGCTTTAATCAATGTGACTGCAGCCTAATGTGTTTTTAAAAAATGGACTTAACAAATTGTCTTCTTACAGATTGCACGATTTCAAAACAAATAGTGCTACACGGGGACAAGCTTGGGGAAAAGGAAGTGGAGTGAATAAACAATCCACCAGCAAAATATGTTGGGGCAGCTGTGTGGTCATTGCAGAATTTAGTGCCAGCAGTTTTGATCGAAGCAGAGAATATAGCAATAGCAATAGCAGTTAGACTTATATACCGCTTCATAGGGCTTTCAGCCCTCTCTAAGCGGTTTACAGAGTCAGCATATTGCCCCCAACAACAATCCGGGTCCTCATTTTACCCACCTCGGAAGGATGGAAGGCTGAGTCAACCCTGAGCCGGTGAGATTTGAACAGCCGAACTGCAGAACTGCAGTCAGCTGAAGTAGCCTGCAGTGCTGCACTCTAACCACTGTGCCACCTCGCTGCTAAGCCTTTAGGATTCCAAAAGAGAAACTGCAGGTTGTCCTTGATTTACGACCGGTTGCTTGGCAACCGTTTGAACTTATGACCTACATGAAAAAGGAGCTTGCTGCTCGGACCTGAAGTTCCAACAGTCCCGTCACTCCACACTCACATGACCGGACTTCAGGCCCCTTGCCCACATGTTGCATTTATGGGCATTTGCAGTACCCCCCATGGCCACAACTGCATTTCATAACAATTTTGCCAAACGGCATTTACTTTGCTTTTGGAAAAACCAAACCCAAAGCCAATCTTTAATTGGCTTAATAACCGTGGCATTTTTTTTTTACAACCAGCATGACTGTTTCAAAACTGCCACAAAAAGGTACCGCATTTTTCGGAGTATAAGACGCACCTTCCCCCCCTTCCCCCCAAAAAAGAGGGTGAAAATCTGGGTGCATCTTATACACTGAATACAGCAGTTTGGGCCTACCGAAACCCCGCCCCCTTTGCAAATATGGACGTGCAGAGGGTTTGGGAAGCTTGCAAACTGCTCCTGGGGGCTGGGGAGGGCAGAATTGAGCCCAAAACGGGCCATTTTTGCTTGTTTTTGCTCCCCTGCAGCCCCCAAGAGCACTTTACAAGCCTCCCAAAGCCTTTGCATGCCCCTCTTTCTTGTGAAAAACAGGCCTTTTTTGCTCGTTTTTGTCCCCCCCCCCCCGCCCCGAGGAGCACTCTACAAGCCTCCCAAAGCTTCTTTTTTTGCAAAAAACGAGGCGTGCACTGGGAGGCCTATAGAATGCAAAAACTTTTATTTACCTCTTCAAAATCATGTTGCGTCTTATACTCCGGTGCGTCTTATAGTCCGAAAAATACGGTAACCAAATCAGGCTGGACACGTTTTACAACTGTTACTATTTACAAGCAATAATGGGCAGCTTCCATTACAGTCATAACTTAAGGAGTTCTATATTTATGACTGAAATGCTCCGATTTGCCTAATAGTGGTACAAGCAGATTTTTCTCTCCAGCCTTTTGCTACCCAAGATCCTAATTCTAAATTCAGGCTCTATGCCAGTGTCTCTCAACCTTGGCCCCTTTAAGATGTATGGGGTTCAACTCCCAGAATTCCCCAGCCAAAACTCTGGGATTTGAAGTCCACACATCCTAAAGGTGCCAAGGTGGAGAATCCCCACTCTGAGTAAATGTGTCAAAAGTGCGGACAGTGTGGGTCCGGGGGAGGTGCTTGCCGCCGTCAGCAGCTTAATGAAGCTGCCCTCAGAGTTCTGGTTCGTATATCTATTTAAGATCTTAGATAACTCTTTTTCCATTAAGGAAAAAGTAGGGAGGGACCCTCAGCCAGTTAGAGTCCTCTTTGAAGTTCGTAGCCTTTTTTTTCTTTTTGGCTGCGAACGAAAGAGAGTGAATCAACGAAAGCTGAGTCATTTACTCCGGCCAGATCTTCTCAGCTGGTTTTTTTTTCAGCTCTAGGCGAGTTACTTCCCTCCCCAGAACAAGCCTTTGTAATTAACCCATTTAAGATTAATCCGGGCAGTGAACATACCTGTGAATTTTTCCTTTTTCTCTATTTAAAATACCAGCTTCAATTTTATAAAAGACTCCTTTTGTTTAACCTTTTTTTTTTCTTAAAAAAAAAATGGCGATTTTGTAACTTCCGCATTTGCTATAACGATATATCTTCAACTTCCTGGACAGACTTAAGGGATTACAAACTAATTAGCCCTGTTCCCTCGAAGATTTCTTTTTATTGATTGCCATTAACTCTGTTTGCTTCCCTTTTTATCATGGCACCGAAATCGAAACCCAGACGCTCATCTCAGGCATTTGTTACAAAGCCGCTGTCCTTGCCTTCTACGCCCTCTACTGGAGATTTGCTAACGAAAGAATTTCTTTTTGAAATCCTTAAAGAGTTCAGAGAGGAAATGCAAAAATTTATTTCAGACTTTTATGACAGACTTGATGCCAAGATTGCTCAAACAAAGGAGGATATGATCGAGGTTATGAATGTCATGACAGATTATATTGCTGGAATGGAGGATAAATTGGAACTTTTGGAAGAAGCTAATTCCAACCTGACATCTAAAATTGAAATATTACAACAGGAAATCCAAATTGCGCAAAAACAACTTGTCATGATAAATTATAAGAAGACTGAGTCTGCAATAAGAGTTAGGGGATTGCGTGAAAATGAGCAGGAGAATTTGAAACAGACCTTTTTTGAGGCTTTTAGTTGCTCGGTGGGAAGTCCGGGACTTAACTTTGATTGGCAGATTCAAAAAATCTATCGCCATAATTCGTACGTAGCAAAACAGCGACAACTTCCGAGGGACATAATTATATATTTCGCCACAAGAGAATCCAGAAACGCGATAATACAGGAGTTCTACAATAATAGGCTGCGAATTGATGGACAGGATTTGATTGTTTTCAAAGAAATACCACCTCAAATATTAAGAGCCAGAAGAGACTATGCCTTCTTAACTAAGGAACTCAGAAACTCTCAGATACAATACAGATGGGAAGTGCCGTTTGGTATTACTGTTACATTTGATAACCAAAAACATTGCCTCAACTCTGTTTGGGAAGCCCGAGATTTCTATTACAATATTCTGAAGGCGGGACTTCCTGAATTACCCGGACAGGGAGAAAGACAAGGAGAAGGAGAAGAGAAACAGCGGAACACGTGGCTACAAGGCGAGAGGCATTGCTTTCCCCCTCCGGAAGGGCAGAAGAGTAGAGAATAAAGACTTGGTTATGCTTCTAAAACATTTGCTTAATTTTTAATCTGAATAATACTTTGTGATTTCTGTCTTGGGTAAAACGGTATAGCTGCATACTGACGAAGAGACATTGAGACTGAAAGAGACTGAAAGAAGTGGCGATGATTTTGGAATATATATTGTATGGGATTTAAACAGGATTCGATGGATAACTTTGAATTTCTACTTTAATTGTTCATGATTTATTTTTTAGGGTGAGGAGAGCGGAGATCGTGATCTTCTTGGATTGTGGTTCGGGTTGAATGGAGCTGGGAAGTGTGGGGTAGATGGGAGGGTAGTGAAGGTTTAAGTAGAGTTTATTTTGAGACAGAAAGTAAGCTGATCTTTGTATAAATTGTTATTTGAATATAATGTTTGGAAAGATATACTTATAGAGTCTGCAGGAAGGTGAAGCAAATATAAGAGGAGTACGGATGAAAATAAAATATATATATGGACACGGGTAAAGGCAGGATGGGAGGAGTTGGAAAAGGAAACCGAGAGAAGTATTTGAATGTTTAAATGGTTTAATAGAGAAGGAGGTAAAAGAGATAAATCAAAGGTTTGGATATTTAGATAAAGAGATAAGGCCTTCGCTGGAATTCCATTTAATTAACTTACTTGGTTTCAATATAGTTTGAAATCCTGCAAGTAATAAAATAACTGAAATTAGGAATGAGGTACATTGTTTAAGATTTAAAAATGATGGGAAGCTGAGTTTAATGTAGAGAATTTGTTGATTTTTCCCGTTTTTCCTTTTTTTTGTGTGTGTGTGTGGTTTTTTTTCTTTTTTTACTATTTCCTTTTTTTTTTGTTTTTCATTTATTTTTTATCTTTTAATTCTAAAGTTATTTGATTTTAATATACTCCAGACTGTGCTTGATAAAGAGTTATGCCGGGTATGGGACCTGGGAAGCCGAAAGGGGGTTAGGGAGGGGGGTTTAGGGGGGGAGGGGGGAGGGTGGAAATACAGTCTCAATTTTCAGAACAATAAGAATGCACTTGTATACTGTTGCTCTCTTTTCTTTTTTTTTCTTTTTTTTCTTTTATTTTCTCTTTTTTCTTTTCATTTTTCTTAATTTTAGAGTAAAATATAAACTGAATAGATTAATGAATTGTAGAGATACACCAAAGTGAGGAGTAGAGGGAAAGAAGAGGGAGAAGTAAAGAGGGAGTGAGAGGGGAATGTAAGGAGGGTGAGATGGAGGGAAGGGGAGAAAGGAATGTTTGAGGGGGAAGGGAAGTAGAAGAGGGGAATGTTGGAGGGGAGAAATGAAAGTTGGAGGGGGAGAAGAAAGGGTGTATGGGGGATTGAAGTGCTATGTTGGTTTTCTATGGTGGAAGATGAGTTGTGTTCATTGATTTTCCTTTTTTTTTTAAATGCACAGTATATAAGTGATTGTATAAAATGAAAATGAAAATGAAATAAACAGTTTTAAAAGAGAAAAAAGTGCAGACAGTGTGACTATGTGAGACAACCCAGCAGCGAATACAGTAAACAGAAAATTTGCATTTAAATAGTGGTTTTATCCACAAAGAATATATACATACACATATTTTAGCCAGACCTTAAACAAACAGCAAGGAAGCACACATGGAGAGATCGGGCCCAAGAAGGTCTCTTCTTATTACAGGCTCTTAAACGTGATATCAGCCCAAAAACCTTGCTGACTCATTCCTAGCATTACATCATCATAGCAGCTGGTCAGCTCTTAAATCATTACCCTGGGAAAATGCCTTACCAAGAACTTGATGTTTCGAAGGCTGAAGGTGTTGGAACTTCGCAGGTGATCAGCCAGGCGGCCAGGGGTAGCAACGACAACATGGGGCTTCCGAGACAGCTCCAGGGCTTGAGAGACCATATCTGAAAGTCCATCAAGGGAGAAAATCTTAGCATCTCTTGTAAAAGATAGCATCCAAAGAGCTGGGGGTCTCATCCCAGCGTATAAAGTGGTCAAATAAATATTTTCTGCAGCTTCCCGGGGCTTAAGATAGCTTGTTTTAAAGGGAGGGGGTGAATTCTTGGTTCCCAAATAAAGTTGACGTACCCATTCCCCCGACAATGATGCAGTCCTTTAAACCCAGAGGCTTCCCAAGGACACGGAACTGCTCGGCTATCTGATAGGCCAGCTCTCTAGCAGAGAAGGGGAGGAAAAAGAGAGAGAGAGAGAAACAGGCTCTTTTAAAACATTTATCACCCTTGATTGCCAATATTAAATTCATCTTCCACTGGAACGAAGGCAAACATATGTGCCCCAGGATAATGTTGCAGGATCCAATCTGGGTTGGTAATTTTGGGACCAGAAGTTTTGTCTTCCAAGCTTTCGGATTCCAGAATGTCTCCTTCCTGCCTTCCTTACAGGATTAGGCCAGTAAAGTGGAAAAAAACAAAATGAGATTTCTTCCAACAACCGGTTCTCCGAAGTGCTTAGAAAGTTAACAACTGGTTCTCCCGAATAGGTGCGAACCGGCTGAATCCCACCACTGATCCAGATATTTCTAGAGAGAAGTTCCCTAAAGATGGGCTTCAGCACCAGTCCAAAAGCTCGGAAGACAAAACCCCTGGTCTCGATGGCCGGCTCAGATTGGATCCTACATCATATCCCACCTTTCTGCTTATATAAGCACTCAAGATGCCTATTTTGAGTTTTGAGGCCTCTTCTGACTATGTGTGGCTAGAACAGAATCACAGAATCGTTGGGTTGGAAGGGACCTTGGAGGCCTTCTAGTCCAACCCTCTGCCCCAATGCTGGTGTCTTCATTCCACTCTGGATAAAGGGCTGCTCAATCTTTTGACTGGCTCAGGCTTGACTCAGCCTTCCGAGGAGGGTAAAATGAGGAGCCAGATTGTTGGGGGTAATACGCTCACTCTGTAAACTGCTTAGAGAGGGCTGTAAAGCACTGTAAAGCAGTGTGTAAGTCTAAGGGCTATTACTGTTTCCTTAAAACCCTCCAGTGATGGGCAGCCACAATTTGCAGAGGCAACCTGATCGACTGCTTAAGAGTTCTTCCAGTCAAGTATTTCCACATTTGGAGCTCTCATTATAAAGCTTGTTTTACCCTCAAGGTGCAATGGAGAATAAACCTATTCCCTTTTTCCGTGACATCCCTTCATGCATCAGAAGACTACTTAGCACCCTTTTCTTTCATCTAAAGGAGCAAAGGAGCATGTTGTCATTCATATATTTTATTTAGACACGTTCCCTTGCCCTGCTTAAAACTGTTTGCAGAGGCAGAGCAGACCCTCTGAAGGCTTCCCCAAAGCCTCTGGAAAGAGAAAAATAGCCCAACACGCCAACCAGAAATCTGCTCTCAAACTTCCGGTATGCGCATTGGGTTGTTTTTTGCCCTCCGGAGGCCCGGCCAAAAATGAAGGCCAAAGTCAGCTGGAGCTGACAGGGCAAAGCCTTGCGTGCCCTAACAAATGGCTCCATGCGCCACCTGTGGCACGCCTGCCATAGGTTTGCCATAACGGCCCTACACCATTTCAGACAAATGGGTTGTCGAATCTCTTCTTAAAAACCTCCAGTGTTGGAGCACTGATTAATTGCTCTAACTGTCAGGAAATTCCTTCTCAGTTCTAAGTTGCTTCTCTCCTTGTTTAGTTTCCACCCATTGCTTTTTTGTCCTGCCTTCGGATGCTTTGGAGAATAGATTGACTCCCTCTTCTGGGTGGCAGCAACCTCAGATACTGGAACACTGCTATCATGTCTCCCCGAGTCCCTCTTTCCACTAGAGTAGACATACCCAATTAATCTTTGCTTTGTGCATCTCATTTAAGCACAGACCAAACCAAGAATCCACCTATCCCATCTCTTTGGGATAAGGGTCCTTTCCCAAGCTAGACCTTCCCCTACCTTGTTGGCGTCAAGACCAGGGAGAAGATGCCAAAAGGATCTTCGGAAAGTTTCTGCAAGATGGGGAGCACAAAGGCAGCTGTCTTGCCACTTCCTGTTTTGGCGCAGCCCATGCAGTCACGACCTTCGGGAGCAAGATGTAGAGAGTCAGCTCAATTCAAAGGCAAAAGGTGTGGTGCTGTCAGGCCTGCAATTATATTCCTTTTGGAATTTTGGCCTGCCACACTTTCTCTTATTTCATTATGCTGTTTCATTAGTATAGTTGATGGGAGGGGGGAATAGAAAGGAGTAGGATTGTGGAATGTGGTGTTGTCATTCTTTTCTAGAAGACCAAGGTCATCTTTTGTCTCCGCACTTTTACACCTGACCGGAAGCAGCTGGGTGGAGATGCCAGCGTGGAAGAAGATTAGACCATGTGATGGATTTGTGGGTGGGATTCTGATGTAAGTTCCAGAGTTTAGCAATAGCAATAGCAATAGCAGTAGACTTATATACCGCTTCATAGGCCTTTCAGGCCTCTCTAAGCGGTTTACAGAGAGTCAGCATATTGCCCCCAACAATCTGGGTCCTCATTTTACCCACCTCGGAAGGATGGAAGGCTGAGTCAACCCTGAGTTGGGATTAAACAGATATGCTAAGATGTCTGATTTATTAAATTGGAACTTTAAGGATCATTTTGCCTTGGACTCTGATTTAATTCTACATGATACTTGGAACGCTGACAGGTGCACTTTGTGTGTGGTCAGAGGCATCTGCCAAGTGGATGGATTTTGAACACCTGTCCATGATGCTGCAACAGTTATAAGGATGAAAAATGACCACGGGTCACTTTTTTCCAGGGCCACTGTAACTTCGGTCACTAAACGGAGTGTTGTAAGTCGAGGACTACCTGTAATTGTTCATGCTTGGCATACTGGGGGCAGAGCTACTATGGAGGGGATCAAAAACCGTTACAGGTCCGGTGAGCCTTCCCATTCCTTCAGATGGGGCACGACTCCTGTGCCAAATTTGCTACGAATCACATTGTGAAGACAACAATGAAGGTGTTTATAGGAAGAGGTGAAGGCTCTGGTGGAATAAAAGTCACCGGGTTCTAAATATTAATAAAGCAAAGGAAATCATTGTAAATCATTGTAGGTTTTAGAAAGAGCCAGCTTAGTCATACTCCACTGAGTATCAAGCATGCAGGCAGTCAATGGTATTAAGTTTCTGGGAAGTGCAGATAACTAACAATCTGAACTGGTCTCTTCACACAGCATCCTTAGTGAAGCGTGCAAACCAGCACTTGCATTTCATGCATCGGACGAGGAGAGCACATCTTTCTCCTTATGTCCTGGCCACTTTTTACTGAGGCACGATTGAGAGCCTTTTAACAAACAGCATCACTATTTGGTTTGGTGGCGGCAGTGCCTCAGATAGAAAGTCCATACAGAGAGTGGTGAGGACAGTGGAGAAGATTATAGGAAGCTCGCTTCCCACTATTCAGGATACTGCTTATAAGTGTTCTGTTCTTAGAGCTCAAAGCATTGTTAGCGACCCCACACACCTGCTTCACAGTTTCTATTGCTCCCCTCTGAGAGGAGGTTTCAAAGTATCTATAGCAGGAGTACTAGATTCTGTAATAGTTTTGTTCCTTATGCCATCTGTCTAATCAACATGCAACATTCGTTTTCCTTGCCATGTACATGCACACATCCGAACTAGTGTTCCTTCTCTGTTTCATATAACATATGTGGGTATATGCGTAATTTTTTATTTATTTATTTCATTTCTTTATTATTTATTTAATTATGGTTATGTAGTGTATATTGGAGGTGGAGACCCTTTGAGAGCTGTCGGCAATAAAATTTCATTTTAATATATGCCAATTAGTGTGCATTCAAAATGGCAATCAAGTTATTTTAATTTTTTTTTAATATAAAAAGTTTTTATTTGTTTATTAAATATGAACATTCCATCTTTTTTTAAACAGTGTGTCATCTGGGTACAAATGTCTCTGTGCCATAACCATCAGAGTTTACAACATCATTCAATATATTAATTCTCCAATCTTACAATTATAGTCTATTAAACAGCATAGTAAACCTGTTCACTTTTCCCTCTTGACCAGCGGTTCTTAACCTGTGGGTCGCGACCCCTTTTGGGGTCGAACGACTGTTTCACAGGGGTCGCTGAGACCAGCGCAACTCTAAAGTTTAGACTCCACCTCGTGTTCCTTGAAATCCCCGCGGATGGGCTCCAGAATGGCCGCGCAAAGTATAGCTGCGGTTCCATGTCATAAAAAACATAGGCGCATGCGTACACCCTGTACAATTAGCTTCGGAGACTTCGTAATGGAGGGAAAGTGTTCCTGCGAGGGAGGGAGGGGCTTAGGTGCTTCTCAGGGCTGTAATTGTGTGGGTCGTGCGTGCGGCTATGTTTTCCACGCCGCTGCCAGGTACTTTTAACTATATCTAAATCCACAACCAGACCTGTCATCAAGAGCCAAGCTCCGGAGCCCGAATTGACCCCATTCACACAATGAAAACCTGCTTGCTAAAAGTACCATAAACCATGCACAAAGGAAAAGAGCAAAAAAAAAAATAATGCAATGCAAGATAACAATTTAAAAAATGATACAAGTGGAATTATTATTAGAAATAAAATGTAACAGAGAAAATGATATGTATGAAAATATAAAGCTGGGTTTCCTGAAATGCTACACCGAGAACCCATCAGAAAAAGTAAATAAGCAAGGGCAACAACGGAAAGGAGGAAAGATGAGGAGGGAAAGGAAGAAAGGGTAAAGCAGAGGAAGTAAGGGAGGAGAATTAAGAATAGGAGAGAGGGTAAGAGGGAGGAGAAGAGAGGAGGGGAGGAAAGGGGAAGAAGAAGAAGGGAGGAAAGAGGAAGGAAAGGAAGAAAGGGTAAAGCAGAGGAAGCAAAGGAGGGGAAGTAAGAGTAGGAGAGAGGGTAAGAAGGAGGAGAAGAGGAGGAGGGGAGGGAAGAGAAGAAGAAGGAAGGAGAGGAGGAAAGAAGAAGGCAGAGAAGGGAGGTAGAGAAGATAGAAAGAGCAAGGTTGTTGCAAAATAAAATGGGGTGGCAAGAAAGTGACCCAAACTGTATATTTGTATATTTGTAAGAAAATAACGATTAATGATTAATGATAATGATATAATTAATGGTAATTATAAGTGTATATTTGTGAATGAACTTGAAAAAGAAAATAAAAAACCTTTTAAAAAAAATAAAAAAATAAACAATGCACGACGTTCGCCCAATAAATTAAGGTTAAGCTTAGCACCACCACCAAGATTAAGAGCACTCCTCCAAACAACCCCAAACCAGGTTGAAGATCCATCCAGGCAGGGTAAGCAAGTTTATGAATGCAGCTGCAGGCAACTTAGTTAAGGAGGCTGTGGGAATAAAGCCACTGTGTGTCTCTGTGTATGTGTGTATGATTGTATAGCAGCCGAGATTGTCCATCCTCCAGGATGTGATTCTTTTCAGACCCAAAATTTAGGAGCAGACAAGATGTTGGCTGCCTCTATAAAAAAGATGTGGAGACTCTAATCTAGAAAAAGTGCCAAGAAGCGCAACCAAGAACTTTAGGGGACTGGAAGCTCAAACATATGAAGAACAGTTGCAGAAACTGGGTATGTCTGGTTAAATGAAAAGAAGGACTTAAGGGTGATATGATAGCAGTCTTCCAATATCAATATCTACATTACGATTCACAACAGTAGCAAAAGTACAGTTATAGAGTAGCAAGGGGGAAAAAAATTATGGTTGGGGGTCACAACATGAGGAACTTGTATTAAAGGGTCGGCGGCATTAGGAAGGTTGAGAACCACTGCTCTTGACGTATCTTTTAATAAGAATATAATAATAATAAGCATAATAATCCTCCTCATCATCATACTAACAATTATCATGTTTACATCTCTATCTTAACATATTTTCTATTCTCCTTTAGTCTCCTTCCTCAAGTTTCCTTCTTTTATTTCCAACTTCCATTTTTATTCTCTAACCATGGATAAAATAATTAAACGGTAACAAGAGTTGGAAGGGACCTTGGAGGTCATCTAGTCTAACGCCCGGCTCACGCAGGAGACCTGTGCTAAGGATTCGAACCACCAAACTTCAGACCTTTGCTGATGGACAAGCTCAGTGTTTTAGCCACTGAGCCACCTAGTCGGGTGTCATATAAGTCAGTGTTTCTCAACCTTGGCAACTTGAAGATGTACGGACTTCAACTCCCAGAATCCCCCAGCCAGCATTCGCTGGCTGGGGAATTCTGGGAGTTGAAGTCCGGACCTCTTCAAGTTGCCAAGGTTGAGAAACACTGATATAAGTATCCCATATCATATAATATTCAGTTTGTTCTTTCTTGTTTTTTCAAGTTCTAACTCTTTCTCTGGCTCTTACCTTGCAGGGCGGGAGGGATGCAGGCTTCCTGCACCGGGGTGGGCCTCGACAAGCCCAGCTGCTCCGCCTGAGACGCCAGCCAGGGGTCCAAACCCAAAGCGCGGAAACCGGCCATCGCCCAGGCGAGAAACGGGGCAGCAAACACGCCGACGGGCTAGAAAGAAGAGAGAAATATCCCAAGATGCCCCGCGACGGAGACGCGTCTGATGACGTCACCGCGTTTCTTCCAAAGGGAAAATGTGACGTCATTGTCCAGCGCCGGCTCATCTCTCAGAAGCCATGATGGTTGGGACTACAACTCCCAGGCATTCTCGGCACCGTGTAAGAGACTGCTCGTAGATTTGAGGGAAGGTAGATCTACATAAAATGTAGACGTACCATCAGTAGAGCTACCCGCAAAGTTCCCGTAGAAGCCTGGTGGACATTTATCAACCCAGCGCAGAACTTATAAAAAGTCACGAGGCTACGCTAAGCGAGGAAGATTGTCAAATTTAGTATTTTTGAAGTATCTCTTGGATATTCTTGAACATGAGAAAATGTCCATTCAGGAGCCGACAGTAAAAAAACGAAAATACCTTCCTTATGAACTTCCTCCACCCAAAAATATTATTTTTATTTTTAAAGGCTGTCAGGGGAACAAAATCTTTAAATTCATTAAGTTTTCTTCTTGCTAATGCCGTAACCCGGTTGGAGTATCACTCTAATTTATATCTCTATGCGCCGGGTGAGGGTTAGTCCTTCTTGCCCGACTCCAATTCCCAGGAAGCTTTCCGCCAATCATCCTTTCTTCTCTTTCCGATTGGTCCGCCTAGAGCACTCTCTTCCTCGTGCCAGGCGGGGCCAAAGAGAGCCAGCCAATCGGCGTTTCCCACAGTGCCTTGCGTGGGAAGAGCGAGGAAGGGGACTACGTGTCGTGTTTGCGGCCGGCTGGAAAGGGACGCGGGCGCGATGGCGACTCCCGCGGGTTCCGGCGAGGCCGACGAGCTTTTCGACGTGAGGAACAACTTCTACATCGGGGCCTTTCAGGCGGCCATCAACGAGGCGCAGCGAGTCAAGGTGAGGCCCGGGGGGCTGAGCCGGGTTCAATTCTGGGGGGAAAATGAACCAAGGAAAAAGGCGCCACCGGTTGAACCGCTGCCTGCAACGAGCGTTTTCTCATCCACCCGCGCCCACTTGGATGTCCTCCGGCTGCTTTTTCCGAGTACAATACAATACAATACAATACAATACAATACAATACAATAGCAGAGTTGGAAGGGACCTTGGAGGTCTTCTAGCCCAACCCCCTGCCTAGGCAGGAAACTTTATATCGTTTCAGGCAAATGGCTATCCAACATCTTCTTAAAGACTTCCAGTGTTGGGGCATTCACAACTTCTGGAGGCAACTTCTGTTCCACTGATTAATTGTTCTAACTGTCAGGAAATTTCTCAATGGTTCTAAGTTGCTTCTCTCCTTGATTAGTTTCCACCCATGGCTTCTTGTTCTACTCTCGGTTGCCTTGGAGAATAGTTTGACTCCCTCTTCTTTGTGGCAACCCCTGAGATATTGGAACACTGCTGTCATGTCTCCCCTAGTCCATTAACAAAATCCCAGACCTGGAAGGGACCTCAGAGGTCATCTAGTCCAACCCCCTGCTGAAGCAGGAGACTACCATTTCAGACAAGTGGCTGTCCAATCTCTTCTTAAAAACCTCCAGTGATGGGGCACCCAAATAACATAACCCTATTATTATTATTATTATTATTATTATTATACAATTTTATCACAGCGGCCAGTTGTTTCGCCGGATTTGGCATTGGTTACTAGTCGGGCCCCACCCAGGGGCCTAGGACGTCGTAACGTATTTTCGTAATATGCGTGCAGATCCAAGCAGTGCGGCTTTTTGCATTTGGCTGATGGTGATTTTGTCAATTTTTAACTGTTTTAAATGTAATTCCAGTGCTTTTGGAATTATTATTATTATTATTATTATTATTATTATTATTAGAAATGCTATTGCTTCCTTGTAGTCGTTAATTAGGTTATTTTATGGCTTAGTACCACCTGATCCGGGTTGCAAAAATCCTAGCAACAGAGAAGAGGCAGAAAATCATCTTCAACCAGTTGATGTCACTTGTAGTTCAGTGAAAGGCCTCCAGGTTCAGCGCGAGGATGGGGTGGCAATAAAATGAAGACTAAATAGAAACAAGACCCAACAAATAGCAATAATAGATAGCGGTCAAGAAATGAGCTTCAGAACAAGGACTTGATGGAGTAAATATGGAGGACTTGGGAAATAGGCAGGTAATCCTCAATTTACGACCACTGGGGCCAACATTTCAACAGCAGAGGAAGTATCAACAGATGAACTGCTTTTTTAATTTCATTTTTATAAATTAGTCTTTGACTTACAACCAAAATTTCTGTTGCTAAGCGAGACAGTGCTTAAGTGAATTTTGCCTCATTTTACAACCTTTCTTGCCAGAGTTGTTAAGTGAGTCACTGTTGTTAAGTTAATCAATCAGAGAATACTTTTACTGTTGTTTGGTAAGAGGACATCCATCCACAACTTTTAAATTATATTAAAAATCACTGAGCTACCGTATGTTTCCACATCTTTAAAGACATGTCAGTTACCCTGCTTGTTAACTTGCCTCTTTATGTCTGTGTCAGAAAAGTAAACAAAGTAATTGTTTCATTCAAAAACTGCATTTTTTTTTACAAAGCAGTTTTGAGTAGTTCAAAAATCTGATTTAAACCATATAAAGTGTATTCATTTTTATCCCCCTTGTTTCCTGTGCCTTAACCTTTGAGCTGGCCTGAGGTTGCCTTTTTCTGCTTTCATGTTTACTAATATTTAAAGAGCTTATCAAATGGCTAAGGAACATAGTTCTCGCCACAGGCTTATAGTACTCTGAAATGGGGCTGTGTGGTTACAGGAACAAAAAATGTGTGCTGTTCTATGATATCTTAATTTAGTCCAGAGTGAGGGCAAACAATGGCTTTTTGAATGTTATAACTACAAATCCCAGCATCCATTGTTGTTCTCCATGGTGGCTATGGCTGCTATGAAATTGAAAGAAGGTATCTGGAAAGCACTGCATCCAAAAAAGAGACTTTTTCTATTTAAGTTGATAAAGCAATAATGATGTTGATCCCGACGTGTTCTGAGACTTTGAAGGAATGAGGGTGAGGTCATGCTTTATTGTGCATATGTGTGTATCGTTATGGAAATAATTTTCTTTTCTGTTTTTAGCCATCCAATCCCGAAAAAGAAACAGAGAGGGACATCTTCCTGTATCGTGCGTACATTGCACAGGTAGGCCAAACTTATCAAATGATTTGAGAAACTGCAAAAATGGCAGCTGCCAGGTTTACCTACTGTAGTCTTCTATACATGTGCCTTGAACTGAAATGGGCAGTTTTGTGTTTTGTGTGTTGTTTTTTTCCATTCAGTTTCAAACAGAATTTAACTACCTCAATATAATTGTGATTAATAGCAACAGAACCTTAAATCCTATATTTTGATGATAGCAGCCTCCTTTGATTACTAGCTATTGATCTAGATTCTAGGTGCTTCCTCCAAACTGGAGAATCTGTTATTCTCTGGCTGCAGTTTCCATTGACCCCATGAAACTTGCTCAGTCTATTTTACAGAGCCATTTAAACTAGGTTAGATGTCCACCGCGTATGTTAATGAAGTCAGGATGTTGAGGCAAAGATTCTATTGTACCATCATGGCTACCATCTTGAGTTTTTTTTACCATACCTGGCAGATGGTCCTAGACGGAGGGATTTATAGTTACAGTAGTTTAGTTTAGTTGACTTTATTGTCATTGTACATTGTACAATGAAATTAAATGCCACCTTCAGTGTATATTATAACTAAAAATAAAAACACAAACACACATCCTTCACATGCTATATAATTGAGATTGAAAACCCGATATTGCATTAATATTGCACTATACCGTAGAATTCAATATAGTTACTGCCCTGGGATAGAAGCTGTTTTTCACCCTGTTTGTCCTTGTTTTTATTATCCTATACCGTCTGCCAGATGGTAAAAGTTCAAAAAAAAAGGATGCCCAGGATGAGATGGATCTTTAAGAATGTTTTGAACTTTCTTAAGGCAGCGGGAGCTATAAAGCTCTTCCAAAGAGGGGAGAGGGCAACCAATGATCCTCTGGGCAATGATGTTAACCCTCTGGAGCACTGTCCTATCTGCCACTGCAATTGGCAAACCATACACAGGCGCAGTAAATTAAAATACTCTCTCTGGTGCAACGGTAGAAGGTCACCAGCAGTTTTTCATTCAGTTGTTGTTTCCTGAGAAATCTCAGATAGTATAATCTCTGCTGGGCCCTTTTGACCAGTATTTGATTATGGACCAGAAGATATTCTAGGGTTGGAGTTGGGTTTACATGGCTGTAGTTGTTACAATTGTTGATTCCTTCTTTTTAAAAAAAGGTGGCTTTTTTCTAGGCTCATGTGGTAGTTGGGTAGTTTCAGGGACATATGCATGAAGGGGGTACAAAATGAGTGTGACAACATGGTTATGCCTTAATATTAAATTCATATTAAACTCAAACATGTCATTTTTCCTGGGACCACAAAACCTAATCCTAACTTCTGAAAGATGCAAGAAGAATTCGCAACACCCTTCTGAGGCCCTGTTCTGCTTTGAATCCAAATCACATTTCTCTTATATGTGCTGCATTGTTCCTCCCTGAATAGTCAGAGGAACAAGCCACAGTGTGTTTGGTTCTCTTCTAAGCTTCTTTGTTCAAAATTGATACTTTGTGATCCTGGTTCACATGACATACTGACAAACCAAAGGTTTAGCAATAGCAACAGCACTTAGACTTATATACCGCTTCAGAGTGCTTTTACAGCCCTCTCTAAGCAGTTTTCAGAGTCAGCCTCTTGCCTCCAACAATGTGGATCCTCATTTTACCAACCTTGGAAGGCTGAGTCAACCTTGAGCCTGGTGAGATTTGAACTGACAAATTGCTGGCAGTCAGCAGAAATAGCCTGCAGTACTGCACTCTAACCACTGTGCCATCATGGCTCTTAGTGTCCATTGTTTGTTTGTAAGCAAGAACAAGTGCAACTGAATCATAAATTTTCATTTTGGGTGTTTACTCATTGCAAAGGCAACTTCAAACTTAAAGACTTGAGGGACTACCTCAGTGATAATGTAGTTTGGATAATGAAACGTTTGTAAAAAAAACAACCAAGCTCAGAGAGCACCAAGTATCCCTCATTTCAATCCTGAGCTACAAATGTTATCCTTTATTGATACTCCTTGTCTTGCCTGCAACATTCAGTTTTGCTCAGGGTAGAAATGAGAATCTCTTTTTTCCTCCTCCTTTGCACAGCGCAAATATGGTGTGGTGCTGGATGAAATCAAGCCCAAGGCTTGTCCAGAGCTCCAGGCCGTCCGGATGTTTGCCGAATACCTCTCCAAAGAGAGCCAGAGGTAAGTCTGTGATTTGAGTGTTATATAATCTCCTAAGAGGATCATTCTTTTTTAAAAATATATATATATACATTTTTATTGTTTAAATATGAAAATAATGAATACAGTGCAATTATTCTGGTATTCCACTTACCATAAAACAAAGATAAAAAACAATCTAACATATATACTATTTTAAACAGTGCTAAAGGTAAAGGTTCCCCTCGCATATATGTGCTAGTAGTTCCCGACTCTAGGGTGCAGTGTTCATCTCCGTTTTAAAACAGAAGAGCCAGCGCTGTCCAAAGACGTCTCCGTGGTCATGTGGCTGACATGACTAAACGGCGAAGGCGCACGGAACGCTGTTACCTTCCCACCAAAGTGGTCCCTATTTTTCTACTTGCATTTTTACATGCTTTCAAACTGCTAGATAATAGAAGCTGGGACAAGTAAACGGGAGCTCACTCTGTTACGTGGTGCTAGGGATTCGAACCGCCGAATTGCCAACCTTTGTGATTGACAAGCTTAGCATCTTAGCCACTGAGCCACCGCTTCCCTTTTAAACAGTGCTAGTGCTGTACAATTATTTCTGACAATCATATTCTAGAGTATCACATTATCCTGCAAGGATAATTCTGGTGTCCTCTTCACAAAGCTGCAGGAAATTTTAGATCAAAACGTATTTTGGCCGGTTAAGCCTGGGCTGATTCTTTTGTGAAGTATAATCTTTGTTAAAACATTAAAGCAAGACTGCAAAGACTTGAAAGAGAAAAGATTGCAGTGAACTTGCATGGAACTTAATTAAAAAAAGCCTTAGATTCTATATAGTGGCAGTTGTTTACTATCTGGAGAAAAGACCAATATAAATGATGTTGCAGCACAAAAAAGAAAAGGAATTCACATTGCAGATGATTATGCGAGAAATTCAAAAAATACAAGTAAGAACAGAGATCATTGAAAAGAGAATGGAGAATATTGAACAAAGAACAGGAAGAATAGATGAAAAAATTGAGAATATTCACCAAATGATGATGAAATACGAGGACAGATTTCAAAAAATAGAAGAAAAAGATGAACAAAGAGATAAGAAAATTGAAAATATTGACAGTAGATTGAGCATGGTTGAAAAAGATAAGAGTGGAATATTGGAATGGGAGAGCGATAGATCAGATTTTAACCTCAGATTCCAGAATATAGAATAAGAAAAGGGAGAAAATTTGGCAGAAGTAATTATAGAAATTGATAACCAAAGGGAAGTTGATGGAAGGAAAAGATGAGGGGTTTCGAGTCTTTACAAGATATGCAGTGAAAAACAAGTTGCCCATACAAGATCTACCAAGAAAGCAATTAGAACACAAATACTAAAAATAGCAAGAGATATAAGATTGCACTACTATTGGATGGATACAGGATGATGTAATGCAATGCTATAATAAAAATTAATTTAAATTTAAGAATATTATGCATAAAATGAAGTAATAATAGTTATAGTCAAATAAATGATTAACAATGATAATGTATATATATACTGTATATATACTAGATTGATAATATGAAATTTCATATAAATTGTGAGGACTATGGAAAGGATGCACAAAAGTTTTATAACCAAAGATAAACAATTTTATACAGAATACAATTTAAAGATGTAATATTACTGGATGGTTTTGGGATGATGTGACGAAATGCCATAATGTAAATTTATTCTAAACTTAGAATATCTCACATAAAAGGAAGTAATAATGGTGGTAGCTAAATAAATGTTTAATAATGATAATAATTGTATGCATATATACTGGATTGATAATATGAGATTTTATATAAACTGTGATGACTGTGTGAGGAGGCACAGAGGTTTTGTAACCAATCGACACACTGTATGTAACTGGAGGATGGTTTTTATGTTTTATGTTTGGTTGTTTAAAATAAAAAAAAATTGTTAAAAAAAAAGAATGTTCCATGTTTTTAACATTCCTTCTGCCAAATTTTGCAGGAGGAGGTTTGGGTCTCTGAAAAGCTGCTCATGGTGAATTTGGTGGCTGCTCCCATTTTGGATTGTGGGGGGTTTGGACATTGACATTTATTTGACACCCCCCCCCCTTTTTACAGGGATGCAATTGTGGCAGAATTAGATAAGAAGATGAGCAAAAGCATGGAAGTCACTAACACCACTTTCCTGCTGATGGCAGCTTCGGTCTACTTCCACGACCAGAATCCTGATGCGGCGCTGCGGACCCTTCACCAGGGCGAAAGCTTGGAATGGTAAGCGGCTTTGGGCCTCCCCCCCCCCCTCATTTTCTCATTTCCGCCATGTGCCAGCCTTGATCCCATTGTTGCTTCCCACCAGTTTCTTTAGAACAATTGTTATCTTCATAAGGAAGAATTTATAACTCATCCCATCGATAGGATCACAATCTATACACCCGATTGTTCTCATTCTATATCCCAGTGATGGCAACCATTTTCGGGACTGAGTGCCTAAAAGGGAATGTGCATGTGGGGCACCAAATGCCAAAAAGGGAGCACTTTGCATGCGTTTGTCTGGGCCACGGCCAGGAAAAGGAGCTGCCCTGGGGGCATGTGTGTGCTGGAAAATGAACTTCTAGGTTTCCTGCGTGCGCATGCGCACCAGCCAGCAAGTCTTCCGGTTACTGCTGCGCACATGCTGAACAGCTGGCCAGCACACATTCTCACACCGGAAAATGGAAGAGCAGCTCCTCCAGTTTCTGGCACTGCCGCACACACAAAGGCCAGCTGATTATCACATGCACATGAACACCAGAAACCTGGAAGAGGAACAGGCATTGTGCGTGCCAGGCGACAAGGTTTCAAAGTTTATTAACATTTGTATGCCACCCACTCCCTAGAGACTCTGGGCGGCTTTGCATGCCCCTTTGAGCACACATGTCATAGTTTCGCCATAACGGCTATATCCGATTGATAAGAAACACTTTCTACTCCGAACCGGAAACCTTATATACTCAAATAATGATACACTTCTCTTGGGAGAAGATTCTTTTTTCCCCTCTTAATTTAGTTTGTGAATCACCAAGTAGTCCCCAATTTACGACCATTCATTTAGTGATAGTTATGATGGTGCTTAAAAAAAAGAGAGGTTTACGACTTGTGTTTATAACCATCGGAATTCCTCATGGTCACACAATTAAATTAGGGCAGATGGCATCAGTCACCCTTTTAGAGCAATTTTGTCTCCTGATATCCATTTGTGACCTTCCCAGCTGTCTTCTGACAAAATCAATGGGGGAAGCCAGATTCACTTTGCCACAGTGTGATTCCCTTAACAATAGTATGATTCGTTGAACTATGTAGTGATTCAGCTAATGATCGCATCACTTGGCAACAGAAGTTTAAGTCCTGATTGTGGTCGTACATCAAGGACTGCTTGTAGTACGACAAGTCAAAGGTCAGAGCTAATAAACTACTGACGTGTGAGAATCCATTAATTGATCTCCCATTCATAGAAGGAGCTCAGTGCACAGGATTATTAGATTTTTATGCCACCCATAGTCATAGGGGAGATGGGTAGCATAATAAATAGATTACATAGATTGTATATTATATCATACTATATTATATCATATTATATAGTATTATAGATGTGGTGGCTCAGTGGCTAAGACGCTGAGCTTGTCAATCAGAAAGGTCGGCAATTCAGCGGTTCGAATCCCTAGCATTGCGTAATGGAGTGAGCTCCCGTTACTTGTCCCAGTTTCTGCCAACTTAGCAATTTGAAAGCATGTAAAAATGCAATTAGAAAAACAGGGACCACTTTGGTAGGAAGGTAACAGCGTTCTGTGCGCCTTCAGCGTTTAGTCATGTTGGCCACATGACCACGGAGACATCTTCAGACAGCTCTTCGACTTTGAAACAGAGATGAACAGCGCCCCCTAAAGTTGGGGACAACTAGCATGTATGTGCGAGGGGAACATTCTATTATACTATACTATACTAATAGTATACTACACTACACTAACGTATTTGTGCAAAGGCTGCTGGCTAGCCATGGTTCCCACCTGCTCCTTGAGTACAAACCCCAATGTAGAAGGATTGTCTCCGGGTACCGTTCCAATACGGTGCTCCGGAGGGACCACCTGCCCGAGCTCCTTACCTGTCCTCTAAAGCCTTAGGCGCTTCCACGCACAGCACGTATAGCGCCTGTGCGACGCTCCACCAAGCAGCTGAAGCGTTGCGGAGGTGTCGCTCGAAGGTATGACGCATGTGCGCGTGCCGCGTGGGTTCATGTGGAGGACGCTGAGCCCCGTTTCAACTGTACTGGTTGCAACGGGATCCAGAACCCTCCACTGCATCCCTTAATTGTATACCAGAGTCATTGATTAAGATGGGCAGCCATAGAAATTGAACAAGCAAACAGACTCAGAGTGCATGTAATTCCCCTGTGATCTGCTGCCTCTTAAGGCCCTAAAATGCTCTCTTTCTTTCCAGCATGGCCATGACCATCCAGATCCTACTAAAACTGGATCGTCTGGATTTGGCCCGGTAAGTTTCCCAGCCTGTCAGCATCACTCCTCCTGCCTATTTTTTAAAAAATTTATTGAAATGAATTGAAATATTTTATTAGAAGGGATGGGTTATTTCCTAAATCTTTAGGTAAGGTTCTCAAACTTTTTGAATCAACAGCAAAATATTGAATGTAGCAGTCATTCAATTATAGCAATAACTGAATTATAGCAGTCAGAAAATTATAGACAGTATACATATTTTTAAGACATGGTTTCAGAGGAAATTACACATTTTTTTAGTATCAATACTACATTGACTATATGGGTTATTCAGACTATACATAAAACAAAAATTATTTGAAAAAACTAACATAAGAGAAAAATCTTGTGGTATGCTAGAAACAAGCCCACGGCATACCTATGTGTCATGGAATGCTACAGTGGTGAAAACCTTTTGGGAAAAGTATTTTTGAAGTTTGATGGCTAATAACCACTATTTTTGGAGTAGTACCATAAAATTATATATTGATGGAATCATAATTTAATCAAGAATGTAATGCAACAATGTTTGTTATCTTTATTCTATGAAAGTTTATAGCCAAATATAACCAGCAATAAAATCCAGTTGATAGAAGCAATCATTCAATCTTGGTTTCACATTATAACAATTATTAGTGATAACATTATAACTAAAAGACTTGGTTCACTCCATGGGAAGATGTTGTAAGGCCATAATTCATGCTAATGGTTACCAAACTAGGTATTAACTGACATGGTGATAATTTTTGTATATCTCATTTTTTCTATGGTGATAATTTTTGTTTATCTTATTTTTTCTAGGTGTTTTACTTTTCTTCTTTATAACTGCTATTCTGAAAGCAAATCCTTCATAAAAGTTATTGCATTGTATTCTTGATTAAATTATCTTTCCATTGATATATAATTTTACGATACTACTCCCCCAAAAAGTGGTGTTATTAGTCATCAAACCTCAAAAATACTGTACACTTTTCCCAAAAGGTTTCCACAATTTTGGCCACTACTGTAGTTGAGAATCCCTGCTCTAGGAGACAGCCTGGAGTCAGTAAGGAGAGGCCTAACTTTGCAGTTCCCTGTTTAATCAGACTGAAGACGCTCCTTGGATAAGCAGCGAAACCTTTCAAATCAAAGTGACAGGTCCAGTTGCTATGACTCAACTTCCAGACAGCCCCGTTCAATCCCTCTTCTTGCCCGTTTTAAATGAGGAGGTTGCAGGCAATGAATCGGCATAAAACAGGGCGTCTCCCACGAGTCGTTTGTCATGTGACACCCCACATCTTGCAGACAGACCAGCAGGAGGTTTTTCACTCAAGTGCCTCCCTCTTCTTTCTTCTTTCTCTTCAGAAAAGAACTTAAGAAGATGCAGGAGCAAGATGAGGACTCAACGCTGACGCAGCTGGCAACTGCGTGGGTGAACCTTGCGATGGTAGGTGCCATCCGTGGCAGTTGGCCATTAAGGGAAGTGTTGGACCCAAGAACGACATGTGTTACCTAAGACTAGCTGCCTTTATTATTCTTCACCTGTAGACAGAGTCTCGCCAGATTAAAGCAACTATTTGCATAACTATAGCTATACTGTAGAGAAAGCAAGGGAGGAGCCATTTTAACCTCCTTCCTATCAGCCAAATTTTCCAAGCTCCGCAGCCTCTTGCCTTCTGAAAAGCAGTCCCTCCCACCCACCTGGGAGCCCAGACTACATTCCACCCACCTGGAAGATGTAGCACAGGTGAACCTTTCCAAAGCAACTCACTAGATCCTGCTGAGACCCAGGCAGAAATTTGACCCAATTATCAGCCACCTAGGGAATTTAAACGGTGGAATATAGCAGCTACTAGAATTGCCATGGCTGGGCCATGCTAGCCAAGAATCTTAGGAGAGACATTCTGTTGTGGCCAGCCAGCAGAGCTGGCAGCAGATTCGGACAGTGAGGAGGTTTGGGAGGAACATGGGCTACTCCTGGAGTCTGGGGAAGGCTCGGACAGGGGCTGTGCGTCAGAGGCGGAGATGGGGCCAGGGCCGTCTGACAGTTATCAGCTGTCTCCGGAGTCAGACATCAGTGAGGCAGACAAATAGCTGGAGCCTGTTCCCGGTGTGCGCATGTGCAGAGTTGCCAGACAAAGAGAACAGCTAAAGAACAAGGGCTGGCCCCGGGAGTAAGGCCACAGATGGATGGTGAATGGCCCCTCCCATAGGGAATAAAAGTGGAGCGAAAGGAGTGGAGTTTGCAGGAGACAATTCATTCATTCCTGCATTCTTGCCAAGTATTGCGGCATCTGAAAGATATCGGTCTGGCCATCCTCCAAGCCTGATAAAGGTCAGTAATTGTGAACTATTTTGAAAGACTGTGGTAGAGGAAAGACTTTGCTGGAGAGGAATTCACTGTAAATTAAATAAAGGGTTTATCAGGATGAGGACTTGACTTTGTGCTGCTGGGTTAGCCTAGGTCAGGACAGCTGGTAAAGCTCCACCCCAAACTTTCCTGAACACAGCCGCCCAGAGTCAGTGCAACACAGTCTAACCAACTAAAGCCAATAGTCACCAGAGCTGATTTCACAAGGCAAGGGGGGAGTCTGTAGTTCAGAAACAAGATGCAAAGTCCGTAAGTCATAAACAAGGTTCAAGGTCCACAGGTCAAGATCTGCAATCCAACAGGTAAGGCCAGAGTCCATAGGGGAGAAACACAATTCGAAGCAGAGTTTACGAAGGCTGAGAAAGTGTGTGCCAAAGCAAAATAATTGTTCCCAACAAAGACACATTTGTGAGGGCAGGCAGTTATCTTTCCCCAATGCTGGTGGGGCCTGGAACAGCCTCATCCTCTGGACTCTCCAGACTTTCCAGAGGAGATATGTCAAACTTGGATGGTCCTGATTCCAATTCCGCCTCCAAACCGGTGATTCAATGGGGCAGAGACAGCCAGCTTACTATTGTAATGCTGGGTACAAATACTTATTTCTTGGAATTTGTTTCAATGGGGCAAGGGGGAACAGCTCTGCCAAAATGAGTGGATGAGTTACAGGGTGATTTACAGCAGTGTTTTTCAATGTTGGCAAGTTTTAAGACGTATGGACTTCAACTCCCAGAATGCCCCAGCCAGCATGCTACGTCTTAAACTTGCCAAGATTGGGAACCCCCTACCCTAGACCATCATAATTCTCGTCCAGCTGATGTTAGTTCTGTCAGCGAAAGTATTTTCACATTTGGTGATCATTCTGAAATGGTTTAAATCCTCACCATTGAACTTACGGAGTGGGGCATTTCTTTTTTTTTTTTCCTTTTAAAAAAATGTTTATTCATAAACACTTTTTTGAAAAATAGTGCATTATCCAAGTGTACCATTGACAAATAAAAAAGACCAAAAAAAAAAAAAAAAAGAAGAGTGGTGTTAAACATTGACATACAAGCCAATATCAATAATAATATAGTAACAATAGTAATAATATAACCAAAAATCTTTTAGCTATGTTTTTCCTTAAAGTATTTACATTTTGGTTGATTATTGTAACTGTAATTATTTATCTTCTTATTCAAGTGCTAACATTTATGGTTTTACTTTTCTCTAATTCCTACGTCTTTCTTCTATCCATTCATAGAATTTATTCCAAATCATATAATATTCTGTATCCTCTTGATCTTTAATTTTAAAGATTAATCTGACCATTTCTACAGTCATACATGTTTTGGATTACAGTCTCCTCTGGTGGTGTATTCACATTTTCCCAATATTTAGCATATATGATCCTTGCTGCTATCAGTATGTGTAGAACTAAATATGTGGTCCCTTTATCATAGCCCTCTGGTAATATACATAAGAGACATATTCCTGGTTTCAACTCAATCTTCTGTTTAATTATCATTTATGGTGTGGGGCATTTCTAAGGCACTAACTGCTCATCATGAATATGCATGCCAACTGTTTAAAACAATGTTCTTCCTTCTAAGGATTTCCCAATGTTTCTCTCTGCAGGGTGGCGAAAAGTTGCAGGATGCTTATTACATCTTCCAGGAGATGTCGGAGAAGTGGTCACCCACCCTGCTGCTCCTGAATGGCCAAGCTGCCTGCTACATGGCACAGAGCAAGTGGGAAGATGCCGAAGGGGTGCTGCAGGAGGCTCTGGACAAGGTGGGCTCTGAAATCTGGCTGAAAGGCAATCCTTGCAAAGTCAGGGGGTGAGAACCTTGTGGTTCAGTCTCTAAGACGTGTCCAACTCTTTGCGATCCCATGGACCATAGCAGAGTGTTACACCTCGACACCGTCCTCCACTGTCTCCTGAAGTTTCTCAAATTCATGTTCCTTGAGTTGATGACACTATCTAACCATCTCGACATCATCTCCTGTCCCCTCCTCCTTTTGCCTTCAGTCTTTCCCAAGATCAGGGTTTTCTTTTCCCATGAGTCCTCTCTTCTCATTGGGTGGCCAAAGCATCTGAGCTTGAGACCTTTCGCAAGCTGCTATAGCATCAAAAGTTCCAACTGAAGCCATTGTGTGAATTATGCCATTGTGTACTTGCATTAACATTGTTAATGCATCGAAGTCATGATATATATCACATATCCATGCAGATTCCCATATATATATATGGAAAAGACCTGAATCCTATTTCTGGTCTGCAGTTTTACCTACTCCTTGCAAATTGATGACCTAATCCATTTGTTAGCCTGATTCCTTCCATGATGGGTGGGGTCAGAGGGGAGATATTTGATCAGCCTGCAGAAACACTGAAGTTCAATTGCTAGTATCAAGTTCCCAGTTTATAGGACAGGAGATACCTGACTGGACAGTAGGAGAAGTGAAGAGAATTAGTCAATCAAAAATGGATCATTGATAGCAATAGCAATAGCAATAGCAGTAGACTTATATACCGCTTCATAGGCCTTTCAGGCCTCTCTAAGCGGTTTACAGAGAGTCAGCATATTGCCCCCAACAATCTGGGTCCTCATTTTACCCACCTCGGAAGGATGGAAGGCTGAGTCAACCCTGAGCCGGTGAGATTTGAACCGCTGACCTGCTGATCTAGCAGTAGCCTGCAGTGCTGCATTTAACCACTGCGCCACCTTGGCTCCGACATCACCTGGATTGATCAATCTATTGCATAGCTGCAAAAGAAGCAAACACAATTTTAGGTTTTATTAGTCAAAATATACCTCTAAAACCACTTTTCAATCAATCTTGATCAGATCCCTCTTGAATACTGTATCCTTTTTTTTTGTGGAAAACTTCAAGAATCTAAGAATATGTGTTGAAAAGGTCAGTGAGGTGCTTCAGAAGATTGAAAAAATGAGTTTACAAGGGGTGCTGGAGGAAAATGGGTATGCTTAGTTTTTCCTTATTTTATTGATTGGGTGCAAAAATAGCAATTGCAATTAAAACTTATATATGTACCACTTACTCATCATGAAATCTCCAGAACCGTAAAGCCTACAAACTTGAAATTTGGCATGTATGTTCCTCTTGGCTTCTAGGTGCTCGCTAAGAGAGGATTTTTCAAAATGACCATCAGATCATTAGTATTTCTTATACAGTAATTAACACACTCTGATGCTAAGGAGTTCTACTCTCCCTCCCCACCTGAAAAGAACTCTGTTCCAACTGCCAGTTGCTTCACATTCCGTTACCTCAGCTCAAACTGGCAGACATTCCACTCCTTCACTCAGGAGCAGTCTGGGGCTCCTAACAGTACTAAACATCAGAACCTCACCACAATGTCTACGCCTTCCACTTATGGAACTGCTTCCGGACACAAGGCGGCGGGAGCGATATTCCCTTATGTGGTTTCAATCACTGACCACCACTGAACTAACAGATTGAACCAGATTTCTCCCACATTGCCCGATCACATAGTTTCATCGCGAAGCATGAGTATCCAGCTAGTATACCATAAAGCACTTTGGAGCACCAGTACTTTACAGCCCTCTCTAAGCAGTTTACAGAGTCAGCACCTTGCCCCCAACAATCTGGGTCCTCATTTTACCGACCTCAGAAGGACGGAAGGCTGAGTCAACCCTCAGGTCAGGCTCAAACTTTGAGCAGTGGGAATGCAGTTAGCCTGCAAAGAAAGTATGAGCAAACACACAGGGCACCGAGTCATAGATACATGTGATTGATAGCATTTTTCAGGTGTCAAAAAAGGTATTAGAAGATCCAAAATCAAAGTTTCTCAAACTTATTACCCAGCCCCTGGGGAGTTCTGGGAATTTAAGACCGCACAATTTAAAGCTGCCAAGGTTGAGGAACATTAGATTTAAATAAAAAAAGACAGATTTCAATTGAGTAGTGGGGGGGGGGGGACTCTAAGGATCCGTGGAGTTTAGTAGTAGAAATCAGCCTTGAACAGCTGTCTGAGACAGCTGCCTGGTGGAGGATACTTATTCTTGGATTTCTGCCCTGGGCGGAAATTTTGATGGCAGAAATAATCCCCTTCAATTATAGGATTGTGGAAGTTTCAAATATGGAACCTTTGGTCATTGCAAGCATGATCTGTTCTTCATTGGAATAAATCCTAGCCAGGGGGATCAGATGAGTGGCTAATCCAGTTTGAGTTTTTGCATATCGCTTGTCTGAAAAATGAAATAGTGGCTGCTTCCTTACTTCCTGGCTTGCAGAAATTCTTTGCATCTGTGGTTCAATTTCATTACCAGATCAGTGGCGGATAATTTCTCTGCTCTTGAGTCCTCCAAGACAGAGACTCCTCTGCTACCTCAACCAAGAGCAATGGTGGCGCAGTGGTTAGAGTGCAGTACTGCAGGCTACTTCTGCTGAGTGCCGACTGCCAGCAGTTTGGTAGATCGAATCCCACCAGGCTCAAAGTTGGTTGAGCCTTCCATCCTTCCGAGGTGGGTAAAATGAGGACCCAGATTGTTGGCGGCAAGAGGCTGACTCTGGAGATGGCTTAGAGAGGGCTGTAAGGGACTGTGAAGCAGTACATAAGACTAAGTGCTATTGCTATTGCTAACTTGATGAAGGAACTTCTGTTTGGAAGGCAGCATCATATTGTGGTCCTATTTGTTGCTGATTTTTGTGCTTCTCTCCCCTTTCAGGACAGCAGCCACCCTGAGACCCTGATCAACTTTGTAGTCCTCTCACAACACTTGGGGAAAACTCCAGAGGTAGGCGCTGCTTCTTTGCATTTATGGAGGTGGAGCGGGAAAGCATTTCAACTCTTTTGACCATAGAGGTAGTCCTTGACTTATAACCGGTTGCTTAGCAACCGATCAAAGTTACAGCGGGGGCCCCCAAAAAGATATTTACGATCTGGTTCCCAAGTTCCAACAACCACTCCTGTGGCAACATGGCCACATTTGCAGTATCCCGCACTCACAATCTCCAATTTATGACATTTTCACCAGAAAACAGCATTCGCTCTCAGTTTCTCACAAAACCTCATCGTGAACAATGGGTATCCTTAATAACCTGCCACAAAAATGGCCATACGATGAGGTCAGCCACGTAATGACCTGCCTTATGACTGTCATGACTTACAGCTACAATTACCAGGGACTACAGGCAGTCCTCGACTTACAACCGTTCATCTAGTGACTATTCAAAGTTACAATGGCACTGAAAAAAAGTGACTTATGACCGTTTTTCATGCTTACAAGCATTGTAGCATCTCCATGGTCATGATCAAAATTCAGGTGCTTAGTAACTGGTTCATATTTATGACGTGTGTCTCGGCATGTGATCCCATTTGCCACCTTCTGACAGGCAAAGTCAATGGGGAAGCCAGATTCACTTAACAACCAGGTTACTAACTTAACAGACTCAATGCTTCACTTAACAACTGTGGCAAGAAAAATCATAAAATATGGCAAAGCTCACTTAACAAATGTTTCACTTGCCAGCATAAATTTTGGGCTCAACTATGGTCATAACTCAAGGACTACCTGTAGTTGTGCCTACAACCATCTCTTTTTGGCTAGTATAAGAGTTTCAAGGAGCTTAAATAATTCTTCATTTCTGACCAACCATTTCAGGAAAGTTTCCAGATTCAAAATATGCCATGTTTCCCCCAAAATAAGACCATGTCTTATTTTTCTTGGACCCTGAAAAAACGGCTAGGGCTTTTTGGGGGGGAGGTCTTATTTTTTGGGGGTGCAGGAGGTGGCGAATGCGATCACCTCATGGCTGATCCAGCGAGTGGGGGTAGTTCTGTCTCTCCGGGGACTGTCCTGGAGATGTTTCTGGTACATTCTTGTCAGCCCTAGCCCTGTTGACCTGGGACTGGGGAGAGGGGACAACTCCAGGCGCCCGGAGAGACAGAACTACCGCCCCTCGCTGGATCAGCTGATCCACTGCAGTTAAGAGGCCGAGGAGCTATGAGGTGGCCAGGGAAGGGAAGGGCTGCTTCCTATGCTGGTGACGCCCACACCCTTCACTAGGGCTTAATTTTGGAGCAGGGCTTACCCCCAAAAATCAGGCTAGGCTCTACTTTTTGAATAGGTTTTATTTTGGGGGAAACACAGCACCATCTCTTTGGACAGAGCAAGGATAGACTACTCACAGTTCACAGTTCTCTCTTTTATACTGCAAAATAGTATTTGGGATTGAAAATGAAACTGAGTCCTGCAAGAAAAATGCCAAGGAAAATTGAAATACATTTTTAAAAAAAACATTCTCCAACTCCAGATGAAAAATTTTAGCCATGCAGAATTTGCAGAGGCAATCTTGTTAGTTTTTAATCATTGTTGCCGTCATCTATCTTCTCCCCCCCCCAATGTTACATTTAGCCTTAATCACTAGATAAGAGGAGAGAATAGAATAGAATAGAATTTTATTATTTGTATGCTGCCCTTCTCTGGGAGGACTCAGGGCGGCGAACAATTCAAGGGGGAAAAGGGGAACATTAAAAAAAAAAAAAATGTCCTGATGTGATGTAAGCCAGGATTCTAAATCTCTCCTTCAATCTGTGAGTGATTTCTGCCTCTTCAGGATAACTATAAGCCTCTTTAGCTGTGCCCCCCCCCACCCCCAAATTCTCTTCTACCCCAAATGGGTGAATCCAACATGTTTAGAGACCCCTCACATTCTGGATATAAATTGTTTCAACTCCTACCTTCAAAACGACGCTATAGAGCAGTGGTCCCCAACCCCCGGTCCGCGGACCGGTGCCGGGCCGTGGAGTACCTGGCACCGGGCCGCGCAGTGGCCGGGGGCCATGCAACGGCCGACTCTTCACTCATGCAGCGCCGTCGCCGGAGGGGGGGAGCTGCGCGGAAGCACAGGAGCAAGTGAGGCGAGGAGGAAGAATCCCCCGCTACTACACCACCTCCGCCCCCTCCCCGAGTCAGCCGTCCCCTCAGTGAACGCCTCCGCCTCTTTCTCCTTTCTCGCCTCAGTCGGCTCGCCTGGAAGCGAGGCGAGGAGGGGGCGGACCATGCGCTGGAAGCGGAGCCCTTGGAGGCCACTCTCTTTCTTTTTTCGGTCTCGGGAGCCTCGGGCGCCTCTCGGCTCTCCGCAGGGCCTTCCCTCCGCCGAGGGCGCCCGTGGCAGGCGGGGCTGGACGGCGTCCTCCCCCCTCTCGCCGCTTCCCCCGCCACAACACGCCCCTTCTCCGCGAGGAGTTTCTGCCTCGTCGCCTCCCTCTCCCTCCCTCCCTCTCCCCGGGCTTCCACGCCGCCTCCTGTTAAGTTTCATCAGCGGAGACTTTGCTCGGCTCTCTCCCGTGGAAATTAAAGGGAAGTAGCGTCAACACGACCAAGTTGGTGCGGGCGACGAGATAATGTGCTTTTATACCCATAAATCCGAGTTCCCTTCGGTTTCCTCCACTGTGGGCTGTCCTTGAATATATATATACACTTTTTGCAGTTCAAGACCTCCCCCCCCCCCCGCCCAATCTGTAATATATTTCTATCTTTTGTATATTTTGTACATGCTGATATGTTGCATATGTTGCAACCCTTTTTGCAGCCCACGAGAATGCCTGGTTCTGAGCCTCAAAAAACGAGAGTTCTCTTAAGGCTGCAAAAAAGGAATATACTTTGGTCCTTGAAGCGCTTTTCCTGTTATTTGGACATTATATATATACGTACGTACATACGTACGGTATGTATATATGCATGTATGCATGCATGTATGTATGTATGTATGTATGTATGTATGTATGTATGTATGTATATATATATATATATATATATATATATATATATATGTCTGTAGTCCATAATATAGTGATGATTTAAAAAAAAATTAGTTGAGCACATGGAATCTTTTTTCTTTTAGTATATTTTGGAGGTGGGGGCTCACTTTGTTATTTAAGATAGTATCTCCTTTTATATATGGTAGTGAAGATACCTAATACTCCCACCCCCTATTTCCCCCACGACAACCTTGTGAGGTGGGGGGGCTTAGATAGAGTGAATGGGCTTAATACTGTATTCTTTTTACATTGCTATCCTCTGGCTTATTTAATTTTGCCCTTGCTCTTTTTATCTTTGACCTTGATTAATTCAGCTGTTTATTCCTTAAAATCTACATACAAAATGGAAGGTGGGATATGATTCAGGTGTTGAATTGGGAAGGTGGATTTAAAAAGTATGTTTGTATCCCCCCATTTTCGCCCCCCCACCCCTGCGCGCGCTCAGCGGGCCACGGTAAAATTATCAAAGGCTGACTGGTCCGCGGCGATAAAAAGGTTGGGGACCACTGCTATAGAGCACATCAAGCCACAACTAGACACAAGGACAATTTTTCCCTGAAACGCCATTTGAATAAACAACTAATTGCCTCAACACTGTCGAACTATGTACTAAGTCTGCATTACTATTACTCTTAATCTTCTCATCGTTCCTATCACCCATCTCATCCCACTTATGACTGCAGGACTGTAACTTTGTTGCTTGCATCCTTACGATTTTTATAGATTGTTTCCTAGTATTCGATTGCTTATTTGTATCTTATGACTATCATTAAGTGTTGTACCTTATGATTCGTGACAAATGTATCTTTTCTTTTATGTACACTGAGCGCATATGCACCAAAGGCAAATTCCTTGTGTGTCCACACATGGCCAATAAAGAATTCTATTCCCTTTTATTCTATTCTATTCTGTTCTAAAGAGCAGGGCAAAATCACTCTCTTTAAAATCCAACAAATCAGATTATTTTTCCACGGGTGGAAAAGTCAAACAACAGGACAAGTATCATTGAATACCATTTTGCCTTTGAAAACCTCCTCCCAAACATGCAAATTGGGTGAAGAATTTCAAGGGTCTGGACATTCCTGCGACCAGAACAACACAGTCTCCAGGTAGAGCCAAAAATAAAATAAAATTCATCCTCCTTATTCAAAGGAGGACTTGTTAACTCACCTTCTCAAGGCACTCAGTGGGCACATGGATCAAGCCAACATCTCTCTCTCTGCATCCAGGTGTCTTTTCAATCCTATTGTGCCTTCTTCTTCTTCTTTGGCAAGATTTGTGTTCAGGAGTCATTGGCTGGATGACTTTAAGCTGGTGTTTTTCAACATTGTCAACTTTAAACTCCTCTTAGAGTTGTCCAGGGTGAAAGGCATTGTTCTGTCTGAAGAGCCACTTATGCAAGTTGCTTTAGTGGATTCCTACACACGATGAAATTAAGGCCTTAAATGACTCTTTCCAAGTCTAGAATCCTCAAGACAGAAGAGTAACTGATTAGGGATAATTAATTGCAGGCCTGTCCTTGACGCGCTTGGCTCCTCTCCCCACTGCTATTTTTGGCACGGGGAGCAGGAAGTGGGAACTCATCCCTTCTATCCCTTGTTGGAGCCCTGGCCGTCTCTTTCTCCCTTGACCCCGGGCCACAAGACACTCATATGCAGCCAGCTGTTGCAAAGGAAATGGCTAGGAAAGTTTTCCTTTGCTGTTCCATCAATGATCCTTCCAGCTTCCTCACTGATCTCCGCTCCTAGCCCTCTTCTTCCCAATCCATTGTGAATTTCTCCTGACCTCCTTCCTCTCGTGGCCACGTCTGTTGGGAGTCCCTCCTCTGCGTGGGAAAGGTCAGAGTCGCCCGGTTCTCAATCAGCCTCCCGCTGACATAGGATAATAGCTGGCTGGCTTTTCCCATTGCCTTGTCCTTGACCTCTGGGAGCGGAATTTGCTCTTCTCCTTTTCCGCAGATTTTTCTTTCCCCTTGTTTTTGTTGTTCATCACTTGGTTTCTGTCTCCTCTTCCTTCCTTCTTTTAGGTGACCAACCGTTACCTGTCGCAGCTCAAAGATGCCCATAAAAGCCATCCGTTCATAAAGGAGTATCAAGCCAAGGTAAAGCATCTCTTCTCGTTGGCTTTGCCTCCTGAGAGAGGGGAAGGGAAAGGGAGGGAGGGAGGATTTTTTTTTTAAAAAAAAATGCATTTTTGTTGTTTGTCAAACATTGCAAATTGTGGTTAAATCCTCCATATATTGCTATAAAATACCGTATTTTTTGGATTATAAAACGCTCTGGAGTATAAGACGCACCTTAGTTTTTGGGAAGGAAAATAGGGGGGGGGATTCTGCCTACTAGGTATTCATCTGGTTAGTGTCCTTCACAGCTTAGCACAGCTTCAGCATGTTAGTTTGCTGGTTGTGAGTTTGTGTGCTCTCGTTTTGGTCACACATGCCTCGTTGGTCTGAAAAGCAGCTTCTAAAGCACAGCTGATCATCGCAGGCAGCTGCAATTAGTAAAGCAGGCGAAGCGCGGAAGAGGTAAGAAGGCAGCGGCTGTTCTGGGTTGCCATTTTGGGCTCCGTGCCTTGTGTTTTCAGCCTCCAAACGCTCCGATCACCCCCTGAAAACATGATGCGCAGAGGTGGCGATCGGCGGCGATGTGCTCTGGCAATCCCAGCAGCCTGGAACGAGTCTCAAATGGAGCATTTGGAGGCTGAAAACACGAGGCGTGGAGCCCAAAAATGCAAGCCATTGTCTGTGGTAATCTCTGCAGCCAGGAAGAGGACGTACGGAGGCTGAAGGGTGGGGGCCTGTGGATGGTTGGGGTTACATTCAGAATATAAGACGCACCCAAATTTTCAGACTCTTTTACGGGGGAAAAAGTGTGTCTTATACTCCGAAAAAATAGAGTAAGTGTTTTCATCAGATTCAAGTATGGGAATAAATGATTCTTTTTTTCTTTTTACGACCCTTTAACCCATGGGTGTCAAACCTGCGGCGTCATGTGACATATCGCGACGTTTTCCCCCTTTGTGGAGCTGGGGTGGGTGTGGCCTGCTTGTGACTCACCTGGCCCGCAGGCTGCCAGTTTGACAGTCCTGCTTTAATCCCTTTGTTTCAAGGTGGAATCAAGATGACTGAGTGGAGCTGAGCATTTACTGGCCAAGTGCCTTTCCTGACACCTATGTGGAGTTTGCAGCAGATATTTTCTCTTTGCACCCTGATAGAGAAAAAAAATCTGCTGGTTGCCTAGGAGCAAACTCTCAACCTTCCTAGTTGGGAGGTGTCACTCATTGGGAATAAATGAAATAACGGTTAAAATTTTCATTGAATGCATTCTTGCAGGAGCCCAGTTCTGGGGATTGCTCAGGCAACAGAGAAGCAATACAGGTAGTTCTCGAGTTATGACCACAATTGGGGCCAGAATTTCCATTGCTAAGCAAGGCAATTATTAAACGAGTCGCAGCTGATCTTACAACCTTTGGGCTATATCCCTGCAGTTGTTAAACAAATCATGCAATTATTAAGCGACTCCAGCTTCCCCCATTGACTTTGTTTGTCAGAAGCCTGCAAATGGAGATGACTGTTTAACCACCACGGCTAAAAAGGTCGTAAAATGGGATGCGACTAACTTAACAACCACAACTACTTAGCATTGGAAATAGGGGTCATAAATTGAGGATTACCTGTATTAATAGATTGCTATCATACCTCTTCCGTTTTGCAAAGTAAATGTATCAAGCTCCCTTCAGTGTTTCTTCAATTTTTCTATGTTCCTTTAAAGATGTCATGCCCAGAATGGGACACGACACTCCCAACTGTGAAATAACCAGCGTAGACAAGTGGGACTGCTAGTGTCCTTGGACGAGGACACACAACTTGTATTCATGCAGTTCAAGATTTTACAGGTAGTCCTCGACTTACAACCACAATTGAGCCCGGAATTTAGGTTGCTGAGAAATTTGCTGAGTTTTGTCCCATATTTTGCTTTTCTCGCTGCGTTTGTTAAGTGAATCACTGCAGTTGTTAGATTAGTAATAGTTTTGCAAGTGAATCTGGCTTCCCCATTGATTTCGCTTGTCAGAAGGTTGCAAAAGATGATCACATGACACCCCCCTCCCCCCAGGACACAACTATATGAGTCAGTTGTCAAGCATCTGAGTTTCACACAACCATGGGGATGCTGTAATGGTTGTAAGTGTGAAGTAATGGTCGTATGTCACTTTTTTCAGTGCCGTTGTAACTTTGAACAGTCACTAAATGAATTGTAGTAAGTCAAGGACTGCCTGTATTGCCCTTTTTAGCTGTTGCATTGTGGATTTGACTCTCCCCTTAGAATGTAAATCTATTTTCTTTCTTTCTTTGTGTTTTGGGTTATAAAGGAGAATGACTTTGACCGCCTGGCACTGCAGTACACTCCCTGTGCTTGAGACCTCAAATCTACAAGCATCTTTAGAAGTTGGATTCAGCCCAAGGATCTTCGCAGGAATCTCTTTCTCTGCCCCTAGCACAAAGTGGACATTTCCTTGAGTGGGCCGCAAGCAGCAAAGCAATCCGGGTTTTCCAATGCTGTTTCTCCAGTATCTTTGGGCTCCTGTTTTAAGCAAAGACCGGGTGGAATAGAGACTTGAAAATGCCAAACCTTTTCAACATTCCCAATAAATCCTCCATTAGACCGTTTCCCACTTGAAAATATGAACTACTTTTCTGTCAAAGTATTGATCCTGTTAAGAGAGCCTGTTCCTTTCCCAGGTGGCCCCCGCAGTGGTTTCTTTTGCATTCTTTTCACAGACGTGCATGTTGAACATGGGGGCGGCACGCTTGAGTCTCCCTGGGTATTTTAAGTTCTTATTCATTCATTCGCAATTGAAGCAGCAGGTTCCTTTATGGTGAAAAAAAACTAAGTGATTTTGCAGACATCTTAAGATTTATTTATATCACACCTTTATTATATTTATAAATAACTCAAGGCAGCAAACACACACACACTGCTTTTTTCCTCACAACAACCCTCACAGGTGGGTTGAATGGAGAGTGACTGGCCCCTCATCCAGCCAATTTTCACTAGAACTCACTATATCCTGAGGATTAGCCCAGTCACCCAGACAGCTTTTAGGTCTAAGGTAGGACTAGAACTCCCAGTCTCCTGATGATTGGCCCAAAGTCAAAGGTCGCAGTCGGTGTTGGTGGGGGGGCAGAGATCGTCCCTGAGGCCCCTAACTTATGGGGTGCCGCAGGGGTCGGTCCTATCCCCCCTACTATTTAACATTTACATGAAACCGCTGGGCGAGATCATCCGAAGGCACGGGATAAAATACCACCAATATGCGGACGATACACAGTTGTATCTGTCCGCCCCGTGCCAACTCAATGAAGCGGTGGACGTGATGAACCGGGGTCTAGAAGCCATTAAAGACTGGATGAGAGCAAACAAGCTGATACTCAACCCAGACAAGACCGAGTGGCTGTTGTGTTTCCCTCCCAAAAATTTGACCAACATACCAGCACTCAGGCTGGGGGGACAAAACTTACACCCCTCAGAAAGGGCCCGCAACTTGGGAGTCCTCCTGGACCCACAGCTGACTTTTGACCACCATCTCTCAGCTGTGACCAGGGGGGCATTTGCCCAGGTTCGCCTGGTGCGCCAGTTGCGACCCTACCTGAATCGGGAGGCTCTCACAACAGTCACTCGAGCCCTTGTGATCTCCAGGCTGGAATACTGTAATGTGCTCTATATGGGGCTGCCCTTGAAGAGCATCCGGAGACTTCAGCTAGTCCAGAATGCGGCCGCGCGAGTGATTGTGGGCGCACCACGGTTCGCCCACATAACACCGATCCTCCGTGAGCTGCACTGGCTACCTGTCGATCTCCGGGTGCACTTCAAGGTTCTACTCATCACCTATAAAGCGCTCCATGGTAGTGGATCTGGCTATTTGAGAGACCGCCTCCTGCCAATTACCTCCCTGCGTCCCATCAGATCGCATAGAGTTGGCCTCCTCCGTATTCCATCCGCCAGTCAGTGCCGACTGGCGACTACTCGGAGGAGAGCCTTCTCTGTTGCGGCTCCGACACTATGGAACAATCTCCCCGTGGAGATTCGTACCCTCACCACTGTCCAGGCCTTCCGCACAGCCCTCAAGAACTGGCTAGCCCGTCAGGCCTGGGGATAAGTTTACTTGTGCCCCTCCCGAATGTTGAGTGAATGTTGAGTTTTACTATTTAATTTACTTTTGTGCACATTTCTTTTTGTATTGTCCTACACTCCCTTTCCTTTTTGACTGTAAGCCACCCTGAGTCCCCTCAGGGAAAAGGGCGGCCTATAAATGTCTAATAAATACAAAATACAAAAAGTCACCCAGACAGCTTTTAGGCCTAAGGTAGGACTAGAACTCACAGTCTCCTGATGATTGGCCCAAAGTCACCCAGACAGCTTTTAGGTCTAAGGTAGGACTAGAACTCACAGTCTCCTGGTGATTGGCCTAAAGTCACCCAGACAGCTTTTAGGCCTAAGGTAGGACTAGAACTCACAGTCTCCTGATGATTGGCCTAAAGTCACCCAGACAGCTTTTAGGCCTAAGGTAGGACTAGAACTCACAGTCTCCTGATGATTGGCCCAAAGTCACCCAGACAGCTTTTAGGTCTAAGGTAGGACTAGAACTCACAGTCTCCTGGTGATTGGCCTAAAGTCACCCAGACAGCTTTTAGGCCTAAGATAGGACTAGAACTCACAGTCTCCTGGTGATTGGCCCAAAGTCACCCAGACAGCTTTTAGGTCTAAGGTAGGACTAGAACTCACAGTCTCCTGGTGATTGGCCTAAAGTCACCCAGACAGCTTTTAGGCCTAAGATAGGACTAGAACTCACAGTCTCCTGGTGATTGGCCCAAAGTCACCCAGACAGCTTTTAGGCCTAAGGTAGGACTAGAACTCACACTCCTGTTTCTAGCTTGGTGTCTTAAGCACTAGATCAAACTTACTCTCATTTTGCAAGATGATAGAAGTTCTAGTCCAAACCGTCTGCAGAGCTTGGAGATGTTTCTCTTCAATTTCCTCTGGTAGATGAGGTAATGGCATGTGAAGAGTTAACATTTTAAGAGTGGCTGCGCTTCCATGATAATCCTGATTAGCCCGAACCATGATGAGAAAAGGTTTGTGAATCATCTAGCATCTTGCAGCATCAGGGGTCACAACATGATCTAAATGTCTGTTAATAGAGAGACTGTTAAGTAAGGAACACTTTATATACAAATACTGCACTTTATCATGTCTTTATTAAAGCATAGAAGCCTCCTTCCATCCAGGGGTATGTGACATACATGATACATTGCACTAAACTTGTTGGCTACTCTACAATTTGGCATTGTTGTGGCCCGCCAGCAGCCAGCAGAGCTGGCAGCAGATTCAGACAGTGAGGAGGTTGGGGATGGGCCAGTCCTGGAGTCTGGGGAAGGCTCTGATGAGGGCTCTGTGCCGGAGGCAGAGAGGGGGCCAGGGCCATCTGACAGTTATCAGCTGCCTTCAGAGTCAGACATCAGTGAGGCAGACGAACAGCCGGAGCCTGTTCCCAGTGTGCGCATGCGCAGAGTTGCCAGATGAAGGGAACAGATAAATAACGGGTTGACTTGGGAGTAAGGCCACTGGTGGATGATGAATGGCCCCTCCCAGAGGAAATAAAAGAGGAGTGAAAGGGGAGTGGAGTTTGCAGGAGACAATTAGTTCGCTTAATTTGTTCGTGACTCTCCAAGACTCCTTGCCAAGTTTTGCAGCTATCGGCCTGGCAGCTTTCCAAGCTAGATAAGGTCTGTGACTGTAAATCCTCCTTTGAAAGACTTTGCTGGGTGTGAATAAGGAGAATTCACAGTCAAGAAGGACAAAAATTTGCTTCACTCTTGGGAAGCCTCGGTACAAACCTAGCTACCGATTTCACACATTCTGCTAATTCACAGTATGGTTCCTTTGGCTTAATGGAGTAAGTGCATTCCACCCGTTTGGCGTGTAAACTCTGGTTTACAGCTTAATTTGTGATTTCAGCCAATTGGGGTTTACTCAGTAAAATGAGATAAAAATCATAGCCCAATTATGTGGCAACTTCTTACAAACGTTAGTTCACCTCACAAACCTAAACATGGCTAATACTTTAATGGAGAATCAATAAACCAGGAATGTGGGAAGATTGGCAAGTTTAGAGATAGTCACTGCGAAAGGATTTCTCTACTGTTGTTCATAAGGGTGCTTGGAATCAAGCTTGACCTGAAAGAGACTTCACAAATATTCATTTGGTTGCAAATAAATGAATAAATAAATAAATTAAAATCCAAACTATGTGGTAATTCTCAGCCCAGCTCACCTCACAGGGTTGTTGTAGGGAAAACAGAAGGAGGGAGGAGTATTAGGTATGTTCACTACCTTGAATTATTTATAAGCAATGATCAAGGTGGGAAGGAAGATAGGTGGATAACAGTGGTGGGTTTCAAAATATTTTAGAACCTCTTCTGTAGGTGTGGCCTGCTTTGTGGGAGTGTCTTGCTGGCCATGTGACCGGGCGGGCGTGGCCAACTTGTAAAATGTGGTGAAACTCACTTAACAACGCTCTTCCTTAGCAACTAAAATCTTGGCTCAGAAACTGGCATTTGAAGCACGCAAGTCTTAAAGCTGTCAAGTTCCAAGACCCTTGCACCCCTAACCCTTTAGAAAAAAAAAAACCCAGGGGTGTTCAAACTTGAGAGCTTTAAGACTTGTGGACTTCAACTCCCAGAATTCCTCCTCCAGTCATGTTGGCTCAGGAACTCTGGCATTGAAGCACACAAGTCTTAAAGCTGTCAAGTTACAAGACCCTCGCACCCCTAACCCTTTAGAAAAAAAACCCAGGGGTGTTCAAACTTGACAGCTTTAAGACTTGTGGACTTCAACTCCCAGAATCCCTCCTCTCGCTCTTCATCTTGATGATGTGCGGACGGGCAGGGGAGGGTGCTGGAACCGGTTCTAAACAGCACTGTAGATTTGTGGAACCTCTTCTATAGAAGAGGTTAGAACTGGCAGGAACCCACCCATGGTGGATATAGATAGATTGATAGAGCAATGATACCCTGTTTCCCCAAAAATAAGACAGGGTCCTATTTTCTTTTTCCCCTCCCTGAAATAAGCACTCGGCCTTATTTTTGGGGAGGTCTTATTATTTTTGAGGTGCAGGAGGCACCGAGCAGGGTCACCTCATGGCTGCTGCTGTGTTGCGCATCGCTGGGCCTGCTGCTCTTTTTTGCGGTAGCCATTAGCGTGACAGAAGGGGCACGCTGGCTAGGGTTGCAGGAGCAGCTGTTAGGTAAGGGCATGTGGGGTGTGTGGGGCATGTTCCCCCCCCCCCCGGCCTCGCCTCCTCATCTCATGAGCAACCAACCAGAGAAAATAGCAGGGACCGGTTGTGCATGCATTTAAATATTTTCAGGGAGGGCTTATTTTTGGGAAAACAAGATAAATATAGATGGACATGGAATGCTTGATGGTCCTCAGATGGAAGGCCACCGGGAAGAGCTAGGAATTACATTGGGAAATGGAGGGGGGGAAACTGTGAAGAATACCGTGGCCAACCACACCCCTTTTCCTGCCACGAAAATACTGCGAAATATCCATGCAAATATTTGGCCCTCAGGTTCAGCTTGGACCCTTCCAAATTATGAGCCAACGAAGCCATTTCAGAACACAAATCCTCTTAAGGACCAAGGTGAGGAATTCGAGTCCAGTAGCAAATCATAAAAAGAGAAGGGTTTTCATTTCCTGGCGCAGAAGACGTCTCCCCCCACCCCTGCCCCGCACCCACCCCCTGAGCCCTCCAAGCACTGGCCTTAGCAGAGGGCTCAGGATTTTTAAAAGGGAATGAGGGGATGGAACTCAAAATTCTTCTTGCTAAGCGAGACAGTTAATTTTGGCCCACTTTACGATCTTTCTTCTTGTTAAGCAAATCACTTCAGTTATTAACTAATTACTAACATGGTTAAGTGAATCTGGCTTCCCCTTTGACGTTGCTTTTGTCAGGTCGCAAAAGAGGATCACATGACCCCGGGACGCTGCAACCGTCATAAATATGAGTCAGTTGCCAAGCCGTCTGAATTTTTGATCACGGGTCTGTAGGGCTGCTGCAAAGGTCATGTGGAAAAGTGGTCATAAATCCCTTTTTTTCCCCAGTGCTGTTCTAACTTCAAACGGTCGCTAAATGAAGTACCTGTATACTGATCTGTTCTGACCCCCCTCGTTCCACACCAAAGCACACTCCGAGCCAAAGATAAGTTACGGCATTTAATTAACAGACAGACAGGTCCTTGGAAGTAAACCGGCACAGACAAGCTTGGGCAGCAATAAACAGAGATGAGGCTTGGCAGCAATCCAGCCTGCCAAGCTCATAACAATATTCTCCGACATTCGTTCCTGCGTTGACTTCTACAAGAGGGGAGTGTGCACAAGTAGTCTTTTTATAGTCTGGAGAGGAGCCTAATGACCACCAGCTGAGTGCAATTACCTCCTGTAACTGCGCAACTGTTCCTGACGCCTATTAGGTGCCGTACATCCAGGAACAACTCACTACTGGCTTCCGGCTCACTCTCCCTTGTCTCCTCCCCACTGGTCCAAGGCTCAGGTGCCTCCTGGTGGCCAACCAGACTCTCTGCGCCCTACTCAGAGTCGGAACCCTGTGCAGGGTCCTCCACATCCTCCAGAGCCGACTCATAGGGCCCCTCGCTGTCGGAGTCTGGTGGCAGCTCCAACGGCTCCTGCTGGGCCACAACACTGATCCAAGCAATCCTCCACTCCCTCGGGGCTAACCTTGAAAATGGCTTTGAGGTGCAGAGTTAAGCCAGAAAGCCTCAAGGAGACAGGCTGAGTGAGGCTTCCTCTCTGCCCCACCTTCCTTGCCTGCAAAGCTGCCCCCTCATTCTGCAAAGCAAAGTGCAAATTGAGAAACAGGGCAAGCCAGTCCCACGAACCGTCCCAGATGGCCAAGCCAAACCAAAGTCCTTCTGTTGCCCAGAATGGAATAGAATAGAATTCTTTATTGGCCAAGTGTGATTGGACACACAAGGAATTTGTCTTTGGTGCATATGCTCTCAGTGTACATAGAGAAAAATAAAATAGAATACATTCATCAAGAATCATAAGATACAACACTTAGTGATAGTCATAGGTTACTAGAGCCGAGGTGGCGCAGTGGTTAGGGTGCAGTACTGCAGGCCACTTCAGCTGACTGTTATCTGCAGCTCAGCGGTTCTAATCTCACCGGCTCAAGGTTGACTCAGCCTTCCATCCTTCCGAGGTGGGTAAAATGAGGACCCGGAGTGTTGTTGGGGGCGATATGCTGACTCTGTAAACCGCTTAGAGAGGGCTGGAAGCCCTATGAAGCGGTATATAAGTCTAACTGCTATTGCTATTGCTATTGCTACTAATAAGCAATCAAATTCTACTAGGAAACAAAACAATATAAATTGTAAAGAACAAACAACATAGCAATATAGTCATAGGTGGGAAGAGATAGATACTAGGAAGGATGAGAAGAATAATAGTGATACAGTCTAAGTAAATAATTTGACAGTTGTGGGAATTAGTTGTTTAGCAGTGTTATGGCATTCAGGGGGAAAAAACTGTCCTTGTGTCTAGTTGTTCTGGTGTGCAGTGCTCTATAGTGTTGTTTTGAGGGTAGAGGGTGAAACAACTTATGTCCAGGATGTGAGGGGTCTGTAGGTATTTTCACAGACCTCTTTTTGACTCGTGCATTATATAGGTCCTCAATGGAAGGCAGATTTGGTAGCCATTGTTTTTTCTGCAGTTCTAATTATCCATTGAATCTGTCTCTGGCTTGTTTGGTTTCAGAGCCAAACTGGGCAGTTATAGAGTTTTTTTTTTAGTTTAGTTTCATTTTATTTATATGCCGCCCTATTCCCTACGGGACTCAGGGCGGCGCACAAACCCAAAGGGGGAAAGGAAAAACACAAAAACTACAAAAGTACAGGGCATTTAAAAAACAACCAACAGCCACACGATTCGAGTGGGGAAGGGAACTCATCGATCCCAGGCCTGCCGACACAGCCAGGTTTTAATGGCTTTTCGGAAGGCCTGGAGAGAGGTGAGGGTCCGAATCTCTGCGGGGAGCTCGTTCCAAAGGGCTGGAGCTGCCACAGAGAAGGCCCTCCCCCGGGTAGTAGCCAGATGACATTGGCTGGTAGACAGAACCCGGAGGAGGCCTAATCTGTGTGATCTAATGGGTCTTTGGGAGGTAATTGGCAGCAGGCGGTCTCTCAAGTACCCAGGTCCAATACCATGAAGGGCTTTATAAGTGACGACTAGCACCTTGTAGCGTATCCGGAGACCAATTGGTAACCAGTGCAGCTCGCGGAGGATAGGTGTAACGTGGATGTACCGAGGTGCACCCACAATCGCTCGCGCAGTTGCATTCTGGACGAGCTGAAGTCTCCGAATGCTCTTCAAGGGCTGCCCCATGTAGAGCGCATTGCAGACGACAGACTCAAAAATTCCTCTGTAGAACAGAATCAGCAGCTCTTTGGGCAGTTTGAGCTCTCTGAGTTGGCGCAGGAAGAACAGTCTTTGCATCATGGCTCTCTCCTCTCCTTTGTTGGCATTTAGTTAAAAAGGGGTGGGTGGACAAAAGATGGCATGGGAATTTAGTAGCCTGCCTCTCTCTCTCTCTTCCCCTGGCCTCTCTAGAGCAGGACTGGGGAGCAGGAGGAGGGGAACGTGAAGGGAGGGGGAGATTTAAAACTCCCCCCACGCTTTTGTACCTGACTCACTTGCAGCATTTCTGAATGGCTCCATTGTCATGTTCCCTGGGTTGGTTTTTGGGGTGGGAGGGAGAGCCATGCTGTTCTGGGCGAGAATTGGCTGGTTAGTCCGAGGGTGAGGAATGAATGTTTCCTTTGTCTGCCAGCCTCTGGGCCCTTGGTTAAGGGCCTGCAAGCAATGAATGAAGTTTTAAAACCAGGGAAACAATGGGGACGTGGGCTGTCTTCTCTTCCTGCTGGGGCGATGGTGCAGGAGGCCAAAATTCCCCCTTGTTCGGGAAAGAGAGGTCTCCCGAAGCCGCAAAAAAACAACCCAAAAGCGTTGGCAAGTTTTCCTCTGGATGAACAAGATGAAGAGAAGAGAAGGACCAGGAGAGACATGATAGCAGTCTTCCAATATTTGAGGGGCTGTGACAGAGAGGAAGGGGACATACTATTTTCCAAAGCACCTGAAGGCCAGACAAGGAATAATGGATGGAAACTGACCAAGGAGAGATTCAACCTGGAAATAAGGAGGAACTTTCTGACAGTGAGAACAATCAACCCATGGAACAGAAGTTGCCTTTGGAAGCTGTGGGAGCTTCATCACTTGAGGCTTTCAAGAAGAGACTGGACTGCCATTTGTCAGGGATGGTGTAGGGTTTCCTGCTTGGGCGGAGGGTTGGACTAGATGACCTATAAGGTCCCTTCCAACTCTGTTAATCTGTTAAGATGATTTCATGCCCACAGCAACAAGCCACCAGCCCCAGTTCTTCGGCCTGCTGGAAGTTAAATGGGTGTTTTGTCCAGCCTAAATGGCAATCTTTGAAGGTCATTTCCTAACTAGAGACTAAAAGCTTGAAAAGGGAATGTGAATTCGGATGCAGAATAAATTTGGGGTTTTACAGTTCATTCAAACAAACCGACTTGCGAATAACAACTTAAAGGGTTGGTTTTGAGGATTCCATTAGAGCGGTGTTCTTCAAATGTGGCCACTTCTAAGATGTGTGGACTTCAACTCCCAGAATTCCCCATACTGCATGGCGGGCGGAATTCTGGGAGTTGAAATCCACATATCTTAAAACTGGAAAAACACTGCAATTAGACCTAAATGTGAATGGAATGTATAAAATGGCAAAGGTTTTTTTTTTTTTTTTGCTGCCTCCAACATCATTTAGATGGAAGTTCATTAAATCAAGAGTTTACCGTACAAAAGTTTGACAAAATAGGAGAAAAACATACTGTTCTACCTTCCTGCCTTTTTTGTGGATTTCTTAAGCAATTTAAATCCTTCCAGATGGGCTGTAAATTGCAGAACAGTGTTGATGATGATGAATAGGACAACACAGTAATAGCCCTCCAAGTCTCCATATTAGGAACAGCCCACCTCATGCTATTCTGAAATATCTGGAAATTAAAACGCACAAAAAAGAGAGGATTCATTCATCTAATTTACCATGAGAGTACAGGCATTCCTCAACTTACAACAGTTCATTTAGTGACCGTTTGAAGTTACAACGGCACTGAAAAAGTGACATGACCATTTTTCACACTTACGACCGTTACAGGATCCCTATGGTCACATGATTTATATTTGGATGCTTAACAGCTGGTTCATATTTATGACGGTTGCAGTGTCACAACAAGCAAAGTCAATGGGGAAGCCAGATTCACTTAACAACCGTGTTACTAATTTAACAATTGCAGTGATTTACTTAATAACTGTGGCAGGAAAGGTCGTAAAATGGGGCAAAACTTACTTAACAAATTTCTCACTTAGCAACGTAAATTTGGGGCTCAATTGTCATAAATTGAGGACTAGCTGTAGTTGTTACTGGAGTTTTGGCTCAGCATGCCCTGTAAATGGAGCTATTCTGGTTAAAAACCCTTGATCATGATTTAAAATGTTTCCTGAACCAGCCAATGCTAGCTTATCCCACAATCCGCAGTTAAACTTGACAATTTTCCTGAAATATCATGGAATTGTACTCAGTGGAATTTGGTTCTGTGTAGAAATGCCTCCTGCCGCGTACACACACACACACACACACATCAAATAAATCAACATCAGCTTTTCTGTCACATCTCCTTCCCTTCTCCAATAAGTATACAAAATAGAGAATTCAAAGCCCCATTTTAGAACACATGTTTATTTTTACAATCGTTGGACCTATGTGCATGTTTAAATCGAGAAGTAAATTTTTCTGAATTCCGGAAATGGAATGCATTTGAATTAGAATTAGAATAACAGAGTTGGAAGGGACCTTGAAGGTCTTCTAGTCCAACCCCCTGCTTAGGCAGGAAAAACCCTATACAGTTTCAGACAAATGGGTATCCAACATCTTCTTAAAGACTTCCAGTGTTGGGGCGTTCACAACTTCTGGAGGCAATTTCTATTCCACTGATTAATTGTTCTAACTGTCAGGAAATTTCTCCTCAGTTCTAAGTTGCTTCCCTCCTTGATTAATTTCCATCCATTGCTTCTTGTTCTATCCTCAGATGCTTTGGAGAATAGTTTGACTCCCTCTTCTTTGTGGCAGCCCCTGAGATATTGGAAGACTGCTCCTCTAGTCCTTCTTTTCATTAAACTAGACATACACAGTTCCTGCAACCGTTCTTCATAATCACCTTTCCCCTAATCATCTTTGTTGCTCTTCTCTGCACTCTTTCTATAGTCTCCACATCTTTTTTTTTTACATCGTGGCGACCAAAACTGGATGCAGTATTCCAAGTGTGGCCTTACCAAGGCATTATATTTTGCCCGAAGCTTAGTCTGACTCTTAAACTGAAGAAGGCAGTTGGCCAAACCCGAAGCGTCCTTCTTCCCCTCGCAGTTCACACCTCGCTCTACAATCAAAGTCTCCGGTAGGCAAGTTGGCTCGTACCTGAACCCCTCCGCAGGTTTTGCATCTCTCGGGAGGATGTCGGGGCCGGAGAGCGTCTTCCAACGGAGAACGGAGTGGATTCCCCTGCAGCCGCCGGGCAATCTTGGGAGACCCAGGCAGAGCAGATCATCTAAATCCGATTTAATCGCGGATTTTCCTCTTGCGTTGGAGTTGAATTAGCAGCAGTCCGACGCATGCATACGCGTGCATAAGGCAAGCCCGCCTTAAATCCAGGAGGATCTTGAGAAGGAACCGCGATCAGCCTCGCCGCTTGCAGGGGGCTGCGATCCACCCGCGCCTTTACTCGCGAGTCAGCCCCGCCGGGGCTCTTTTGACAAGCGTGTTCTTCCAAAACGCAGGCTTTGCCGGGCGCCCTCTAGCGGTCGCACCGCGCGGGCGGCCAGGTGGGCTTCGCTTTTTTCCCCCGCTAGTTCAGGTCCTGCGGTTGCGCAGAGCGGGCCCGCCGCTGTTTCCAGCTGCCAACAGCTGGCGCGGGACCGGCGCGCGCGCTGATGGGCGGCTGCAGCAGGAGGCAGCCTTGCACTTGCCGCTGGTGCTTGCGCGACGAAGCCGCGAGCGGCCGGGGAAAAGGATGCAGGCGGCCGAGCCTATGCCGAGCTACGAGCAGCTGGTGCGGCGGAGTTACCGGAGCCTAGTCGGGGCGCTGCGGAGCTGCACAGATTGCGGCTGGGAACTGTCCCTCCGGACGTGGGCCGAGAACGCCCGGCTGGCCTGGACGGAGGCGCTGCTTTTTCTCCTTTGCGCCTTCGGTTGGACTCTAGCGCGCAGCGCAGCCTCTCGCTACCTCTTTCGGGTCAGTGGAATCCAGATCGAGGAAGGCAGGCAGGAGGGGGGGGGGATTTTCTTTCTTTTTTGGGGGGGGATTATCCGAAAAGCTCGCTGCATTACATTGCAATCTGTCTCGTTGTGTGTTTGTGTTGGGGTGGGTGGGGGGGAAGGACACTGCGAGGGAGCCAAGTTGGTCCATGCTTGCAATGGCTCGCGGAATCATTTTATTGATTTGCCTTTTTGGGGGAGAAAAGGCTGCCTTGCCATTTTTTGGTGTGTGTGTGTGTGTGTGTGTGTGTGTGTGTGTGTTGAATTCTCCCCTGCACCATGTAAAGAGATCTCTTATTTTGGTTGCGAACGAACCTGGATTATTCACTGGGAGCCAAGAAATGGGGGGGGGGGGTTTGCGTATGTGGTGTCTGTGTGTCTGTTGTAATGCGTGCAAAGAGAACCGGGTAGCAAGGATATTGTTGGTCCTTGCGTTGTTTTTGCTCGGGGAGGGGGGAAGGGGGAGGAAATCGGCCTTTGCCGGTCGTGCATGCACGCCTGTGAAGACGGGGCGAAATGAGGTTGTGGGGAGGGGGGATCAAAATTGGCCGTGTCATTGCATTTCAAGGTGGGGCGGGGGGGGGTGCGTATGTGGAGAGAGAAACCGAAAACTGCGGAGTGCTTTCGAGGACGCGCAACAAGCCACCGGCTCGGCTTTGGCGAGGATATAAATGGCCCGTTGGATTGCATTGGTGGTCCCCCACCCACCCCCAGAATTGCGGGAAGGGGAGGCGGTGGGTCGAAATCCAATTTTGCGCGGCCTGAGAAAGAAAGAAATGAACGGTAAGCGTCCTGGCACTATGTGCGTGTAAGCGAGAGAATGTCTTTTTGCGCATATATGGAATGGGCCCAACTGGTCACCGCGATTTGCGTTGCGTTGGTAAAGTGGGAGAGGGCAGAGAAAGAATCAGAGGCCCTTTTTTTGGGGGGGGGCATGGTCTTCGATGTTGGTAGGTGTGAAGTGCTGTATGCCCTTCACTCAAAAGCCCTAAGCTTCGCTCCAGATTTTAACAGATTTTAACAGTTGGAAGGGACCTTGTAGGTCATCTAGCCTAACCCTCTCCAAGCAGGAGACCCTACACCATTTCTGACAAAGGGCAGTCCAGTCTCTTCCTGAAAGCCTCCAGGGATGAAGCTCCCACAGCTTTCCAAAGGCAAGCCATTGGTTGCTTGTTCTCACTGTCAAAAAAAATGTCTCCATATTTCTATATTGAATCTCTCCTTGATCAGTTTCCATCCGTTAGTCCTTGACTGCCCTTGGTAAAATTGGCTTGACCCATTTGGTCAATTTAGCAATCAGGATTGAAATAAGCCATTTTTCTCCCAACCTCAATAAGTTCAAATTAAAGGTTTAAGGTTCCCCTCACACATATGTGCTAGTCGTTCCCGACTCCTGGGGGTGGTGCTCATCTCTGTTTCAAAGCTGAAGAGCCAGTGCTGTCTGCAGACATCTCTGTGGTCATGTGGCTGGCAGGACTAAACGCCAAAGGAGCATGACACATTGTTACTCTCCCACCAAAGGTGGTTCCTATTTTTCTACTTGCATTTTTACATGCTTTCGAACTGCTAGGCTGACAGAAGCTGGGACAAGTAATGGGGGCTTACTCTGTTAGGCGGTGCTAGGGATTCGAACCGACGAACTGCCGACCTTTCTGATTGACAAGCTCAGCGTCTTAGCCACTGAGCCACCGTGTCCCTGTTCAAATTAATTGGCATTTAATCTGTCAGATGGGATTATTTAGAGCAGTGTTTTCAACCTTGGCAACTTTTAGGATGTGCGGACTTCAACTCCCAGAATCCCCCATCCAGCCTGAGGAAACCACTACTATAGTCCAAATATTTTCCTTGGTTAATTTTAATCCAGGTTTCCCTCTATACTTTGGGGGGGGAAACATCAATCAGGAAATAGCAATACTGATTTAAAACGCCCTTGTAAAACTCCTAGTGTACAGAACTGGGATCTAAAAATGGTGACTGACAGGAATCAGAGTTTTGCTCAGGCTGTTACAGTTTTTAGCAATGCCAGCAGTAGTTTAAGGCAGTGTTTTTCAACCTTTTTTGTGCAAAGGCACACTTTTTTCATGAAAAAAATCACGAGGCACACCACCATTAGAAAATGTTAAAAAAATTTAACTCTGTGCCTATATTGACTATAGGCAGGTGTTTTTCCCACGGCACACCTTACACTATGTCACGGCACACTAGTGTGCCGCGGCACAGTGGTTGAAAAACACTGGTTTAAGGTACCAGGCAAGAAACTGGGAGACATTTTTTGGGAAGGTGATCTGATCCAGGTGTCTCCAACCTTGGCAACTTTAAGACTTGTGGACTTCAACTCCCAGAATTCCTCAGCCTTTGCTGGCTGAGGAATTCTGGGAGTTGAAGTCCACAAGTCTTAAAAAGTTGCCAAGGTTGGCGACCCCTGATCTGATCCTTCATTGCAGAAGACCTACCTCCTGAACGAGATGTGCTAGATCAGACAACCTTGATATTCAGGTAGTCCTCAGTGGCTGTTCAATGGTGACAAAAAAAGAAACTTTCCAACAACCATCCTTGCGTTTACAACCTTCAGAGGTCTGTAAAGCAAGTTTGTAAACAGTTGTGGCTTCACTTTCAGACTGCTTTGCTTAAGGACCAAGTTGAAGGTCCCAGTTGTGGTCACTAAACAAGGTCAGCCTGTATCCCAGTTTAGATTTACTTGATCATGAAAGCCACAGTTTCATGCTTGATTCTCTAGGTGGACATATAGTTAATAGATATATAAATTCATTTATTTCCCGCCTTTATTATTTATACAAGTAAGGCAACAAATATATCCAATACCCCCTATTTTCCCAAAAACAACCCTGTGAGGTGAGTTTGGCTGAGAAAGAGGGACTGGCTCAAGGACACCCAGCTGGTTTTCATGGCCAAGGTGGGACTTGAACTTATGGTCTCTTGCTTTCTAGCCTGGTGCCTTAACAACTAGAACTTTAGCCTACAATCCCGTTTTCATAGTCCCCACTATTCTAAATGGACTAATTAAACTAGTAATTAAAAGCAGCTATCCCAGCAGACAGAGGCAGCTAGTTGACCTTGGTTGAATTTAAAAGATTCATCAGGGTTGGATTTGAGCGGACAGGAGACCACTAAGAAACCCCAAGAGTATACTGCGTACATTGGTGGTAATGGTGGTCCCCATTGTTGCCAATTCCTCTCTTCCACACAAATACAGATTATGGAATAGAATAACAGAGTTGGAAGGGGCCTTGGAGATCTTCTAGTCCAACCCCCTTGCTTAGGCAGGAAACCCTACACCACTTCAGACAAATGGCTATCCAACATCTTCTTTAAAATTCCCAGTGTTGGAGCAGTCACAACTTCTGGAGGCAAGCTGTTCCACTAGTTAATTGTTCTCGTTGTTAGGAAATTTCTCCTTAGTTCTAAGTTGCTTCTTTCCTTGATTAGTTTCCACCCATTGCTTCTTGTCCTGCCTTCAGGTGCTTTGGAGAATTATGGTTGATTCATCTTTTCTGATTCCCTTTAATAACAATTGCTTCATTGGAAAAGGTGGCAAAAGGCCAGAAGTGGGCTAATGCCGATTCGGGCTGGTACCAAGAGTTCCGACCAGCGACAGGAATCCGCCCCGGAGCTAACCCGTCCTATATAATCGCCGTGTGTTTGACGCCGGCCACATGCTCGCATTTTCAGTCCTGGACGAACCGATTGTGACGCCCACCTCTGCACAAGGCCGTGATTCTTTGCCTTCCCGAAACATAACAAAATACGTGATGTATCCCTGCTGAGCATAAAGGCTGCTCTGAAGAAGAGCAGATGTGGAGAATTGGAGAAGAAGGTTGAGGGAAGCAACCGATGCTGGAGGATGACAAAAATGCAGAGGAAGCACCTAGTCGAGGTGGCGCAGTGGTTAATGCAGCACTGCAGGCTACTTCAGCTGACTGCAGTTCTGTAGTTCGGCTGTTCAAATCTCACTGGCTCAGGGTTGACTCAGCCTTCCATCCTTCCGAGGTGGGTAAAATGAGGACCCGGATTGTTGTTGGGGTCAATATGCTGACTCTGTAAACCGCTTAGAGAGGGCTGAAAGCCCTATGAAGTGGTATATAAGTCTAACTGATAACTGCTAACTGCTAGTCAAACTCCCCCATCCTTCTATGCGCTTGGCTGGGACTCGGCTCTTGGCCCAGGCAGAGAAGAGAACTGGTTCCTTAAGGTAGAAAGCCTTGCTTAGTGGAAAGGAGGCAGCAGAGACTGTGGTGTTTCTTACATGCCCACAACTAAGCCTGGAGCATTTACTGAGAGCATTGGGTATAAGAACAAGCCTCTAATTGCCGCTGTCAGATGTTGACCTTGGATAAACCCTTCCAGTCTGAACCTGCAAGGAAGTTCTTGGGTTGGACCACTGGGGCTCCTGGCCTCTGTTTTGGTTTTAGCCTCTGTCTCTAAATGGTTCAAGGCACTAGGGCAGTGGTACCCAAACTTGGCAACTTTAAGACTTGTGGACTTCAACTCCCAGAATTCTCCAGCCAGCTGGAGAATTCTGGGAGTTGAAGTTCACAAGTCTTAAAGTTGCCAAGTTTGGGAACCACTGCCCTAGGGAGAATGAACGTCTCTGCATCTTTTTTTAAAAAAAACCAGTGTTTGCTTTCTGTTCCTCAAAAGTCACCTGTCCACAAAGGGTAGTATTCAGCTGGTTCAGACCATTTCGAGCAAATCGCTAGAAGAGATCGTGGGTAGGCCCACCCACCTGCCCTGGCTTTATGTACCGTATTTTTCGGAGTATAAGACTCACCTTTCTCCCTCCCCCCCCATTCCCAAAAAAAGGGGTGAAAATCTGGGTGCATCTTATACACTGAATACAGCATTTTGGACCTTCCGAAACCCTACCCCCTTCGCAAAAATGGATATGCAGAGGGTTTGGGAGGCCTGCATAGTGCTCCTGGGGGGCTGGGGAGGGCAAAAATGAGCAAGAAACGGGCCATTTTTTGCTCGTCCCCCCCCCCCCCGTGCAGTTCCCAGGAGCACTCTATAAGCCTCCTAAAGGCTATGCATGCCCTTTTTTGTCAAAAAATAGTCGGTGGCTATGATGCTGAATTTGTTGATCAGAAAGGTCAGTGGTTCGAATCCCTAGTGCTGCATAATGGAGTGAGGTCCCGTTACTTGTCCCAGCTTCTGCCAACCTAGCAGTTCGAAAGCACGTAAAAATGCAAGTAGAAAAATAGGGATCATCTTTGGTGGGAAGGTAACAGTGTTCCGTGCGCCTTTGGCGTTTAGTCATGCTGGTCACATGACCATAGAGACGTCTTCAGACAGCGCTGGCTCTTCGGCTTTGAAACGGAGATGAGCACCACCCCTTAGAGTAGGGAACGACTAGCACATATGTGTGAGGGGAACCTTTACCTTAATATGTTCCAAGGCCTGGATTTAGTACATCTGTGAGTATCCCTGTTGTGTTTTTGTTAAGATAATCCAGCAACTCTGTTTTGTTCCTTGCTTTTCACTGCTTTGAATGTTTAGATATTGTAAGCTGCTCCAAGACTTTTAGGATGGGTGACTGTAATACATTTTAATGATAACAATGGTAATAGGTGCCTTGGGTCCTCTCCCAAAACAATCAGAACATCCCTTGAACACCGTCAACATTGACAAAAGCAGCTTTATCCCTTATCCCCTCCAAAAGAACATATATTCTTGAGTAGGTTTATTCCCTTTGCCCTTCACCAACACTGTTTTTATAAAATCCCCCCATATTTCATTATAATTGTTTGCTTTAATCATCCTTTTTAAAAATTTAATTACTGTTGTTAATTTATCATTTGTTGCCATACTCTAAATTTCATTATACCACCCCATGCCATTTCCAATCTCTTCTTAAAAACTTCCAGTATTGGAGCATTCTCAACCTCTGGTGGCAAGTCGTTCCACTGATTAATTCTTCTAACTGTCAGAACATTTCTCCTTAGTTCTAGGTTGCTTCTCCTTGATTAGTTTCCATCCATTGCTTCTTGTCCTGCCCTCAGGTGCTTTGGAGAATAACTTGACTCCCTCTTCTTTCTGGCAGCCCCTTAGATATTGTATCATAAATTCAGATACATTTGATCACCAAGCCAGAGTTTCCCAAATTGATTTGCAAAGGAAAAATCCAGATTTTTCTTTTTTTTACTTTGCAAAGAAATATCGTTCCTGTTAGCCTATTCAATTTATTATCAGGCACAAGAACGGACTGGAACCAAAATCCCATCCAGCCTAGTTCGTGAGATTTGAAGCTTTTAAATAAATTATTTATGTGGTGGGAACGTTGAAAACGTTGGCGGAAGAATAAAATATCACATTCAAAGAAACCACCCAAGTAGATTGAAAAGGAAAGCTTTCTGTGGAGAATTTGGACCCGCAAAATTTCCAGGGTCACAGCTCTGCTTATATGGCCTTGAGAGAAAGCCAAAATCCTCATAGGTCACTTTCAGTATAATAAGATTACTGATGCTTGAAATAAAGGCTTTGGTATCGTAGAGAAGAGCTGGCACTGAAGCTTCTGCCTCTGAATTATCGCTTAAGCTCCTTTGATGTCATAGAACAGTGGTCACGCGAGAAAATGTTGGTAGTCTGCAGAAAAATCTTTGCATTTTTGCATTTTTTTTATATTGCACTAAATCAAGGCTCCTCAAACTACAGCCCATGGGCCAGATACGTCCCACTAAAGCAATTACTCCCGCTCGCTGACGGGATAAGGTCCTTCAGGCACTTAGCTTGGCTGCCTTAGCTCCAGCCCTTCCCTCCCTCCCTCGGAGTCCAGGCACTTCAGTAAGAAACTTCGGCCGGCCTTCTCAAAAGAGTTTGCAGGGAGCAATCTAGTGCCTGGACTGGCTACAAAACAAACATTCATTCTTGGCCATATGCGAGATTCCTAGCTGCAACGTACAGCAAACCTAAGGATGACTCTGGGTGCTTCTCTCCGCTAACAGGCAGCCAAGTTAAGTGCCTGAAGGACCCCATTGCATCACTAATTCATGTTAGTGGTCCACGCAGCGAATGCTGGCTGGGGAATTCTGGGAGTTGAAGTCCGGACATCTTTAAGTTGCCAAGGTTGAGAAACACTGGGTCCACGGGATTTAAAATTACGAATTTAGTGGGCCCTGAGGTCCGAAAAGTTGGTGACCCCTGTCATAGAAGATATTTCATCAACCTCTTCAGAACCTCTGCCCTGTTTCTGGAAGAAAGGAAGCCTACATGTAGCCCTCGACTTACGACCACAATAGAGCCCAACATTTCCGTTGCTAAGTGAGGCATGGGTTAATTGAATTTCGCCCCATTTTTACGATCTTCCTTTTCACCATTGTTAAGCGAATCACTGCCGTTTGATAAGTTAGTAACCTGTTTGTTAAGTGAATCTGGTTTCCCCATTGACTTCGCTTGTTAGAAGGTCGCAAAAGTGGATCGCATGACCCTGGGACACTGCAACCATCATAAATATGAACTGATTGCCAACATCTGAATTTTGATCACACGATTATGGGGATGCTGCAAAGGTCATAATTCTGAAAAATGGACAATTTGGAAGGTCACTAAATGAACTGTCGTAAGTCGAGGACTATCTGTATTCCACAATCTGTATTTGAGGACTATAACTATATTGGTGGGAATGTGCAGGTAGCCCTCAATCTATGTCCACATCTGGGACCAGAATTTTAGTTGCCAAGAGAGACGGTTGTCAAATGAGTTATGTCTGATTTTACAAGCTTTTTGCCCTGCTTGTTAATCGAATTACGGCAGTTGTTAAGTGAATCCTGCAGTCATTAAGGAAATCCAGCTTCCCCCATGGCATTTGCTCTGAGAAAGTCGTGAATGGCTATCACATGACTCCAGGACACGGCAACACATATGCTGGTTGCCAAGCATGCCAGTTTTAGTCATGTAATTGTGAGGATGCTGTGATGGTTGTGAGTCATTTTTTTTCAGTGCCTTGAAGCTTCAAAAGGTATCTAAATGAATGGTTGCAAGTCAAGGATCACCATATTTTTGGAGTATAAGACGCACCGGAGTATAAGACGCACCAAGGTTTTGAAGAGGCAAATTAAAAAAAACACAGGTTTTTGCACTCTGCAAACCTCCCAAAAACGGCTCATTTTTTGCAAAAATGGGACTGTTTTTATTTTAAAAAAGGGCATGAATAGCCTTTAGGGGGCTTGCAGAGTGCTCCTGGGGGTTGGCCCCACATAGACGAGCAAAAAACGGGTCAAAAAAATTGCATGCATAGCCTTTAGAGGTTTATAGAGTACTCCTGGGACCTGAGGGAGGGGGCAAAATTGAGCAAAAAATGACCCGTTTCTCACTTGTTTTTGCCCTCCCCAGCCCCCAGGAGGTCTCTGAAAGCTTTCTACAGGCTCTGCACGGCCATTTGGTGAAGGGGGCAGGGCTTCGGGAGGCAAAAAATGCTATATTCAGTGTATAAGACGCACCCAGATTTTCAGCCTCTTTTTTGAGGGAAAAAGGTGTGTCTTATACTCTGAAAAATACGATAAATGGGTATAAAATCAAATTCATGTGAAGAATGCCAATATTTTCATGATGTTTTTTTAATAAAGGGACAGCTAGTGGACTCAATAATTTGAATTGCAATTGCACAACTGTAATAGAAACCTATTTGATAGGAAAGTTAAGAGAAAATTGCTTTACATTACCAACCAAATGTCTTTATTTTGTAAAAACAAGAAGATGGAACAGCATCTTTCTATAGGATTTAGATTTAATACTATTTTAAGGGATTGAGGGAGTTCAGTGCTAATGTTATGAATTTTTAAACCTTAAATTCTAAAACTCAAGCTTTAAAAACTTGAACTATAATTGCTTGCTATAATTTTTCTCACTGTTGTCACTGTCATTTTATTTTTATTATATTTCAATAATTTAAAAAAAGCAAAAAGATTATTAAAAAGATTACCAACTTCTTAGCGTTTGAAGAAAAGTAAAAGTTTCGAACTTTGCATTATTCCAACTGAGAAATTATTTATGGTATATAATTCTACATATTCTATAGGACTTGCTGCAGGCAGAGGTTGGATTTCTCTTAAATAAAAGGCTTTAATAAATTTGGTATGCTTTAATCCGTTAAATAAAAATAGAATTCTTAAACTAGATAGACACTCTTGTTAATAATTCAGATTCATAATATACGTTATATAGGTTAATTCTGAATTTTGAGTAATATTGAATATTGGCTTGATCTTAATAACGGGTTTGAAGTTGGATATTACTTTGACATTTTTACCCAATTTTCTACAACTTGCAATTCACTTAAATGTTTTTTTTCTGCACTTCCTCTTGGTAGTGTTTTCAAACATCTACCAAAATGATTTTTAAAACTAATCTAGATCTTCCTTCTTAAATGGAGTTGCTTTTGTTTGACGTATTTAATACTTTCTTTATTACAAATCTCTGTGCAGTCCAAATGTGGTTTTACACCACATCCTTTCTAGTTTTCTTACAGGTGGGATGAGTGTTTAGAGGACTAATTTTCTATATGCAATGTTTTCCTGTCGTGCCTTTTTTTCATTTAAAAAACCAAATCAAGCTTATCGCAACCATGATGGAGCTGGATTTGAAACCAGTCTAAGGCCTTAAAATTATGATTTTAAATAGATGTATAGAAGAGGAACTTTAAGAGAAGTAATTCCATATTGCACCCCGATAAGCAAGAAGAGTAGCAAGCTGTATCTTCTCGCTTATTTTAATTTATAGATATGGCAAGCAACACATTTTAAAAAATAAAAATCTATTTTGTTGTTGTTAGTTGCAAAGTTGTGTCCGAGCCATCACAACCCCATGGACAACATTCCTCAAGGCCTTCCTGTCCTCTACCATCCTCTGGAGTCCATTTAAGCTCAGGCCTGCTGCTTCAGTGACTCCATCCAGCCACCTCCTTCTCTGTCGTCCCATTCTTCTTTTGCCCTCCATCTTTCCCAGCATGAGGCGCTTCTCCAGTGAGTCCTTCCCTTTCATTAGGTGGCCACAGTATTTGAGTTTCATCTTCAGAAGATAGATAGAATGATAGATAGAACAATAGAACAATAGAACGATAGATAGAACAATAGATAGAACAATAGAGATAGATAGATAGATAGATAGATAGATAGATAGATAGATAGATAGATGATAGATAGATAGATAGATGATAGATAGATAGATAGATAGATAGATAGATAGATAGATGATAGATAGATAGATAGATAGATAGACAGACAGACAGACAGACAGACAGACAGACGGACAGACAAACGATAGATAGATTTGTTGTTGTTAGTTGCAAAGTTGTGTCCAACCCATCACAACCCCATGGACAACGTTCTTCCAGGCCTTCCTGTCCTCTATCATTCTCTGGAGTCCATTTAAGCTCAGGCCGACTGCTTCAGTGACTCCATCCAGCCACCTCCTTCTCTGTCGTCCCCTTCTTCTTCTTTTGCCCTCAATCGTTCCCAGCATTAGGCTTTTCTCCAGTGAGTCCTTCCTTCTCATACTGGTGTTAAAAGATATTACACTTCTCATCTCATGTTTTAAGCGCAGCTGTGCCTAAGGACTAGAAACTTATCTCCCATTGTAAAAACAAGTGTATTTTTTTTTCTAATTCCAAAAATATCCCTTTTTTGAGAACTGCAGATTTCTGACTTTATTTTTTTCTTTCTGTGGCTGGTTTGGTAAAGGCGGCCTTCCAGGTTCTGTGCAAAGGGATAAAGGATGCTGAGAGACAGCATGGTGCAAGGCGGGAATGTCACACTTTGCTTCCTTGCTTCCTTGTTTCCCTCTATCCTCTTAGTAGTGAAAAAACAAGCGTGCAGGTGTGGTAGGAGGAGAGCTGGGTTAGTCTATGGGAGCAAAACGTCAGGAGTCTAGGAATACACCTTTTCCAAGGAGCCAATACCCAGAAGGACTGTTCTCAGTAATTTGCTAATTGCTGTTTTCGTTTTGCTCTCGCCTTTCTAGTAACTAATAGATCTTAGGCACTGGGTAAGCTAGACATGGATTTTTCTCTCTAACTCAGAGAAAGGAGCTGATGTCTCACTTGCAACAAGGGAGAGTTTGCAACAACAGCGTGAACCCCGGGGTGAACCCTTTTCCTGTGGCCATTTCAATTTGCCTTCCGCCTGTACCGCTTGCCAGAAATGGTAGCATTAAGAGAAGCCAAGCTGCGTTTCAGAAATGACTTTGCAAGAACTAAGCGAGGCTAAATCTCTGAGAAGCTTATGAGTCAGTAGGAAGACAAATCACTTGACCTACCATTGGCCTCTCTCTGACCAGCTGGCCCTTGAGGATGACTGCTGTGGAGAATGGAGGCTTTAAGGGCCCCAGATCGCTGAGGACGGGTTGCATACAAACATATTTACGTTATCTGTGCAAAGGATCAGCCCATCCTGAATGAATGTTCCATTCATTGGCGCAGAAGGCAAATGCATCAGTTTGGAAGAAAATAAAATGTGCCCTCTGAAGAAAACATACTCGGTAAAAATTGGGCAATTCCAGTACGGGGCAAAGGCTGCACACACGTGCCCGTTTGCGTGCCAGGGTGGGTATTTTAAAGACGTAGGGAAGAGTTCTTCCTCTTCAAGAGTATCGGATGTCGATGCCCTGACTCTCCAGGGTTGAGGGTGTCAGGTATCAGCCGTACCTGTGAAAGTCTAGGTTAAATAAGTCATGGTGTGTCTTAATGGGGAGATCAAAGAAGGAAAAGTCCACATTTGGAGATTGTCGTGTTTCTTTTTTTTTTTGAGGGACGGTCTGTCTCCCATAACATTTCTCCGTCTTCACTCAGTTCTGCTGGGTTGGTTGGTTGGTGGATTCTGGATTTCTTCCATTAAACAATGTCATTTTATTGGGACTCTTGGAAGCAGACTTTCTCCGTGGCAGTGTTTGCCCTCTGCAATGAGGACCCCCTCCCCACCTCATGGGCAAGATCTGGGTGGCCCCCTACTCTATCTATCTATTTATCTATTTATTTATCTATCTATCTATCTATCTATCTATCTATCTATCATCTATCTATCTATCATCTATCTATCTATCATCTATCTATCTATCATCTATCTGTCTGTCTGTCTGTCTGTCTGTGTCTGTCTGTCTATCTATCTATCTATTTATCTATCTATCTATCATCTGTCTATCTGTCTATCTGTCTATTTATCTGTCTATTTATTTTATTTATTTATTTATTTATTTATTTATTTATTTATTTATTTATTTATTTTAGTTTTCAAATATGTAAAAGATAACAGGTATAAGTATAAACATCACCCAGGCCTTTGCCCCCTGGGAGAGTGAGCCCCATTGCTTCGTTCCACCTGGTCTGCCACCCCCTTTGCTTCTTTCATTTATTTTATTGCAATATTTCTTCATTCGTAGTCCCTGGGAGTCAAACGGATCAAGATCATTACATGATCGCCGTCTTCTCTTTCTGGTTTAAAAATATTTTATTTCCTTTTTCATAACACACACTCTTCTCTTTCTGATCAAATTCTTGCCTACATCTGCTTTCCTGTTGTTGGATTTTTTTATGGACTTTGAGCCAAGGGCGTGGATGTGTGCTTTTTTTCTCTCTTTTGGGGTACCGTTTCCATCCTGCAACACTTATCTGCTTTTTTATCTTCCTTATTTTTAAAATACAGAATTACTGACCTTTGCCAGCTGAGCTCAAGAAGGCTGCCCAGGATAGACAGAATCAGAGGTGGCCAAACCAAACCCTTATCAAAAGGAGAGTGATCAGAGAAGCCCATAATATAAAAAAGTTGACAAGCCCAGAACTATAACGATAAGCTGTACAGTTTTATTTGTTTTGTTTTGATTATTATTATATTATATCATATCATAACATATCGGTAAATTTGTGTAGCCCTCCCATCTCACATATATCATAGCAGTACTACTTAGACATATAGCACTCCATGGTGTTTTACACCACTCTGCCTGGGCAATTTACAATGTCAGCCTATTGCCCCCAACAATCTGGCTCCTCATTTTTCCGACCTCAGAAGGATGGAAGGCTGAGACAACCTTGAGCCAGTCAGGATCGAACTCCTGGCTGTGGGGAGAGTTATCCTGCAATATTGTTGCTCAGAGCACCAACAATCCCTTATTTCAACCATGAGACACAAATATTGTCCTTTGTTGGTTTCATAGGCTGAGTCAAACCATTCATTCATTCATTCATTCATTCATTCATTCATTCATTCATTCATTCATTCATTCTCTTGGGGACATTTTGTTATCCAACCTTTTCTTCCCTCTGGTTCCACCCAAGAACCTTGTGTGGCCCCCAAAATCTAAGAGGATAGTTGCTGGATCAGGTCCCACTTCCTATACTGGGTACCTAAAATGCTGTAGCTTTTTCCAGGTGTGAATCTCCAGGGAGGCACCGAGCACATTAGACTTCATCTGAACATGGAGGTTCTCTTTAGCTGTTGTCACTAACAGCCCTGGATAGAGTTTCTCCTCCATAATTTTGAATTAAAGCCATCTAAAGTAGTGATGCTTGCCACATCCTGACTCATAGAGTTTTCTCTTTGCGAAGCTGTGTAGTCCTTTGTTGCTCCCAAATTGCCATCTCATACCAGAAGGGATGAAAAGTTTTCAATCTGCACAGTACAAAATTCTTAGATTTTTTTTCCACTTCAAGGGTAGAGAACTTACTCAACTTCATGGATGTAACTAATAAACAGTGAGAAGCCTTTCCCCCCCCCAGATATGTCTTTAAAGCTCATATTTTGCCCAAGCTAAAAGTTGCAATCTTCTTGTACTAGAGCAGGGGTATCAAACTCAAGGCCCATGGGCTGGATTCGGCCCTCAGGGTGCTTAGATCCGGCCTGTGGGGTCACCCTGGAAACAGCGAAGGACCGGCCCCGTGGTGACTGCTGGTGAAAATGAAGCTCGGGAGGGCTGTGCATGACCCTCCCAACCTCGGTTTTCAGCTGTGACGGCCCTCTGCCAGCAAAAATGGAGCTTGGAAAGGCCATAGGCCCTCCCGAGCACCGTTTTCACTGGCAGAGTGCTCGGGCCACCACAGGCGCTCCCGACACCACGAGTGACGTCAAGCTGGCCGTGCCCCTCCTGGCCACGCCCCCTGAGGTGAAACACAAACCTGATGGCGGCCCTCAGTGAAATTGAGTTTGACACCCCTGTACTAAAGATTAGTTCTTAGTGACTGCAAGAATGGGGCCCTAAAGTTTGCTCAGGTAACCATTGTCTTGCAACCATTCATTTGGCAATTTGCTCAAAATTACGATACCACTGAAAAAAGTGACTTGCAACCGCTCCTCACACTTATTGTAGCATCCCCATAGTCACGAGATCAAAATCGGGATAAGTATTTATGATGATTGCACTGTCCCGGTGCCACATAATCGCCATCTGCCATCTTCCCAACTGGCTTCTGACAAGCAAAGACAATGGGGGAAGCCCAATTCACTTTAACAACCACATGATTCACTTACCAACTGGAGTGATTTGGTTAACAACCTTGGCACAAAAGCTCATGAAATCAGGCATGACTCACTTACCAGCCGCTTTGATTAGCAATGGAAATTCTGACCCTACTTGGGATCCTAAGTCGAGGACTCCCTGTATAGAAAGGATTTCCAGTGCTATCTGAGAATTTTTTCCCCAAATCCCAGACTAGCCTCCAATCCTGGGATCTCCTGGTGGTCTTTCATCCAAATATTAAACAAATCTGACTTTGCTTTAATCAACCTGGGGCTGCCACCTGATAAAACACTGGACTCCAAGAATGTCAATGTGTCTTTCCTTCTTGAAGTGATAACTTGCAACATCCTGGACAAGTTTTGTACCTTCTCTTTTCTAATGTCTCTTTAAAGTGAGACATAAAATGGCTTGCTGGACATTTTGGGAAGTTGTTCAAATGGGCAAGACTCTGAAAATGGGAAAGGAAGTTGAGAGACGTAGGCTGCACATGTTTTACATGTCAAATTAGTAATGAATCTGCAGAGGTTTCTAGTCCACAAGATTGTTTGCTAAGCTAAAAAGTAAATCTCCAAGTTGAGTTTGATTCCGGGGGATTTGTTGAGTGAGTCCTGTTTTGTTTCCTCTGCAGTAATACAGAAATGTTTCCCCTTGGCCATCTCCCAAGATATTTCCTATCTTAGCCCAGAACTCTTAATCTCTTGGTGGTGTCCCATCCAAATGTCGACCAAAGTTGGCACTCCATCTGCTGGTGAAGGGGTGGTACTCTCCATTCTCTGACCAGTCATACGGAAATGTTTCCGAGAAGGAGAAAAGAGTGGGTGTTCTGACCGAGGCTTCCCAAGAACATGAAACAAACTCCTTGTCCCGACAAAAAACCCTTTTATTAATTTACTGTGAATTCTGCTCATTCACATCCAGCAAAGTCTTTCAAGGGAGGATTTACAATCACAGACCTTATCTGGCTTGGAGAGCTGACGGGCCGATAGCTGCAGAACTTGGCAAGGAGCCTCGGAGAGTCACAGGCTTAAGCGAACTAATTTTCTCCTGCAAACTCCACTCCCCTTTTACTCCTGGGAGGAGCCATTCATCGTCCGCCTGTGGCCTTACTCCCAAGTCGACTCCTGTTCTTTAGCTGTTCCCTTCATCTGGCAACTCTCCGCGTGCGCACACTGGGAACAGGCTCCAGCTGTTCTTCTGCCTCACTGATGTCTGACTCTGAAGGCGGCTGATAACTGTCAGATGGCCCTGGCCCCGTCTCTTCCTCTGACACAGAGCCCTCATCAGAGTCTTCCCCAGATTCCAGGACTGGCCCATCCCCAACCTCCTCACTGTCCGAATCTGCTGCCAGTTCTGCTGGCCGCTAGGAGACCACAACCGAGGTCTAGAGCCGAGGTGGCGCAGTGGTTAGAGTGCGGTGTTGTGTCTTTCCGACGCAGCCGGCAGGCGGGACCAGAGCCAAAGGATCCTGATTGGCCTGGGCGCACCTGCTGGCTGGCGGGACAATCACTAGCCGCTGATTGGCCAGCCGCCTGACAGCTGTCAAGTATAAATAGCTGTCAGGCGGCCCGCGTGCTGTCCATGTTCTGAACTAGTTAGTTGCTGTTGCCTGTTAATAAAGACGTTGACTTTTACCTCACGCCTCGTACTTTAAATGCAGCACTGCAGGCTACTTCAGCTGACTGCAGTTCTGCAGTTCGGCTGTTCAAATCTCACCGGCTCAAGGTTGACTCAGCCTTCCATCCTTCCGAGGTGGGTGAAATGAGGACCCGGATTGTTGTTGGGGGCAATATGATGACTCTGTAAACCGCTTAGAGAGGGCTGAAAGCCCTATGAAGCGGTATATAAGTCTAACTGCTATTGCTATTGCTACAACATGAGCAAAGACAAAAGACTTGGGTGCAATTAGGTGTGACATCCAACACTTCCTTGATTTGCCTCTGAAATGCAGAAACAAGGCCTCTCAGCATGGGAGGGGGAAGCCATCTTGCTGCAATGGATGTCATTATTTCTCTCCACACACATACTTCTACATGGTGCAGCTTCTTCAGAAACGTCACTCCCTTTAAATATAGGGTAGGGTTTCTCAAACTGGAATGACAGCAGTGGGATGCCAGCCCACACCCGTTGCCATAGCAGCAGCACAGGAAGACCTCTGTTGCCATGGCAACCCAGACTGCAGTGGGAGAGGCAAGTTCCGATGCCTTCTTTCTTGCAAGCAAGTGCAGAAATTTAAGGGGAGATAAGATTCTTGTGAATTGGAAACACCCTTTCTCTGCCATTTGAAGAATGCTAACTTTACAAATTTAACCCTTCTGTACTCAGAATCTCTCAGTTATGTTGAAAGGAAGGATAAGAAATACAAAAAATAACAAAATTTCAATAGAATTCAACATAAATTCAAAATAATTCAACAAAATTTCCTTCCTTCCTTCCTTCCTTCCTTCCTTCCTTCCTTCCTTCCTTCCTTCCTTCCTTCCTTCCTTCCTCTCTCTCTCAAAACTGAAGAGACTTCTTGCCAAAATAAGCAAGATAGTTTGGCATCGGAACTGCAGTGAACAATTCGTTTGTCTGTTAGATTTATAGCCCTTCTTTTTTTCAGCAGCTCAGGGTGTCAATTTACTTGCTCAAAATTGCCAAACTCACCCAGCGGTAAATGAATTTGCTTATCCGAGTAGAAAATTTTCCAGAGTTGGAGAAAAAAGGATGGAGACATTTGGGGGTGGGGAGTGCAAACATTGGTAGAAAAGTAATGAGTTCTTGAGCAAAGTCAATGTTTTGTTCAAAGAGCAAATGTCAAAAAGAGTGCATTTTTGCTTGTGCCATTATTATAGACGTGAAAAGTGTGTGTTGAGATTTTAGTACATGTAGTCCTGATTTATGAACATACCTGAGCCGGGAATTAAAAGTTGTAGGTTATGGTGGTTGCCAAGCATCAAATGACGGGTGCCTGATTTTACAACCTTCTTTGCGTTAAGTGAATGCCAGGGTCGTTATGCAAATGCATTGTCCACAATGGGCAGGTGGGGTTTTTTGGGGGGTGGGGTGGGGGGAAAACACTTAAAACCAATCGTGATGTGACTGTGAGACGCTGCAAACAGTTGTAAATGCGAGCTGGTTGCCCAGTGCTGAAAATGCAATAACGTGACCGCAAGCGATGGGGATGTCGACAGCTGTCAGAGCTTCAAAATTGAGTCATTTAGTCCCTTTATCGGGGTCCATTGCAGCTGCCAAGGGTCACTAAGCGACTGGTCATTAAATGAGAACTGCCTGTGATGTAAAACTCAATGGAACGCTTTTGGTTAAACAGGAAGTGAGAGGATGATGAAGAATGAATGGACATTAAATGAATGTGGATGATGCAAGAGGGTTTACCTCATAAAGCGAGAATGAATAAGGAATACATGGACAAGGACATACATGTGCAGTAGCCCTCGTTCTATGACCACAATTGAGCCCAACATTTCTTTTGCCAAGCAAAGCAGTTGCTAAGTGAGTTGTGCCTCCTTTTACGCAGTTGTCAAGTGAATTGTGCGGTCATTAAGCGAATGAGCAATTTCAACCAAACTTGGTACACAGATGATTTACTTTCTGGAAAACAAATACTGTGGAGGTAAGACATCCCGAGAAACTCTCGGGGGTGGTGCTGTTCTGTTAAGATACAGCCTGTTGTGCCTTAAAATGGCATCTACTGCATTGCCGTAAAATGGCTTCTACTGTACAGCACAGTGGAGTTGCAATGATAACTTCACAGTACTGCACAAGGGGGCTCCTTCTGGTAAAGGGAAAATCCAACATTAGAAATTACGTTTGGTCCGGACATTTCCCCCCTATAAATAAATACCTGGGCAACGCCGGAATATCTGTGTGTGTGATTGTGTGTGTGTGTGTAAAATATATCTTAATAGAGGGTTTGGGACATGCTATTGCTTAGGACAAACTTTTGATAGACCTTTTTCAGACAATAGAAAAGAAGCTCTCAATTACATGTAGTTTCCTAATTAAAATCAGGCAGTAATTTTTGTGTGTCATTGAAGGGGAACATGAGGCAGAACCAGACATCTGGGCAATGCGCAAATATATTTCTTTATTGTAAATGCCAACCATTGAGATCGTAACCGAATCCCGTTCACCTCCCTGCCCTAATTCCTGTCCTCTGATGGGGAGGGAATTTTGAAGGAGACGTTCAGAGGATCCCATTTTTAATTTTATATCAATCCAGCCTCTTTATGCAACGGATGAAGTGAGCTCCTACTCACGAAGGCCGATGCCTTTATTTTAGTACATCTTATTAAACATTTTACAAAAAGTATAAAAAACTAACAACTCAAACTAATAATAGCAGTTAGAGCTATTGCTTTAGAGCAGGGGTCTCCAACCTTGATCACTTTAAAGACTTGTGGACTTCAACTCCCAGAGTTCCTCAGCCAGCAAATCAAAGCTGGCTGAGGAATTCTGGGAGTTGAAGTCCACAAATCTTAAAAGTGGTCAAGGTTGGAGACCCCTGCTTTAGAGCAGTGTTTTTCAACCACTGTGCTGCGGCACACTAGTGTGCCGTGACATAGTGTAAGGTGTGCCGTGGGAAAAACACCCGCCAGGTGTTTTTGCCTCGGGACATCTCTGTGTGTCCCGAAAGTTGCTTTCAGGACACAGGGATGCCTCTATTAAGTCCCTGCGGCCCCGCGTTTACTTTAAAAACGCGGGGACCGCCGGGAGGTAGCGCACGCAGGGATGTCACTGATGTCCCATGCGTGCGCCCATAGCAACAATCGCGGAGGATTCAAGAGAATTACTTTATATATAGTCAATATAGACACAGAGTTAAATTTTTTAACATTTTCTAATGGTGGTGTGCCTCGTGATTTTTTTCATGAAAAAAGTGTGCCTTTGCACAAAAAAGGTTGAAAAACACTGCTTTAGAGCACTCTCTAAGCCAGGGGTGTCAAACCCATTACAGTCACATGTGAAAACCAGTCAAGTCACTTTTTTCACTGCCATTGTAACTTCAAATGGTTGTAAGTTGAGGACTACTTTTACAAAAAAAGAGGGGGTAGGGGAGAGACGCAGCATTTTCCATTTTTTTTCCTAATCATCAAAACCACATTTCCCCCCATTTCATGCAACAAGTCTGTAAGTCAACCATAAACATAGATATCATTTTTTCCCCCTCCAGAGAAGTTAGGAAAAGGGGAAGAGAAGCATTGGCTTCCAACTACTTTTGATGCAGTAGAATAAGACAGTAATATAAAGCCTCAACTTTGCCCTTTTGTACGATAATATATACTAGCCATTTCTGTTAATAACAAACCTGTCAAATCAGCAAAACCCAAAATCAAAGTTTCATATTTTTTCCCACCTTAGGCATAAAGTCCTAACGCGGTTTCCAGTTAGCAACAACAGGAATAGTGTTCTTTTCTTTAATAAAAGCACTCGAATTAGCACTGTTTAGCTACGTTCTTGTAGCAGGGGACAAGGTCAGTTTTATTTAAATCAAGTCGGTTTAAATCACGATTTAAATCGTGATTTAAATCACTAGTAAAAAGGCTTGTTTTAAATCAACGTGATTTAAATCCTAATTTTTAAAGAGCAACTGTCATCTCTGTCCCGCAACAGCTCCACCTCTGACCCGCTGTTGACTCACCGACAGTCCCATTCACTTTATTTTTTTTATAAGTAATTTTTTATTAAACTTTTTACAAAACAAAACATAAAAAACCAAATTCAACATCCGTTCTTCCCATTCCTAAGACATCGGTATATACAATACAATAGCAGAGTTGGAAGGGACCTTGAAGGTCTTCTAGTCCAACCCCCTGCCTAGGCAGGAAACCCTATACCGTTTCAGACAAATGGCTATTCAACATCTTCTTAAAGACTTCCAGTGTTGGGGCATTCACAACTTCTGGAGGCAACTTCTGTTCCACTGATTAATTGTTCTAACTGTCAGGAAATTTCTCCTCAGTTTTAAGTTGCTTCTCTCCTTGATTAGTTTCCACCCATTGCTTCTTGTTCTACCCTCAGGTGCCCTGGAGAATAGTTTGACTCCCTCTTCTTTGTGGCAGCCCCTGAGATATTGAAAATTGCTATCATGTCTCCCCTAGTCCTTTTTTTCATTAAACTAGACATACCCAGTTCCTGCAACTGTTCTTCATATGTTTTAGCCTCTAGTCCCCTGATCATCTTTGTTGCTCTTCTCTGCACTCTTTCTAGAGTCTCCACATCTTTTCTACATCGTGGTGACCAAAACTGAATGCAGTATTCCAAGTGTGGTCTTACCAAGGCATTAACACTTCACGTGATCTTGATTCTATCCCTGTTTATGCAGCCTAGAACTGTGTTGGCTTTTTTGGCAGCTACTGCATACGGCTGGCTCATATTTAAATTGTTGTCCACTAGGACTCCAAGATCCCACTCACAGTTACTTTTGTTGAGCAAGTTACCACCTATACTGTACCTGTGCATTTAGTTTTTGTTGCCTAAATGTAGAACCTTACTCTCTTCACCAGGGGTAGTCAACCTTTTTATACCTACCGCCCACTTTTGTATTTCTGGTAGTATTAGAATTTTCTAACCGCCCACCAGTTCCACAGTAATGGTGATTTATAAAGTACGGAAGTAACTTTACTTTATAACATTTATAAAGCAGACTTACAGCAAACCCCTACCACCCACCATGAAAGTGGAATGCCCACTAGTGGGCGGTAGGGACCAGGTTGACTACCACTGCTCTTCACCATTGAATTTCATTTTATTAGATAGTGCCCAATGTTCAAGTTTGCCCAGATCCTTCTGTATCTTAAGCCTTTCTTCTGGAGTGTTGGCTATTCCTGCCAGCTTGGTGTCATCTGCAAATTTGATGAGTTCCCCATTTATTCCCTTATCTAAATCTTTGGTGAAGATGTTGAAGAGTACTGGGCCCAAAACAGAGCCTTGGGGTACTTTTTTAGATTTTAGATTTTATTTGTGATTTATAGGCCGCCCTTTTCCCTGAGGGGACTCAGGGCGGCTTACAATTCATGGGAGGGGGAGTGCAAGACAAAACATAAGACAATACGTGAATAAAAAATAAAGCAATAAAACACAACTTTCATTCAACATTCGGGTGGGGGCGAATTAGAATCTTATCCCCAGGCCTGACGGGATAGCCAGATCTTAAGGGCTGTGCGGAAGGTCTGGACGGTGGTGAGGGTGCGAATCTCCACGGGGAAATCGTTCCAAAGGGTACTCCACTCCATACTTCCCTCCATGAAGATGCAGTTCCATTGAGGACTACACGTTGAGTGCGGTTGGTCAGAATCCATCTGGTGGTGATGCTGTCTAACCCACATTCTTCTACTTTATCTAGTAGTAGGTTATGGTCTACCTTATCAAATGCCTTACTGAAGTCCAAGTAAATTATATCGACGGCATTCCTCTGGTCCACTAATTTTGTCACTTTGTCAAAGAATGCAATAAGATTAGTCTGGCATGATCTTTTTTTGACAAACCCACGTTGGCTTTTGGCTATAACTTTGTTTGCTTCTAGGTGCTAATTCATTGCTTGATTATCTTTTCCAGAACCTTTCCTGGTATTGAGGTCAGACTGGCAGGTCTGTAGTTTTCTGGATCAGTTTTTTCCCCTTTTTTGAAGATGGGAACCACATCAGCTCTTTTCCAGTCCTCTGGTAGTTCCCCGGTGCTCCAGGATCTCTGAAAGATATAGTTCAGTGGTTCTGAGATCTCGTCTGCCAGTTCCTTCAGAACCCTGGGGTGTAATCCATCCAGTCCTGTTGATTTGAACTCGTCCCTATTTCAACTTGTGTTCCTAATCTGATTTTTGTGGTGCTGTTTTTGATTTTGTTTTATCCCTTTGTGTAAAGACAGATGCAAAACATGAGTTAAATAGTTCTGCTTTCTCCCTGTTGCTTGTCACCTTCTTGCCACTTTCTCCCAGCAATGGACCAATTGTTTCCTTAACTTTTTTCTTGTTTTTAACTTGTTGGAAGAAGCTATTTTTTGTTATTTTTTACTTTTGTGGCAAGCCTTTCTTCATTGTGAGCCTTAGCTTTCCTCACTTCATCTTTACATGTTCGGGCTATTTGCTGATATTCTGCCTTAGTTATGTTCTCCCCCCCCCCCCTTTCCACTTTTTATACTTATCTTTTTTGTCTTTCGATTTGTCATTTTGTTTATCATCTTACATACTTTCAATTTGTTTTACGTTTACAATTTCCTGTATAATTCCTACAACCTAATATTTACATGTATAAATATTTTACTTTCATTCGTTACTCCTATTCTGTAACCACTGATACCACTTATCCCATACTGTATAATATTCTTTATCTTCTTTATCTTGCAGTTTAAAAGTTAGTTTGACCATTTCTGCGCAGTCCATTATTTTTTTTAATGATCGTGTTTTTGGAGGTATGCTGTCTAATTTCCAATTTGGGGCGTAGTGTTATTCTTGCTGCTGTCCCATTCACTTTAATGGGGTGGCTGGTGATTTGGCAGTGACACAACAAGGTGAGGGACCTGGCGGGGCAGCAAGTTAGTGGATGCCCTCTAACAGCCGCTGCCATAATGGATCTGCAATGACAGGTGCTCTTTAATATATTTATAACCTGCTTAGAAGGTTTCACTTTCATTTTTACTGCTTGCCCTTCCTCCTCACACTTAGAACCTGGTGATATGGATGCATTTCTGCACAATCCTACAGTTTGTAGTGTACGTAGAGTTGCAAAACGATGGGCTAAAGGAATATTCCTGAACTTTGTTTTATGATTTATCTCATGGTTACAGGGAAATTGTGTGAATACATCAATGCGCAGTGCGTGTTATCTCAGCTTGCAGAGCTTGGATTCATTGAATGGGTTTACCCAAAAAATGTCAATATTGCAGAATATACAGCCTCACGCTACATAACTAAGCTCCATTTCATGCTGCATAAACTAAATTATTAATGTATCATAAATAGAAAAGTAGATAGATTTTTACTCCAAAAGCACTTTATTAAAATAAATTTGATAAAAATCTGATTTAAATTTTAAAAAATCTATTTCATTTTTTTTTTAAAAAATTAAATTGATTTTTATCCACCCTGGCTGAGGAGCAATTCTGGTTCACACTGATGCAGCCTGTGGATGTACCAGCAAAACCTGAATGAACTCAGCCGAGAATTGCTATGAACTCAGTCCAGGTTGTGGTATCCCTGTGCTTAGCAGCTGGGATCTTAATATAGCCTTGTGAGATGGAGCCAGGCTGGGAAGTCGCTGACTGCTTTTTTAAAATTTCCTGCTCCTCAGGTTTCACTCTCAGCTACCAGCTCTGTAAACATTTTTATTTTGTTTCAGGAGATGAGTTGACAAGAATGGAGGACTAAGATATTGGGGTGAACTGGAAGGAGGGCATATCGGGAATCAAAGTAAACCCTCAAATGTTTATTTTCCTTAGGCTGGCAAAAATGATATGATTGTTTATCTAGTAGGCTGAGATAATGTACATTGGAAAAAGCAGTCACACACACACACACACACACACACACACACTACACACACATATAGATGACTTACTCTCTGGAAAAAAATACTGTGGAAGTAAGACACCTCTAACACCCCTCGGTGTGTGTGTCTGTGTGTGTGTTCCAGCATAACTCTGGAATGCCTGGGCCGCTGAAATGAAAAGGAATGAATTATATCTATAGCAGTGTTTCTCAACCTTGGCCCACCTGAAGATGCGTGGACTTCAACTCCCAGAATTCCCCAGCCAGCGAATGCTGGCTGGGGGATTCTGGGAGTTGAAGTCCACGCATCTTCAGGTGGGCCAAGGTTGAGAAACACTGATCTATAGTGTCAAATCACAGTAGTTTTGACAGTATAGTGTGCACTTTGGATTCAAGTTCTGTTAAGATACAGCTTGCTGTGCCTTAAAATGGCTTCTACTGTACAGCAAAGTGGAGTTGCAATAATAATGGGCTCACAGTACTCCACAAGGGGGCTCCCTTTGGTGAGGGGGCTTTGTTCCGACTTTTCTAGAATCCTCCATGATCTCTTACATTTTTCAACATTTCAAAACAAAGCTGTTTCTATTACACCGTTTCACCAAAACCCTTGCAGTAAGCACCCTCGTTATCATTGGGAATAAGGCCCACTATTGTATCATCTGCATACTTCACGGTACCGTTGGTGGCAAACCAACATGACCCCAGGAGTCTGCCACCGTCATAAATGTGAGTCGGTTGCCAAACATTTGGATTTCGATCATGTAACCAGAGGGACGCTGCAAGGGTGATAAGTGTGAAAAATGGACATGTCACTTTTTTCAGTGCCATTGCAACTTCGAATGGTCACTAGATGAATGGTGGTAACTTGAGGACTTCCTGTACCATAAAAGCAGTCAAAGTAAATCATCAGTTGCAGCCCTCCCACTCCACAAATACTTTAGGGCAGTGATGGCGAACCTTTTTCACCTCGGGTGCCCAAAGCACGTCCGTGCGTGTGCCCACCCCCATAATTTAATGCCCCCATCCATGCAGTGCCCCCTGCACATGCGTGTGTGAAACCCCCCCTCCCGCTGTCCCTTGCATGCGTGCATGGCTTTCTTGGAGTCTGGGGAGAGTCAAAATGGCCTCCCCCACCCCCCAGAGCCCCTCCGGAGGCTGGAAACGGCCCATTTTCTGACTTCCGGTAGGCCCTCCGCAGTCTCTAGAGGCATTCTAAGAGCCCGGGGAGGGTGAAAACGGTCTCCCTCCCCAGGGGCCCTCTGAAGGCCGGAAACGGCCTACTTTCTGACTTCCAGTAGGCCCAGTAGGTCTGTTTTTTCACCCTCCCCAAGCTCCAGAGGCTTTCTAGGAGTCTGGGGAGGGTGAAAAACAGCCCAACTAGAAGTTTGGGAACAGACTTTCGGGTTGCCCGTTGGGCCATTTTTTCTCCCTCCGGAGGTTTCAGGAGGCTTCCCTGAAGTCTTTGGAGGGTGCAAAACAGCCCAATGTGCAAACTGGAAGTCCGTTCCCGAACGGCAGAATATCAAGGCTGAAAAGGAGCTGACAGTGCAACGCCTCGCTCCGTGTGCCATATCTTCGCCACCACGGTTTTAGGGTGGATTAGTTCATCAGGGAGCTTTGTGGCAAAACATGTTTCGAACCTCTTGGTCCAATTTCAGCATTCTGGACTCCAGCAATTTCAAATATGTTTTAAGGCACCAGGGGCTTCCTGCAGCAAATGTCTTCTTTTTATATTTTCTCACTTATCTAATATTCCAAGCTGACATTCCAATTTAATTCTGCGGACTCGGCATAACAAATGAAGCAGAGAGGTAAGGCTTCCATTAGCAATGACGTCAAGGAGGCTGCCTGGTGGCTGCCAGAAAGCCAGTTCAGTGACTAAATAAAACATGAAAACTAGCTAAATCAGAGAGATGGGTGACATTAAACGGAAGAGTGTTGGAAGGGACCGTGGAGGTCTTCTAGTCCAACCCACTGCTTAGGAAACCCTAAACCATTTCAGACAAAGCTGCCCAATCTCTTCTTAAAACCTTCCAGTGTTGGATACCCACAACTTCTAGAAGCAAGTCGTTCCACTGATTAATTGTTCTAACTGTTAGGAAATTTCTCCTCAGTTCTAAGTTGCTTCTCTCCCTGATTAGTTTCCATCCATTGCTTCTTGTTCTACCCTCAGGTGCCTTGGAAAAGGTGGCGCAGTGGTTAAATGCAGCACTGCAGGCTACTTCAGCCGACTGCAGTTCTGCAGTTCGGCTGTTCAAATCTCACCGGCTCAGGGTTGACTCAGCCTTCCATCCTTCCGAGGTGGGTAAAATGAGGACCCGGATTGTTGTTGGGGGCAATATGCTGACTCTGTAAACCGCTTAGAGAGGGCTGAAAGCCCTATGAAGCGGTATATAAGTCTAACTGCTATTGCTATTGCTAAAATAGTTTGACTCCCTCTTCTTTGTGGCAACTCGTGAGATATTGGAAGACTGCTGTCATGTCTCCCCTAGTCCTTCTTTTCTTTAAACTAGACATACCCAGTTCCTACAACCGTTCCTCATATGTTTTAGTCTCCAGTCCCCTAATCCTCTTTGTTGCTCTTCTCTGCACTCTTTCCAGAGTCTCCACATCTTTTTTTTACATTGTGGCTACCAAATCTCACAGTTACTACTATGGAGCTAGGTACCACCTATACTATACCTGTGCATTTGGGTTTTCTTGCCTAAATGTCTGCCTTCTCTTCTGTATTTAAGTAGTTCTCCACTTACAACACAATTGGAACCGGAATTTCTGCTGCTAAGCAAGATGGTTGTTAAGTGAGCCGTGCCCGATTTTGCAATCTGTTTGGCTGTGATTGCTAAGGAGTTCACTGCAGCTGTTAAGCGACTCATGCGGTGGTTAAGCAAATCCATTCCCCACCACCACCAGTGAACTTCGATTGTCGGACTCCGGCCTGGAAGGTTACAAATAGTGAACGCAGAGGCTGCAACTGTCATAAATTCATGCCAGTTGCCAAGAGCCTGAATTTTGATAACACCTCTTTATGGGGATGCTGCAGGAGTTGTAAGTGTGAGGACCAGTTATAAGTCACTTTTTTCTGTGCTGTTGTAATTTCCAATAGTCACTAACTGAATGGCTGTAAGTCATTGACTACCAGGAATACTAATTAATATATCTTTTTGTAAGGATAACATTACAGGTGGTCCTCAACTTACAGCAGTTCATTGAGTGACCGTTCAAAGTTACAACGGCACTAAAAATGTGACTTAGGGCCATTTTTCAGTTACGACCTTCATGGCATCCCCATGATGTGTGATCAAAATTCAGACACATGGCTACCGGTTCTTATTTATGGCCGTTGCTGTGTGCCCAAGACCATGTGATCCCCTTTTGCATCCTTCTGACAAGCAAAGTCAATGAGGAAGCCCAATTCACTTAACAACCCAGGTGACTAACTTATCAACTGCAGTGATTCATTTAACAACGAGGGCAAGCAAGGTGGTAAAATGGGGCAAAACTCACTTAACTTAATTAACCGTGGAAATTTGGGGTTCCATTATGGTCGTTAAGTCGAGGACTACCTGTATCTTGTGAGGGGTCCTTGGTGCTCTCTGAGCTTCCGTTTTCTTGCAGAGGTTTCACCAGCACTGATGATGTTACCTACCTGGGTAACGAAACGTCTGCAAGATTCTTAGGGAGCACCATGGATCCCTCATGCTACAAATATTCTCCTTCATTAATAAGATTACTGTAGTTTTGCAGTGCTGTTAGCGGCCTGTGTTTCCTTGGCGCTCATCCAATGGAAACGTCCAAAAGTCTTCGCTTGAGGCTGGCTTCCCTAAGAGAAGCTTTTGGAAGAACACAGAAATAAATGCAGTAGCACATTGCAGTAAAATCAGCATGCCTCAAGCTTTTGTGTGCGAATTCCCCCCCCCCACCTTTTTTTTTGTCTAGTGCAAGCAGAATCACGAAGTATAAAATGACGTCTAAGGATTCTGTCTGCGCTAGCAAAAAAACCCCCCAGAAAACCAGATTCTGCACGCACAAGGCAACTCGTACCAATTTTACAGCATTTGCAGGGTGGGGTGGGGGGGTTCCCAAAGAAGGCAACTCTTTCTGGTAAGCTACCTTGTTTCCTCAAAAATAAGACTTCCCCGGATAATAAGCCCAATCAGGCTTTTGAGCCCATGCACTAAAACAAGCCCTCCCCAAAAATAAGCCCTCCCTGAAAATATTGCAACGCAGCAGCAACCATGGGCTGACCACGCTTGCTGCCTCCTGCACTTCAATAATAATAATAATACCTCCCGAAAATAAGGCCAAGTGCTTATTTTGGGAGTCAAAAGAAAATAAGGCCCTGTCTTACACGATATATGAAAGGCTGAGCCCCAAAGAATGGAGGCCTTTGAAGTCTTCTTCTGGAGAAGACTCCTGCGAATCCCTTGTACTGCAAGACGATCAAACCGGTCAGTCCTAGAGGAGATCAACCCTGACTTCTCTTTAGAAGGCCAGATCCTGAAGATGAAACTCAAGTACTTTGGCCAACTAATGAGAAGGAAGGACTCCCTTGAGAAGAGCCCAATGCTGGGAATAATGGAGGGCAGAAGAAGAAGAAGGGGACGACAGAGAATGAGTTGGCTGGATGGAGTCACCGAAGCAGTAGGCCTGAGCTTAAATGGACTCCAGAGGATGGTAGAGGACAGGAAGGCCTGGAGGAACATTGCCCATGGGGTTGCGATGGGTCAGGCACGACTTCGCAACAAACAACAGTATGTGAGCATCTGTGCCATTATCTTGGCAAAAGTACGAAGTGCTTTTGCTGTGATTTTATATTCCTGGTTGATTTTTTTTTTTTTTACTTCTGTTGGAAGACATATCCGTCTGGATCCCGTTCCAAGTGGGGAGAAAGACACTGGAAATATGGGAGGCTGATTGGAAAGATGGTTTATTGAGGGACAGGACGACACGGGTTTGAAGTCCTGGGCAGCTGAGCACATGGAAGAGAGAGAGAGAGAGAGAGGTATTTATACCCTCTCTTGGGCCTTGCCCTTGAGCTTCCTGTTCCTTTGGAAAGGGCATGTATTCTATTGGTTGCTGTCAGACTCCCATGCAGGGTTTATGCAGAGGTCATAGGATGTCTGAGCTCCCAGGTTTGGTTGAAACTTGGAGGGTGATGTAATGTTCCCAGGTGATGTGCTGATAGATATTCCTATAGCAATAGCAATAGCAGTTAGACTTATATACCGCTTCATAGGGCTTTCAGCCCTCTCTAAGCGGTTTACAGAGTCAGCATATTGCCCCCAACAACAATCCGGGTCCTCATTTTACCCACCTCGGAAGGATGGAAGGCTGAGTCAACCCTGAGCCGGTGGGATTTGAACTGCAGAACTGCAGTCAGCTGAAGTAGCCTGCAGTGCTGCATTTAACCACTGCGCCACCTCGGCTCCTTATGTCCTGGAGGGTCATGTCTTAATCCCATCACCCTGGAACTGAAGGCATAATTGTCTTGTAGATAGGCTGGGCCAGTGTTGCTCAATGGGCACCAAATACCTGCAGGGAGCTGCTCTTTTCTCATCCAGGGAAATATAATATTCTGCCTTTTTAGTATTTCCTAGAATATTTCATTCTTCTAGGAGAGCGGTAAGTGCTAATTTTCTACACTTCCCAGTTTAGCCTAAAGCCACAGGTGTCTTCCATCCAAGAATGAACTGGGATTCAACTCTATTTAGTCTTTTAAAATCAAAGTTGGCTTGATGCTGCCTCCTGAGCGCAGGCTATGTGTTGTGGCCCGCCAGCCGAACAAGTAGCAGACTCAGACAGTGAGGAGGTTGGGGAGGAACCTGGGCCAGTCCTGGAGTCTGGGGAAGGCTCTGACGAGGGCTGTGCATCGGAGGCAGAGAGGGGGCCAGGGCCATATGCCAGTTATCAGCTGCCTTCTGAGTCAGACATCAGGCAGACGAACAGCTGGAGCCTGTTCCCAGTGTGCGCATGCGCAGAGTTGCCAGACGAAGGGAACAGCTAAAGAACGGGTCAACTTGGGAGTATCCACAGGTGAACGATAAATGGCCCCTCCCAGAGGAAATAAAAGGGGAGCGAAAGGGGAGTGGAGTTTGCAGGAGACAATTAGTTCACTTAATTGGTTTGTGAGTCTCCGAGACTCCTTGCCAAGTTTTGCAGATATCGGCCTGGCAGCTCTCCAAGTCAGATAAGGTCTGTGCCTATAAATCCTCCCTTGAAAGACTTTGCTGGATGTGAATGAGCAGAATTCACAGTCAATTAATAAAAGGGGTTTTTGTCAGGACCAGGAGTTTGCTTCATTCTCTTGGGAAGCCTCGGTCAGAACACTATGTTTAATAAGGGAGCATCTTTACTGTTAAATATATCAGTGTTGCACGAATGCATTGCTTATATTCAGCACAGGTATTCCTGTGGAGTCCCTGATATTCTGTGAGATTGGTTAGTTGCTGATGATGCTACCCTGTAGATAGTCCCTGACTTACAACAGTTTCATTTAGTGACCGTTCAAACAACCGAAAAAGGTGCCATTTTTCATATGACCATTTTTCACACTTGTGACCCACGCATGGTCTCCTGATCAAAATTCAGATGCTTGGCAACTGACTCATATTTGTGATGGTTGCAATGTCCCTGGGGTGTGTGTGACCTTTTGACAAGCAATGTCAAGGAGGAAGCCATATTCACTTTACAGCCATGTTGCTAACTAAACAACTGCAATGATTCAATCAACAACTGCGGTAAGAAAAATGGTAAAGGGAGGCAAAGCTCACTTAACAATTGTCTCACTTCGCAACATTAACTTTGGGCTCAATTGTCGTAAATCGAGGAGTGGTTTTAGTTAGATCATGAAACATCTGCAGGCAAACAGCTGTGACAGCACCAAGGATCCTATAGTTCAACCCGAGCTATAGGGATTCTTTTCTACTGCGACAATATACAATACAATAGCAGAGTTGGGAGGGAGCTTGGAGGTCTTCTAGTCCAACCCCCTGCCTAGGCAGGAAACCATATAACGTTTCAGACAAATGTCTATCCAACATCTTCTTAAAGACTTCCAGTGTTGGGGCATTCACAACTTCTGGGGGCAACTTCGGTTCCACTGATTAATTGTTCTAACTGTCAGGAAATTTCTCCTCAGTTCTAAATTGCTTCTCTCCTTGATTAGTTTCCACCCATTGCTTCTTGTTCTACCCTCAGGTGCCTTGGAGAATAGTTTGACTCCTTCTTCTTCCCTTGAGATATTGGAAGACTGCTATCACGTCTCCCCTAGTCCTTCTTTTCATTAGACCTGACATACCCAGTTCCTGCAACCGTTCTTCATATGTTTATATGATATTTATTCCTTTTCTTATGATTGCTGTTATTACTGTATGATATACAGGTAGACTTTGATCTTCAATTTGTTTAGTGACCGTTCGAAGTTACAGTGGCACTGAAAAAAGTGGCACATGACCATTTTCCACACCCATGACCATGGTCACATGATCAAAATTTGGAATGCTTGACAGTCGGCATATACTATTTTTGATAGTTGCCATGTCCTAAGGTCATGGGTTCTCCTTTCGTGATCTTCTGACAAGCAAAACCAATGGGAAAGCCAGATCCACTTAACAACGGTGTTTACTAACTGCAGGAATTCATTTAACAAAAGTAAAATGGGGCAAAACTCACTCAGCAACTGCCTTGCTCAACAACAGAAATGTGGGCTCCATTGTGGTCGTAAATCGAGGACTACCTGTATCCACAGATAACACTCGGGTGAGAGCCAGTAGAAGTCCCAGTTGTAAACGAAGAGTTGAAGATGAGAAATCAACTGGTCCCACTGATCTTTTTCTCTCTTTTAGCCCATCGCTGAGCAGTGTCACTTGCCTTCCAAGGATGCTACTAAGATGCCCGAAAGTGCCTGGAAGCTCTCTTTCTACAGCATCTCCTGGTTATACGGCACTTACTTGCTCTTCTTTGCTGGATACCCATTTTTCCATGATCCACCGTCTGTCTTTTATGGTATGGTAAGCATTGTGGCCATATTGGGGGTTGGGATAGGTGGGAAAGCTTTTGTTTAGGGTAGCAGTGTCCACCCTTGGCAACTTTTAAGACTTGTGGACTTCAACTCCCAGAATTCCTCAGCCAACATGGCTGGCTGGAGGATTCTGGGAGTTAAAGTCCACAAATAGCCTGGCTGGGGAATTCTGGGAGTTGAAGTCCACAAAACTTAAAAGTTCCAAGGTTGGACACCCCTGATTTGGGGAATGTTTGATGTTGGGTCATTTACATTTGGTAAGTTAGTGTCTAATTCTGCCTCTGCAGTTTGAAAGGAGTCCTCATCTATATATATAAAAGCCAAATACCACTCACTCATCACAAAATCTCCAAAACTATAAAGCCCACAAATTCAGCATGTATGTTCCTCTTGGCTTCTTGGTGCTCGCTAAGAAAGGATTTATCGAAATGACCATCAGATCATCAGTATTTCTTATACAGTATTATATTAACACGTCGATGCTAAGGAGTTAGATGTTCTACTCCCCCTCCCCACCTGAAAGGAACTCTGTTCCAACTGCCAGTTGCTTTATATGGGTGTGGCCAGCGTGTGATTCATCCGGCCTGGCCGCATCACATGGTTTTTTAGCAAAGCACAGGCATCCAGCTAGTATAGAAGCCGAGGTGGCGCAGTGGTTAGAGTGCAGTACTGCAGGCCACTTCAGCTGACTGCTATCTGCAGTTCGGTGGTTCAAATCTCAGCGGCTCAAGGTTGACTCAGCCTTCCATCCTTCCGAGGTGGGTGAAATTAGGACCCAGACTGTGGGGGCAATATGCTGACTCTGTAAACTGCTTAGAGAGGGCTGAAAGCCCTATGAAGCAGTATATAAGTCTAACTGCTATTGCTATATAATGTAATCCAGGAATTTGGAAGGAGACCTGCCATGTAGCCTCAAAACCTTGTTTGTTTCATCTGACATGCTTCTGGGCTTAATTGCGGGGGGGGGGGAATGGATGGGGAAGAGAGCATCCTTAGAAACCAGTTCCTCTCATTCAGGAGAGCTCTCTCAATTTGGAAGCTTTACACCAGCAAGTTTTTGTAGCAGAAACAAAATTATTAAGAGATTTGTAATTTAGTCTTCACATTTTTAAAGTGAAGTTGTGCCTCGACAGGGTGCCTGATTTATTTTAACTGTAAGCTACTAAAAGTTTGCAGAGATAAAAAATAGATAAATATACGGATCCCTTTTACAAAGGCATTTTTTTCAGGTTGAATGCTGCTCTTTTACTTAAGAGTAGACAAGGAGAGTTAATAGGGTTTTTATCTGAGCTACCTTCCAGAAGTGTTAGATTTCCAATGAGATGAGGTTGCTTAGCTGAGCAGGATGGGATTTGTAGTGCAGGTTAGAAGTATTTCATAGAATAACAGAGTTGGAAGGGACCTTGGAGGTCTTCTAGTCCAACCCCCTGCTTAGGCAGGAAACCCTACACCACTTCAGACAAAGGGTTATCCAACATCATCTTTAAAACTTCCAGTGATGGAGGATCCACAAGTTCTGGAGGCAAGTTGTTCCACTGATTAATTGTTCTAACAGTCAGGAAATTTCTCCTCAGTTCTAAGTTGCTTCTCTCCTTGATTAGTTTCCACCCATTGCTTCTTGCCCTGCTCTCAGGGGCTTTGGAGAATAGCTTGGCTCCTTCTTCTTTGTGGCAGCCCCTGAATGGCTTGTTAGTCTGAAAGGAATGAAACCAACAGTTCTTTCTTGAGGAAATCTCTATTTATTTAGTGTAAATAAATGAATAAAATGGCCATAAGCAATGCAACATGGCTGCATTTACATCCATCTGCAAGGTCCCACAGCCACATGACTGTGCTTTATGGCGGTTTTGCTAAAAGCCAGCACTTGCTTTTGATTTTTGGCAAAAGTGTGCCGAAATTAATGAATTAAAATAGTTGTTTTAAGCAAGGAAACTTTTTTATTTTATTTTTTTAAACACCAATAATACAAACAGTACATATACAAACTGGGTACAAAAAAGAAAGAAAGACAAAAGACAAAAAAGGGAAAAAACACATATTACCCAAGAAAATTGTAATAATAAGCTTAGGTATTTGTTCTGACCCCCTCTGTCCGGTGATTAACACCAACACAGGCTTAGTAGTTTGCCACTCTTTATTAACAGCAATTACAATCTTGTTGGCTGAAAGCCCAAACACGACTCACAGGCAAGACGTTGGCAGCAACCCAGACTCCAACAGACACGGGAACACAAGGCAGACCAGACAAGGAGCTCTCCAGATTAGTACGAACGGTTGTGTCCTGCAAAAGGGCTCCTCCCAAAGTCTCTTCTTATATACTCTCTTGGGAGGGGCCAAGCCACAACCACCTGGGCTTGATTATCTCTTATGAGTCTGCCTCCGTAACTGCTGCCTCCGTTTCTCCGCCCTTCTCTGTCTGGCGTCAGGGACCAACTCTCTTTGATCTTCCCCACTGCTCCATGCCTCAGGCGCCTCCTGGTGGCCAACCAGCCTCTCTGGTCCCTGCTCTGAGTCTGAACCCTGCCCAGGGTCCTCCACATCTTCCATAGCAGACTCATAGGGGTCCTCGCTATCGGAGTCCATCGGCAGCTCCAACGGCTCCTGCTGGGCCACAACAGGTATTAATGGGCTAAGCGATTGGTCGTAAGTCGAGGACTGCCGATACCTACTTTTGCAAATGAACGTTTGGTCCTGATCAAAGCAATTGGGAGGAAACTTTGCTGTGTAACAGTAGCCTAGAGGGCGCTGCTCATCCCCAGTGAGGGAGTTCAGGTCTACGGTCTGGTGTCATTGTCATTCTGCGCATTTTGGATGCTGCAGGTGTGTTGAGCTCACCTTCTCTTCTTTTTCTGCCTGGCTTTCCAGATTGGGAAAAGGGAATGCAGGTGCCACTGGATATTGCCCTCGCCTACCTAACGCAAGGCAGTTTTTATGCCCATTCTATCTATGCCACCCTTTACATGGATGCCTGGCGCAAGGACTCCGTCGTGATGCTTATTCACCACGTGGTCACACTGACCCTCATCGCCTTCTCCTATCTTTTCAGGTAATTCTCACGGCTTTTCCCGGTTCCCACCGTTGGCTGCTCTGCTGCCAACGGGCTGTCCTCATTGGCTGAGCTTTTGTGACATCACAGTTATGCTCGCACTACAGGTAGTCCTCGACTTACGAAAACAATTAAACTCCAAATCTTTCCAAAATGGAAGCCAGTTGTCAAGTGTCCAGATTTTTAATCACGTGCCCGTGGGAATGCTGCAACGATCCTAAATGTGAAAAATGTGGTTTATAAATCACTTTTTCCAGTACAGGTAGTCCTCAACTCACAACAGTTTGTTTAGTGACTGCTCAAAGTTACAACGGTACTGAAAAAACCATGACTTAACACCGTTTTTCAGTTGTGGCCTTTGCAGGATCCTCATGCTCACGTGGTCAGAATTCAGATGTTTGGCAACTGGTTCATATTTATGACGGTTGCAGTGTCCCCCGGGGTCACGTGATCCCCTTTTGCGACCTTCCGACAAGCAAAGCCAATGGGGAAGCCAGATTCACTTAGCAAGCAGGTTGCTAACTTATCAACTGCAGTGATTCACTTAACAACTGTGGTGAGAAAAGTCGTAAAATGGGGCAAAACTCACCAAATGTCTTACTTAACAACAGAAAACCTGGGCTCAATTGTGGGCATAAGTCAAGGACTACCTGTAATGTTGTAATTTTGAATGATCACTCAACGAATGGTTGTAAGTCGAGGACTATGTGTAGAGGGCAGATCAGGGTTGAAATACTCCCAGTTCAGTTGGGAACTGGCAGGGATGATTGGCATCAGTTCTCCGAACCGGTTGCAAAATCTCTGGTGGCCCCGCCCATGCTCACTTGGTCGCCCAGTTGCCGCTCACCTCTTCCCGCTGCTCGCTCGACCCTTCCGGTTGCTCGGCCAGCCCACCCAATCCAAACGTTTCTCCCTCCATTCACAGCCGAGTTGCTGCAACCTGTCCCTTTAAGATAGACCCAGGGAGGGGTGGGGGGGCATAAAGGGAGCAGCAGCTCCGCTGTGAACTGTGGGAGAAACCTCCGGATTGTCTCTGCTGCATTTAAGATTGAATTCTGTGGCAGAGAGAATCCAAATGTTTTCCCCTCCGTTCACAGCAGAGCTGCTGCAGCCTGTCCCTTTAAGGTACTCCGACCCCTGGGAGGGAGGTTTGTCAGGGGGACCATAAAGGGAGCAGCAGCTCTTCTGTGAATGGAGGGAAAAACGTTCAGAGTGTCTCTGCCACAGAATTTAACGTTAAATGCAGCAGAGACAATCCAAACGTTTCTCCCCTCCATTCACAGCAGAGCTTCTGCAGCCTGTCCCTTTAAGATACTTCGACCACAGGAGGGTGGGGGGGACCATAAAGGGAGCAGCAGCTGCACTGTGAATGGACTTATACAGACATTTTTTCCTACAGGGTTTTGATGATGGTGGGGGCATGTGACTGAGTGGGCATGGCCATGAGTGAAATCGAGTTAACCACTCAGTCACAGGACCCCACCACCAAGCCACACTCAGTGCCGAAAAGATTCGCCATCACTGCTATAGGACATTCTCTCATTTTGTAACAAGGAATGATAATCCTCAGTTCATGACATTAATTGAGCCTGGAATTACAGTGGTAGGTCATGCTCATCTTTTAGCAGGTTACCACATGACTCCCAATTTTGCGACCGCTTGTTGCATTGGTCATTAAGCAAACACCACGGTCATTAACCAAACCTACTGAATTCAATGGGCGTTTTGTTTTTGCAGCAAACCAAAAATATACATGACCAATTGTAAGTTGAGTGTCAGCGTTCCAAATATCATGCAGAATTAAATCAGAGTCCAAGGCAAAACTATCCCTAATGTTCCAATTTAATAAGACAGACATGTTGGCAACAAACTGTGGAATCCCAAATCTAAAAGCTTCCTAGGATTCCACCCAGTTGAAAGTTCATGATCTTATCCCCACACCCATAAATCTATCATATGGTCTAATCTTCTTCGGCCACGCTGTCATCTCCACCCCGCTAGTTCCGGTCAGGTGCAGAGGTGCAGAAACAAAAGATGACCTTGGGCTTCTAGAAAGGAATGACAACAACACATTCTACAATTCTACTCCTTTCTATTTCCCCTCCCAATTACTATACTAACGAAACAGCATAGGAAAATAATAGTGTGTGTGTGGCAGGCCAAAAATCCTAAAAGGAATATAACTGCAGGCCTGACATTGAGTATACAACTCTCCTACTTGCCGATGCCAAGTCTAGCATGTCCAGTACTGTAACAAGCCTCTGTATTGTTCTGTTTTAAAACCTGCTGTCCAATTAAGATGCACTGACGTGATTTTTGTCTGGGTTGTTGGAGGAAGGAAAAATGACAGGCCTCTCGCATCTGCGGCCTGCTGAATTGAAACGCTTGGGCCTTTTCCATGGATAATAATGGTGCTTTTCTCTTCCTCACAGATACCACAACATAGGGATTCTTGTGCTCTTCCTTCATGACTTTAGTGACATCCAGCTGGAGTTTACCAAACTCAACGTTTACTTCAAGTACCGGGGCGGCATTTACCACCGTTTAAACGACACCCTTTCCAATGCTGGCTGCGTCTCCTTCAGCGTTAGTTGGTGAGTCTGTAGGGTAGCCTTTATTGCAGTGGTGGGTTTCGGCTCCCGTAGCAACCGGTACGCTGCACCACAGGCGTCCACGCTGCGCATGCATGCGCACCCACCGCCTACGACGCTCCAGCTGCTCAGCGGAGTGCAGGCACTGTATGCTGCGCGTGCGTGCACAGATCGCCCGTTTCCTTCAAATACAGGTAAGGAACGAGGGCGGGCGGGCCCTCCAAAGTACCGTTCCGGTATGGTGGCTGCTGCTTCTGGCAGGCACTGGTACACGCATAACGGGGCGTACCACCTGCAACCCTCCACTGCTTTATTGTCATTGTACATCATGTGTACAACGAAATTGATTCTGGTCCTGAGATCTAACGGGACCCAGCCTAGAAAAGAAACTGGAGGGGATATTATGAATTATTGCAGGTAGTCCTTGATTTACAACCACAGTTCAGCCCAAGATTTCTATTGCTAGGCAAGAGAGTTATTAAGTGAGTTTTGTCCCATTTTACCTCCTTTCTTGCCACAGTTGTTAAGTGGATCTGGCTTCCCTGTTGACTTTTGCCTGTCAAAAGGTCGCAAAAGCAGATCATAGGACACTGCAACCATCATAAATATATGCTAATTGCCAAGCATCTGAATTTTGATCCCATGTCCCTGGGGATGTTGCAATGATTGTAAGAGTGAAAAACTGCCATAAGTCAGTTTTTGTGGTAGCCATGAACGGTCACCAAATGAATGGTTATAAGTCGAGGACTACCTGTATTTGGCTGTTGCTCCAGTTGAATCTTCTGTAGAACATGGTGGCCCTGTCTTCAACTCCTTTTAAAATAGGCTGCTCTTAAGGAAAAAGCTTTCTGGTAGCTGTAATTGTCACCAGTCTTAATTCTTAATTCAAAGCCCAAACCTGCTTCTGAATGTTTGGGGAGAAGAATATGGCAGCCACAGAAGTGACAGTGCAAAAAGGGTTAATGATAATAAGAATATTAAGTCCAGTAAACAGAGAAAGCATGAGAAGGAAGCTCAGAATGGACTCACCATAATTTACTGAGGTATACAGTAAAGAAGGGGGCATGACGGCTTTACAGTTAAAACAGTGGGCTTATTGGCTGGAAAGTTAACCGCCCAGATTTGAGACCCAAGCACTGCGGAACATGGTGAGCTCCTATTCCTTGCCCCAGCTGCTGCCCATCTAACAATTTGAAAGCATGCAAATGTGAGTAGATAAATAGGTACCACTTTGGTGGGAAGATGCGAGTAGATAAATACGCGCTACTTCGGTGGGAAGATGCGAGTAGATAAATACGCGCTACTTCGGTGGGAAGATGCAAGTAGATAAATAGGTACCACTTCGGTGCAAGTAGATAAATAGGTACCACTTTGGCGGGAAGATGCGAGTAGATAAATACGTGCTACTTCGGTGGGAAGATGCAAGTAGATAAATAGGTACCACTTCGGTGCAAGTAGATAAATAGGTACCACTTCGGTGCAAGTAGATAAATAGGTACCACTTTGTCGGGAAGATGTGAGTAGATAAATACGTACCACTTTGGTGGGAAGATAACAGCATTCCATGTGCTTCAGCATAGACATGCTGGCCACATGACCACAGATGCATCTTCCAACACTGCTGGCTCCCTGGGTTAAGGAATGGAGATGACTACTGCCCCCTGGAATAGGACACGACTGGACAAGGGAAACTGTTACCTTTACCAATGCAGTAAGGAGATAAAGGAAAATAGGCTTTTCTGATTGAGGTCAGCCCTTCCAGAAAGGTGAAGTCAGGTCAGGAAATCCTGACTCCTCAAGTTCAGCTTGTCGGATGTTTGGAGCAACCTACGAGCCCTCTCAATAAATAGCAATCGGAGAAAAACTAAAATTAAAATGTCCATCATTTAAACCAGGGTTGTCCAACCTTGGCCACCTGAAGACTTGTGGACTTCAGTTCATGGCTGGCTGGGAATTCTGGGAGTTGAAGTCCACAAGTCTTGGTCGGATACTCCTGGTTTAAATCTCTGTTGGAATGTTACAGCTTTCTTCTTAAATCTGGCAAACCACCGTGTGGTTTGGTGCACTTTTTCCCTTTCAACTGAATAGAACTTGGACTCCTATCACTTTGGCAGCCTTTATCTGTAAGATTGCTTATTTTAACTACTGTGTTTCCCTGAAAATAAGGTGGGTCTTATATTAATTTTTTCTCCAAAAGGTGCATTAGGGCTTATTTTCTGGTTAGGTCTTATTTTGGGGAAAATACAGTTTTCAGGCTACCGAAAAAACGCCCTAATTGATTCATGAGCCTTAAGCCAAGTTTCAAAAGAAAACTAGTCATTTATTAGGAGCACCATTTGACGACCTTATTGCAATCAGTTCTGAGCCTCGTTTGAATTATAGCTGAACTTTACCCCTGTTCCTTCCCTCCCCGCAGTCTGTGTCATAAATCACATTCCCCAGTGAGGTGCACCCCTCCCAAACCTGCAATAATTTGAGATCGGACTCTAGAAGAAACTGTGCGTGGAATGCGCCCCCCCCTTCCTTATCATGGCAACTTTATGAGTTGACAACAGTACTAAATGCATCCCTCTGGCTGACAATCTTAACTGGTGCTTATTTTGGGGGTAGGGCTTATATTAGGAGCATCCTGGAAGATCATGCTAGGACTTATTTTCTGGTTGGGTCTGATTTTCGGGGAAACGGGGTAGCAACTGACCATCCTAGGCATATGAGAGCCGAGGTGGCACAGTGGTTAAATGCAGCACTGCAGGCTACTTCAGCTGACTGCAGTTCTGCAGTTCAGCTGTTCAAATCTCACCGGCTCAGGGTTGACTCAGCCTTCCATCCTTCCGAGGTGGGTAAAATGAGGACCCAGATTGTTGTTGGGGGCGATATGCTTGCTCTGTAAACCGCTTAGAGAGGGCTGAAAGCCCTATGAAGCGGTATATAAGTCTAACTGCTATTGCTATTATTGCTATTGCTGCTATATGTACAGAGAGGTCCCTCCTACCCTGGTCTAAATTTGCGTCCACTGCTTTGCTGTCTTTTTTCAGGTTCTGGTTCCGCTTGTACTGGTTCCCCTTGAAGGTGCTTTATGCGACCTGCCACACCAGCCTCCAAACTGTCCCCAATATCCCATTTTATTTCTTCTTCAACGTGCTGCTGTTTATCCTCATGCTGATGAATATCTATTGGTTCTTGGTAAGTAAAGGGCTCCTGTCAGAGGCTAGCCCAACTTTTCACCGGCTCCACATCAACCACTGTGAAGTACAGGTAGTTCTTGACTTATCGCCATTCATCTGATGACCATTCAAAGACAACGGCATTTTAAAAAAGTGACTTAAATGGCTGATGAAGTCGGGGCGGCTCCAAAACGGAAGGATATGGAAAGAGAAAGTGTTTTCAGCTGGTGAGAAATTTTTACTGCTTTAAAAGTGACTGCCTATAAAAAAAAAAACCCTTAAAATTAATTTAAATTAGAGAACAAAAGAAATAAACGGCGGAATTAAATTTGGACTGGTTTTGAACAGTGGGTTATCCTACCTTTTAAAGGCTACCTTTACGGATGGAATTTATGCAAGCCTTTTAAAACGAACGGATTAAGTTTCCTCCTCCTATTTTTTTTTCTTTGACTATTCTCTGTAATCTATGGACTAAAATTCTCTTTCGCTACTATGGGTGTTTTTCTGGTTCCACCACAAAAGCGCGGTAGACAAAAGCGCGCTCGACGAAAGCGCGTACGTGACGTCATCACAGCGCGACAAAAACATCGCGCTGTGATCGATAAATGTAAAATTAAAGCGAAAACCTTACCCTAACCCCCCCAAACCTAACCCTAACGCTAAACCTAACGCTAACCCTTAACCTAACGCTAAACGTAACCCTAACGCTCTAAACCTAACCCTAACCCTTAACCTAACCCTAACCCTAACCCTTACCTTTATGTGAATCGGCTTGCTTTAATTTTATTTTTATTTCAATTTTTAATTTTTTTTGTCGCGCTGTGATGACGTCACGTACGCGCTTTCGTCGAGCGCGCTTTTGTGGACCGCGGTTTTGACGGGTCACGGTTTTTCTAACTCATTTAAGAATCGGACCTTTTTTTTAACTTGAAATACAAAAAGATACAAAAAGAAACAAAGAAATGGTAACATTGTAACATTATAACACTGCTACTCAGAGGCTAGAGGTTTGTGTATTGGAAACGAAATACTTTTTTCACTGATTATCCTGGCTTGGCACTTCAAGGACTCACAGCTTGTTTATAGAGTGTGTAGTATAGTCCTAGTAAATATAATAGTGCTCTTTTCATGGGCCTTTTACAGGCAGTTCTTGACCTGCGACCACAATTGAGCCCAAGATTTCTGTTGTTAAACAAGACAGTTCCTAAGAGTTTTGCCTCATTGTACGACCTTTCTTGCCATAGAATCGCTGCAGTTCTTCATTTAATAGCCTAGTTGTTAAATGCATCTCGCTTCCCCTTTAACTTGGCTCGTCAAGAGGGTCGCAAAAGGTGATCACACAATTCCAGGATGCTGCCATTGTCATAAATATGAACCAGTTGCCAGGCAGTTTATTCCCGTGACCGTGGGGATGTTGCCACGATCATCAGTGTGAGAAATGGTCACATCCCTTTTTCAAGTGCCATTGTTAGCTTTGAATGGTCGCTAAATGAATGGTTGTTGAGTTGAGGACTATCCGTAGCCAGTTGTTATTTCCAGATTGTTTTACATTCACACAGTTTTGCACAGAACTACTGTTCTCACAATAGTTCTATGGAAACCACTACTGTTGGGCTGCAGTGGTCTAAAACACACGTGTTAGGTGTGTGTCTTGTCTTGGATCAAATTTCCTCCTGCTGCAGACTGATTCTAAATGCCCCGATCACACATTATCCTCACATCAGCCTTGGGAGGTAGGCTAGGCTAAGAGAGAATCCTAAATCCTTCCATACCATTGAATGTAAACCTGAATCTGAGCATGAATATATCCCCCCCCCCCCCATGTGCTAAGTTGAGCCAGCAGGCTGATGAAGCAGGTAAAAAGGCCAAAAAGTATGATGGCAAAATCTGTGATCCAGCAAAGCTGATTGGTTCCTCCTCTTCTTCTCTCGGCAGTACATCGTTGTTTTTGTGGCCAAGATTTTGCTGGGACAAGTGCAGGAAGTGAAGGACGTACGGGAATATGATACTGATGCTGCTTCTAAGAAGACAGGCAAGGAGCTTCATCTCCACAACTCTTGGAAGGAAGGGTAAGGACGTCTGGAAGCGATGGAATTCTCTTCTTTCTTTCCCTCAGTGTCAGGGTTCCAAATAGCATCCAAAAGTAAATCGGAGTCCAAGGCAAAGTATTGCTCAAAGTTCCAATTTATTAAGAGAGCCATGTTGGCGCATCTGGGAAAACCTGAATCTGAAAGCTTCCCAGTTTTCCCCACCCAGTTGAAAGCTCAAGATCTTGACCCCCACACCTGCAAGTCCATCACATGGTCCAATCTCCCACTGCCACGCTGGCAGTTCCACCCATCCAGTTCCGGTCAGGTGCAGAGGTACAGAGACCAAGGATGACCTTGGATTTCTAGAAAGAACGTTGTTATGGCTGCATAGCATCTCATTCCTTACAATCCCCTCTCCCATTTTCCCACAATAGAAAATGCATAGTAGAATAATAGAAAGTGTGGCAGGATCTAAAGATCCAAAAGAAAAGATGGCTGCAGGCCTGAAACTCAGTTTCTTCCTCCTAACAATGGCCAGTTGGTTGCTTCTGAGTGGCATACAAAAACAGCGTAAATTACAACTTGAGTCCTGTGATACTGTTGTGTCCCGCCAGCGGAGCTGGTGGCAGACTCAAACATTGAGGAGGCTGGGGAACAACATGGGCTAGTCCTGGAATCGGGGGAAAGCTCTGATGAGGGCTCTGCGTCAGAGGCAGAGATGGGGTCAGGGCTGTCCATCAGTTATCAGCTGCCTTCAGAGTCAGAGATCAGTGGGGCAGAAGAACAGCTGGAGCCTGTTCCCGATGTCCACATGCGCAGAGCTGCCAGGAGAAGGGAGCAGCTAAGGAACAAGGGCCAATTCGGGAGTAAACGCAGTAAACGCACAGGTGGGCGGAGAATGGCCCTCCCATAGGGAATAAAGAGGAGCAAACAGAGTGTTAGAGTTTGCAGGAGACAGTTTGCTTAATTAGTGTGAAGATTTGTTCAGACTCCTTGCCAAGAATTTTCTTGTACAGGGTTGCGTTTGGAAGATATCGGCCTGGCAGCTCTCCAAGCCTGATAAGGTCTATGGTTGTAAATTCACCCTTGGAAGACTCTTTGCTGGATGTGAATGAGAGGAATTCACATTAACTTAATGAAAAGGGGTTTTGTTGGGACAAGGAGTCTGCTTCGTGATTTCGTGATGCCTAGGTCAGAACAGATACCAAATACTTTTCCAATTCCTCCAAATAATTCCCTTTGCGCCAACCCAGGTCCAATACAACTAAAATTTCTCCAAAACAGATTGCAAATACGCTACGTTCTGCACGGAAAGAAGAAATAGGGAGGAATAGCGAGTCTTATAGGCTGACGGAGACCATAAAAAGCATCACTTCCATTGTTAATTATGGAATCTAGCTCTGGCCAGATCCGTTTTTTAGGGAGCAGTGTTTCTCAACCTCTGTAGCTTTAAGGCTGACTGGGGAATTCTGGGAATTGAAGTCTACATAGCTTTGAAGATGCTGAGGCTGAGAAACACTTGACTTGAGAGCAATGGACTTGTTCTCACGTAGGCTTCCCCAGCAGCACGAAGCTGAGTCCTCGTCCCGATAAATCCTTTTTATTTAATTTACAGTTTCCTCTCCAGCAAAATTTCCTCTCCCAGAGTCTTTAAAAATAGGTCACAATTACTGACCTTTATCAGGCCTGGAGAGTGGCACCACAATACTTGGCAAGAATGCAGGAATAAATTAATTGTCTCCTGCAAACTCCACTCCCCTTTTGCACCTTTTATTCCCTATGGAATAAACTTCTACCTGTGGCCTTACTTCCAAGTCAATTCTTGTTCCTTAGCAATAGCAATAGCAGTTAGACTTATATACCGCTTCATAGGGCTTTCAGCCCTCTCTAAGCGGTTTACAGAGTCAGCATATCGCCCCCAACAACAATCCGGGTCCTCATTTTACCCACCTCGGAAGGATGGAAGGCTGAGTCAACCCTGAGCCGGTGAGATTTGAACCGCTGAACTGCTGAACTAGCAGTCAGCTGAAGTGGCCTGCAGTACTGCACTATACCCACTGCGCCACCTCGGCTCTTAGCTGTTCCCTTTGTCTGGCAACTCTGCGCATGTGCACACTGGGAACAGGCTCCAGCTGTTTGTCTGCCTCACTGATGTCTTGACTCTGAAGGCAGCTGATAACTGTCGGACGGCCCTGGCCCCCTCTCTGCCTCCGACGCACAGCCCTCGTCAGAGCCTTCCCCAGACTCCAGGACTGGCTCAGGTTCCTCCCCAACCCTCCTCACTGTTCAAATCTGCTGCCGCTCTGCTCTGCGGGCCACAACAGGACTTAACAACCTTTTAAATTCTACCCTCCTGAGGTGAAGACCAAGAATAGTATCTGTTTCAACTACCCTTCCTCTTTCACTTTCTCAAGGAGGCACTTAGTAGGAAACGGCCCGCACATTTCTTTTAGAGCTGCTGCAAATGATGGAACAGATTAAGGGGGAAGAAAATACTTTCTTACTCAGAAAGTATATTTAAAAAAATAATAATATTTAAAAGTACTGTACACAACCTCAGAGTTAAAAACCGCTGCTTCAATTTCATTCTGCAGTAAATGGGAGAAACTAGTTATTGGGTCTTTTAGGTTAAGCAGGAAAGCCTAAAAGCAATATGACCAGAAATGTCTGAAAGGTGACTTAAGCCAGTAAAAGTCAGGAGTGGAGAATTGGACAATGGAGAGGATATTAAGCTCATGTAGGAGAAATGCCAAATGGTGGAGAAATCCTGTCACTCAGGGCCAAAGACTCCACCCTCTTACACTTTTCCTGAACACCAGAATGATGTTCATTGACAGCTATCTCCGGATTGATCCACAACATACTGCACATTCCTTGGATTGTGGCCTTATGTATCTCAAGTATGGACTTCAGACACTTATTTATGAATTACTAGCCGATAACCCGGCATTGCGCAGGTATTTATTTATAGGGGGCAAATATCCGGACCAAATGTAGGAGTTTTTCCCTTACCAGAGGGAGCCCCCTTGAGAAGATGTTACTATGACAACTCCACTGTGCTGTACAGTAGAAGCCATTTTACAGCAGTACAGTATAAGTCATTTTAAGGCACAACAGGCTGTATCTTAACACACACACCCCTGAGGGGTGTTAGGGGTCTTTTGCCCCCACAATATTTTTCTCCAGAGAGCACTCCCTTCTGTTCCGTTCATGTTAGTAAGGACTTTCCTTATCCCTCCATCTGCTGCCTTCAAGAGGTTCTGAATTCAAGGGGTCCCATATCCCGGTCACCTATTTTATAGATCACAGTGTATCATCAAGAAATCAGTTGCCCTTCCCTATTAGCCCCGGTTCCTACATTAATATACCCTCCATTATTAAGCAGGTTACAAATCAGCTACGGTTTATCCATCCATTCCAACCAATTGTAAGAAATGAAAATAGACCTTGATTTTAAAAAATACTCAATTATATACTTATGGATAGATATGTACAGCTATGCCATACTGGTAGTCCTCAATTCATGACTCCAGTTGAGCCCAAAATTCCTGTTGCTAAACAAGACAATTGTTAAGTGAGCTTTGTCCCATATTACGACCTTTACTGCCAGTTGTTAAATGAATCACTGCAATTAAGTTAAATAACACTTAAGATTCACTTAACACAGTTATTAACAACCACGTTGCTTAGCGACTGAACGTTTTGGTTCCAACGGAGGTCATAAGTCAAGGACTACTCGTATGAGGGGCGATTCCAGGGCCATGCCCACTCCTCTGCATAGCCACGCCCGAGGCCAATGGTCAGAAGGCACGACCGAATAGTAAAAGCTGATTTTTCCTCCCCCACCAATTGTCCTTTTGTTTCTCCTCCATAGAAATCACTTAAAGAACGGCATCGTGAAAGACAAGCGGTTATAGAGGCACTCGCAGAACCACAGAGCCGAATTCTGGAGAAACCCGCAAGGAACCATTCATTCAAACTCCAGCCTGTTCAGGGGTGAACTGAAGAGCTGCCACCCTATTCCGCCCAGGGTTGACAACCAAATTCTAATTGAGGAGCAATCTACAAATTTTCTTTTTTCTTTTAAAAGCCCCCTGGAGTTGGATTTCAAGCTGGATTTCCATTAGCAGTGATGGAAACGAGGAGGAGGAGGTCCATGACGCGTCGTTTAGCCGAGTCAGATTGGAGCAGGGCATTAACACACACACACACACACAAAAATAGCTACTTCCATCCTCTGGTGCATCAATGGCGCCTAGTAGGAAACATTTCCCATCAGGATAGAGGGACGAGGAACTGACAAGTTTTCTGTGGCTTCTGCGCAGCAGGGCCTTCTCTGTGGTGGCCCCAAGAAGGCAGAACTGTTTTCCCCCCTTGGTTCAGGACTCCTGATTGGTTGAAGAGCAGGATGGGCGGAAATCCCTTCAGGATCTCCAGGTGGCAAAAAGCAATGATAGAAAAAGCACATGTGTGAATCGATGAATTTTCAGCCTTGCAAGTTGGGGTTGGAAAGGAGTATCCCACAATGCCCTGCGGCACTTTTTACCCCTGTTCCTTTTTCTAAACCCTGTTTGTTTTCCCCCTTTGTTCTGGTTGGGAGAGGAAAAAGGCGGCAGTACTGTTTTGTCTTAACTGCGTGTATTTGGAGAAGTTGTATATAAAATAAGGCTTGGATTCACAAGATGACGCTTTCTGAATTGTCTTTGAAAACAGGTTTTTTTCTCTTTTGTTTATCTAGCAATATTTATAGTTACACTATACACTGATAACCCAGTGTTGCCCGGGTGTTTATTTATAGGGAGAAAATGTCCGGACCAAACATAATTTCTAATGTTGGATTTTCCCCCTTACCAGAGGGACCCCCACTTGTGGAGTACTGTGAAGCAGTTACACTGTACAGTAGAAGTCATTTTAAGGCACAACAGGCTGTATCTTAACAGAACACACACCACAAGGAGTTTTAGGGGTGTCTTACCCCCACAGTATTTGTTTCCAGAGAGTAAGTCATCTGTGTACCAAGTTTGGCTGGAATTGCTCAAGGCATTCCAGAGTTATGCTGGAACACACACACAAAACACACACACATTTTAAATGTATAGATGATGACAGAGGATGCACCAATCCATATTTAGTTTTCATTTCACAACTCCTGTCGATCACTGCAGTGTTTTCCGGGCAGAGTGATACTCTCTGTCAGAGGCAATCTCTCTCTCAAAATTGAGACATAACTTGGAATAGGAGAGAACAAGAAACTGCAAGCAAGCAGACCTGGAACCTCATTGCTGGGTGATTTTTTCCTTGGTGCCATTTAAATGGTTGGATTGGTTTATTTTAACCATGCTGGCTGAGGAATTCTGGGAGTTGAAGTCCACCCATCTTAAACTAACCAAGATAAAGAAATGAGAAACCGTGCGAGGATGATGGAGGTATGCGTTGCAAAACTCAGAGTGGCTACAATCGTGATTGAATTTCTACTTCCCTCTTTATTTATTTTTTTAACCCAAATCATAATATGACAGGGTTTCAACTGCGTGATTGTGGAACTCTTTCTTGTAATTTTGGGCACTTTTCTCCCTGGACATCCAAGTCTTAGAATCTACTTTTTTTTTTCTTTTTTTTAGAATGAGCTACCATATCCGGAAAGTTTAGAGCAGTGTTTCTCAACCTTGACAACTTTTAAGATGTAAGGACTTCAATTCTCAGAATTCCACAGCCAGCATGATTTTAAAAAGGGAAAGATTCTAATATCATGCTTTCCCAAATACGCATTACAGGTTTTTGGCAGCAGAACAGAAATTGTTTTATCATTGCTTTTCTGGGGTTTTCATACAGCTCTCATACAGCTAAGTTTTAACCTGGATAGTTACATTTTTTCTCTTGCAACCAATGAAATCGATGCCATCTGCTATGGTTTAATCCATATGTATTTAGAATTTCCCATTTCACACCAGAATGCTACTGTGAGCATTAAGGCGTTGAGTTGTGCTTAAAGATGAACATATGTTTACTCACAGCCATGGAATTTCAGGGGCCAGTCTTTCTCTTCGTTTCTTACCCATTATAGCACTGCTAAAAGGTTGAAATCGTAGAATGTTAGCGTTATGCTGGGAAAAGGGGGGGGGGGATTTCAATAAAATTTTGGAATGTTTCCAAAGATTATAACAACTGCAACATGATACAGTTAAAACTGCACATCTCAACATAGACAGTATTTGCATATTACTCATTCAATTCACATGCTATCTCAAAAACGCTTTTTCCAAAAGGCAATTAAGACTTCTTGGGTTTTTTTTTAACTTTTCATCCAAGATGTTTCTTCAGTTCTGAAGTTTTTAATTGAAGAAGTGAAACATTTTCAAAGGGAAAAAAAAAACCTCAAAGATGTCCAGTTGTCTTTTGGAAAAAGCACATTTGGAATAACCATGACCTGGATGATTTGAGAATCTCCACAGACGTTGTTGTTGTTAGTTGAGAAGTTGAGACGTTCCTCCAGGACTTCCTGTCCTCCAGCATCCTCAAGTCCATTTAATCTCAGGCCTACGGCTTCAGTGACTCCATCCAGTCACCTCATTCTCTGTCGTCCCCTTCTTCTTTTGCCCTCCATCTTTCCCAGCATGAGGCTCTTCTCCAGGGAGTCCTTCCTTCTCATCAGGTGGCCAAAGTCTTTGAGTTTCCTCTTCAGGATCTGCCTTTCTAAAGAGCAGTCAGGGTTGATCTCCTCTAGGACTGACCAGTTGGATTGTCTTGAAGTCCAAGGGACTCAGAGCAGGAGTCTTCTCCAGCACCAGAGTTCAAAGGCCTCCATTCTTTGGCGCTCAGCCTTTCTTATGGTCCAACTTTCACAGCCATACATTTCAACTGGGGAAACCATAGCCTTGACTATACACACTTTTGTTGGCAGGGTGATGTCTCTGCTTTTTAGTATTTTTAAAAAACATTTTTTTAGTTTTTGCCCTAGCTTTCCTCCCCAGGAGCAAGCGTCTTTTAATTTCTTGGCTGCAGTCTCCAACTGCGGTGACCTTGGAACCCAGATCCAAGTCTGTCACGACCTCCATTTCTTCCCCATCTATTTGCCAGGAATTGAGAGGGCCGGATGCCATGATCTTAAAGTTTTCTTAATGTTGAGTTTCAAGCCAACTTTTTTTCACTCTCCTCCTCTATGAACATAGATGATTCATATCCTAGGTTTTTTTTAAAGGAGCTCAAGGAAACTTACATGGGGGGGGTCCTTTTTATCCCCACAAGTTTTGGGAGGTAGACTCTGCTGAATGTGTTACTTTAACCTTCTGTACTTGAGAAGGATTTGAACCCAGAGGATCCCACTGCCATCTTTCCCTCTACATCTGATTGACTGAGAAGGTGGGGCTGTCCCAAAGTCAGCCAATGAACTTCTGTGGCTGGAGGGGAGCGGGAATTCAACCTGGATCTCCTCCTTTCTAGCATCCCGGAGAAATTTTGTCCTGCTCTGCTTTATCTTCACGTCGGCACTGTAAAGTTGCCCAAAGAGTTTCACAGATTTTTCAAAGCATTCTTAGTTTCTCCAATAAATCACTTAGCTTTGTGGCTTAATAGGAACAGCCGTTAAGCAGATACCGAACTGGCATCCCTCCATAACCAACCAAAAATACTGGTGCAGCTGGCTGCAACTACACTTTTTTGGGGGGAGGGGGGGCAGAACCGCACCAGGGCCCCAACCCCAGAGGTTGACAGGAAGATGTTCTTTTGGCGAGACTTCCACAGGATGGAAAAAAAATCCCGACTTTGATGTCTGCAAAAGTTAGGTGAGGTAGATTAGATGAAAAGGGGTGGAGTGGCAGCAAATTTGCAATCTGCAAGATTAGGATCACAAAGAGCTTTGAAGTGCATAACTAGAACATTTTTTTGCATGAGAACTGGTTGCATCAGGGGGATGTGAAGATTCACTGCAACCACCACAAAAAAAGGGGGGGGGTGTCGTCAAAATGGCATTTCCTGAGACATTAAGGTGGGCAATTCCTTTTCGAGGCTGTGAGGTTGATCAGGAAAGATGCTGGATTAGGCGATGGGAGGTGTAAATTGCAAATCTGTCCTCAACCATAGAGAAACACTGCCTCCCTCCTACTCCAACTCACCTCATGGGATAATTGTGAGGAAAAAAATGGAGGATGAAATACAACATTCCTTTGCTTGAAATCTTGAACTATATGACATCTAATCGAGTTTCTGAAACCTACTGGCCAGTTTTGGCAAGCATTTGCAGGCAGAGGGATGTTTACAGATATTCCTCGACTTACAACAGTTCATTTAGTGACCATTCAAATGGTCACTAAAACCATGGCATTGAAAAAAGTGACTTATGACCTTTTTTCACACAGCCAATGCAGCATCCCCATGACCACGTGATTAAAATTCAGAACCTCGGCCACTGTTTCATATTTATGACGGTTGCTGTGTCCTGAGGTCATGGGTTCAACTTTTACAACCTTCTGAAAAGCAAAGTCAATGGGGAAATCAAAGTCATTTAACAACCATATTACTAACTGAACAACTGCAATGATCCACTTAACAACTGTGGCAAGAAAGATCTTAATTTGGGGCAAAGTTCACTTAACAAACGTCTCACTTAACAACAGAAATGTTGGCCTCAATTATTTTGAGGACTACTTTTAATTTCTTTTAGGAAGATGGAGGAGGGGGGGATGATGAGACTGGAGACTTGATTTTTCTCTGGTTTGGGGTGATCCATTTTTAGAGATTAATTTTCATTTTTCATGATCTTAAGCCTTTGAAGAAAAAAAAATATCGCTGGAAGCAATACTGCAAGAGTTATAATGCAGTCTCGAATTACCACTTCCTTATTTAACTAAATTATATACCGACCATTTCATTGTTTGGGGTCAACTCTGGACAGCTTACAATTTTAAAAAGAGAAATATAAAAATTAGGAGTGCTGTGGGTTAAACCCACTTTTTGTTAATGCCTCTGGTGTTTCTTCAGCAAAAGCTAAATGAAGGCAGGCAGGAGAGGCCTTTGTAATGCAAATAGACGTACTTCCCCTTCAGGCAAGTTCAGGGTTTTAAAAAAACTACTAAGGTTGTTGCAGAAAAAAGAAGAAGACAGACCTCTAGAAAAGATAGTAATATATCTAGTCAATCAATGTTCATGGCATCACGTTTTTCACAAGAGTTTAGTTCACAAAAGCCTTTCAGGGTGCTGGATTTGAATAAGTCTCTGCAAGATCCCTGCAGCTTTCTTATCAAGCATTGTCCTTTCTTCATCTTTTCTTTCCTTTCCTTCAGCCACAACTGTACATATGTAATTTTTCCTTCCTCTGGATGATGTTCTATCTAAATGCTCTGTGATTTGCAAATACTTTATCCAATCAGTATTATTGAGGTGTGAAGTTTCCACAAGATCCTAACCCTCCAGAGTCCTCAATGTGACCTTCTCCTATTTAATCTCTTTTAAGATTATCTGAAGGAAAGATAAAGTGGGAAGCCAGCAAAAGCTGCAAAGTAAAAACAGCCTCAAGCACACTCTGCATTTCTAAAGTGCTTCAAAGTTCTTCAAAAAGTTCCATCAGGATTTTAAGGGTTTTATTTTCACACAAGTCACTGGACCCAAGTTTATTTTTCGCTCACCTTATTTTTACAGGTAACGCAAGCTGGCAAACATACCTAGTACTCTTTCCTCCTCCCATTTTCCCATAACCCTGAGAGGTTGTTTGGGCTAAGGTGACTGGTTTAAAGTCACCCAGCAGGCTTTTATGCCTAAAGTGGGGCTAACAGCTTCCAAAATTCAGGTCTGGTGATTTAATCCCTAGGCCAAACTCTTCACAGAATGCACTGGCCAAGATATTAAAAAAAAATAATACACTTAAGTCCCAACCAGGATGCAAGACTTGGCTTTAACCTTGGTGTATTATTGTTACGTCCATGGAGATGGACTATGGTCCAATCATCTGGACTATGGTTTTTTTCCTCCTATGAACATGTTTCGCTTTTCTTCTGAATTGAAGAAGCTCCTTGGATGAGAAGTGAAACATTTTCAAAGAAAAAAAACAAGGAAGTCTAGTTTCCATTTGGAAAAAGCATCTTTGGGACAACCAGACCTGGATGGTTGAGAATAGACATAATAAAGGTAAAAGGTTCCCCTCACACATGTGCTAGTCATTCCCGACTCTAGGGGGCAGTGCTCATTTCTATTTCAAAGCCAAAGAGCCAGCGCTGTCCAAAGACATCTCCTTGGTCATGTGGCCAGCATGGAACGTTGTTACCTTCCCACCAAAGGTGGTTCCTATTTTTCTACTTGCATTTTTATGTGGTTTTGAACTGTGAGGTTGGCAGAAGCTGGGTCAAGTAACGGCAGCTCCCTCCATTACGGGGTGCTAGGGATTTGAACTGCCGACTTTTCTAATTGACAAGCTCAGCATCTTAGCTACTGAGTCCAATTAATCAGTGGAATGGCTTTCCACTAGAACTTGCAGGTGCTCCAATACTGGAGGTTTTTAAGAAGAGCTTGGACAGAGCTTTGTTTGAAATTGTATACTGTATAGGGTTTTCTGTTGGAGAAGGGAGCTGGACTAGACATAATACACCAAGGTTAATTCCAAGCCTTGCATCCTGGTCCCAAGGTTAATTCCAAGCCTTGCTTTCATAAGTGAATGGGAGACCACCAGAGTCGGAGCCAACACTCTTTTTGCCAAGGAAAGGACACATGTGGTGTCAGCACATAGGCAAGGGCCAAGCTCTGTGGACTGTATATTTTTTAAATAAGCACTATGATTGATGGGTTAATGGTGGATTAATCTAGATTGTTTTTCCTTGATTAGTTACCATCCATTGCTTCTTGTTCTGAAGGCAGAGCAAGACACCATGGGTGGAAACTAATCAAGGAGAGAATCAACCTAAAACTAAGGAGAAATTTCCCCGATAGGGAGAACAATTAATCAGTGGAATGGCTTTCCACTAGAACTTGTAGGTGCTACAATACTGGAGGTTTTTAAGAAGTGCTTGGACAGAGTTTTGCTTGAAATAGTATACTGTATGGCAGTTGTCACCATCTGGTGGTCTATGGCAGTGTTTTTCAACCTTTTTTCATGAAAAAAATTACGAGGCACACCACCATTAGAAAATGTTAAAAAAAATTAACTCTGTGCCTATATTGACTATATATAAAGTAATTTTCCCACGGCACACCTTATACTATGTCACGGCACACTAGTGTGCCGCGGCACAGTGGTTGAAAAACACTGGTCTATGGACCACTGGTGGTCCTTGAGGAAACTTTGGTGGCCCGCAGCAAAATTATTTGCATTTTAATAGCACTAAATATACTATTTATCTTCTTTAAAAAATTCATATCAGTGGTCCGCAGGATTTAAAATTTATGAATTTAGTGGTCCCTGAAGTCCAAAAGGTTGGTGACCCCTGCTGTATAGTGTTTCTGGTTTGAGCAGGGGGCTGGACTAGAAGACCTCCAAGGTCCCTTCCAACTCTGATATTCTAACCCCCACCTTCATAGATTGAGGTTTGCCTTTATTTTAAACATTGGTATCTGTTGGTGGCCTTGAGGGCCTCAGAGGAAGCCAAGCCCCACTTTCCCCTCCCCCATCTTACCTGAAAGCCACCCCTGCTGGGGAGGGAGGCCTGCCCGTACATTCCCTCAGGGCCTGTTCTGCCCCTCCCCAGAGACCCTTCGGAGGTGGTGGTGGGGAGGGGGTCCACCTCCAATGCTTAAAAGGCTGGATCTCTCCTCCTCTCTCACTTTCTCAGATCGCCTTCCTTCCACTCTCCAGGAAGGTCCTTCCCTGCCCAGGAGCCCAGCGCGCCTCGGCCTTTCCTCTCCAAGCCGACGCCATCGTCCTCGCCTTCCCTCATGGGAACTCTGGGCCTGGGAGTCCTGTTGGGGCTCGGGGTGCTGCTCTGGATCTTCCCGGGGGTAGGGTCGGCGTTGCACCCTCAGGAAACGGTGCTCCTGAGATCCCTGGGGCTGAAAACCAGGCCCAGCCCCAGGTCGCCTGCTCCGGTGCCGCCCTGGCTATGGAAGATGTTCCAGACAAGAAGCGAGGCGTCCAAGGAGTCCCGGAACCCGTGTTGGGTGGAGGAATTCCAAGTCCCTGGAAACGTCATTCGGGTTTTCCCCGACCAAGGTAAGCTCAGGGGGGGGGAACCGGGATGGGAGGCGATTGTAAAAACGTGCGAGCGCGCGTTAAATCCTCACTCCCAGCCGGGCCTTTTTCCTTTAATCCAAGGAGTAGCGCTGAAGCGATGGAGCGCGCGCGCGCAACGCGCTTGGTTGCAAACCCGGCACGTGGGAATCTGCTTTCTGACCTCGTGGAACCCCGAATCTGTGGTCGGATTTCCCAGAAACTGACCCAGGGGAACCCCTGAGTACGTGCACTGCGACTTGCAACCGCTTGATCCTTTCCTTTCGGAGGTTTATTTAGGGGGGAACCCGGGCGCGCGCTTGCAGAAAGATAAGCGCCTTCTTTATTACCTTTGCATGCTTCCCGGTTTTTTTTCTCCCCTGTTGCAAACCGCTTGATTTTTTTTTTTCCTTTCTCGGGTTTTATTTTAGAGGGAGCCCAGGCGCGTTTGCAGAAAGAGAACTCCTTGTTGATTAAATTTACATGCCTCCCGGTTTGTTTGTCCCTTGTTACCCTGAGTGCGAGCAGTGCGCCTTGCAACCCGCTTCATCCTAACTTTCCGAAGTTTTAGAGGGAGCCCAGGCACGTTTGCAGAAAAATAGCGCCTTATTTATTAAATTTACATGCCGCCCGGTTTCCCCCCCCCCCTTCCTGTTTCTGGATTCCGGATGGCTAGTTCTTCCTTTTCTTTACGGGGATTTGCGCTTCGTTATCTCAGCCTTCCAGTTACAAAACAACAAATGCCACGTGAAATCAATGAAATTTGGGCGATCAGTGCCCAGCAAAATATTAACGGTCAGTTGTCCTTATCAGTGGCATGGTTATGAAGCTCGGCTATTCCTATTGGGTTGCGGCAGTTGGTTTCCAATCAAGTTGGCGGGTAGGGAGAAATGATTGGATTTGGAAAAGTTTTCCTTTGGAACGTGCGTACTTGGTTTGCAACTTGCGTGGGAAGCTGAAGGAAGCGGCCGTGGCACTTGTAACAAAAATGGGCGATTGTTTTTAAACGAATTAACACAGAGGAAAAACAAGGCGGGGGTGGGTGGGGGGGAGGAAGCGGTCACAGAAAAACCCACAATATATTTCTGTAGGTGACAAAAGTATACCTTGGGATACAATTGGAACTGCTAATATTTGAGCCGTTTTAGTTAACAAGGAGAAAATGGAGTGGGGGAAGGAAAATTAAATTAATCCACATTTCAAATTAGTCTTCTAAATGAGGATTCCACCAATAAGATTTTTTTAAACTCTACTTGGAAGATGCGATATTTCTATTCCCCCAATGTTATCACTTTGAGATCCCAAAGAGGAAAAAGTCTCAAGCCATCTCCCTGCCTCTTGTTCCATTCATTCCTTGCCATTTTTTTAAAAAGTCACTTTTAACGTTAATATCTACAATTTTAATGTTTTTTCGTGTTGTTTTTATTTGGTGGTAAGTCCATAGAGTCACCTCTAGGCGAGATGGGTAAGCATATAAATTTAATAAAAACATAAATAAAAATGTAACAAAGGAATAAAATTCTCTTTTTGAAGGGTAAAGTTGTAGCTTTAAGAAGGTACCTTTCTAATTGCTGCTAAACACAGCTCCTGAAATCTGCATTAGGGCAGCCCTAATTAATTCAATTAATTAATGGATTAAAAGAAAAATGCTCAGCCAGAATAGTTTTCAAATTGGCTGGATTTCCTTTATTTTTTTTCCTTTTTCTTGCATCTGGCCAACTAAATTCTCATTTCATGAGTTTCCAGCATTGTGGAATGTGCATCCAACTTTTTCCAGAGAAAGACCAAACCAAATTCAAACCCATTGCTTGACTAAATGACCTTGGTGACTAGGTCATAATAGTGGAACTAGGACAAACTTGAGCTCTTTCTAAGAAAAGTTAAATCAACATACAGGTAGCCCTCGACTTACAACAGCTCACTTAGTGACCTTCAAAGTTACAGCAGCACTTTCTGAGTAACCTGTTGCTTTTTTTGTCACCATTGTAGCTGCAAATGGTTGCTAACCCATCAAGTTACGTTAAGTTGGGTGGCTTATACATTTTATAAATAAAATAAATGAGGTAGTCACTAAACCAGGATTACAGGTATATTTACAAGGGATCTCTTCCACCTTAGTTTTTCAGAATGACTTTGCCTCTCTATGGTAGGCTGGGATAGAAGACGGATTAAAAATGTTAAGGTGCTAAAAATAAATCAAATTCTTTCAGTCCTAAATGTTTAGTGAGGGACATTGTTGTTTGTCTGATAGTTGCTCCCTTCTCCCCTTACCCCAAATGCTTTCTGTCTGGTAACATTCTGATAACCCCAAAGTGCTTTTGATTTCTACACCCACTCTAGGACAATTGATCCACCGAGAAGAACCCCCAAGTTGGATATGTTTACAAAAACGGCTATATTTTAATTTCTCTGCCCTGGAGGAAGGGGAGCAGTTGACCCTGGCCCAGCTGGAGATTCAGTTCAGCCACAACCAGTACCAGGGTTCCAGCTCCGTTCATCCCTTCGAGTTAAGCCTCTATCGGGCTCCCCAGATGACCTTGCGTGGCATGTCCGCCCATACTTACAGCCGCCAACTCCTGGTGGAGCAATCCTTCGTCCACCTGCGCAAGTCCTTTGCCTTCAACCTGACCGAGCTGGCGAAGGAATGGCAGACTCCATCCAAGAACTTGGGCTTGCTCCTTGAAATTAGCCTCCCAGCGTCACCCGAGAGAAGCTTATGCTCCAAGCTCCATTCCATGCTCAGCACCTCCCTGTTGGTGGTTTCCCTCACTCCTGGGCAGTGCAAAAGCCCCAGGAAAAGGCGCAGCGCTTACTACAGGCCAGTCTCCGCCAGCAACATTTGCAAACCCCGCCGGTTGTACATCAGCTTCACCGAAGTCGGTTGGGAGAATTGGATCATTGCTCCACAGGGTTACCTGGCCAACTACTGCCTCGGCGAATGCCCTTTTCCCCTGACCGAGGAACTCAACAGCACCAACCATGCCATCTTGCAAACCATTGTGCATTCTCTGGACCCCGCTGGGACCCCTCAGCCTTGCTGTATCCCCGTCCGCCTTTCCCCAATCTCCGTTCTGTACTATGACAACAATGATAACGTGGTGTTGAGACATTACGAGGACATGGTGGTGGATGAATGCGGCTGTCGGTGAGATGATTCACCAGATTCTCCTTGGTTATTGCTGTTTCATCAACCTCTTCCTGCTGTATCTTTAGTTGAGCCACCAGATGTTCAGTTATGGTCATCTAGTTCATAATCTCCTTATGAGTGGCTAGAGGAGCCACATAGTTGAGGGGCATTAAAGTGGGATGTAAAATGCTTTTGTCCAAAATTGCTGGAGTTGTGTACAATTTATGGAGAGGCTATGTCTTACAATTTATCACATACCATTTATTTTTAGATGCAAGTTAAATAATTTGTTAATTGTTCCTAGGATCAAAGTCATCAGAATTGGTTTTACAAAAGTAATATATTATTTTAAATCGCTGTACGGTTTATTTTTAAAATTTCTTTATCAATGATCTTGGTTATTAAATAAACAAAAACTGTGAAGCTTGTGTTATTTAGGATTGTCCTTCAAACCAAATTCCATCAAATTTGCTTGCGTGGGAATGCTTGATTTCTAAAACAAGACCAAACACTTATCAAAAGAACATGGGAAGAATCTGCTAGACCAAAGTCTTAATAAATTTGTGTACAGTGCAGCTGATACTTTTTTCTATGTGGGGCACATAGTATTTGATATTTGATAGTATTTGATATTTGCATTATTTCTGCAAATGCAGATGCTGCCATCTAGGGCTTCTGCTGTATGCATTTCTTAAAAGCTAGCAGCCACCATAATTGGATTATATGAAAATTCTGAAATTTTCATGCTAGATGTGGAGGGCCACTAACAAATGTAGAGTACATGTTTTTTGGATTCTGAATCTTCACCTTTTACTAACTAGTAAATGCATTCTGAAGAGAGACTGCAGACAGGACTGGATTTTAAAACTGTGATATAAAGTGAAGCATGTCCCTAGTTAACAAAAAATCAGGAATGGCCAATGTTAAAAACACAAATTATTCCTGCATATACATTTGATGCAGAGTAAAGTAGTGCACAATACTGTGTAAGAAATTCCAAGAGAAACTTCTTCCTTTGCCCCTGAGTGCTGATTGCACGAATATGGTATGCTCTTGTTAAATACCTTTCTTAAGAGGGGGATCAGCAAAAGCCAATACAATTTTAAAAAATACAGAATGAATGTTTGTGTGTGTGTGTGTGTGTCATATTGAACTGTTCTGACTGAAAGACTCCTTGTAGGTTTATTGCTAGACATCTTAACAACTAAACATCAGAATGTTGAGTCCCCAGGCACAGAATGCAAGCATTTTTTATTAATTTGATGAGAAACAGATTTTAAAACAAACTGAGACAGGAAAAAAAAATCAGCACCCCGCTAGCACTGATGTTCTGGTGGGGTTTTGCATTGAAACTCAGCATTTTATAATCGCTACAAAGGCGGGCGGGCGGGGAGGTCAACACAAAGAGGCAAGCATTTGCTACCTAAGTGAAATGTGAAGAGGGAAGGGGAAGGAGGTGAGGAAGACAGTGGAAGGACGAGGGAGCTACATTTACTCAGTGGATTGCATTGCACAGAGGTTTAGCGCTTAAGTCTAGCTCAAAAATCTACACGGCCACACAGCGAAGGGGATGGCAGAAGAAAAGAAATTTAACAAGCAGTTCTCCAACAGTCTGAATAAAGATTCCACGTTTCAGGCAGGAAGGTGGCCTGTCTCCCTTTCCCATACACATGGTAGAAGTCTAAACTCTGGAGACATTTTCAATTAATAAGAACAATTGCAGATTTTCAATTCATGTGTCCCCCTCTTCCAGAACCTGCAATATAAAGCAAGGCCCAGTGAATGCTAAACAGGCAAAAGAAGCCAGATAGGCTTTCTTGCATAACGGTATTGAGGTTGTGGTGTTTTTTTTTTTTTGGGGGGGGGGGGGGAAGGGCAAAAGTGGGAATGAACATTATACAAAATGTCCAATTTTTTAAAATAAAAAGGAGGTGGTTCTAAAGTTCATCCATGTAAAGCTAGGGTGGGGGGATTCTTCAACATATACAAAAAGTTAAAATGGACGCTTACAGCCCTTTGGTTGGAAAAGAAAGCTAAATTAATTCTGTTTTTTTGTTTTTAAATCGCACAACTGGGCAGTTGGTCAAAAGTGTCTTGGTTAAAGGAAACCCCACCTTTGGTGGCAAGAAAAACCAAACCAATCATAGGCTAAAGAGGCCGGCGGTCTCAATATTTTTAATGCAGAGATGCATGCTTTTCTGCTGTGAGCCAGGGTGACTTCTTTGTGGGTGTTTTTTCTTTCATTCTTCAAAAATTGCCCCTTTTTCCAGTTGGGATTTGAAATGATAAAATCTGACTGAGGGTCCTGCACCTTCATGTGGTCTCCAGCTTTGTTTAAACTTCTGATGCTCATTCTGCAGCTGAACGTCAAGAAAAAAAAATAACCCTCCATGCCAAAGATAGATTTTTGCCCCAGAGTGGCCACCCCTTAAAATATCTGCCTGCTCTTCCTCCCCAAACTATCTCAATATATCATCAGAGAAGCTTTACTTCAAAACCAATATAATCCCCTGTTTCCACTACAGTTTTCCCAATGTCGGCAGCAACTAATAAAAAAAAAAGCAGATCAATCCCAGCGTTCTTCCTTCTCAGGGGCCAAAGGGCACACGCTCCTCCTCTCCCTTCTGTAAAGCAGATACCTTAAACCAACAGCCCAGAGAAGAGCCCAGGCAGGAACCAATTAAAACTTGACAAACACCGTTCTCATTTCTCCACTGCACTGGCAGGATACATTGGGTTCCTTGCAAAGATACGCCTCTCCCCCAAGAAGAAGAGTTTGATTGACTGAAATCACACACAAGAGATTGGTATTCCTACTTGCGTTAAAACGTACAGATATAGATAATATATATGTATCTTTTATGGTTTCGTTTGTTCTTTTTTTTTAAGCATCTCAAAACAAGGATTTTCCTCCAGGTCCACTACTAAATTTCAGAGACAAACTTCTAAAAAAAAAAATATCCAGTGCTTCTTTGAATTTCTTTTAAAAGAAAAAAGAAAAAAAGAACCACCCCATCATCTTGCCATTCGGACTGTGGGTGAAGCCGCACAAGGCTCAAAGCCAGATCTTGGGACAGCAAAACCCACATCATCTCAGAGTCGAGTACCAGTCACAGCTGGCTTCCCCACAAGCTTCAGGACGTTTTCTCTTGGATGGTGTGCTTGTTCCTAAAAAGGCCAACAAGGTCTTCCTGCCTTCCTTCCTTCTTTTCTTTCTTTCCTTCTTTTCTTTCCTTCTTTTCTTTCTTTCCTTTCCTTTCTTTCTTTCCTTCTCTTGAAAACAAAAAACCTGGAGAGATTGGTACATGAACAACTCTGAGATGGGGGTTTTTCCTCTTCCCCACCTGTTCTAACTGTGAAACCCTGCTTGCAATACGAACGGAATGAAATGATTCTTCTAAGACCCTTCCTCTCTTTCTCAGTGGGTGTGTTGGTGGCAGGGGAGGGGACAGGGAACTTCGCTGACCACTCAGTTCTTCCAGGGCGAGTTAGTTCTCCCTCCCAGTGAGGTGCCAGTTGGTCCTCCGGTGCTTCTCTTCCCATCTCCGGTCAGTCTCCTTGCCTCAGTGAGCTAGCAGTGGGCTCTCTTCTTTCTCTTTCGCTCTCTCGCTCTTCTTTCTCCTCCTCTCCGTTGGTTTCTCTCTTTTTATCCCTCTCTCTCCTGTTGCTCTCACAGAGTCGCTTCAGTTTTAGCAGTGGAAAACAGGTATCCATTTTATTTTATTTTTATTACCCTGAATAAATTGCTGTTGAACTAAGCTCCACATAAGCTTAGCTCTTCTCCTTCAACCTAAAGGAAAGACAAAGGGGTCATTAACATTGCAAGGTCTGGGTTAAATTTCTGAAAACTTTCTTTATCAAAAATAGTTCAATGAATTGAGCATAGCCGATCCATAATATATTATCACTGCCATAACAATGCCCAGAGCCATAACGGGCTGGGACAGCCTATAAATGTTATCAATGAATTAGTAAAACTACAGTTAAATTTTAAAAACCAAGAAGACAGTGCCACTGCTTCCAAAGTAGCACTTTCTCATTCATCTTACTCAAGATTTTCTTCAAGAGGCCCAAACATACCCAGAAGCAAATCATAAACTAAGTTGTTAGTAGAATGTTTGTTTTCACAGTTGTAAAGAACCAGGCCCTTTACACAATAGGTAAAGGTAAAGGTTCCCCTCGCACATACAGTACTGTGCAAAAGTTTTAGGCAGGTGTGAAAAAAGGCAAAGGGTGGTCACACCAAATATTGATTTGATTTAGATTTTTTTTGTTCACTCACTTTGCATTTTGAAAATTGACAGAAATAAACAATCATTATTTATATTTCTGAAAGCATTCTTTGTTTACAGCATTTTTTCATACCTGCCTAAAACTTTTGCACAGTACTGTATGTGCTAGTCATTCCCAACTCTAGGGGGCGCTACGTATCTCTGTTTCAAAGCTGAAGAGCCAGCACTGCCCAAAGACTTCTCTGTGGTTATGTGGCTAGCATGACGAAACGCCAAAGGTGCATGGAATGCTGGTACCTTCCCACCAAAGGTGGTCCCTATTTTTCTAATTGCATTTTACATGCTTTCAAACTGCTAGGTTGGCAGAAGCTGGGACAAGTAATGAGAGCTCACTCCATTACGTGGCGCTAGGGATTTAAACTGTCAACCATTCTGATCGACTACCTTAGAATCTTAGCCACTGAGCCCTTACTTTACCCAATTAAAAAACCCAAAATGATAGAAACAATTGATATGTGAGTCTTGCCTCTACTTGCATTTAATATGGAGAAAGAAACTGCCTCTCATCCTGACAATTCCATTCAGATAGCCTGATCAACAGCCATTGTTTAAATGCCCATCTATTAAGGTTTTCAATGTTTGAAAGATGGTCTGTTTATTGATTTTTGTCAGTTTATTAGCTGTCCAACTCCAATGGAATATATGTTGTGGCACAATGCCTCGTATGAAATGCTTCATTTGATTAGACATAAATTTACCCATTCAAATTTCACAGGGGATTCCCAAACAGAGACTTAAGAGACAGAGAAAAACATTTTGTTTTGTTTTTTTCAAATCTCAAAAATATGATAAAAGCAAGGTGTTTTTCTCAGCAGAACCTAAACCCGAGGTTGCATTGCATCTGAAGAAAAAAAGGGGAATGTAATTTTGTGATCTTGGAACTTTTTCCTAAGTTGGGGACTAAAACTCAAAGCGAATTGGAAACTAGTCAAGGAGCGAACCAGCCTAGAACTAAGGAAAAATTTCTCAACAGTTAGAATAATTAAATGACTTCCCTCCAGAAGTTGTGGTGCTCCATCACGGGAGATTTTTTTAAAAAAAGTTTGAACAAACATTTGTCTGAAATGGTATAGGGTTTGCCTGAACAAGGGGTTGGGTTAGAAGACCTCCAAGGTCCTTTCCATGTCTGTTATTCTGTTATAGCCCTCAGCCTCTTTCTGTCTTCCTAAAGTAGTTGAATGTTATTAGCACCTTCAAAGCTACAAATTAAGTTAGCAATCTTAAAGAAGCAAAAAGAAGCAAAACAACCTATTTACAAACTCCTCTCATGTATGGGAGGCTTGAGTGCTCAGAGCAGCTGAGAAGGCAAGAGATACTGATGAGACTATCAAGCTATTTTTTACCCCTTAAAGCACCTTACACTCTAATACTGTGACAGCCCCGTCACTCCATGTTGATATGCGCGTTCCCCCTGGTAAGTTGAATCCTGCGACAGGGCCACATCAATCTGAGATTTAAACTCATCACCAAGGTAACTATCCTGAAGAGAGAAAAAATGAACAAAATTTTAAATGTGCATTTTTTTTTCATCCAGAAAGATCTACTGAGCTACGAGGTGAGGGATACCGATAAAACTACAATATAATACACTATATCCCAAGTCTAGTACACAGCAACCGTTTTACGGAAAGAATGAGGAAACAAGCGACTCAGAGTCATTCAAGATAAAAACTGTTGATTGATGATTCAAAACTGTTTTAAGAACCAGCTTAGCAGATAACTGGAGAGCTATTTCATAATTCTGATACCATCACAATGGCTTATGATACTTTAGCCAACTTGTGCAGGATAGTGAGTAAATTTCTCAAATAAAAAATTGGTTAGAGGTGGTTCTTAAGCACTAGTCACAAGGCAATTTGAGGCAGTCTTCCCAATCATGTACTCTTCAGATGTCAGGTTCACAACGCTCTCTACATGGGGCTGCCCTTGAAGAGGACCCGGAGGCTTCAGTTGGTCCAGAATGCGGCCACGTGGGTTATCATGGGGATATCTAGATGCTCCCATGTTACATCCCTTTTAGGCGGCCTACAATGGTTGCCGGTTGTTTTCCAGGTGCTATTCAAGGTACTAATTATGACCTTTAAAGAGCTCCATGGCTTAGGCCCAGGGTACCTGCGAGACCACCTACTGCCACCAGTAGCCTCCCACCCTCCAGTGCGATCCCACAGAGTTGGTTTCCTCAGGGTACCATCGGCCAGACAGTGTCGGCTAGCGACCCCCAGGGGGAGAGCCTTCTCTGTGGGAGCACCTTCCCTCTGGAATGAGCTGCCCCCGGAGCTTCGATAATCCCCGAACTCCGGTCTGTCCGACACACCCTAAAAAGTTGGCTTTTCCAGCAAGCCGGTCTGGCCTGAACAGAATAAAATAAATGATTAATTTGTTAATTTTAATCTAATTTTTAAATTTTTATTGTTAATATTAATTGGGTTTGTTTTTGGATACTTAACTTTTGTAATATGTGTTGTTGTTTTTTTAATGTTGTATGCCGCCATGAGTCCTTTGGGAAAAGGGCGGCATATAAATCCAATAAACAGCAAACAACAGCAACAACAACTAGCATTAATGGGGGGCAAATAGTCTTAAGGTATCTTGCTTACAACAGATAGCAAAAGATGTTTGGCCTTTAGAGGAAACCTCTCTTGGATCTTAAACCAAGAAGATTGTGCTACCACTTAGGTATTTTTCGGAGTATAAGATGCTCCAGACTATAAGATGCACCTTAGTGGGGAGCAAAATAAGAAAAAAAATTCTGCCTCTCCCTACCAGCATTCATGGTATTCAGCTGACTAGCTTCCTGACTTGGAACACATGTTAACAAGGTCAGCCAATAGGCATAGCAACTGTCAGCCAATGAGGGCTATTTGGACTCTGAAACAGTATTTGCCATGTGGGTAACAAGGAGACAGGAAGGAGCCTGGCTTAGCTGAGAACTGAAAGTGAAACTGCTTGTGTTTTGCTTGTATTTACTGCTACCTTGGAAAACCTGTTTCTGTTATTGTACTGTATATTATTATTATTTTGAATCCTGCTTACTTGTGTGTGCTTTCTGAATGTGATTGCTACTGCAAACTCTTACCAGCCAGGTCAGCTTCAGAACTTATTGCAGCCTGATTCAGCACAGCTGATTGGCGGGTGGATCAGACTGCGGGAATAACCCCAATCAGCTGTTCCAGGCTGCAGGGATTGCCACAGACCATCGCTGCCTCCATGCCTCATGTTTTTGGCCGTGTGTGTGTGTGTATATGTGTGTACACATTCGGTGTATAAGACGCACCCAAATTTTCACCCTCTTTTTTTGGGGAAAAAGGTGTATCTTATACTTTGAAAAATACCCAACATCTCCGTAGAATTTACTCAGAATCCCTTCCCCAAGCAGCACCCGAGAAGCAAAACTTGTTACCTGTGACAATTCTGGCTGGGAGAGGCCAGGCTGGCTCATCTGTGAGGGTTGGCTCATGGAGATGTAACCCTGAGTCAAGGGGCCCTGAGAGAAAGGCTGGGAGACCACATCTTGGCTGGCCTGGCTGTTGGGGAGGTTCGACTGGCTGGCTCCCGGAATCCCAAAACGATTCTTCTGTCGCCCACCACGGCCAGTTTTGCCTTTCAGGTTTCCACGTCCTGCAAGGGCAACCAAATCTCAATAGGGGCAGTCCTTGACTTACGACCATAGTTGAGCCCCACATTTCTGTTGCTAAGTGAGATATTTGATTAACTGAGTTTTGCCCCATTTTGCGACCTTTCTTGCCACAGATGTTAAGTGAATCACTGCAGTGGATAAGTTAGGCTTGCAGTTTGGGAAAATTAATTGCCTAGAAACTCCCAACTAAAAATCTACCTTTCCAGCTAAAAAGTTACATACAAATCTCTTAAGCAGAATATGTTGCTGAGTGTTAACTTCCCTCCCACACACAGCAATTGTCAGCGATAATTTTATTTCTCTGACAAAACATAAAAGAGTTGCTTTCTGGTTCTGAAGTAAGCAAGATCAGAACAAGTCAGCTGCACAGAAATTTAAGAGTTGGCTTCATTTACAAGGGCCTGCTGATGGAGCACGATGCAACCTTGGGGGTAAACCTCCTTCAATGACCATGTATTTTATTTCATATATATCACACTGTTCTATTACTTCTGGAGGGCATCGGAGTTGTGATGCCCTTCAATGATTTATAGCAGAGGCACCCAATGTTGGGAACTTTAAGACTGGTGGACTTCAACTCCCAGAATTCCCCAGCCAGCAAGGCTGGACACCTCACTTATGGTGTTTATTTGTTTTTTCTTATATATTTTTTCTGTACTTTTTTTTGTAAACGGATACTGCTGAGAATTCAGAGATTGTGGTGGAATGAAAAAAAATTCAGTCAATTGATCAATACATACATGTGTACTGAACATGATGAATGCACAGCAATCTACAGACATGATATTTAATGACATCTGCCAGAGACTGCAAATTACAATCCTTTCTCTCTCTCTCTCTGCCGCCATCCCCCCCCCCCCGCCGCCACAAACACATTCACTTGATGGACATATAACAAAATAATTTGCACCTGCAAACATCCCACCTGCAGCTGGTCCATTGGGCTGTCCAAAGTACCCTGGTGGTGGCATGGGAGGCATCACCAAGTTGAATGGAATAGGAATGTTCATGGTGGTGACATGACTGGGCCCAGCACTGATCATCCCAATCTGATCGTGTGTTTGGAAATACATGTTGGATGGCCGGCCTGAGAACATGCGGAGAAAGATGTTGAGTAGTTTTAAGATAAGATAGCTACTCTAATATATTTCTTTTTACCCGGCTCTTTTTCTCCTAGCACAAAATGGGATAAGGAATTATTTGCCTCCTAACTTTTGATTTGGAATGGCATATGGAAAATCCATAGTGTGTATCCCACCGTATCTACTGGCCAAAGGCGAGTTGCTCTTGGCAAGCAACCCCACTAAACAAACTAACAAATCAGAAGGCAGAATATGACTAGTTTAGGAGTTTAGCTATTTTGTGCCTAAGAGCCAATGTATCACTTATCTGGCTTACAGAAAGTCTTAACACCTCTTACCTTGGCTGCTGCGATCATAAACTGATCCAGGGATAATAGCTTCACGGGCATCATACATAGCAGTTGTCATAAACCGGGCTCCCTAAAACAGAATGCAAATTAAAATTTATGAAGAGGAAACCAAAACTATTTTTGTTCTGTCACAAACATCTGGAATAGCTTGAGAGAGAGAACTTCTTGCCTCTAGGTGAGATGGGCGGCATATAAGTCTAATAAATAAACAAACAAAATTTCCTTACAGGATTGTTGAATACATTTACAATGTGCTGCTATATGGCTTTCTTCCCAGTTCTGCAAAGGGCTAGAATTTTGCTATAAAAGATACATAGGAGATGCCCCCAAAGTTGCTGCTGGATGCTGCTTTATGTAAGATGACTCATGATCTGAATCAGCTTAAAGCAGATGTTTACTTAATTTACTGATTATATGGGTGGAGCGACTAACTTATCATGTAACAGAAATGGAAGGCATTCTCCAAGCCACTGAGTCCAAATTCATCTGTTTGAGTATGTGGAGTCCTTGGTGCTCTCTGAGCTTGGTTGTTTGCAGATGTTTCATTACCCAACTAGATAACATAATCAATGCTACTAAATGGAGGTGTGGGTTTACTCCCTGTTTATATATAGTAGTTTGTCCTAATAATGTTGTTGGGGTGAGGGTTTTCTCCCTCGTAGTTCCTTCATTAAGGCACAGTTTTTTTTGCTTGATTGTTTTTCCTGGTGTTAATATCCATTTATCTGAGTATTCGCTGATGGACAGGATGTTCTCTGGTGTTTTTTTGTTTTGTTCTTAGTGTTGTCTTTTGAATGGCATGTAAATGTGACTTATCTCTATGTGTTTATTGATTTGTCTGAATGGCAAACTTCCTGAATTCCTTAGCATTTTTGCATTCAGCTTGGTCTAGGATGCTTATAGTTTCCCAGTTGAATCTGTCCATGTGGACTTTTCATCCTATCTTCTGACAGTATTCTGCCGGTCTTCTGCCTGCACTTTGCTGGTCTTCTGCCTGCATACATAGAAGTTGTGACAGTTCTTACTATATCATAGATGATCTTCTTCTTGGGCTACTGGGTCTTTTGATTTACTAAAGATGTTTTCAATGGCTATAGCTGGTTTGCATGCTATGGTGATGCCATCTGTTTGTAATAGTCTGTTGGTTATTTCCGAGATCTTTTTGACGTATTGTCATGTTATTCTTTTCACATCTTGTTAGTTTTGCTGTACTGGGCTGAGTGATCAAGAAGAAAATAGTACCCTAATCAAGGAACTAGTAAGGAAAAGATTACACTTCCCCAACACGCAAAAATTTAATCCTGAGCTACACAGATTCTATTTCTTGTAAAATGTTTCTTGGATAAAAAAGTATAATTTTAACTTTCTGCTTAAGTAATCATGGAAGTTTCTCTTTCAAAATTTCTCTGTATGGTAATGATGGCTGATTTTAAAGTATTCCATTGGGCTACAATGCCCTAGAGAACAGTGTTTCTCAACCTTGGTGTCTTTTAAGATGTCTGGACTTCAACTCCCAGAATTCCCCAGCAAGAATTCCAGGAGTTGAAGTCCATATATCTTAAAGTAGCTAGGGTTGACAAACACTGCCCTAGAATACAATTCATCCAAGCCTGGAGATTTAAACTTATTCAAAGAAAATAATCACGGCTTGTTTCTTTCCATCCAATGTTCAAGCCTAGTCCTTGATCTCACTTTTCATAAGTGCTTGTGGTGGCTGTTGCTATATTGTTTTCCTCTCCCCTTTATTTTGAACATATAGAATTTCAAAAATCTCTTTAGGATGTCCTTGGCACCTTTTGCCAATCCCAGCTAATTCTGAATTTTAGCTTACTTGAAACAACTTTGACTCTCCCAGGTAACTTAACAAGCATTCTTGCTGGTAACTTGTCCTTCTATTTTTTCTTGTAAGATCTTCACAAAGGTTTTTGCACAGCCACATTTGCACTTTCAGTTGTCTTCCCTTCCCCCCCCCCCTCATTGGAATTCTCATTGTCATTGTGTAATTATATTCCTTTATAATAGGGTCTTCATCCCAAGTTGAGTCTTTTCCCACTTCATGAAATCCTGCGACTGGTTATGGGAAGCTTTAATAATCCTTAAAATATATTAAATAGTTATTTCCCCCCACTTTTCCTATCATTTTCATTTCAGTCAAGTCTTCTAATTGAGTTAGAATCAGATCCAGATTAGCGTACCCACTTGATTTCTCCTCACTGCTATTGTTTGTTTGAAAAATCTGTACTTTAAAAAAAATTGGAGAACACTACCTTATCTTCTCCTTAGTATGGTGTGTATAAATTAATATTAATAGCAGACTGACTTATATTTGCTTCTTGTTGTAGCCCAGATATTCCCAATATCCCTATTTGCTTGGATTTCTGAGCAAGACTGGTTATTTTAACATACATTCCAATTCTGTCTTTCTACTTCAGTAAACTGCATTCTTAACTGCCATATTCCACTTGGAGAATTCCATCTACCAACTCTCTAACTAATAAGCAATCTCTATTTTTCACTGAGCATTTTGGAAAGCCTCATTAAAATTGTGCATCTTTCTAACATTTGCTAGTTTTATCCAAGTTCCTTATTTCAAGACTTTCAGCTTCAAGCCACACCAGTTAGTTTAAAATCTTCTCAATCAAGTTCCCTGTGCTTTAAGCTGAGCAGTTTTGATTTGAACGATGTGACCCAACTTCTACCACAGGGTCTCCCTAACTTGACAACTTTTAAGGCTGGGGAATTCTGGGAATTGACATCCATGCGTCTTAAAGTTGCAATCTTTGGGAAACCCTCTTTTATCAGCTGCCTAGCTAGTCATTCATTTGCAAATATTCCCTTTCTGGTTCTCTTCCAGGGACTGGGAAGATAAGAGGCGGCGGCAACCCATGCTTCCAGGTTCTTGAGCGTCCATCTTCAGAGTTCTAGCAGGAGCACTGCGCATCTTACATGGATTAAGGGGATTACGACGAAGGGATAACAGTCAGCAGACTTGATAAACTTTGGAGGTTGCCATGTCACATGCCTGGAGTCTGCTTTTAGCACACAGAAGATTATGAAACATACCTTTGCTTATTTCTAGCACTGGTGAGATGGTATAAAAGCAAGTATCATCAGTGCAGTATTAATGTTGAGTTTTAGGTTGTCTGTACCCTCTTTTGTATGCCCTTGTACACGTGGTCCTTGACTTACAACAGTTCATTTAGTGACATCAGTGAAAAAGTGACATGATCGTTTTTCACACGACCATTGCAGCATGCTCATAGTCACATGATTTACATTCGGATGTTTGGCAACAGATTCATATTTATGACGGTTGCAGTGTCCCAGGATCACATGATCCCCTTTTGCGACCTTCTGACAAACAAATCAATGGGGAAGCCAGATTCACCTAACAATCATGTTACTAACTTAACAACTTAACAAATGTGGCAAGAAAAGTCATAAAATAGGGCAAAACTCACTTAACAAATGTCTCACTTAGCAATATAAATTTTGGACTCAATTGTGGTCAAGGACTACCCATATCTCATGGTGCATTTCAAAATACACAAATGTGCATGTTGCTTTGGAGGGATTTTTGCTGAATTTTATGTTTGACTGATCTCCTGTCACCTGATACTAAGGAATACACATGAGTTTTGTTCATTAACTACATGGCCTAAGGACACCACCACAAGATAGGTATCATCCTTCACAATTGATCTGGGGCTCAGTGACTTGCAGTCCATGGTACTGTTAGCAAAGGTAAAGATTCCCTCGTGTTAAACCTAAACTCTGGTGATTACACCCATTCAAGCTTCTTGAAATCTCTCCTCCTTTTCTCTTGTTTTTTCTCAAGGTTTGATTGTATTTATTGATTTAGAAAATTTTCACAATTATAGGCTATTATTGGAATGAGGACTGCTAATTCTTTTTTTTTTTTTTTGGTCAGTGAAATATTATCACTCTTAATAATCTTATTTAACTTTATTATCACTTTCCCTTTATTGCTTCTATTTCTCCAGCATACTAACCAACTTTTATAAACTATTCAAAATCACAACAGCACTGAAAAAAGACATACAACCAATCCTCTAAATTGTGGCTATCAAAACTTTATGTGGTTACAAGATTGGGATTCAGTAGCTTGGCAACTAGGAAATATTTATAACAGCTGCAGCATCCCACAGCTATATGATTGCCATTTGTAACCTTCACAGCTTGTCTCCAACAGCCAAAGTCAAAGGTAAAGCCAGTAGAAAGTCACAATTGATGGTCATGTGAACATTGCACTTAATGATCATAGGTGATTCTAATGACCAAAGCCAGAACTGCTGTCATAAGTCAGGCATGGTCATATGACTTTTCATTTTATGACAAGTCACTTAGTGAAAGAGTTACCAGTCTCAATTGTGGCCAATAAGTGAGGACTACCTATATTCTTAAGCCTAAAAAAACAAACTGTCACTTTTACTTGTTTGGTCTCATTTTTAAAATCAGAAAAACTACAGGTTGAAATTATTTTTTGTGTTAAAATTTAACATTATTCAATATGTTCACCATCCAGTTTTTACTTTCATAATGAGCTCATATGAGTTCTTCACTTTCAGTGAAGTTGTATCATCCATACAACAGCTGTGTATGGATTCCTACTTTGATTCCAGCTATCATCTTTTTCCACCCTAACTTTCTTATAATAAATGCACTACACAGGAAAAATAAACACAAAGGTAGTATTGTCTTAATCACTTTCTCCAAACTCAGTTCTTAAAGCCATTTATTCTTTATTGTAGGGGGCCTCTAGAATAAAACAGGTAGTCCTCGACTTACAAACACAATTGAGCCCCAAATTTCTGTTGCTAAATGAGACATACATTTTTTTTTTTTGCAATAAGCTCAAAAAGAAGATTGCTCTGCATGAAACTTACTGGATTGATAGTGTTGACCAGTTTTCGGGGCTTGCTGAACTGCATGAGGCTCTCACGGAGATTGTTCAATGGTCCCTCCACCAGGACCTTTTGCTCCTTGTAGTAGTTCAGAAGGTGATTCCAGAGAGGTTGCTTGGAGAGTGCCTTTGGATTCCCAACAATAATGACCCCATATCTAAAAAGACAACAGTAAGATATTATGAAGGGTTATTTGCCTACCAACTCATTCACACTTCAAGTTACTTGTTGTTAATGTTGTTGAAAGGATGACCTACTCTTGAATATTGCCCATTTTATTTCCTTTAAGTCAGGCAGCTAATAACTACAGAGATATGGAAACATCATATATGGAAATGCCTTCAGGACCTTCTTTGCCTGGGCCTTCCAAAAATATCACCTAAGCTGATTTTAATCTAATGGTAGTATTCTTTCTCCTACTTTTAGTATGTACTTTGATTTTGTTATTTTTGTAGGCCTATCATACTATTTTCTTTGGTATTTGATTTAGATTTATTCAGCACTGTAGCTTTAACACTAACAGCTTGTCCCTGGCTTGCAACCATTCGTTTAATGACCAAAGTTACAACAGCACTAAAAAAAAGTGACTTAGGACTGTTTTTCATACTTTCAAACTTGCAGCATCCCCATAGTCACATGATCAAAATCTGGATGCCTGACAACTGGCTTATATTTATGATGGCTGCATGTTGCAGGATTATACAATCACCTTTTGCAATCTTCCAACAAGCCAAGTTAATAGGGAAACTGAATTCATTTAATAATGGTGTGACTAAGTTAATAACAACAGTGTTTTTACTTAACAACTCTGGCAAGAAAGATTGTAAAATGGTGCAAAATTCACTTAACTACCTTGCTTAGCAATATAAATTCGGGGTTCAACCGCTGTCATAAATTTTATAATTTTAAACCAGTTTTTATATTTGCAATTGTCAAGTGTTTGTGTGTTTTATCTTGTTGTAAGCCATTCAGCGTTGCCTTGAATTGTGAGATGGGCAGCAAACAAATTTGATAAGTAAAAATCACAAGCATGTCTTATACATTTACCCATAAACACTTGAGAAAACCAAAGAAATATCACACACATTCTTGTCTTTTTATCTTTGATTTTGCAAATAACTCTCAAGATTGCTTAGCTAAATAATGTATTTAAAATGAATATGAGGTGAAATAAATAATACACCTGAAGTTTAAAAAATTTGGTAGAGCTACAATTCGTAGCTGCCTGAGCCAGTGAACTTTTTTTTTCAACTTGAAAAATCTCTTTTCAGATTGAAAAGCGTTTTTTTTTTCAATTTAGCTCCATCCAAAATGTGTAATTAAGAAATTCCGAAAGCAGAGATTCTATCTTGGATGATTCTGGGAAGTCCAAACCTTGCTCTTGTGAGAGCCACATTGAGACGCCGGGGATCATTCAGGAAACCAATGCCTTGATGCTCGTTGGCTCTAACACAGGAGAGGATAATGAAGTCCTTCTCTCGCCCTTGGAAAGCATCAACACTAGCGATTTCAACTTCCTGTAAAAGGGGGGAGGGGTAGAAGAGAGAAAGACTTCTCAAATTTCTCATTCTCCCACATTTCAGTAATGCTATAGAATACTGTTGTTATATATTGCATGAATACGGAACAGCTCTTCAGGATTCTAACTTTGAGATTCAGTATTTCAAAACACGCTGGAATCCCTGAAATAATTTCATCTTTGGGGGTGGGGGAAGTGAGTGCACCCGCACATTAGAAAATGTTTTATTTCAATCAATAAACCTGAAATGGAGGGGAGGGACGGGTTTTCTCTCACTGGATGAAATACAAGCCTCTCTCCAAAGCAAATAAGAATTACAGACTTAAATAGTTATCTTTTCTAGGTGGAAGTTAAACTACATAAGTTTCTTTTTTTTTTTAAAGTTCCTAACTATACCACTTCAAGTAAAATATTTGTAAATATAGCACACATGCTTTGAAACAAATGCAAAGACCAAGTGGTTTCTGCAAACCTGGGAATACAAAGAATCAAGAAAGAAAAGCACAAATGACTACCTGATAAAGCTTGGTATGCAAAGATCCACTAAACTGCATGTACTGCACCAAATATGAACGCTGGCCCTCATAAGGGGTGATGATACCAATCTGATCTGGCTTTGCACCAGCCTTCAGTAGCTTTGTGGTTATTTTCTCCACATTGGCTGCCTCTGTTCTGTAAGATAAGGGAGGAGAGGAAAGAAGAGTCAACACAATTTCTCATCTAAGCTCATATAAAGTTTGTATGTTTATTCAAATATTGCAAAGCATTTTCCCAAATATTAAAATGAGGAAGGGACAAGATTTTATTTACTACATTTTCCCTCACTTTTATTACTTTGTAAGTAATTCAAGGTAATGGACTTACCTTTCCTCCTATTTTCCCCAGAACAACCCTGTGAGGTAAGATGGGATAAGAGCGAGGAACAGGTCCAAAGTCATTGGCTTTCATGCCTAAAATAGGATGAGCCTCAGTGGTGCAGTGGTTAGAATGCAGTATTGCAGGCAACTCCTGGGGACTGCTGGCTGCCTGCAATTTGGCAGTTCGAATCAAGCTAGGCTCAAGGTTGACTCGGCCTTCCATCCTTCTGAGGTGGGTAAAATGAGGACCCAGATTGTTGGGAGCAATAGACTGAGTCTGTAAACTGCTTAGAGAAGGTTGTAAAGCACTGTGAAGCGGTATATAAGTCTAAGTGCTATTGCTATTAAAATACACATTCTATTGCTCAAGGTTACCCAGCCAGTTTTCATATCTAAGGCAAGACTAGAACTCAAGAGTCTCCTGGCCTCTAGTCCAGCATTTTAACCATGAGACCAAACTGGCTCTCACCATTAATAATGTTAATCTTTATCTACTGACTTAATTGCATTCTCCTGTTTTTTGAATAGATGGACTGTATTAACTTTAAAAAGAGAGATGCCTTGCATGGCCTACCAAGAGATCAACCGAACCTCTGCCTTCTTTCGCATACATTGGTTGCCACTGACCTTTCTTTCTTTCTTTCTTTTTACCTGTTCAAATAAGAAGTGCCAGAACTTGCAATTTCTTCTTGTCCTTGGGTCACGTAGAAAAACATGGGCTTGTCTGGCTGAGGCCATTGGAAGTCAAACCCCTTCTTCACACGGTCTGCTGCAGGAAAGATGGGACTCATTCATCAGTATAAAGGTCTTCAGTGAATCCTATTTCATTTGATTAAAATGGAGGTTTTTCAATCTCAAAGAAGCATCTCAGCAGCATCAACCCCTTCCCCCCCCAATAATCAACTGTATCCTAAGGTCAATACCAGCGTTTCTTAACTATGGGAACTTTAAGAGGGATGAACTTCAATTCCCAGAATTCCCCAGCCAGCATAGCTGGCTGGGGAATGCTGGGAATTGAAGTCCATCCCTCTTAAAAGTTCGCACAGTTGAGAAATGTAGGTAAATACAATTGACAGAGATGCTTCTTGGATACTAAAGCCTGCCCTATACTCATAAATTCCCTGAAATCTAAATCCCCTCTGCACACATATCCAAAAAAACCAAAAAACACCATTTACCTGCAGTGACACCATTCTGAAGTGACCCTTCGTAAAAGATGTTGGAAGGAAAAGCACTCAGGGCTGGGTGCATGCGGTACTGGACTTGCAGGCGAATGGGCCGAATGCCCAACACCACCAGTCGCTCAAAGAGGGACTGTGACAGACCTGCTTTAGCTGCCTTCTTGCACATTACGACAGGGCCAAGCTGGCAATGATCGCCCACCAGGATCAACTAAGAAAAAAGGGAGATCCGGTCAATGCACGCACACACCTGCCATCTGCAGAAAGCCTAGATACTGAACATCAGGTGACAATCGAAAGGCAAGGACCGAAAGCAGCTTTGAATGGTCCATGTTTCCAAGCGGTAACGAGGAAATGGAGGAGCGTTCCTGTTCATCCGCCTTTGATTTACAGGTGGTCCTCGACTTATGTCCACAACTGAGACCAGAATTCCCGCTGTTAAGTGAGTCACAGCCGATTTGATGACTTTTCTGTTACAGTGTTAAGCAAATCACTGCAGGCGTTAAGCGAATCATTCAGCTGTTTCAGCAAAATCTGGCTTCTCCCTATCGACTTTGCTTGTTGGAAGGCAGCTGGGAAGGTCACAAATGGGGTCACATGACCATGGGACATTGCAACTGTCAGTTGCCAAATTTCGACCATATGATCCTGGAGGTGACTGCAACACTTGTAAGTGCAAGGACCAGAAATGTCACTTTTCTCCCATGCTATTGTAATTTTGAACTGTCACTAAATGAATGGTTGTAACTCGAGGATTAATGCCTCAGCAATTGAATGGGTGGCCTTCACTTATGCCTGTTTAATCTCCTGACATAGAAATCCAGAGTCACCCTATTGCAGAGATGGGCAGCATATAAATTTAATAATTTAAAAAATAAAGCTACTTATTCTTCTTCTCTACAACCATATCAGTTCTACCATAGCCTTTGGTTTTCTTCTCCCCTCTCCATCCAATTTCATACTGTTTTTCAGACTTTGTCAATTGCCTCATTCTGGATTCCCCTTTCCTCAAGCAGCACACCAAATTTTAATTTTGACAGAAATTTTAAAACAACAATTTAGCATTCGCATGCGGGCAATTGTGCAATGTGCCTCCGTATCTAAAATCTCCCTTTCAAACAATCTGAATTCTTTTCCTGAAGCTTCATGCAGGCCCATCCATTAAAAAAAAAACCCACACATAACCAACCTGCTCAGTACAAACAAAACTCAAAAAGAAAAAAAATACTTAATAAAAAATGGAATTTCTAAATGTTTATTTACTTATTCCTTTATTAAAGTTCTTAACTGCCCATCTCCCTCATAAATGGGCTCTGGGAGGTACGCAATTTATTCAATGAAATTAAACTTTAAAAACCCAATAATTTAAGATTTAATTTTTTTAAGCAGCCTACCTGTTTTGCCCCAAGAACAACAGGCACCATACACTCTGGCTCAGTGGCCTGTGTGCTTTCATCAATCAAAATGGAACGAAATTGCATTTTAGCAAGTCTTGGGTCGCCAGCTCCAACACATGTGCAGCAAATGACATCTGCATTCTAAGGGCGATAAAACAGAAGTGTTTCAGGATTGTTGAACCCCTGCTGGCCCGGGAATCAGACAGGGCCCCTGGCCCGCAGAGTAGGAGGTGCGGCGCCCCAAAGGGCTCTCCTATCCCATGCAAGACAGAAACAACTGTCCCTAGGGCAGCAGCTGAGATAAATTTAGCAATTTAGAATATCCAATTAATCCAAATTTTAGTCAGGTTAACAATAATTTTTCCTACCCAAGAGTCAAAGCAGTGCTTGGGCCAAAAGATTGAGAGGAAACCCGGAGCCAATGGGAAATGGAGGAGTATTATTAGAAATTTCCCCCAGTCTATGGACCAATCAGGCTGTGACAAAACCCACATGTAACCCCTCCCTCGATTCTACTGGAAAATATGGCATATTGCTACGACCAACTGTTCCCAATTCTCTATACCAGTGATGGCTAACCTTTTTGTCCTCACGTGCCCTACACCCATAATGCAATGCACCCCACCCCTCTGCGCATGTGCACATGACGCTCCCGCACATATGCCCTCCCCCGCACCCCGTTTTGGGCCTAGTAAGTCTCCCTGAAATCTCCTGGGACCAAAAAAATGGGGCACGGGGGGGGGGACGACATCGCACCTCCCGCCCTCCCAACGCATGTGCGTGATCCCCACCCCACGTTTGTATGACACCCCCCGCACGTATATGCGCATCTCCCAGGCGCAGAGATCCAAAAATCAGCTGGCCACCAGTGGAACTGAACTGGGCGACTGCTCAGGTGAGGGCCCTGCATGCCACCTGTGGCATAAGTGCCATAGGTTCGCCATCACGGCTCTATACTAAGCTATGATACGGCTTCCTTGCATTGTGTGCTGTACCCGCCAGGATTTCATTGCTGAAGAGTGTTTGGAGATAGGATCACTCTTTGTTTTTGCTGCCCTGAAGATGAACAAGGACACAGCTTACCTATCTGCATCAGAGGAATCTTGAGCACAGAGTAATCAAGTCCTGTGAGGAACCAGGACAGCAGCTAAGTACAAGGAAATGATTACCATTAGCAATTCCCGCTCAGCTGTTCGTTTAAGTGCTCGGTAGCGCTTCTCATCAGCGGATGACAGTTCCCCAGTCTCATCTTTCAGTTGCTGCAGTTTCTGGAGCTCTGGCATGCTGAGAAACAAAATATGCACTACTTAGGATGCTGTAAGGGCAGGAAATGTTACAACTATCCTTGTTTCATCAAGTTGCATCCTGCTTTTAAGGTATCACAATTCAAAGGCAACAAGAACAAAACACTGAGGTGTTAGCCACAATAGGAATAAAGGCAGTACTTAAGACAAAAAATAAATGCAATCTTCGGTCTCAAAAGCTAATCTGCAGACACAAAGAAATTCTTTCCTTTTCATAAACTCAACCCTAGAGCAAAGAACTCTTAGCAGAATATCTAAAGCTTAAGGCTTGTGGAAAATATGAAAATATGATCCATCAGATAATACACTTGATCTTAGCCAAAAGGCTGAGAAGTGAATGAATGAATGAATGTAAGAATAAAAATACCGGCAAGACCATTTCCAGTAATGTCTTACCTATCCATATTCCTGATCTGGTTATGCAGTGCTAAGAAAGAGACAGGTGAATCAATGGCCTCGCGGCTCTTTGCACACAGACGCACCACCTTCAACCCCGTCTGATGTATTTTTTCGGTCAGCTGGTCCACAGCAATGTTACTTGGGGCACAAACCAGCACAGGCCTTTGAAAACAGCACGAAACTATGATTAGGTGAAAAACTGAGAGCAAACAATTCCATCCAACCAAAACGTTCTCCTTTTTTATTATATTTGGGTAGCACTTGCAAAAATATAATTTTAATGCAAATAAAGGACTAATAGAGATTACAAAAACAGATCTGCCAATATTAGATTTTTATCTTGCCTTTATTACTTGATAAATAATTCAAGGCAGCAAAAGTACATAATACTTCCTCCTCCTCCTATTTTTCTCACAACCACTACCCTGTGAGGTGAGCTGACCGAGAGAAACTGGCGCAAAGTCACCTAGCCAACATTCATGCCTAAAAGGGGACCAGAACTCACAATTTCCTGATTTGTAGGCCAGCTCCTTAACCACTACACCAAAGTGGCTCTTATTAAGGACAGCACACAAGCGTCCACAATGAAGATTAACAGATTCATGGTTGAGTGAAAAATGCAACCACACTTAGCCCATCTCTGACCTCTTGGCATCTGAACAGAAGCATTTAGACTTTTTGAAAGTTTTGATAGGATGTCAGAGATGGCAGCTGCATGGTCAAAATCCCATCTCCTTTTATGAGTGTCACATCCACATTCCAATGCACAGATCTTTAATCATAGATTACAGTAAATCTATTCTGCCCTCTGGGTTGTGAACTAGTGTGTCCTTTCTCTCTTACCCATTCCCTTGCCTTGCCAGGTGATACACAATTGTGGCTGATGTCACAGTCTTGCCTGTGCCAGGGGGCCCCTGAATAAGACTCAAGGGACGCTGCAAAACAGTCTTCACTGCATACACCTGACAATAAAAGGAAAGAAGACTGTGAAGTCAAACAGGTTATAAACCCAACACCTGAAACTCTTTAATTCCAATTCCTGGGTTTGCTGTGGAACAGGACAAACCTGAGAATGGTTGAGATCAGGAAGTCCTTGTGCTGTGAAGCGCTTTGGCAACTGACATTTAATTATAACGTCTTCCACCTCATGACCCAGAAGTTTGTGATAGATGTAGCCAGAAACTGATGTTTCATCCACAGCAAATGTTTTTAGGGCACTCTGCATTCTGAAAAAGAGAGGCACAAGTGTGCACTTTGGCCGTCTCACCCTCTCCCAAAAAGCAAAATCAAGAGTTGCTCCCCAACTAAAACTGCACCAACCTATCAAAGGATGTTGATTTCCATACAAAATCCACTTGGAAATTGTGAGTCACTTCCACAGGAGCACCAACACTACTTCTCAACTCAATTGCAATTTCATCACCGTAATCTACGAAAGCTTGTTAAGCAGTAATTTCAGAAAAATATAAGGCACTAGGTGCCTTCTCATTGCTGCACATAGACTGATACATAGCTTTACAGAAACATATTTTATTTATTTAATTCATTATTTACATGAAGGCTCATAGTATATTATTAGAATCTACAACCACTATTAATGGCCTGGAAAGATAACCAGGCAGAGAATTATAGCTAAGTTGAATGTTAACAGAGGCAAAACCAACAAGTTAATTTAATTTAATTTTTTGCATGACCATCAAGTTCTAAGATAGTGCAGGGAAAAAAGATATTGTCATTCACAATTCTACTACAAAAATCTGGCAGTAGATCCATTTGCCAGCTAGTACATTCTCATTCTGCATCTTCCTCCATCTTGTGAAATTAAAAAGGATACTATCAGGAACTTTAATCACATGGCCAATTCCTTTCCACAGTGGGGCCAAGTCTCCTTTGTATCTCAGGCAGATCTCATCCCCTTGCATCAAACGCATATCTAAGGAGACAGTAAATAACTTTGAATATTTTTTGAAGATAGCACTGTATATGGTATCATCTGCCCACTGATTTTTATTAACCCAATCCACTTCTTTAAATTTATTGATATTGCTAATTCCAGTCTGACCTGAATCAGTCTTTGGCAGGGTGAAGTAGGCAATCCTTTTCTTGTTCAAACCAAGATCCCATCTCACAGTAATGTTGTCTTGAGTCTAAAATAAAGAAAGATTAATTCTTTATTTTTTTATTCTTTAACTAGAATCAAAGCTAATATGGCCTTTTGTCTCCTATTTTATTCCAATGAATGGATCACTTATATAAAAAGATTTGTAATCTTCTTTGCTGACTTTTTTTTTGAAATATGCTCACTTCAATGCTTGCTGGAAGATTTCAAATGCATCGGTAAGAACAATATTAAGGGGACTGATTAATCTGATTAATCCAGTGGAGCTGCTTCTCATTCATAGATAACTGCTCTTTTCTTTTCCTATTCACTGTCTAGTTGTCTTCTTCTCATTTGATTATTTGCAAACGCACAGAATCCACATGCAGCTTTAGAACTATCAGACTGCCCACTTCTAATCTATTAATAGCCCACCTTTTTGCCAGATTATATTTGCTGCAATGCCTGTTGCTTTCTACTGAAGAACAATACACGCATATAGCAGATCACCCTGTCTGTACTCAGAGACTTTAAAATAGAACAGAATACAAATTAAATAATTTGGAAAAAAATATTCTTCAAGGAATACAGAACAACTCTCTCAACAAACCACTCATCAAAAGCAGCTCAACTATAACAAAAACAATCTGTAAAAAATATAACACTGAAGCTACCAATAGAGGCCCATGTATTCATGATGCTGAAATGAACATGTAACCATTTACAATGCCCAGTGCAAGCAGATAAAGTTGCATTACACAAGTTGACATTTCCATCTGTCAAGATACAAGCTTCACCTATTTGTCTTACAGTGAAAGCTATGGCTTTCTCAGCAGTAATGCATGGCTGTGAGAGTTAGACCATAAGGAAGGCTGAGTACGAAGAATTTAGGCTTTCAAACTATGGTGCTGGAGAAGACTCTTGAGAGTCCCTTGGACTGCAAGGAGATAAAATTAGTCAATCCTAAAGGAAACCAACCCTAACCGTCCTTTGGAAAGAGTTGAAGCTCAGATGCTCTGGCCACCAAATGAGAAGAGAGGATTCATTGGAAAAGACCTGTATATTGGGAAAGATGGAAGGCAAAAGGAGAAGGGGACAGCAGAGGAGGAGGTGGTTAGATAGTGTCATTGATGCAATGAACATGAATTTGGGCAAACTCTGGAAGAGAGGACAGGGGAGGCTGGCATTCTATGATCCATGGGTCTCGTATGGTATGGGAGCAGCTCTGCAGCGGACAAAAAAGCTCTACAGAGAATCATTAAAACTGCCCAGAATATCACGGGGCTCCAGCTACCAACCCTGGATGACATCTTCGCATCTCGCTGATTGAAGAAGTTGCAAAACATTCTCAGGGACTCTTCCCATCCTGCTTATAATCTTTTTAGACTGTTGCCTTCTGGCAGAAGATACAGAACAATTAAAACTAGGATCACAAGTCTTCTGAATAGCTTTTATCCCAGAGCTATAATTGCACTCAACAATGAATTCAATGGCCACCATCAGTGAGCTATTGGACAGCACTACTTGGTCTCTTGTGTGGATGCTTGGGTGGTTTAGGGGCAGGAAAGTTTTTTGATGGGTGGGTGGGTGGGGGTGTGTGTTTGGGGATTGTGTGTGTTGGGCCTGGTCTCTGGGTGTTATGTGAATTTTGTTGTATGTGTAAACTGTGTATATACGTACAATGACAATAAAGTAAAGTAAAGAGTTGGACATAACAGCAACTGATCAAATCTTCTGCTTAAAAATTATATCAGACAAACATAGTAATAACTACCCAACATCAACACCAGGACTCAATGACTAATGGAACTATGGATATGGTGCTTCAAAATATTTATATCAACTATATTTCAAATCCCTTCTAAACTTACAGTCTTTCAAAAGCTTACTCTCACAACCCACCCACCCCAACATACTGTTCAGGGTCACCAATCCAAACTATTTCAAGGGGCTGCTTCGTTTTATCCATTTTACCTGAGATTCCTTCAATTTCTTGTCATAGTCTGCTTCAAGCTTGACCAGAGGACCAAAGATGTTCTGGTATTGATAAGCATCTTCATATCTAAGGAGGACATGCTGTGGCTCTTCATCAACCCCAGGCTTTTCCAGGTCCTCCAAAGTAGCAGATGGGTTCTCCTGCAATCACAGACAACAGGATGCTAAACCCAACTTCTCCAGCTGGTTTATGGGAATCCTTCTAAGATGAGGGAACTAAATACTAGGAATATCTTATCACATACATTAAATCACAAAACAATGAAATGCAAAGCATGCCCATTTAAATTACTAAATGTAAGGATATTTCAAAGAAAAACAGGCCATATCCACTTTTGACAAAAAATCACCCAGAAATCCTAATTATATACTACAGGAAAGAATACTGTTGTGCAGATTGTGCAAATTCTCCTCAATCTGCAGAATTCATCTTTTGCTGATTAGGATGAAGGCATGAATCTAGACAAAGCTTCAAACCCCCAACAACTGGTCTTCTTATTTAACCACCTTGCTGGTTTTAGTATTCAAAACTTTAAGAGCATTCTTCACAGTCCAAAATCTTGATTTAAAAAGAAACCAAGGATACTCAGGAAGCTGAATTCTGAACCCAGTATTATCTGTCTACCTGTCCCAAATATATCTGCTTTAGCTCCCATTTTCTCTCCATTCACAGCCTGAATCTCTCAAACACACCTTCCACAGTTCTTCTAGTTTATTAATTTGCTGAGCTGTGATCTGCCGGGCCCTCAGTTGTTCCTGTTCTGAAGGAATTTTGACTAGCCAGGAAAGGAAGCAGCGATCCTGAATCAAAGGCTGCCACTGTGAGCTGTCCCAATTGATGTCCTTTAAGCTGCTCTGGCTGGCACAAGGCTGCCTGCACAATTAGGATATGAGAGACATATATTAGACAAACACAAAAAGTATAACTCAATTAAAAACTACATTAAAATATATACTTAATAGTTTCTTGTGATCATCATTCAAATAATTTATTTCTAAAAAGCAAAAATTCTTTTACCTGCATAACAAAACGACCACAGAGTCAGCTTTGGCCGGGATGAAGCCAAGAAGAAACACATTACGGCAGCCACAATTGTAGCATTCCAAGACAGTCTCGCCCAGAGGACCATCCTTATGAAGAGTCACTTCTTTGCACTTGGCTCTCACAAGATGGTTCACAATGTGACTGACAAAAGACAGAAACATTGCAAAACAATGATTGCACAACAAAAGTTTTATTTGAAATGTTAGCAGAAAACTATTTATATTGGAAAAACAAAATAAAGTACAATTCAGAGTAAAAGAATTGGAAGGGACCTTGGAGGTCTTCTAGGCAACCTCCTGCTTAAACAGGAGACTCTATGCCATTTCAGACAAACGGCTGTCCAGTCTCTTCTTAAAAGCCTTCAGTGATGGAACATTCTTCACAGTCCTCAACTTTTGAAGGCAAGCCATTCCACTGACTAATTGTGATGTTAGGAAATTTCTACTTAGTTCTAGGTTGCTTCTCTCCTTGATTAGTATCCATTGTTTCCCGTCTTGCCTTCTGGTACTTTGGGAAATAGGTTGAAACACACACACCCCTTCTTTGTGGCAGCCTCTCAAATATTGGAAGATTGCTATCATGGCACCCCTAGTCCTTCTTTTCACTAGACTTTCTTCTTTTCACTAGAATTCAAGTAAAGAGGATATTTATTTTATATCCTGTCTTGTTTTACAAATTAACTGGGTAACAGGAGGAACAATGTGAAGGTCTTACTGAACTTCCTGAGACAGTCATGATTAGCAAGATATATCAGCCAGCTGATACTCCATGTTCTAGTCCTGCCTTACCCATGAAAGCCAGCTGAGTGACTTTCGGCCAATAGCTCTCGCTCAGACCAACCCACTCCACAGGGTTGCTATTGTGGGGAAATAGGAGGAGGAAGGAGTATAGTGGATGTTCAACACCTTGAGTTATTTATAAAAATAATGAGGAAATATAAACAAATAACATGTGGCAAGTGAAGCCTTCAGAGATATACTTTTCCTCAGGCACTTATGCACTACCACCATTCAAGTTAGATGATTTAACAGAATTTACTTGCAAATGCCTTTGGAAGTAGTGCTTAATGCAATTAGCTCAGCTGTTCATGGAAAACTGGCAGCTAAACCGTGTGACACTAATACAGTATTCATTGCATTGGTTATTGATGTATCTTCAGATCCAATTCAAAGTGCAGTTTTTGATCTTTAGAACCATAACTGCCTGGACCCCAGCTCTCAGGCCAGCTACATCTGTGTCAAGAGTCTTGCTCTTAAAAACCTTCACAAAGGCCCTACTAATGAAGAGTGCTAGTGCCAGCAATTTGATAGTGTTGAAAAAGGGGGCTTTTCAGTACAATCCCCATGCTCTAGTATAAATTGGTATGTCCATCTCTGCAAACTTTCAACAGCAGCAAAAACCTATTTGCTTTGTGTTGTTTCTTGACTACTACATGATACATATACTGTAGTCTGTTAAGTTGTTAATTTTAACTTGGTTCACGACACAGGTAGCCTTGATCACAATTGGGTCTGGAATTTCCACTAATAAATAAGGCAATTGTTAAGCGAGTCATGCCCAATTTTACCACCATTTTGCTCTGGTCATTAAATGAATCAGTTATTAAGTCCACTCAAGTTCCCCCGTAGATTTGTTTGTCGGAAGCCAGCTGGGAACGTCACAAATGGCAACCTGACCCAACATGTTGCAACTGTCATAAATATATGCCAGTTGCCAAGTGCTCAAATTTTGATCAAGTGATCATGGGGACAACGCAATAGTTACAAGGGCAATGAGCGGTCATGTCATTTTTTTCAATGCCACTGTAACTTCAAACAGTTGCCAAATGAATGGTTATAGGTCAAGGACTACCTGTATTTAAGTCAAATACTATTCATTACTGATTCCTACTGCTATTGTTATTTCTCTATATTGTATTTATAATACATTAAGGGATTATATGTTATGAAATACTTTTGTGTACATAATAGAAAACACCCTTATGGGGACTTAGCTCTAACAAGTGTGCCCTACTAAAATGTTGGTAAAGTTAAAGCCATGTTGTAGAAAGCATTTTGAAGCGAGACTGAATTTTTGCAGAAACTGAGAAGTCCCATAATTCAACAATAGAGTACAAATACTTATATTCAACAGGGACCTAGGATCAATTGGCACAAGTTCTCCTTCAAGATTTTAAATAGTTGCTAACAGCGAAAGTGGATCAATTACTTGAATTAGCACCTGAAAACTTTCTATGTTCATACATTTAACAGAAGTGAATTATGTTCTCTTTGTGAATGTGAATATTTACCTGCCAGAGGTATTCCCACGTCCATTGCAGAACCACTTCTTGCTGGTGTTACAATAGACCACGCAAGCTGGATCATGGATGCCACAATAGCTAAAGAAAACATAGAGGGACCATAGCTGTAAATCAATTCTACTTCAAGGAAAGGAAATCAATGACACTCGCCCATACAAACTGATTAAGGAATTACAAAGACTACTATGTCACTGTTTCTGAAAGCTGGCAGCAGCATTAACAACGTTTTGGACATTATACTATCCACAACATGCCCTCTATGGCAATAAAGCTCCTTGTGATCAATGCCAAACATCATAGCATAGCATCAGTGGTGGGTTGCAGACAGTACACCCCGGTGTGCGCATATCGGAGCCAGCCCGGAGCACCGGATACCATTCTGGTACAGTGCTTCGTAGGGCCCACCCGCCTGAGCTGCTTACCGGTGTTTAAAGGCTTCTGCGCTTCCGCGCAGGCGCATACAGCACCTGCGTGATGCTCCGCGGAGCAGATGGAGTGTTGCAGAGCATCACACAGGCACTAAGATGCGCGCTGCGCACGTCCATGAGGACGCCGTTGGCCCCGGAACCACTGCCGTTGGCCCTGGAGCGGGATTTCAAACCTACCACTGCATAGCATACTTTATTGGCCAAGTGTGATTGGACACACAAGGAATTTGTCTTTGGTGAATAAGCTCTCACTGTACATAAAAATTTATCCATCAAGAATCATAAGATAAAACATTTAGTGATAGTCATAGGATACTAAAAAAAACCAAATCATACTAGGAAACTAAATAAAACAATATAAATCATAAAGATACAAGCAACAGGGTTATAGTTGTAAGTAGGAGGAGATAGGTAATAGGAAGGATGAGAAGAATAGTAATACAGTCAACATAAGCACTGCAGCTTAAAAAGTATGTTCAGACATTCAAAATGCATTGTTAAGAGAATTCCACTTATTCAGCTAAACACTGCAGAGTATGGCATAACCAAACCAATTTAATCTTCCGAGCTTCAGAAAAACAGAATAATAGAGTGGGAAGGGACCTTGAAGGTCTTTTAGTCCAACCTTCTGCTCAAGCAGAAAACTATACCATTTCAGACAAATGATTGTCCAATCTCTTCCTAAAAATCTCCAGTGTTAGAGCACCCACAACCTAAGGAGGCAGTAAAGCATAAATGCAATATTCTTAGAGAGCCAGAAGCAAGGTGTTAGAAAATGATCTGATGCACTAAGGCATCTTAAAGGTTCTGATATAAAACTACATAAAACATAGAATAAGAGCATTTAGGTTCAAAAAAAGGCAACAGCAATCCCATCTGAATAAAGGACTGGACCTCATACAAGATCATTAATTTTAATATAACCTAACAGGAACCTACTGTAAATCCTTTAATCGACTGATAAAAACCATTTTCTCAATCCCGGCATACATGTGCAGGTTCTATGTGAGGGCATAAATATATCCCAGAAGCCTAAGGAGAGAGTCACTAGATACTGGTTCTAGATTATGATGGCAAAATGGCATGGGAAATGAAAAAGTAAATCACTCACTAGCCACAGGGAGAAAGCTTCCCCAATGTGTTAAACTGATGCCCTATTCTTATAACACCAGCCTCTACTATCTCACCTGCAGGCATGTACAGGCAGGTCCTTGGTGTAATAAGTGTCTTCCTCGTCTTCTTCAAAATTGAGCTCAGCAAGAAGTTGGCTGGTTTTAGGCACATTATCATCCACTGCCCCATTCTGGAGGATGCCATCTGGTCCATTTACCTGGAGTTACAACAAAACAAAACAAAAAGTAATATATGCAACTGTAATTTATTTTTTTTAAAAGCAAGTCATACAGGTTTTTTTTAAAAAGGATACATCATACATCAACGCCAATTTACAAGCATGTGTACAGAATCTTGAATTATGTTCAATAAACATTGTGATAACCTTTCAAGAAATGCTATTTTTTAAACAGAAGTGGAAAAAAAGTTTTCTGAACAATAGCAACATTTGGTTCTGATTACTGCCCCTTTGTTGTATTTCCTCTTCTATCAGCAGTTTCAAATCCTACCTTTTCTTAAAGTATCCACAATACACTTTAAGAATTATGCCACTAAAAGAAAAACAGTCTCCTCTTCAGGCATCTATCCTCTTCTAAAATCACAGAAAGAGATTTCACCAGGTTCTTCCTTAATTCTATTGCTTTGATCTACCCCGTCACAAGGCTATCTAGAAAGCCCCAATTCACAAGTTTCCTAAGCAATGATATAGCATCACTGAAAATTTTGAAATCCACCCATAGATTTTATGAGACCGGAAAATTTTTGCCTTCTAAACAAGCATGGGAACATCTGCAATTATTTAAACATTTGTCTGGTATACATTTTTTGTCTGGTCACTCAGAGTTAACAGAACTGAAGCAATGGCTAAAGTGCTAACAATATTGACTTATTCTTCCCAATTTCTTTAATCCCCCTCACACCCCAGTACGTGAAGGTTAGCCCTTGGGAAAGGCCCCAATTTAGGAACCCTAATCTTGCTGGTGCATAATAATGATTTCCTTCAGAAACTCTCAACATAAGTGGATCTACCAATGTTTCATATATTCTTCAATGAGAAATTTGATTTCTGCTTTCATCTCTTATATGGTAAGTCATTCTGATTCAATGTGTGGGTGGTCCTGGAAGTCAAATAAATACTAGCTATCACTAATGGCAAAAGGAGGAATCTCATTATTTATATACATACATACATATATAGTTACATCTTCAATAAGAGATTGGGTCAGATCTTTTAAAGGATTATAGTCTTAGAGAATACTATATTTCAAGAGGCTAATAAAGGAATAATTATCAAAACAAATAACCACTAGAATTATAGGAGGGGGAGAGAACGTAAGGCCAACAAGTGCCATCCTTAATGCCAAAAGCTCTCCATATTCATTTAAAAAATTAAACAAGTGTTAGTATCAGCTTTGTGGTAAAATATCCCTAGGTATTACATAGGCTATATAAGTATTATTAATTATAAAAAGTGATGGTTATCAATCTTGTTTGGAAATACCAATTAGATGAAGTCACACTAAGGTGTGCAGGATCAAATCTACATATATTCATTAATGGTCTTGCAAACCATTTAAATATGTTCTTCAAAAAAAAAAAAAAAAAGGAGCCAGAAAAACTTCAGCACTGCAGTACCATTTTAAGAATCAAGGGCGCAGCAGCAGTACCAAATTACATGAACTTAAATATCATTTTACTTTATTACATATGCAACTCCAGTCCCCCCCATTAAACTTTCTAATACCTTCCCCAAGAAACATGATTTTTTAAAACCAGCATGGACTTACTGTTGGTCCATAACATTATGCACCATAACATTATTGTGCAATAATGTTTTTTACAAAGCTTTTCCAGTTCAGGAAAATATTGTTAAGAAAATTAATAATAATAAATGGCTGTCAAAACAAATATATTATGTAGATCTGGCAGTTTCAAAGTTTAATCAATGTTTTTTAGACTACTTCAACGAAGTTAGGAGAAAAACATGTCATTATGAATAAAACTACAATAGAGTTAGAGAATAGTAATTCCTAAAAGTTCATCCTGCAACTTAACATATATTTACTTAGAGAAAAAAATTGAACTAACTTCTAAATAAATATGTTCCTCAAACATCTACAGCATATGAAGTTTCCAAAAGAAGCAAGACAAAACAGTTTATAGAGCAACCTATGATTGCTCCTTCGGCAGGCAAATCTAAGAAGGGACAGCACCACAAAACTCAGGTACAAGATATAATTACACATAATCAGATATATGGAGACAATGGATGATCCAGAAGAGATTCAGAATGGCAATGGATGATCTCAGTTTCTAGCAACTGCAATAGCTACAAGTCTGCAGGCACAAAACAAAATTAAAATATTGTAGAAAACAAATGATACTTTACTAGTTTACTAGGTAATTCTTAAGTTCAAAATTATGTCTCAAGCCCATCCAATCTTTAGTCATAAAACACAGTAATCTGACAAATCCATTTGAGGAATACAAATGTATGCATATGTAACTATAATTTCCATATGTAATTTACATAAGCAAACTATAATTACATGCAAAAGCAAAAAATTGCTCAAACATGGGGCTCACTCTTTCCCTTCCATACAAATAAGAAAAATAAACTAAAATCTAATATGTTGCTGTATATTTGATGAACACTTTTTGGTGATGATAGACTGCAGTTAACATTTTTGGATAGTATATTAAGAAACATGGTGGACAGGGTATTCTGGAATTTTTCTTTCATTTTTTGGATTACCAATATAATTAAGCCTATTTTAAGATTCATATTACAGATCTTTGTCTAAATTTCTTGTCAAAATAGTAGAGTAGCCCATGTTGGATTGGGCTCTTCAGACCACAAAAAAGGATTTAGTATCACAGATTGCCTATTTCCTTCATGATGAACAGTAGGCTATAAAAACTGCCTGCTTCCCCCCATCTGTTTGAGAAAGCCATAATTATCTTTAAAACAGATTTTCTAATCTTATGTAAAGCTAAATAAAGACTCTTCTAACTTGAAAACCAATTTATTTTTTCCCTGTTATGTTAGGTAAGGAGAGTGAAAAGCAATATTAGAGTTCTGAGGACATCTTCTTGTTCATATACATAATATTGCAATTTTGTATTATATGCAATTCAGGGTAATATTTTCAGTTTAAAATAAGAACATTTTGTAAAAATATTGCCCCCATGATTTTTAAAGGATTATATCTCTCAGATGCCTTAGCCTACACAGCTAATTGATCAAAACCATCCCTTAAAGCCTCAGCATCTGAAGTGACCTACACCGACCTACCCATAACCATGAATATTATAACCTATTAGTGTAAGAAAGCCACTGAAGTAGTTATTTACTTGATTTTCCAGTAGTGAAAAATTATGGAGAAGATCAAAAGACATGTAGACATAACATGTTGAATAGAAAGCTGTGCGCCTAAGTATTTTACTTGCAGGGTTTTCCATTCACATTTTTTATGAGCCAGCAAATATAACAATATGTTTAATTCTTTCCATGTTAAGGCAGAATACATGCAGAAGTACTATCTGTTACTTATACAGATGTAGTACAGAAAATAGCAGAAGTTTTAAATTTCTGAATCTTGCAAACAGCTGTTGCTAGGTAAATCAAACACCAGTATGTTTATTACCCTAACGTAACCAGATTCTAATTTTTAAAAATTATTTCAAGATTATTCAGAACCGATTCCTAACTTAGTCTGGAGTACTCATGTTGAAAAATACTGGAAAAGATAGACTGAAGACTTTCAAAATCAGAAATAATCCAATTCTCATTCTTTACAGAAATATTTTTTCCCCAAAAGGATCTTTGAGAAAATCACTTTCCCAGAATGAATGTCTGAAAAATTACTTAAATGCGAATATATTTCCCATTCCAAATGTTCTGACAGCCCAGGCATGGGAATCTCCTTATTTCCATATTCAGCTATTCTGTAAGTAGATGGAGATTTTAAGACTGTGATGGGAAACTTGCTCAGATCAACACCAGAAGCCATAAATATTGTGACTATATGTACCTTCATCCAATTCACAGAGCTAACACTTTTGTTTTGGTAGGAGGCAACACAGAAACTAAGCAGTGATAGGTTTGGTTAGCATCTCTCAGTCCTCTAGGGCAAGCCTCGGAAGTAAAACAAACATCCTGGAAGAAAGCAATGACAAGCCACTTCTGTATGGCTGCCCAAAAAACTATTTAATGAAGACAAAGGTGATTTTCCTTTTAACAGGAAACAGTACAACACCATGTCTTGTGTTACTAACACTTAAAAAATATACCTTTCATCATTAGCCAACCTGAAGACCCTTTTTATTAATATAGCAATAGACTTTCCACAAACAGCATACAACTGCTTTAAGTTTATGATGGGTTTCAATAGTGAAATTGAGTTTAGAGAAAGAAAATAACCAAGAGTAAGGAAAAAGAATATGCTACATATAGTCTCTTCTTGACCCTGACGTCCCCTACACATTTCAAAACCCTCTTCTGGGGAATTAAGCAAGCATACTATGTTTTGAATGCCATTCCTATTTTATTCCTATATGGGAATTAAATCTGGCGAAGAAAATGAGGCAATGTTCTTCATTACAGCAGTGAAACTACAAAACAGAAAATTTTAGAAAGGCACCACAAACCTATGGCATATCCATAAAACTCACATCTGTATGGAATTCTATCCTTACATATTCGCAAAACTTCAAATGACTTGTCCAGAACAAGATGATTAAACCACCTAAAGGAATTACATTAGAGAAAATCTGACCTAAGATGCAAAACTGAGTACTACACTCTACTGTTAAACAGAACAAAGGACAAAAATGCAGATTAAAATCATCTCTTTAACAAGGTGGCATTTCCTTGGAAAAGGTGTTAATTATACATGTACACACCTTGCCCCCAGTTGAGGCCTCACCCAATTACTCAGAAGTTAAAGTACTATCTTATGCTGTTCTAGCCACAATTAATACCTATGATAGAACACCTTATCCTTAATTGAGAGATAAATCTTCCCTTAATCTATAAAGAACTTCTGTGGGTACATATTCTACTGCCACTTGTCTAAAATTATGTTTTTCTCCTTTTTTAAAAAATTGGTCAACCCAAGGCGGCAGGCACACTTTATACTACAATTTTCCTTACCATGATAAAATATTTTTATCACAATACATATACATTTTTCCATTTTCCAAGTATATACATAATCCCCAGTTGTGTTTTTACTGCTTTAAGCACTAAACGTTTAGAGTTTAAATCCAGATCCTACATTCTGTCCCAAAGATGATTTAACAAGTTATCTTTACAAGAATTCTTAAAAAGGCCATGCAAGAAAATCACAGAAACTGAGAATTTTCCAATCACTTTCTTGGAAACCACTATGCAAATTCAATGCCTCACTGACTTCAATGCAGTCTTCTGTCAAACAGGTGCACATAATGCTACTTTAAAGTGTACAAAGAAGGTACAAGTTAATAACAGCTTGAAGACAAATGATTTACACACCAGCCTGAAATCAAACTTAGTTGCCACTAAGACTCATTGAAAAGCCATTATAATTCTAGCATCTAACTAAACTATTCCAGCCAATTTTCTCACTACTAAGCTTTGCCTCTTAATCAGGGGAATGAGTTTTTTTTTTAATTTAGCAACTTCCGCAGCCTGAAACAGTTTGAAAGTCACTGGCGCAGCAAACAGGTTCAATGTATCATTGGGCCCTTTTCTTTTGATAAAAGTCATAGTTACCCAACTGAAACACGTAGATAGGTGTAACTGGCAAATACACATAAATCTACACATATCTGAAAGCAATTCATTACTTTCATACTTAATCATATCATGCATGGGCATTATAATTCTGTAATGCACGTTGCCCGCATCTGTTCCCTTCCTAGAAAAGGCTACTTTGAGCAACAAAATATAAAAAAATAAAATAAAAGAGGTTTTATCGGGACGAGGAGTCTTTTCATGATCTTGGGAAGTCTAGAACAGAAATATTAGTCTGACGTGGCAGAGTTCTCTGCTTGAGCAGAGGGTTGGACTAGAAGACCTCCAAAGCCCCTTTCAAGCTCTGTTATTCTGTAAATGTACATACGAGGAATATCTCTCTGGCGTATTCTTTTCAATAAGCACTAAGGCTAAAGTTACAGGCTTTCCTATTAAGCTCTGGGGCAATTTTTAAACAAGTCTAGAATCCAAGCTTCTAGAAGCAACTCAACCTCTTTGCCTCTCCCACTCGGGACCTGCAAGCTGTCCTTTTATCCCGCGCCAAGTGCCACACATACAAGACGTGGAGTTTAAAAGTTAGCCTCCCACTCGTCCCTTCCCCCCCATCTCTTCCCCGCCTGGCGGTTCCAACTCTTCCTCACCCTTCGCGGGCCTCACCTGGGCATCCAGCTGTCCCGGAGCGACGACGGAAGGCGCCCCCCCTGCGCCCACTCCGACGCCACCCCCCGGGAGTCCCGGGGTCCCTGGCGCGACGACGCCTCCTCCGCTCCCGGAGCCTCCTCCGGGCGGCGTTTGAGTCTGGCTGGGCAAGGTGAAGTCGGTGAACTCGAACTCGGAGCCTTGCGTGTCAGCGCCCAGCAGCTCGGCCTCCTCGGTGTCGAGGAAAGTCAACGTCTGCGAACTGGGCCCGTAGGCTTCCACACTCATGATGTCGGAGGCGGCCGTTCCAGGTCTTCCTCGGCCCTTCTTTTCTCTTTTCCCCTCACGGAGGAGGAGGTGGAGGAGACGACGGCGGCGACCGCGTTGGCAACGGCAAGCTTGGCGGGTTTCCTTCTTTTTCTTGAGGCCCCGTCAGAACGAGCGCGAGGCTTATTACCTTAGCCGCGTTCTGCGCCTGCGCAGAACTTTAGGCCTCAACCGTCGACCCGAGCCAGACGCTCTAACAACGGATGAGCCAATGAGCAGGCGGCTGACCGTACGCCCGAGAGCCGCGAGCTGAGATGAGAGAAGGGAAAAAGATTAGCCCCCCCCCTTCCTTAGTGCGCACGCGTCTTGGGCTCCGCGCGCCTGCGCCAACTCAAACTGGCTGAGAAGGCTAGTGAGTACAGTAGGAAAAGGAGGTTTTGAGAGGTGGCAGCCGCGCAGGTAAAAGCAGCGGAACGAGGGGAGAAGGGGGCGACACGCTCTTTTATAGCTCCGCCCCGGCGCGTTGACGCACACGTCGACTCGCCAATCAAACTCTCACTGGGGGGGAAAGGAGTTGTCTCCGATGGCCAATCAGAACAGAATTCGAAAGTCAAGAAAAGCGGGGTGAAGGTAGAAGATCGATCCACGCGGAAAAGGGAGAAAGGCGGGAGAATAAGCACCGACTAGCCAATTAGGACGCGCGAATCCAAGAAGCGCGCGTATGAGACAATATGGACACGTCCTCCCAACACGCCAATCAGCTTTGCCCCGCCTATTTTATCCCCGCTTCCTCAAGATTAAAAAAAACCCACCTATAACATGAACTGTTTTTAACTTTTATTAAATAAACATCATGACAAAGCCAGAAAGGTCGCACTATGTCCAATGTTTTAATGTAACATGAACTTTTTTGACCGCAAAAGGCCACAGTGCCAAACGGTTTGGAATCTCGTCAGACTGGATTTGCTTCGAATAAACTTACTTGTGGCTTTTTAGCCACGTTAAACTCTGGCCGAGAAGCGGGGGGGGGGGTAAAAAACCTCCACGAACTTCTAACGTAAAGACGTACAGCGCGCGTGGGTTAGTACACGCCTCAGCGAAATAGAAAGCCCCACAATGCGCATGCGCTAGATCACGGGGCGGCGCGAAGCTGAACTTTCATCAGTTAGACTGTTAGAAAAAGCTTCCTGGAAGCCACGCCCCTTCCCTGACGAGCCAAGTGAAGTTGGGGGAACACGACACAAGCTGAAATATGATTGGCTAATTAACGCTATGGCTGTGTTTCCCAATTTTGGCCACCTGAAGATAGGTGGACTTCAACTCCCAGAATTCCATAGCCAGCATGTTCAAAGTTGCTAAGGTTGAGAAACGCTTAGCAACGTTTAATGTAATTTAAGGGTTGCTCCCGCTGCTCTGTTGTGGAAGGAAAAAGTTAATAAGGCAGTTTTTGACTTATGACCACAATTAGCACCGGAATTTCAGTTGCTAAGTGATGTGATCCCTAATCGCATCATCGCAGAACCAGATCCAATTTTATTATTATTTTTACCGCAGGCATTAAGCAAATTATATAGGCATTAAGCAAATCTGGCTCCCCCTATTGACTTTGCTTGTTGGGAGCTGGCTGGGAAGGCCGCAAATCACTTGATCACAGAACACTGCAGTCATTAACCTGCAGGCACATTGCCAAGCGCCCAAATTTATCCCTTGACTGTGCGGGTAGAGTACTGGTCATAACTTCGAGGACAGGTCATTTTTTTTAGCACTGTTGTAACTCTGAACTCTTAAACAAGACCTAACTGTAACTGATTCTAAGAAAATAAGACAAAGATAGGAATATATCGATATTCGGTATAGTGGATGGATGGATGGATGGATGGATGGATGGATATTAACTCCCAAACTGGGTACTATCCTTGAAGGGGGAAGTGCAACCCTATTCTAGATCCATGTCGGTATATCTCCAGATGCATGGGATCCTTAGAGCTCTCTGAGCTGGTGGTTTTCTTGCAGACGTCTCTTTACCAAACAAGGTAACATAATCAGTGTAATTGGTAGGACGGAGTCAAAGATAATTCCTCTCCATCAAAACCTGTCCAGCCTCAGGGCACTGAGATAGGATACTTGTTTGTTGGCTAGGGAATTCTGGGAGTTGAAGTCCACACATCATAAAGTTGCCCCGCTTGAAAAACAGTGCTCTATGTAAATGTGTAGCATAAGTAATATCATAAGTTTTGTTTTTCATGCAGCAGGAATGGCCGGGGATGGTGCATTTTTTTCACTCACCCAAGCCAAATTTTTGTCTTGGACATTGTGCTAAAGACTCAATTTTTGTGCAGGATATTCCCCCCCCCCCCAGGCCTTTTGTATCCAGCAAGGGGAGGTTGCTGTCTAAGGTGCTGAAGCTGTGTGATGCCAAAACCCACTCCCCCCCAGCCAGGCTGCCCATTTCCAACCGGCACTGTAGTTCAGCTATGGGGAAATCAGAACAGAACAATCAGAACAATAAATAAAATATTCCAGGGAAATGTTTTAGTTCCACTCATTGTCTTGATTTATTTCATCTATTGTATTTATATCTTTTTGCATTACTTCCATTTTTATGATTCTGTATCCAGCAAAAAGGACTGCACCGCCTTTCCTAATAGAATAATAATTGGTTCTACTGGGAGAATTAATAATTGGTTCTACCAGGAGAACAGAATAACAGAGTTGGAAGTCTTCTGGTCCAACCCCCTGATCGAGCAGGAGACCCTATACCATTCCAGACAAATAGCTGTCCAATCTCTTCTTAAAAGCTTCCAGGGTTAAGAGCACCCACAACTTCTGGAAGCAAGTCATTCCACTGGTTAATTGTTCTTGCTGTCTGGAAATTCCTCCTTAGTTCTAGGTTGCCTCTCTCCTTAATTAGTTTAGCAATAGCAATAGCAGTTAGACTTATATACGCTTCATAGGGCTTTCAGCCCTCTCTAAGCGGTTTACAGAGTCAGCATATCACCCCCAACAACAATCCGGGTCCTCATTTTACCCACTTCGGAAGGATGGAAGGCTGAGTCAACCCTGAGCCGGTGAGATTTGAACAGCCGAACTGCAGAACTGCAGTCAGCTGAAGTAGCCTGCAGTGCTGCATTTAACCACTGCGCCACCTCAGTTTCCATTCACTGTTTCTCATCCTGCCTTCAGGTGCTTTGGAAAATAGGTTGACCCTCTCTTTCTTGTGGCAGCCCCTCAAATATCACTCCTGGTCCTTCTTTTCACTAGATTAGACATACCGAATTCCTGCAACCATTCATCATGTGTTTTAGCCTCCACTCCTCTAACCCTCTTTGTTACTCTTCTCTACACTCTTTCCAGGGTTTCAACATTAGGAAATATTTAGGAAATATCTGGCCACAGCGGGGAATTGGATATTCACAAGACTAATAGTTGTCTTCCTTGCCCAATGGGAGCAGGAGCAGTTGCATATCTTGTAAAAAACAGAATCCCACAATTAGCAACATCCACAGCATAGGACAACAAAGTCATGATGTTGCCTGTGACTACACAATAGAAAGCTGCATCTTAACGTTTTTGCTCCCGTCCCCTCGAAAGCTTCCACCAACATTATATCTGGAGTACAGCATCATAGGGAAAGCTGACTTAGATTTTTCATATATTTTCTGAAGTTTAAACGCTGGGTTTAAACCTTAGTGTTACTAAGGTTCGTAAACCCTTACGAAGGGTTAAGGAAACAGCCAAACACAGAGACGGTTTGAAAATGGAGTTTGTTTTCCTCCTGCACAAACTGACCAACAAAGCACTTAAGGCAATGAATAAATGGTCTGAGCTGACATCCGAAAGCCATCGCAGTCAAAAATAAACATCGAGCTGGCCAGGCCCCTCCCCAGCCCCCAAAGGCCAAACACAACCCGGATGCAGCCCTCAATGGAATTGAGTTTGACACCCCTGGTATAGAGTGAGGCCTTCAGATGGAGTACAACCCATGCTCATCTCATCTATTTTTATTTATTTATCAAATTTGGAGACTGCCCATCTCACTCACGGAGAAATTCTTGAGGATTCCCTACAGATCAGGAGTCTCAAAACCTAACAACTTTAAGACTTGGGGATTTCAATTTTCAAGCTATTCTGGCTGAGGAATTCTGGGAGTTGAAGTTAACAAGTAGTAAAAGTTGCCAGGTTTGGACACCTGCTGTAGATGATGCTCCAAGCTCTAGGTCCTGGAGATGTTGGTAGCTATCTGCTCACCTCAAATCGCTGAGCAAAACCTGGGAAATAAAGATTTGAATCCAAAATTCCCTGCTCTGCTCTGCTCTGAATGGATCACATTTGTGACTTTGCCAGATGGAATAAAATTATAGTTCCGTTGAAGTGGGATTTATAAAGCAAACATCCATATTCCTGCTCAGCAACAGTGACAGTAACATGACCAAGCATGTAGACTCACACAACCCATTAAAACATGAAACTGGGTTAACAAAACACAAATGTTGGGTTCATATAACTTCAATGCTCAAACCAACCCAATGACAACATTTATGTGATGGCTTGGTTCCTCCAACATACTAAAACCACAAGTTAGACTACATAGTCCTTCTCTTTTTCTTTCCACTTTTCGCACATTATTCTGTGGTGGCACAGTGGTCAGAATGCTGTATTCTTCTGACTGCCAACTGCCAGCAGTTCGGGAGTTCGAGTCTCACCGGTTCAAGGTTGACTCAGCCTTCTATTCTTCCGAGGTCAGTAAAATGAGATTGTTGGGGGGGGGGGGGGGGCAATATGCTGACTCTGTAAACCGCTTAGGACTGTAAATCCCTGGGAAGCAGTATATGTCTAAATGTTACTGCTATTGTTAAGTGCTATTCCACCAATTCCACATTAAACTCTCTTCTTCAGGGAGCTTGGTCTTCACAGTATGTGTCCCAAGTGGGATAATTTGAGCCTAGTCATTTGTACCTTGCGCGAGAATTCTTGGTGGATTTATTCAATTATCTATGAGTTGTTGGTTTTTTTTTAATATTGTTATTATACATTTTCCTTTATGATACGTCACATTTCCAGTTTTGCAACAAAAGTGTGCTGACTGTACAAAGTCCTTTTTAAGTAAACATAGTATTATACACCCTGATTGTCACCATTGTTCTTGTAATCATACAGTGTAGTCTCTTTTAAATACATAATCTTTTATGTCATAGTTATAACTTATATTTTCATAGTTGTACCATAACAGTCTATACATTTGTCACTCTGTACTTTTTAATCTATAGTCACGTACAGTCCAATAGTAATATTGCTTGCAATATACATACATACATACACACACATTGTTGATCTTCTTTTGTTATTAAGTTACTAATCTTTGCACCTGTTATCTAACCATTATGAACAATAGCTGCAGGGGTGAAGTCGCTACTGGTTCGCTTCGCTTCGACATGCGCACCACAGGTGCTAAGAAGCCTTTTCGGAATCTGCAAAGGTAAGTAGAACAGTGAGAGGGGGGAGCAGCTGTGCTGTGTGATTTAGATTTTGAAAGCAGGATTTCCTGCTTTCTAGCTAATATAAATCATATGGCACAGCTGATTAGAAATAGCAATAGCAATAGCAGTTAGACTTATATACTGCTTCATAGGGCTTTCAGCCCTCTCTAAGCGGTTTACAGAGCCAGCGTGGCACGACAAAACCGCGAAGCCCTTATCCGCGGAGACATAAGTGCGTCGCTAAAGCTGCGACGTCATCACCGCGCGTCATCACTGCCGCGACAACAGCGCGGCAACAGAAGGGCGCTTTAAAACGGCACCGCGGCAGAAAGCTGATTTCAATTAAAGTAAGGGTTAGGATTAGGTTTATGGGTTTGTTTTAGGGTTTGTTTTAGGGTTTGTTTTAGGGTTTGTTTTAGGGTTTGTTTAGGGTTAGGTTTAGGGTTAGGTTTAGGGTTAGGTTTAGGGTTAGGTTTAGGGTTAGGTTTAGGGTTAGGTTTAGGGTTAGGTTTAGGGTTAGGTTTAGGGTTAGGTTTAGGGTTAGGTTAGGTTAGGTTAGGTTAGGGTTAGGTTTAGGGTTAGGTTTAGGGTTAGGTTTAGGGTTAGGTTTAGGGTTAGGTTTAGGGTTAGGTTTAGGGTTAGGTTTAGGGTTAGGTTTAGGGTTAGGTTTAGGGTTAGGTTTAGGGTTAGGTTTAGGGTTAGGTTTAGGGTACTGAGTGCTTGGGAATGCGCGATTTTGCCCTCCGCGATTATGTCATCGCGGTAGGGTCGCGTTTTTCCTTAGCGCTTCGAACGGCGCGAATTAGTCTTCGTGCTTATGTCTCCGCGGATAAGGGCTTCGCGGATTTGTGGTGGAACCCAGAGCCAGCACATTGCCTCCACAGTCTGGGTCCTCATTTCACCCTCCTCGGAAGGATGGAAGACTGAGTCAACCTTGAGCCGGTGAGATTTGAATTGCTGAACTGCAGATAACAGTCAGCTGAAGTGGCCTGCAGTACTGCACCCTAACCACTGCGCCACCTCGGCTCTTCTTGTCACACAGCTGATCGTAGGAACATTTGTTTTTCATTTTTTAAGCACTTTTTTACTACCTGTTCTCCTGAATGCTTTAAAAATTTTTTTTTAAAGAAGGAAAGAGTATAGAGCAGGGGTGTCAAGCTCAAGGCCCATGGACTAGATCCAGCCCATGGGGTGCTTAGATCTGGAAACAGTGAAAGACCGGCCCACGGTGACTCCTCCAATGAAAACGGAGCTTGGGAGGGCCGCATGTGGCCTGCTGAGTTCCTTTTTCACTGGCAGAGGGCTGCAGGAGGCCGTCGCAGTCGAAAACAAACATCAAGCTGGCCAGGCCCCTCCCCAGCCCCCAGAGGCCAAACACAGCCCTCAATGGAATTGAGTTTGACACCCCTGGTATAGAGTGAGGCCTTCAGATGGAGTACAACCCATGCTCATCTCATCTATTTTTATTTATTTATCAAATTTGGAGACTGCCCATCTCACTCACGGAGAAATTCTGAGGATTCCCTACAGATCAGGAGTCTCAAAACCTAACAACTTTAAGGCTTGTGGATTTCAATTTTCAAGCTATTCTGGCTGAGGAATTCTGGGAGTTGAAGATAACAAGTAGTAAAAGTTGCCAGGTTTGGGCACCTGCTGTAGATGATGCTCCAAGCTCTAGGTCCTGGAGAAGTTGGTAGATATCTGCTCACCCTAAATCACTGAGCAAAACCTGGGAAATAAAGATTTGAATCCCAAATTCCCTGCTCTGCTCTGCTCTGAATGGATCACATTTGTGACTTTGCCAGATGGAATAAAATTATAGTTCTGTTGAAGTGGGATTTATAAAGCAAACATCCATATTCCTGCTCAGCAACAGTGTCAGTAACATCACCAAGCACGTAGACTCACACAACCCACTAAAACATGAACCTGGGTTAACAAAATACAAATGTCAGGTTCATATAACATTTTTTTTCATTTTTTTAGCATTTTTTTACTATTTGTTCTCTTGAATGCTTTAAAAACATTTTTTTAAAGTTCCGATGATCAGCTGTGCGACAATTAGCTGTGCTGCGCAATTGTCGCAACTTTAAAAAAAAACATTTTAAAGATTTTTTTTTTACTACCGGTTCAGGCAAACCGGCCTGAACTGGTAGCATTTCTCCCCTGAATAGGTCCCAAATTAAGTAATATTCTGTTTCCTTTTTATCCTTAACCTCCATTGTTAACCTGTCCATTTCAACACATTCTAATATTTTCTTTATTAACTTCTCATCTATAGGTATACTTGCATTTTTCCAATTTTGTGCATATGTGATTCTAGCTGCTGTTATTACATGTAACATTAAGTATGTAATTCTTTTATTGTATTTCCCCGGTAGTATACCTACTAAGAACAGTTCTGGTTTTAGATCTATTTGTTTTAGATCTATTGGGGTCCTCCTTTTTATCTTCAACCAATATTTTTTTGCCGTCAGATAGGTCCACCACATATGATAGTAGGACCCCAATACCTGCTTATATTTTGATCTATGGGTTTGTGTTGTGACTCAGCAGACGTCTTCTGTGAGTCTTTTCAGGATGCAAGGTCAACGATGCAGCTGGGGCTCATTAGTGGGGTTCTGGTGATAAAAGAGCGGATAGTGCCACGCCCTGGTTGCAGGAGTCAACGTTCATACCTTGGTTCGTTCAACATTGATTGATCATCGGTCGTGGTTTATGTAAGATACACTTGGAGAAGTTCTTTGTTTTGCTGTAACCCTGATTCAAGGATACACTTGGAGAAGTGCCTTGCTTGTAAGAGTTTTGGTTTGGTATTTTGATATCTTGTTAGAGACTTTATTTATGTTATTTTTGGGCTCGCAGCCAGACTGAGCCGAGAACTGATAAAGAGAGTTTCTTTTAAGTTGTTTGCCTGTCGTCTGTTATCGAGCCGAGAAGGGGGGACAGAACAGGTTTGTTTTCTTGGCTGTCCACAGGATTCCCAGAAGTCTTCTCCAATGTTCAAAAGCATCAATCCTCTTCGTTAGCAAAGCTGATTTTAGCCTAGTTCAGGGTTCTTGTGATGACCATATGACATCCCATAAAGAGAGGGGGCCTATCAGCACCTCTCCATTTAGATAATTAGGAAAGAAAGACCACGAGACTCCATGCGTGGAAATCAAGTGTACTTTTACTAATTAAAAATGATTAAAGGCATAGCGAAGCGAAGTCTGATTATTTAGGCACGAAAGCGATTGATATATAGAATAGCCCATTCCCCACCCCTTGGCATCACAGTTACAGTCCAATCATAATTCTCCCAAGTGTCAGGTGCGAGATAACTTCAAAAGGCATCACGAAGATGGAATGTCGGTGCCGTTAGTCCTGGCGGGAAACTCCCACGCATGCGTAGTCCGATCAGCCGGTGAACTCCAGAACCTTCCTCCAGCACAATGAGTAACCCCTCCCAAATACCATGCCCTCCCTCCCCGTTTCATGGCAGCCGAAGCAACAGCAAAGCAGAGGCTGACAGGGCCCTTTAAACATGGTATTCAACTTACAACCACAAATCAGAAAAATAAATCTGTTGCTAAGCAAAACCATGTTTTGCCCCATTTTGCAACCTTTCTTGCCACATGAATCACTGCAGCTGTTAAATTAGTAACATGGTTGTTAAGTGAATCTGGCTTCCCCATTGATTTTGCTTGTCAGAAGATCTCAAAAGTTGATCAGGTGACCCCCCAAAAACCCTCCCAACCGTCATAAATGCATGTCAGTTGTCAAGCATCCAAGTTTGGTCACATGACCACAGGGATGCTGCAACGACCATAAGGGTGAAAAACAGTCATAAGACATTTTTCAGCGCCATTGTACCTCCGAGAGGTCACTGAACGAATTCTGGTCACTTAACAGCAGTGGCAAGAAAGATTGTAAAATGTGGCAAAATGCACTTAACCGCTGCCTTGCTTAGCAACAGAAGTGTTGGGCTCAATTGTGGTCGTAAGTCAAGGCCCACCTTGTATATTATCAGGTCATGCACCTGTGAACCTTTTCAGTGATGGCGAAACAACAACCTTCATCATTCTTCCACTAGAGGGCGCACTGAAACAATATTGTAAGAAGAAATTTCGTGCCAATTTTATATTTCACTCCCTTCTCTTGTCTCTTTTCCTTCTTTCCCTCACTGCATTCAAAATCAACAAGGGACAAAAAGAAAACTCAACAAGAGAAGTTTTTGATTGTCCTCCGACTTTTTCTATCACACCGCCGCGCTTCCCTTTGGTGGGAAGCAGCAAAGCAATTTTCCTTTGCAGAAAACTTTAAACCTTGGCCTGACCCAGCAGAGCAGTGCCTGCTCCAGATGTTAACCTGCTCATCCAACACATACATGAAGGAGCCATGTTAGTTTAGATCTATACTAAGACACACTCCGTCATGAATAATTGTCTGGTTGCGGTGGGGAAGGGGGGCGGTCAGCAATCTGTACTTTGCAGAATAGGAAGGGGGTTTATTTTTAGATGGATATATATATATATTTATTCCACCTTCATTACAGGTAATTCTCAAATTACAACAGTTCATTCAGTGACCATTCTGTTGGAAGAAATGTCCATCTGGGTTCAGTTCCAAGTGGGCAAAAAGACACTGGAAACATGGTGGCTGCTTGGAAAGTTTTAATCAGAGGTGGTATTCAGCCAGTTTTCACCAGTTCGCACGAACCGGTAGCAGAAATTTGGCATGGGGTGCTGAACCGGTAGCAATCGCTGGCTGGCCACGCCCAGTTGACACTTGCTCACCCCACCCCGCCTGCTTGATGCTCACTAGCCTCACCCACCAGCTCGATGCTCGCTCACTCCTCCTGCCTGCTCGATGCTTGCTCGGCCCATCCGCCTGCTCGACACTCACTTTAACGCTCGCTTGCCCCACCCATTCGAGCCCTATATATGTTGCCTTTGCTTCGCCACATGGCCCAGCTACATCCCTTGCCAGTCGCCTCCGTGCCTTGCCCATTCTGCTCAGATCACCAAAGGTAAGTAAGCATGCCGCCCACTCGCCCTTCACCTTGGATAGGAGGCCGAGACCCCAGGGAAACACCATTCCCCAAGGCCCCAGAGCCCCTGCCCGCTTGCTGCCCACTCACCACCTGCTTGCTGCCTGCTCGCCGCGCACTCACCATCCGCCCTCCGTTCACCAGATGCACGGGTCACCCCATTTCCCCTCCTTCAGTGGGCCCAGCCCTGGCCCTGCTTCCTCCCCGCCACCACCTCTTTGTTCAGACTGCTTACCTTCCTCTTGCAGCAGCTGGTCCAGACTCTGGAAGGCAAGTTGACCTCTGGTAGTTTTCGGCAGCCCCCAGCCAGCCGCCGCTGCTGGGAAGCAGCTGTTGAAGAGGAGGCAGCTGGCCGCAGGCCATTGAAAACTACTGGAGGTTACCAAAAAAGTCGCTGCTGTCGCCATCCTGTTCTTCGTGCACACGCATCCCATTGCAAGTCTGAGCCAAGCAACACTGGGCTGGGGGCCGCTGAAAACTACCGGAGGACAGCTTGCCTTCCAGAGTCTGGACCAGCCACCGCAAGAGGAAAGTAAGCAGCCCAAACAAAGAGGCACGGGCTGGGGGAGAAAGCGGGGCTAGGGTCGAGGTCGCTGAAGGAGGGGAAATGGGGTGACACCAGTGCAACTGGTGAAGGGAGGGCAGAGCGGCATGCAGGTAGATAGGCAGGAATTCATAAAAAAAAACCTACCTTTTTCTGCAGGCGTGGCTTGGTGGGGAGGTCATGTTACTGAGTGGGCGTGGGTGTGAGTGATGGTAAATTTGGCATACCCACTCAGTCACATGACTCCCACCCCGCCTAGCCACGCCCACCCAACTGGTAATAAAAATTTTTGAAACCCACCTCTGGTTTTAATGGAGGACAGGATCACCTGCTTCAAGATCTTGAGCGAAAAGGGAAGAGATGCTGAGAGTGCTCTGGGCTCTTGAATTTGAGCTTGTATTCTGATTGGCTGTCAGACTCCCATAGGGCCATGCAGGGGCAACTCTGTGGGCTGTCCTGATTGGGTGATGATGTAATGAAAGGGATTTGGGATTCCTATTATGGCTCTGCCTGAAGGGGGTAGATTTTTGTTATGTAGAATAGACTGGCCCAGGCCTTAATGGTGGGTGGGGTGGGGTCAGTGGTGGGTTTCAAAAAAAATTCGAACCTACTCTGTGGGTGTGGCCTCCTTTGTGGGAGTGGCTTGCCAGACATGTGACCTGGTGGGAGTGGCTTGCCGGCCATGTGTTTTCTTTCTCTCTCTCTCTCTCTCTCTCTCTCTCTCTCTCTCTCTCTCTCTCTCTCTTTCCTTCCTTTTGTCTCTCTGTCCCTTTTTCCTTTTTTTCTTTCATCTTTCTCTCACTTTTTCTTTCTTTTTTTCTTTTTTCTTTATTTATTTCTTCCTTTCTTTCTCTTTTTCTTTCTTTCTCTGTGTGAGTCTGTCTGTGTGTGTGTGTGTGTGTGTGTGTGTCAGTGGTGGGTTTCAAAAAAGTTTGGAACCTCTTCTGTAGGTGTGGCCTGCTTTCCGGGTCCACTGGTGGAACCTCTTCTAACCGGTTCGATAGATTTGACGAACCGGTTCTACTGAACTAGTGCAAACTGGTAGGAACCCACCTCTGGGTGGGGTGGGGGGATGCGTTTCTGCCTCCCCTTTCAGGGGAAATATTCTGCCCTTTTAATATTTCCTAAAATATTTCAGTTTTCTAGCAGAGGGGAGATATTTATACCTATTTCACTTTTAGGGGAAATGTAATATTCTGCCTTTTTAAAATATTTCTCCAAATATTTCATTCTTCTAGGAGAGGTATATGGGGGGGTAACTTTCTAGGAGATGGATGGGCTTCTTCCAGATGTTGATCCTCATTTACTGTATATTCTCAAAAAGGAGGTAAGTTTTGAGATGAGGATGAGCCACCAGATCCATGCCAACCGGCAATTGGCCCAAGTTACCCAATCACCTTCCATGCCTAAGACAGGACTAGAACTCAGGGTCTCCCGCTTTTTAGACTTTTGCCTTAACCACTAGACCACCTTGCTTAGCAATGAAAATGCTGGCACAATTGTGGTCATAACCTGTGTGTCTTAGGAGAATAACAGATGTGGTTTCTGTGCCTTTATAATGGCAAGGAAGCAATCAAGCAAGGTTGGGAATGCCTTCCATGGAGTTCAGAACAGCCCTTTTTCATATTCAGAATAGCATTTTATTATGAAGAGCCCCAGTTGGCAGGTTACGTCAAAATCTGGACTCCATATGTTCATTTATATGTTTAATTTCCCAGTTTGCCTCTTGTTACATAATAAACTGACTTAACTATTAAAAATGTAATTGTTAATGAGTAGGAATAGATATCTAAAATGTAAAATGGAATGAAACAGAATAGAAATGGAAGAAATAGAAATAGAATGACAGAGTGGGAAGGGACCTTGGAATTTCTCTAGTCCAGGGGTGGGTTGCTGTCAGCATTACTGCTGGTTTTGTGCCGGTAAAAATTTAGCTCCCCGCGTATGCGCATTTGCACATAAATAGGTCTGTGCACGAGCAAAATGTTAAAAAATGGGTGCGGGGAAATTGCAATGAAAATTGCAATTGCATCGAGATGCCGCCGTCGTAGGAGAATCGATCTGAATTGGTAGGAACCCACCACTACTCTCATCCAACCCTCTGCTCAAGCAGGAAACCCTACACCATTTCCAATGGCTGTCCAATTTCTTCTTAAAAGCTTTCGCTCTATGGTGGTTACATCCACAACTGCACCCACAACTTCTGGAGGCAAGCTGTTCCCTCAATTAATTGTTCTTACTGTCAGGAAATTTCTCTTTATTTCTCGGTTGCTTCTCTCCTGCCCTCAGGTGCTTTGAAGAATAGCTTGACTCCCTCTTCTTTGTGGCAGCCCCTCAAATATTGGAAGACTGCTATCATGCCTCCCCTGGTCCTTTTTTTCATCAGACTGGACATATTCCAGCAAGCGGAGAGCCTTTTCATCAGACTGGACATATTCCAGCAAGGAGGAGAGCCTTTTCGGTAGTAGCTCCGACCCTTTGGAACGAGCTCCCCGTGGAGATTCGTACCCTCACCACCGTCCAGGCCTTCCGCACAGCCCTCAAGATCTGGCTATCCCGTCAGGCCTGGGGACAAAGATAATCGCCCCTCCCGAATGATGAATGAATGTTGCTCATTATTTTTACTCTATGTTTGTCTACGTTACTGTTTGTACTTCCCTCCCCTGAGCTTATGTAAGCCGCCCTGAGTCCCCTCAGGGAAAAGGGCGGCCTATAAATGTTAATAAACTCTAAACTCTAAGCGTTCTTCATATGTTTCAGTCTCCAATCCCGTAATCATCTTCGTCGCTCTTCTCTGCACCCTTTCTAGAGTCTCTGCATTTAAGTGAATCACACGGTTGTTAAACAAATCTCACTTCCTCGTTGACTTTGCTTTCAGAAGGTGTCTGGGAAGGTTGCAAATGGTGATCACATGACCCCAGGACATTGCAACCATTTGTAAATACATACAAGCTGTCTTGCCAAGCACCCGAATTCCGATCATGTGACTGTGGGGATGCTATGATGGTCAAACGTGCGAGTTGTAGGTCACTTTTCTTCAGTGCTGCTGTAAGTTTGAACTAAATAAAGGCTTGTAAGTCGAGGACCACCTGTAACACGCATTGGAAGCTAAAGCTTCTTACCGTAGCTGTTCACAACCTAAAAGTAGAAATCTTGTGTCCTGATTTTGCGGCCTAATCCTTGTGGGGGTGTATCTGTGTCCCGAGAAGGACAAAGTATTCCCTTATCCAATTTCTCCAAAGGCATATCTTATGTAATGTTGAAGTTCTTCTGTAACTTTTGATACCGCCTCCTCCCCCAAAAAAATCCATTAGCCCTTCTAGCATTGGTGACGTTACCTAGCTGAGTAATCCCAAAGGGGCTTTTTCAAAAGGCAGCTGCACTTTGTTTTTGCTTGAATAGCATAGCATAGCATAGCATAGCATAGCATAGCATAGCATAGCATAGCATAGCAATAGCAGTTAGACTTATATACCGCTTCATAGGGCTTTCAGCCCTCTCTAAGCGGTTTACAGAGTCAGCATATCGCCCCCACAGTCTGGGTCCTCATTTCACCCACCTCGGAAGAATGGAAGGCTGAGTCAACCTTAACCCCCTGAGATTTGAACCGCCGAACTGCAGTTAGCAGTCAGCTGAAGTGGCTGCAGTACTGCACTCTAACCACTGTGCCACCTCGGCTCTTATAGCATAGCATAGCATAGCATAGCACAGCATAGCACAGCACAGCACAGCACAGCACAGCACAGCACAGAACAGAACAGAACAGAACAGAACAGAACAGAACAGAACAGAATTATTTATTGGCCAGGTTTGATTGGACACACAGGGAATTTGTCTTTGTTGCATATGCTCCCAGTGTACATAAAGAAAAAAATAAAATAGAATAGATTCATCAAGAATCATAAGATACGAAATCTGAAGATCTGTTATTAAAATCTGTTATTAAATATTATGGATGTTTAGCTAGAATAGGACATAAGGGTTCAGTGTTATTGGAGGATTTTAGAAATATTAAATGTCTGATAACAGCCTGGTATATATAGGCAGCGATGCTTTGTTGAAAAATGAAGGAATAAGATCTCTGTTTGAAGGTATGAAATGCAAGGATAACAATGAATATAAGTATACTTTCTGGGGAAAAATAATGCTAATGTTAACTGAATATATTGTAGAATGAAAATGAGGCCTTTAGTTATATTAGATGAAATATTTGAGACGGTAAATATTATTTGAAGATGCAGATGTTAAAACACTTGTAACCAAACGACATGCCGCATGTGATTATGGTTTTTTTTCTTTTTGGTCTTTTTTTCCTTTTTTTTTTTTAAACCCTAGGTTATTGTGGTGTCTATTAAATATACAACAGAGAGATACGGGATGTGTGTATGGGGGGAAACGTAGTAGGGATGCACCTGTAATCAAATGACATATTGTATGGGATGATGGGGTGTTTTTTTTCCTTTTTTTGTGTGTGTGTGGGGTTTTTTTTTTTTTTCCTTTTCCCTTTGCCTTTCTTTTTCTATTGTTATGTGATTATGTTGTCTATGTAATAAAAAATAAAATTAAAAAAGAAAAAAAAGAAAAAAAGGAATATTAAATGAAATGCCAGTATGTGGTTATGTATTAAGTTTCGGTATATTTTATGATGAAGGACGTTTAAATAATTATAGTCAAATATAAATGGAGGTATAAGGGTAACATGTATAAATATCTGAGTTAAGATACTTGAGTTAATATGAATTATGCTTGACGACTGTGGAAGAGATGCACGAAAACCTTTTGTAACCAACTGATACACTTTCTACAGTATGTAAAGAAGGAAGATTTTATGTGTTGTGTTTGTTTTGAAAATAAAAAATAATATTTTTTTTTAAAAAAAGAATCATAAGATACAACACTTAGTGATAGTCATAGGTTACTAATACGCAATCAAATCATACTAGGAAACAAATAAAACAATATAAATACAAGCAACAAGGTTGCAGTCATAAGTGGGAAGAGATAGGTACTAAGAAGAAAATGAGAAGAATAATAGTAATACAGTCTTAGTAAGTAGTTTGACAGTGTTGTGGGAATTAGTTGTTAAGCAGAGTGATGGCATTCCGGGTGGGGGGGGAACTGTCCTTGTGCCTAGCTGTTCTGGTGTGCAGTGCCCTGTCGAGTCGTTTTGAGGGTAGAAGTTGAAACAATTTAGATCCGCGATGCGAGGGGGTCTGTAGATATTTTCACAGCCCTCTTTTTGACCCGTGCAGTGTACAGATGCGTGGCACGACAAAACCGTGCTGGTTAAAATCGCGGCGATAAAATCGCGGCGATAAAGCCGCGACGTCATCACCGTGCGTCATCACTGCCGCGACAACAGCGTGGCAACATAAGGGCGCTTTAAAACGGCGCCGCGGCAGAAAGCCAACTTCATTTAAGGTAAGCGTTAGGATTAGGTTTAGGGGTTTGTTTTAGGGTTAGGTTTAGGGTTAGGTTTAGGGTTAGGGTTACGGTTAGGTTTAGCGTTAGGTTTAGCGTTAGGTTTAGCATTAGGGTTAGGTTTAGGGTTAAGTTTAGGGTTAGGTTTAGGGTTAGGTTTAGGGTTAGATTTAGGGTAAGATTTAGGGTAGTGAGTGCTTGGGAATGCGTGATTTTGCCCTCCGCAATTATGTCATCGCGGTAGGGTCGCATTTTTCCTTAGCGCTTAGAACGGCGCGATTTAGTCTTCTCGCTTATGTCTCCGTGCAGAAGGGCTTCGCGGATTTGTGGTGGAACCGTACAGATGAGATGTTTCACTTCTCATCTAAGAAGCTTCTTCAGTTCAGTCGAGTTCGCTTCTTGGATGAGAAGCAAACATCTTCAAGGAAAAACAAAGGAAGCCCAGTTGCCTTTTGAAAAAGCACCTTTGGGACAGCCGTGACCAGGAGGATGACTGAGAATCTCCTTAGACATCCAGTTGAGTAATGAAATGCCTGCAGGCGAACAACCCATCTCAGAGAGCATCAAGGACCCCTCAGTTCAACCCTGAGCTGCAAATAGCCTCCTCTGTTAAATCCATTAATATTTAAAACTTTCCTCCTACAGAAGTTGCTCCATCCTTTTGGTCATCTAGATTAGCCCTGGAGGGGGGAGGGATTTCCCCCCCCCAATTAATTCCCTGGAATTTTCCCCAGATGATCAATAGAGCTTTGACACACTTTGATGGCTTGTAGTGCAAAATTGCCTCTAACCAGATCCCGACAGGAATAGAAAGCTATGGGAAGATCACAGCAACAGCTGGAATGCAACGGTTTGGCACTAACCCGGTCCGGATTTTCCTCCGTAGTAACAGACCAAACCAGGGCAAATTCTGGAAGGGGAAAAAAAAAATCCCAGCCAGGAGGTGAGGAGGGATGGAAAATTAAGCTGGGCACCATCCCGTTCCCGCAGACAGTTATACAAGACCTGTCTTGTATAAGATGACTCTCCGGATACAAGATGATCCACAGAAGAGCTGGCAAAATTCAGAGAGATGACCCCAGCATTCAGTCTATACTGAACGATACTGTAGAGTGATTCTTGTGCTGCAGAATTAAACCTGGGATTATGCGGTGCTGAATTCATCTGTAGAAAGTCTGAATTATTGCCTGGGCAAACATAGGAGGGTTGCGGAGACCCTGTTGCTAAATGCAACCTGCGTAGAGTCCAGGTGAAGTCTGAGAAGTGTTCAGAAATCCAAGAATCCTTTCTGCAGCGTTTCATCTCAGGAACATTTACGATGTGTGGATTTCAGTTTCTAACTGGCTGGGGAATTTGGGGAATTGAAGCCCCCGTGTCTTAAAGCTCTTGAGACTGAGAAATGTTGCCTTATTGGTAATACTTTGGTTTTAAGATCAAACATCACCTTACTGGGTACAACAATATCTTGTTTTTAAGATCAACCAAAATAAGAGAGAAGAGCACACAATTTTCCAAGTTTCTCAGAATTCTTCAACAGACAAAATACTACCTGTGTTTTCCTGAAAATAAGACAGGGTCTTATTTTCTTTTGACTCACCCGAAATAAGCGCTTGGCCTTATTTTTGGGGAGGTCTTATTATTTTTGAGGTGTAGGAGGTGGCGAGCGTGGTCACCTCATGGCTGGTGCTATGTTGCAATATTTTCAGGGAGGACTTATTTTAGCACATGCACTCAAAGACTCGAATGAGCTTATTATCTGGGGAGGTCCTATTTTCAGAGAAACAGGGTACAAGAAGAAGGAAAGAGAAAAAGCTAGGGAGGAGGAGGAGGAAGTAGTAATAGTAGTAGTAGTAGTAGTAGTAGTAGTAGTAGTAGTAGTAGTAGTAGTAGTTTGATGGTAGTGCTACAATTACTGTTCAAAGTTGGTCTTTGAACAGTAATTGTAGTTGTTTGTAATGAGATTGTAAACAGGCTACAGTTATAATATTATCACTCTCAGTGTTCAAGTACAGAAGGAAATTCTGGTTTTCCCCATGTTTTTGTCACTGTATGGGAGAGCCCGCAATCCTGATGTTCATTCTGATGGTAGCTCTCCAGGGTTTTAAGGAACAACAACAAAAATAGTTTCCCAAAATCTGCTGAAAACTTGCTTATTTTCCCAGGTCTTGGAGTAGGAGGGTCTTGTAAGAAATGGTTTGGTTTTGATTGCTTCTTTTTTTCCCAGATGCACCCTTCCTTCCTCCCTCCCTCCCTCCCTCCTCTTTCTTTCTCTTTCTTTCTTTCTTTCTTTCTTTCTTTCTTTCTTTCCAGCTTTTTCATAACCAAAAGTGCCCTGAAACATTGGGAATCAGGCATTCTTTCAACCCATTGAAATCAAAATAAAGCCTTTTTTAAATCAAGATCATGAGAAGTGATCATATAATTTTATATTGCACTAGTGAGTCCACACTTGCAAGTCTTGCATCCAGTTCTGGTCACCACAATATTAAAAAAAAGTGCTGAGGCCCTAGAAAGAGTGCAAAGTAGATCAACAAAATGATAAGGGATCTGGAAGCTAATCCATACAACGAACAGTTAAGAGAACAAAACATATTTAACCTAATGAAGAGAAGACTCAGGAGAGATCTGACAGCGGTCTTCTAAAACTTGAAGGCCTATCACAGAGAAGGTGGTTTTGATTTGTTCTCCAAAAGGCCAGAGGACAGGGCAAGAAGTGATGGATGCAAGCTTGTCAGAGGGAGATTCAACCTGGAAATAAGGAGAAATTTTCTAACAGTGAGAACAATTAATCAATGGAATAGCTTATCTTCTGCAGTTGTGGGTGCTCCTGTGGGAAGTTATCATCCAGCCCTCTCCCAGAAAAATTAAATATCCTAGGAAATATTGAAAAGGCAGAATATTTCTCTGGATACGAAAAGAAAGAAACATGTTTTAAAAGACAGAATAGTTGCCTGTAGCTTCCTGCCCATCCCCACTGTTAATGGGCCATTAAGAAGGCCAAGCTAGTCCCTTTTACATAATAAAGACTTCTCCACTGCAGCCCCAGGGTGGGATGGGAGTAAAGGCATGATAATATTGGCCCTTTACTCAACTAACCACATGGCATCGGAGAACTCAACTAAACCTGGATTCAAAACACAGCCTAGAAAGTTGCCCCTGCATGGCCCCATGGGAGTCTGACAACCAATCAGAATACATTTCTTACACAGGAACAGGAAACAGAGAGGTGGGACTGAACAGGTTATAAAAAGCCTAGCAAGCCCCTCCCTCGGCCCTTCACTTCTTCTCCACCAACATTGAAGTGTGTGATCACCTTTTCTGTTCAGGGCTCAAGCCATGTGGTTCTGTCCACCAATAAACCATCTTTCCAAGCAGCCTCCATGTCTCCAGTGTCTTTTTCCCCACTTGGAGCTGAACCCAAAAGGACATTTCTTTCATCACTCCATTGTTGGAAATTTTCAAGAAAAATCCGGACAATCATTTGTCTGGGATAATATAAGAACTCCTACCTTGGGCGGGGGAGGGGGGGGTTGGAGTGAAAGACCTCTAAGGTCCCTTCCAGCCCTACAACTAAATGGAGATGCTATTGATGCAACTTTGGATTTCTGGTAAAGTGACCAGCACCCCTGTTGTGGTTGCTGATCTCCAAGGACCAAAATGTACCCGTGTCGTCAAAACAGGGGGCATCCAGGAAGCCAGTAATGTGGGTAACATTTTGGAAGAACTTTCCGAGATGATTGGGACATTTCCTGGCGGCTCGGCTGGATTGTTTGGCGGGTGGTTCTTTGCCTTCTCTCCACTTTCCTAATGGCTTCTCGTAATGAAATTTGCAGCCAGCGGAGCAGAGATTTGCCAGGACCTGCTTTTCTTACCCCTACCAAAGCCGCCGGAGGCATAACCGTCCACCGAAAGGACTTGGTGAGAAAGGCCTGGCAGGAAACGTCAGACATTTTTTCCTTTGCGACTCACTTCATTTTCAACAACAACAAAAAAAGACAATTGCCTTTTTTTTCTTAAAAAACACTGGCTCCAATCCCGGGGACACTCAAGGGGCTGTTTAAAAGGAAAAATTAGTAGGAACAGAAAGGCTGAGCGGGAACAGGTGGGAAGGAATTCGAACCGGATGAAATGATCCAAACACCATCGCCCACTTCTCTTGCGGTCGATGCCTCATCCAACCTTCCCTCCCACCCCCCCACCCCACCCCCAGACTGCTGGACGTCTGACCGGGTTGCAAAACAGACTTTGGCCCTTTGGGACCCCCCCCCTGTCTCTTTCCAGAAGCCAAGGGTTGGGTTTTTTCCCCCCAACAGTGGCACTGTTTCTGCCCACTTCCCAACAGATTCAGCCTGTTCTTTCTTCCCTGCCATCCGATCCTGACTTTAAATGTGGGCTTTGGCGTTTGGGTTTCTCGTTTTGTCGGTTGCTTTATGAGATTTATAGGGCTGTCTATCTCATGGCCGTGAGCCTGGGCAGCGGGAGAAAAATTAAAAAGGATCCTTTCCAGCCGTGTTATTTTTTTCTTCCAAACTTGGCAACTTTAAGAGGGGTGGACTTCAACTCCCAGAATTCCCTAGCCACCCACTCTTTTCACTCTGCATGTTTTCCTTTGTTGTTTTTTTACTGGAACAGAGTCATTACTGGCTCCCGAACATTCTGCTTGTTCTAGCTTCTGTATGGATAGGCTCGGTTTTCAAACAGCAACACAGGGGAGAGATCGGCAAGTTCCCTGACCCAACAGAAGAAGGATGCATTCCTTTTTCCAAGGAAAATAAAGGAAGCGAATGATCTCACCCTGTAGGGACGCTGTGTGCTCGGCAAAAACATGGCCAGAGGCTAAGCACTGGCTACTGGGCCTGGCATGCTCGTTGCCGAGCCCCGTACCACAAACTCAGGAGCAGAAAATAACTTCCAGATTCATTCCTAGAGGAAGGAAGAAAAGCATCACGCTGTTACCAAAAGGGCATGTCTTGGAGCTTCACTCGTCCTGTTTCCTGATTATTTGATCTGTTCTGCGAGGGTCTCTGAGCCTAAGAGGAAGTTAAACCTCTGCCTCTCAGCCTCCATTGGGGTCTGCTGAGTGGGTCTGGCAAATTTAGGAAGGCCGAGCAGGGCATCTCAAGATAGCCTGCTAGTCCACAAAAGTCTTTAAACGAGAAGATGAGGTGAACTTCCCTGCTCGTGGTACAGCAGCTCACCAAAACAAGCATTGAAACTGACTCAGTATTCGATGTTTAGTCTAAAACAATGTTTTTCAAACTTGACAACCTTAAAATGTGTGGATTTTAATTCCCAGAATTCCCCAGCTAGCCTTGTCAGCCTCGACAACCTTAAGATGTGTGGACTTCAATTCCCAGAATTCCCTAGCTAGCCTTGTCAGCCTTGGCAACCTTAAGATGTGTGGACTTCAATTCCCAGAATTCCCTAGCTAGCCTTGTCAGCCTCAGCAACCTTAAGATGTGTGGACTTCAATTCCCAGAATTCCCCAGCTATCCTTGTCAGCCTCAACAACCTTAAGATGTGCGGACTTCAATTCCCAGAATTCCCTAGCTAGCCTTGTCAGCCTTGGTAACTTTCAGGTGTGTGGACTTCAAGTCCCAGAATTCTCCAGCCAGCCAGGAATTCTGGAAGTTGAAATCCACACATCTTAAAGGTGCCAAGTTTACAAAACACTGGTCTAAAACATTGGATGCAAAATCATATTTTGTCATCTCTGGTTGGGTTTAGAGACGTAAGTCTTAACCATCTTGTGATATGCTGGTTTCAGTTTAGTCTGTTGTGGGTGTGTGATTTGCAAACTGTTATTTATAGATTTGCCTAATATCGGAAACCATTCAGCTGATTTTGAACAAATGGTGGTTTAAGGTTATATCTGAATTCTCAAGAACCATTCAGCAAACTATGGTTAAATAAATTGCAGGTGTACAGGTCAAAGTGTTGTTGCATGTAGCCAAAGCTTCTTCTATAGTCGTTGTATTACCTAAGTTTGATATCATGCAGAATTTGTGAAAAGGTGTCTGGGGTAAAATAAATGTAAAAAATGCCCGTGGCTGTGTGATTACAGCATAACCTCCATTTTTATATGTAGAACCATCAACTCGAGACCCAGTTTTGTCTTGTGGTTAAGGCATCAATCTAGAGAACAAGACACCTGGAGGGTTGCTGCTATGGGGAAAATAGCAGGAGAAAGATATGTTGGCTATCTTGGTCACCTTGAGTTATTTATAAAAACAATAAAAGCAAGATGCAAATAAATAATAGACACTTTTCTTGAATCCAGCACCATTGAAAAGCCTCGCCTGGAAAAAAATCATGTGGAGAGCCAGTTGGTCTAGTGCAGTGTTTCTCAACCTTGGTGACTTTAAGTCCTATGGACTTCAACTCCCAGAATCCCCCAGCCAGCATAGCTGGCTGGGGAATTCTGGGAGTTGAAGTCCACAGGACTTAAAGTCACCAAGGTTGAGAAACACTGGTCTAGTGCAGTGGTTCTCAACCTCTGGGTTGGGACCCCTTTGGGGGGTCGAACGGCCCTTTCACAGGGGTCGCCTAAGACCATCGGAAAACACATATTTTTGGAAAAAATATGAAAAACATATAATAATTTTATGGCTGAGGGTCACCACAACCTGAGGAACTGTATTAAAGGGTCGCGGCATTAAGAATGTTGAGACCCACTGGTCTAGTGTTTAATGCACCAGGCTAGAAACCGAGAGACCGTGAGTTCTAGTCCCACCTTTGGCATGGAAGCCAGCTGGGTGAATCACCAGATGAATGTGAGTTCTACCCTGTTTCCGTGAAAATAAGACCTCCCTGGATAATAAGCCCAATAGGGCTTTTGAGTGCATATGCTAAAATAAGACCTCCCCCCAAAATAAGCCCTCCCTGAAAATATTGCAGCACAGCAGCAGCCATGAGGTGACCACGCTCGGCGCCTCCTGCACCTAAAAAATAATAAGACCTCTCCGAAAATAAGTCCAAGTGCTTATTTCGGGGGTCAAAAGAAAATAAGACCCTGTCTTATTTTCGGGAAAACACGGTAGTCGTGCCTTAGGCATGAATGAGAGCTGGGTGGCTTTGGGCCAATTGCCAGGAGACTGGGAGCTGTAGTCCCATGAAAGTTGTCTAGTGGCCAACTTTGGGCCAGTCACCCCCTCTCAGCCCAACCTACCTCACAGGGTTGTTGTGGAGGAAATAGGAAGACAAAGGAATGCTAGGTATATTCACCACCTTAGGTTCTTTATAACATTAAGAAAGATAAGATAAAAATAAATAAGAATAGAATAGAATAGAATAGAACAGAACAGAACAGAACAGAATAGAATAGAATAGAATAGAATAGAATAGATCTTAGGTAAACAGTTGGTGGCTGGAAGCCATCTTTAACATTTGGGGTGGGGGACATGACATGTAATTTGCATGATATAAAATTGCATGAGCCGTTTTATGCGTGATACCAGGCCCAGATTTTATTCTCTAGATATAATGGGGATGATGTCTGTCTCTGTGTGTTTTTAATTACCTCAAACCATTTTCGGGCTTACATTACAACTGTGTATTTCCTGCCTCAAAGTGACAGGAAACTTTGTCACCAATTTTCAGCAACCTGATACAAGGAAATTCTGAGAACTGTAAAAAAAAAAGTATCTCAAAATTGTGGGAATTAAATCATCAAAGTCATTTTCCGAGGAAAAGAACTTGGAACGTCTTAGTGAATGAGGTTTAACTGTTTCCCCAATTCTTGTTTTTGAAGGCTTTCTCCTCCGCTTGGCCCACAGACATTCAAGCAGATTAAATTTAGAGCCTCTGCAAAGAACACTTTGAATCTGGAGTGGTCTTTTTAGTCTCAAAAATGTGTCTCAAGGCACAGGAGCAGAGTTGGAGCAAATATTTGGCAACTTCAAGCAGCAATATTGCATTTTCCTGTCTCCGTCAAAGGACTATAACAGAATGTAACCACAACATTTCCTCCCTTTTACAAAAAGTCCGACCTTCAAGATTTAAGGAGAGAAGGCTTTCCAGAAATCCTTTAATACTTGATGAAAAAAACAAACATCGTTCCACTTTTTCCACCAGGCCTCATTTTTGTTTATTTTTTGGCATTGCACTGAATGTTTCCAATTCTTAAAGTTTCTTCATGATGCCCTGTATGAATGGGTGGTTAAGGCTTCAGCGGTTGAGCCCCAAAGCGTCCAGAAATTGTGGGTGCTTCAACACGGAAGGCTTTTAAGAAGAAATTAGACAATATGTCTAATAGTTAGAAGAGCTCCAAGGTCCCTTCCAACTCTGCTATTTTGTTACAGGTAGTCCTCAACGTACGACCAGTTGAGTCCTAAATTTATGTTGCTAAGTGAGAAATCTGTTAAGTGAGTTTTGCCCCATTTTATGACTTTTCTTGCCACATTTGTTAAGTGAATCACTGCAGTTGTCTAGTTTAATGAAAAGAAGGACTAGGGGAGATGTGATAGCAGTGTTCCACTATCTCAGGGGTTGCCACAAAGAAGAGGGAGTCAAACTATTCTCCAAGGCACCTGAGGGTAGAACAAGAAGCAATGGGTGGAAACTAATCAAGGAGAGAAGCAACTTAGAACTGAGGAGAAATTGCCTGACAGTTAGAACAATTAATCAGTGGAACATCTTGCCTCCAGAAGTTGTGAATGCCCCAACACTGGAAGCCTTTAAGAAGATGTTGAATAGCCATTTGTCTGAAACGGTATAAGGTTTCCTGCCTAGGCAGGGGGTTGGACTAGAAGACCTCCAAGGTCCCTTCCAACTCTGCTTTTGTATTGTATCATATTGTTAAATTAGTAACAGAGTTGTTAAGCTGGTTTCCCCATTGACTTTGCTTGTCAGAAGGTCGCAAAAGGTGATCACGTGACCCCGAGACACAGCAACCGTCATAAATGTGAGTCAGTTGACAAGCATCTGAATGTAAATCACCTGACCATGGGGATGTTGCAATGGTCATAAGTCTGCAAAATGGTCATAAGTCACTATTTTCAGTGCCGTTGTAACTTTGATCGGTCCCTAAGCGAACTGTTGTAAGTCTAGGACTACCTGTATTCTGCTGTAACCTTTTAGCATTTTCTCCAAGCTGGTGCCATCCAGCCCAATGGGATTCTGGGAGTTGCAGTCCCAGGACATCTAGCTGGATACCTGGACTTAAAAACAGCTTGTCTTGCCCTCCTTCCTACTCCTATTCTTGTCACCTTGATCGTTAATGGCTTCCCTTCCCCAAAACCAGACAAACAAGCATCTCTTTAAGAGCCATACAAAGGTTCGTTCTTGCTAAAAATGTTCTGATTTGCTTTTCTTTTTCCCTCTCTTTCCTTTCTTTTTTAGGTAGGTGACATGATTAAAAGTTAAGTAGGATGGAAGGAAAACATCTTTTAATAAAAGGGGGACACGATTAAAAGTTAGAATAAGAGATAGAAATAAGAAAGGGGGAATATTAGTGTATACTAAAAATGTATACACTAATATTCCCTCTTTCGCTTAATAATAACTCATAATAAAATAAAAGCAACAGCAAGAGAAAACATAGAACAATTAAATAATGATAGAAGATAGCTTAATATAAGCGTGTATTATTATTAGAAATATAATATAAGTTGGTTGAACGTAATTAGGATTAATTCTACTAGTTCTACTGTATTAGAATGTATGACACCCAGGTGCCACACTGTTCATGCATTGACACAAATATATAAAATAAAATAAAAAAAATTTGAAGAGGGAAAAAAAAGAGCCATACAAAGGTTCTTTGAAGAATTGGGCCTGCTGGCAGCTGCACCATATTACAGCGGGTGGAAGACCTTTTTCAAGCTGACATGCCAATGGTACGAACGACAAGGCGACTACACAAACTCCCGATTTTCCGTCCTTCTCTGCAGAACAACCTGTGTGTCTTCAGCCTTTCCCACTATTTCCCATTCTCCGTCTATTTTTGCATGCAAACTTTAGCCATTTCAGAAGTCTGGAGATGCCCTGCTGAGCTGTGCCAAAAGTCCACTTGAACCAAAGTCCTTTTTTCAACGGCAGCCAAGCCGGATCCCTCAAAGGAGACCACCCACAGGGCACGTGGAGAGAACCTCGGTGACCTGAAACTGGGGGCTCCTTTCATCTGGAGCCAGTCAGATGCTTCTGGAAAACAAGAACAGGGTCAGCTCTGCTACTTTGGTCTCCGGTTTCTGCTATGGAGAAGCAAATTTGCAATTTCTTTCTACCTTTCTACCTCAGACCAGATGTCCCGGTGGGCCACAGATTAAGCATGAGCCAGTAACGTGCTCCAGGGGACACAAACAGTCAATGCAATTCCATGCTGCACCAATACCATAGCATTGAGTCACGGGAAGGGTCTGTCCCTGGAATACTGCGTCCAGTTTGCATCTGGTTCACCGAACCTGTTGTTGCAAGGACCGGCTAGCCCCGTCCACCCCTCCCCTCCCCTCCCAGGAGTCTCCACGTGGCCCTTTCATCATGCCAGGTAAGTACAGGTCCTGTTGGGCTAAAAAATCTCTATGGTTCTTCCACTTCGATGATTCAATGTTTTTGTTAAGATGCCCTTTCAGGCAGCAGTTGTGAATTACTTAAACACATCCAACATTCAGTAACATACCCCATTATCTCAATGAGTTGTTGCAATTTGTTATGTATTATTCATTTCCTGACTTCCAGGATAATAAACTTCACAAGAGTTTATAAAAAAGTATATAAAGACTTGTTTTTTAAAAAGCCTAATTTAAAAAATACACAATATGGAGAAATAGACTTCTGGAACTGTTACCACAGGACATTTGGCATCGGTGGGGGGCACAATTTTGTTATCCCTTCCCCGCCTTCTCCATTACAGGAGTAATGACTTGTTATAGTATGGGTCCCTGAAATCTCACAATGGTCTCACAATGTTGCCTCGTTTCCTTCCCCAAAACAACATCCCTGTAAGGTAGGTTGGGCTACATGAAGGCGATTGGCCTGAAGTCACCCCATAAACTCCATGATCAAGGGAGGACCTGAACCTAAGTCTCCCTAGGCCAGGGTGTGTCCAAACTTGGGAACTTTAAGACTTGTGGATTTCAACTCCCAGAATTCCCCAGCCAGGGGAATTCTGGGAGTTGAAGTCCAAAAGTCTTAAAGTTCCCAGGTTTGGACACCCCTGCCCTAGGAAAAGCCCCAAAGTTTAACCAGACCATTACATATAGTCCTTGACTTACAACATTTTTGTTTAGTGACCATTCAAAGTTAAAATAGCACCGGGAAAAATGTGTTTTATGACCGTTTTCCCAAACTTACAACTGTCACACTTGCAAATGTCACATGATTAAAATTCAGATGCTTGGAAATTGACTCATATTTATGACAGCTGCAATGTCCCGGGGTCACTCAATCACCTTTTGTGACTTCTGACAACCAAATCCAATGCAAAAGCCAGATTCTCTTTGCAACCATGTGACTGATTTAGCAGCGGCACTTAACAACTGTTGTGAGGAAGGTTATAAAATGGGGAAAAACTCAGCAACAGAAATTTTGAGGACTACCTGAATATCACTGCCATTAAATGGAACTGCCATGAGCTTCAGTGGTGCAGTTGTTAGAGTGCAGTACTGCAGGCTACTTCTGTTGCCTGCTGACTGCCTGCAATTTGGCAGTTCGAATCTCATCACGCTCAAGGTTGACTCAGCCTTCCGTCCTTCCGAGGTGGGTAAAATGAGGACCCAGATTGTTGGATGCGATATACTGACTCAGTAAACCACTGTGAAGATATGTGTGTGTATATGTGTGTATATGTGTGTGTGTGTGTGTGTGTTTGTGTGTGTATACTACTGCTATTTATGATTATGTTTTGGTGCATTTTCTGGTTCTCAAATGTTAGGTTTAAGAAGAGGCACCAGCAAATTCCAGGCATTTCACCTAAAAGGCATCTGCTGGTTAATGTGGAGACTCTAGAAAGAGTGCAGAGAAGAGCAAAAAAGATGATTAGGGGACTGGAGGCTAAAACATATGAAGAACGGTTGCAGGAACTGGGTATGTCCAGTTTAATGAAAAGAAGGACTAAGGGGACATGACAGCAGCCTTCCAATATCTCAGGGGCTGCCACAAAGAAGAGGGAGTCCAGCTATTCTTCAAAGCACCTGAGGGCAGGACAAGAAGCAATGGGTGGAAACTAATCAAGGGGAGAAGCAACTGAGAACTAAGGAGAAATTTCCTGACAGAACAATTAATCGATGGAACAACTTTCCTCCAAAAGTTGTGAATGCTCCAACACTGGAACTTTTTAAGAAGACTGTTGCACAACCATTTGTCTGAAGTAGTGTAAAGTTTCCTGCCTAAGCAGGGGGTTGGACTAGAAGATCTCCAAGGTCCCTTTCAACTCTGTTATTCTATATTTCTTTTACATCCCTGGGTTAAAAATAGAGCCTCTTTAGTATCTCATGAGGTCTTGGAAGCTGAAGGACAGTAAAACCATTGAGAAAAAATGGCCAGGCTTCAGTCTTGCCAAAACAGTCACCAAAGAGAAACGGTCCAGGATGATTATCTGCTAATTCTGGAGAAAGGCTGGGAGTTGGCTGGAATTCGTGGCAGAAGCTCCACTTGCAGTCATGCGTAAGGATTTCAGACGGGTCTCGGAAGGAATTTCAGGATTTGCTTGATGAGGAATTACGGGTAATGAATGTTCATTCTGGACAGGAAAGAGGGAGGAAAAGATCTAATACGAAGGTTCAGGGAGTTAATCCAATAACGAGCGTTTGTCACGAACCTTGAGAAATACGACAGTATTTTTTTGCGTGTTAGATTTTCTGAAATTTATACTATTGCTCTTCTCGCAAAGCAAGTGACTTTATAATCACATGTAAGCAAGTATGAGGGGCGTGGTGCTCAGTGCCAAAGACGCTGAGCTTGTTGATCAGAGAGGTCGGAAGTTCGGTGGTTCGAATCCCTAGCGCCGCGTAACGGAGTGAGCTCCTGTTACTTGTCCCAGCTTCCGCCAACCTAGCAGATCGAAAGCATGTAAAAAATGCAAGTAGAAAAATAGGAACCATTTTTGGTGGGAAGGTAACAGCATTCCGTGAGCCTTTGGCATTTAATCATGCCGGCCACATGACCACGGAGACATCTTCGGACAGCACCGGCTCTTCGGCTTAGAAACGGAGATGAGCACTGCCCACTAGAGTCGGGAACGACTAGCACATATGTGCGAGGGGAACCTTTACTATTTACCTTTAAGCAAGTATGATTTAAAGAAAAATTTCATCGTGGTAGGATCTGTATCCAACTAAGGACTGGAATGAGACAGTACTCCCAACTTCCCGTTTTTGCTGGCTGCGGGATGCAGGAGGCTGTCGCAGCTGAAAACAGGGCCTGGGGGGATACGCCCAGCCCACCCAAGTTCCGTTTTCACTGGCAGAGCGCTTGGGCCACCACAGGCACCCCGACACGAGGGATGTGAATCTGGCCATGCCCACCCTGGCCACGCCCACCAGTCAGATTCAACCCTGATGTGGTCCTCAATGAAATCAAGTTTGACACGCCTGGACTAGATGGTCTTGGTGTTCCTTCCCACTCCACCATTCTGATTCTTGACACTGAAATGATAGAAATGTTGGCCCATCCCTCTTGAAATTACCATCTAACGGGATGTTTGCTTGCTTAATGTCACCAATACATTATTTAAACATATAATGTAACAGGAAGAGAAACGGGCGCACTATTGTGGCTGCCATCTTGACTTTTTTGACACCTCCATCCCATTATTTGGATCAGTCCTTTTCCTCATCACAAACCACTTACCGAAGAATAAAAAGTGAGTGACTTGTCCATGAGATAGGCAGCCATATAAATTTGATAAAAAAAATAAGGAAGCCCATTGGCCTCGCTGAATTTTCCTGGTTTAACATCCAAGCTTGTTCAGTTGCTTTTCAGTCCAAAGATGCAGCTTGAGGAAGATGATGACTTTATGATCCACAGAGATACCCAAATAAAAGATTCCTTCTACACAGGATCTGTTAAGTAGATATTCCATAAACTACCATTCTTTACTCCAGACCAGTGTTTGTCAACCTAACCAACTTAGTTTTGATTAAAACAAACAAGAGATGTTTATATACTTTAGAGCAATTTTCTCAATCCTGGAAGATTTAAGTTGGGTGGACTTCAACTCCCCATAGCTGGCTAGGGAATTTTGGGAGTTGAAGTCCATGTTGAGAAGACAATTTAATGGGAGAGATCAGATGACACTGAAGATGGCAGGAATAGACAACAACCCAGAAGACAGTCTTAAGATACAGAAGGATATTGACAGACTTGAACATTGGGTGCTATCTAACAAAATGAAATTCAATGGTGAAAAAAAGTAAAGTTCTACATTTAGGCAAGAAAAACCGAATGCATAGTATAGGTGGTATCTCACGCAATAGTAGTAACTGCAGGAGGGATCTTGGATGGACAACCACTTAAATATGAGCCAGCTGTGTGCTGCAGCTGCCAAAAAAGCCAACACAGTTCTAGGCTCCATAAACAGAGGGAGTGAATCAAGATCATGTGAAGTGTTAATACCACTTTATAATGCTTTGGTAAGGCCACACTTGGAATACTGGATTCAGTTTTGGTCACCACCATGTAAAAAAGATGTGGGGATTCTAGAAAGAGTGCAGAGAAGAGCAGCAAAGGTGATTAGTGGACTAGAGGCTAAAACATATAAAGAACGGTTGCTGGAATTGGGTATGCCCAGTTTAATGAAAAGAAGAACTAGGAGTGACATGATACAGTTTTCCAATATTTGAAGGGCTGCCACAAGGAAGAGGGAGTCAGCCTATTCTCCAAAGCACCTGAAGGCAGGACAAGAAGCAATGGGTGGAAACTAATCAAGGAGAGAAGCAACCTAGAACTGAGGAGAAATTTCCTTGAGTTAGAACAATTAATCAGTGGAACAACTTGCCTCCAGAAGTTGTGGATACTTTTAACACTGAAGATTTTCAAGAAGAGATTGGCTAACTATTTGTCTGAAATGGGTATAGGGTTTCCTGCCTGAGCAGAGGGTTGGACTAGAAGGCCTCCAAGGTCCCTTCCAACTTTGTTATTCTGTTCTGTTCAGCCCATCCTGAAAAAAGCAGATGAAGAACAGAGAGCGAGTGAGGTTATTTGGGGAGGAAAATACTGCAGATTGTCCTGAGGGTTGCTATGGAAGAAAAACTTCATTATATATTTTTAAAAAACCCTGCCGTAATTCAGAAAGAGTTTTTCTTGATGTCTGTCTGGAATTCAATTGCAACGGCATACATCACTCCCCCCCTTTCCCTCTTCCCTGTACATCCACAGCGTAATCAATGCAGGCCGTTTTCCTTAATGCTTTTCTCATTCTGTTTATTTTTCTAACAAATTCTCTGTCTCTCTTTTTCTACCCCCCCCCCCCAAAAAAAACCCCCCAAGAGCCAGAAATGACGTCTCCTACATCAGAAGGGAGAAAACTTAAGTTGAGCGGAATGCGGCTTCATAAATAACAAACCACAAAACCCTTGACGGGGGCAGCAGAGGTGAACTATTCAGGTTTACTAATTCCAAATCTTTTTTTTTAAAGCGCAAGGGGGGGGGGAGAGAATATTTAAAAAGGTACAGGGGCCACCCTTAAGTTTCATAAGCTCTGAAAATGAGGGACATCGGAGTTTTTCTTTCCCTGCTGGCCTTCGTCTCTTATACATCAGGTCAAATGCCTGGTGGGAGAGGTAAGTAGAATTCAGTTGTAGAACATAGAATTGGAAGTGCTGGAAAGGGACAATGGAGGTCTTCTAGTCCAACCCCCTGTTAAGTAAGTCTAGCTCTTATCAAAGAGAAGGGATTAGGGTACTTGAGAGATTGTCACAGACAAGAGGGGATCAAATTATTGTGCACAGCAGATGACAAGTCGAGAAACAATGGATTGAAATGTTCAATAACTACTCGGATTAACAATGGAAAACTATTTCTGGAGTTGAATATGCCACACTATAAGTATTGTATACTCTATGGATGATTAATATTAGCGGTAACTTGAACTCATAATGCTCAATGATAACGATGCATTTAGTTATGTTTGATGGATAACCAGTGGTCTTATTTTTAATTGTAAAAACTGAGGCACAAAAGTTTGTAACCAAACAACATGCTTGACGAAATTGAGGAAAGTTTTTTGTACGTGTTGTTTTGTTTTTGTTTTTAAAAAAAATAAAAAATAAAATATTTAAAAAAAAAAGAAATAATGGGAAGAGGTTTGTTAATTAGAATCCAGCCTGGGATTTTTTTTTTTTTTTTTGACAGTGATGACAATTAATCAATCGAACAGTTTGCTTCCTGGAGTTTTGTGTGTTCCATCACGGGAGACTTTCAAAAATAGACTGGACCAACATTTGATCAGGATGGCAAGGAGTTGGACTAGAAGATCTTCCAGGTCCCTTCCAGGGCTTAGTTTTAGAAAACAATTTCAAATTTCCAGGCTATAAATCTGTCCTTTCTGGTGGTTGGTCTTTTTTCCCCTTCTATTTGCTTGTTTAATAAGAAAATTTAATAAGAAAATTCTGCTGCTGTTTTATTGATTTGGAGTTTTACAGACATGCTTTAAGCTGGCAAGTAAATATATTTAAAGCAGTACACTGTAGCTTCTCTCCCTGATATCTAAGTTTATGATTTGGCTCTTCAAAGTGTGGCAGAAGCGTTATGCTGTGTTCTGAAGTTAAACTTTTGAGTTTTCAATCATGTACTTTTGTTATACTTTATGGCCACACAATATTTAATTGTATATACCTAATGAACAACTTATGTGTTACAATGTAAGTATCGTTAATGATTATATACAACTACATAGTCTAACAATTTTTTTCTCTCTTTACAATTCACATGCCTACAAAAATTTAGGAAATTAATCTAGATTTGGGCAGAAATAAGAATTGAATGGAATTTAGAAATGGAAAGCAGAGAAAAAAGATTGTTCCTATTTTCCTTATCTTATTCCATGGACCATGGAACCCCCTGCTACAAGATTTGGTGGTCATGTTTCTTGGAAATTGAGAAAAGCGGAAAGGTTGGATGCTCAATGGATAACAGCTGCCTGCGAACTGCCGTCTTCACACAACCAGGCAAACTATTGATGTAGTAGTCAGATTAGCAGAGTTGGAAGGGACCTTGTGGGTCATCTAGTCCAACCCCTTGCTCAAGGCAAAGACCTTATACCATCCTGATCAGGTTGTACATGTTAGTCCTTGTCTTAGGACCACAATTGGAGTCAGAATTTCCGTTGCTAAGCAAGGTGGTTGCTACATGAGCCACACCCAGTTTTATGGCATTTTCTGCCACAGCTGTGGAGCAAATCCCTGGAGTTGTTAAGTGAATCATGCAGTCATTAAGAGAATCCGGCTTCCCCCATTGACTTTGCTGGCCGGAAGCCGGCAGGGAAGGTCGCAAATGGCGACCACAACTGTCGTAAGTGCATGCCAGTTGCCAAGCAACCTGGATTTTGGTCACATGACCCTGGAGAGGCTGTGATGGTTCTACGTGCAAGGACCTGGCCATAAGTCACTTTCTTCAGTGCCGTTGTAACTTTGAACAGTCGCTAAACAAATGATTGTAAGGTGAGGACTATCTATAGAATGTTTCTCAACCTTAGGAACTTTAAGAGGTGTGGACTTCAACTCTCAGAAGCCGTCTGGAGTGTCCATGGAGATTCTCAGTCATCTATACAATACAATACAAAAGCAGAGTTGGAAGGGACCTTGGAGGTCTTCTAGTCCAACCTCCTGCCTAGGCAGGAAACCCTATACCGTTCCAGACAAATGGCTATCCAACATCTTCTTAAAGACTTCCAGTGTTGGGGCATTCACAACTTCTGGAAGCAATTTGTTCCACTGATTAATTGTTCTGTCAGGAAATTTCTCCTCAGTTCTAAGTTGCTTCTCTCCTTGATGAGTTTCCACCCATAGCTTCTTGTTCTGCCCTCAGGTGCCTTGGAGAATAGCTTGGCTCCCTCTTCTTTGTGGCAACCCCTGAGATATTGGAAGACTGCTATCATGTCTCCCCTAGTCCTTCTTTCTATTAAACTAGACATAATCAGTTCCTGCAACTGTTCTTCATATGTTTTAGCCTCCAGTCCCCTAATCATCTTTGTTGCTCTTCTCTGCACTCTCAATCTAGGTCATGGTTGTTCAAAGGTGCTTTTTCAACTGGACTTCCTGGTTTTTCTTCGAAGACATTTCGCTTCTCATCCAAGAAGCCAACTGAACTGAACTGAAGAAGCTTCTTGGATGAGGAATGAAACAACTTCTAGCAAAAGCAAAGTATAGTATAAATCTTTACTACGGTCAAAGGCCAGCAATACGTACACATTACTTTTTACAATATATTAAAAAGTACTGATATTAAAATATAATTAAAAAGTATTGACGTTAAAAGTGGATAATAACATATGTACATGTTTTCAAATTGTTCGGGCCACTCCCTGGTTTACATGGGTAAAAAGCCAATAAGTATGGGAGTAAATACAATGGTCCAGAAATTGTTAGAGATATGAAATAATTGGTACAAGATGACAACTATACTTCTGTAACCAATTTTTTTCTTGTGGACATTGCAGCAACACAGAATTTTGCCACTGCATACGTGGTAGCCGGGTTTGTGTCCTGGAGGAGAAAGCCTACAAAAAACTTGGCTGCCCTCCCTGGCAATCTTTCTAATAAGGGGAGAATATATGCAGACATACAAACTCTTTATAGCTCACAGTGTAATAGAACATGTGAGATATCTTCAACTGCTCCTTTACCACATATACAAACCTGTTCTGCTATTGGTGTTCTTTTTTTAAATAATTTAATTTACAAACATGTAAAATACACATACACGCAAAATTTAGACGTACACCACATTTACACAATACAATACGAACAGGAGCTTCCTGTTCTTTCTAATAGCAATTATCAATCGATACCGCTCACCTTATATTATTTCCCCTTCTATTGTATTTCATTTGGATTTCACCATTCTTAACCCTCTTATTTTACTCATAACTATTATTTTTTGAGTTTTGCTATATTCCTTCATTGATTCTTGTTTCTTTCCTCCATCCACCTATACCATTTATCCCGTATCTGGTAGAATTCTGATTCTTCTTTTCCCTGGATTTCTTTTGTTAGTTTGTCCATTTCAGCACAATCCATAACCTTTCTTATTATTTCATCTTCGCTTGGAATTAATTTGTTTTTCCATTTCTGGGCAAAGGCAATCCTTGCCGCTGTAATTATATGTAGTATTAAATACTGGATTTCTTTTTTGCATTTCGCAGGCATTATTCCTAATAAAAGAAAAACTTCAGGTTTCCATTCTATTTTAACCCCTGTTATTGCCTCCAGCCAATTTTTGATCCTTTTCCAAAAATTGTTAGCCTCCTCACAGGTCCACCATAAATGGTAATATGTTCCGTGTATTGATTCGCATTTCCAACATTTTGGGGAGGTATTTGTTAAGATTTTAGCTAACCTTGTTGGTGCCAGGTGCTATTGGTGTTCTCTTATACCTGCCCTGGAGGAGTGCTGAAGGAAGAATGTTAAATCTGGCTCTGAAGAAAGCTATTCTTTGTTTTGGGAAGATCAGGTCATTTAGATATCTTTTTTTTTCTCCGTAAATGTGTTTTTATTTTCCATTTTCATTTCGTACAGTCACATATATACTGTGCATAACCGGGGCCATATAACATTAAACAATAAACATAGCCATTCCTCTTGTCAACAGTACCCCCAAAAATAGAAACCCAATGTACCTCTTCAACCCTCCATACACCCTTTCTTTCTCCCCCCTCCAACTTTCCATCTTCCCTCCAACATTCCCCTCTACCCTACTTCCCCTCCCCCTCTACCACTCCTCTCTCCCAGTACACTCCCTCCCTTCCTTCTCACCCTCCCTCCCATCCTCTCTCCCACCCTCTCTACCCCTCTTTCTTCTGGGAGGTCATTTAGATATCTTGACGATTCCCACACTCCCTGTTTGATTCTGTCCCTACTGTGGAGAGGCACAGCAAAATCAAAGTCTCATTGCCTTTTGAAAAAGCATCTTTGGGATTACTCAGCTAGGTAACATCATCAATGCTAGAAGGGCTAATGGGTTGGGGGCTTTTTTTGTGGGTTGGGGTGTCACAAGTTACAGAAACACTTCAAAATCAGCTGAAGACACTTCTTGGATGAGAAGCGAAACAACTTCAAAGAAAAAGCAGAAAGTCTGGTAGCCTCTTGAGAAAAGCACCTTTGGGATGTACCTCTTCAAGTTCCCAAGCTGAGAAACGCTGGTTTAGTAAACGCAACGCGCCATTACAGTGTCCATTTTTGCCTATTGCTAACTTGAGTTTCTTCAGACGTTAGTTCGTATGCAGGCACAAACCAGTGGTGGGATTCAGCCGGTTCATACCTATTCGGGAGAACCGGTTGTTAGCTTTCTAAGCAGTTCGGAGAACCGGTTGTTGGAAGAAATCTCCTTTTGTTTTTTCCCCACTTTCCAGGGCTAATCCTGTAAGGAAGGCAGGAAGGAAACATTCTGGTGTTGTTTCTAGCCTAATCTTTATTGCCCTATTTACAGAAACTGCCTCTCCAGTTCATCCTTATTACATTGTAACAGCTAAGGCGAAGCGCCCATTGACGTGAGTGACGTTGAGTTGGCCACACCCACCCAGTCACATGACCACCGACCCCCTCCTACCCAGCTGGTCATTAGGGCAGAGAACTGGTTGTTAAATTATTTGAATCCCACCACTGGGACAAACCCAGACAAAGTGGGTTAGATCAGAACCAAATGAAACGTCTTCTGCAAATAAAAATCCTGTTTAAAAAAAAATATTGACTCATTCTAAGGATGCTTTTCAATATCAGATCTAATTTATTCCCGAAAAAAAAAGGGGCCCGAGTGTCCATGGGCCAGTCTTTCTGGATTACATGTATACCGCATGTTCCTGAATTAATCCATTTTCTGCAGTTGCAAGCTAAATAACCATATTATTGTCTCTTCACAGCAGTGTAAACACAACCCGTCCTTTAGCTGGCATTGGCCTTCATACGCATTCAGCTCTTCTCATACAACCAAATGTATCAGTGTAGTTTGTGTGAGGATCCAGGCAGTGTGAGGTCTTTTGTAATTACCAATGGAAATTTTGTCAGTGTGCACAGTTTCTAATATTTTCTAAATTTTGTCATGGCACCCCGTGCGCCGATAAACCCTGTGACCACTATGGCTATTTTACGCCATAATCTTTCAGTTTTGATTTTCAGATCTAACTTTGCGATCTTCTCTAATTCTTTATGTTCTCTTCTACCATCTCCTGCTAATGCCACATTAATTATCCACACTTTTTTCCTTTCAACCGCAGTTAAATCTGTTGGGTTCTGAGATCAAACATTTTACCAGATGTTTGGACTGGATTTGGCATTTTTGTCCACTTTTTGAGTCCTTCCCAAGGACCTGGGATAGGCAGAAGTTGTTGTTTGATGATGTCAAAGGTATCACCTCAGGATGTAAAACTGTTGCAAGTTGTTATTTGAACCAAAGGACCAAAAGAGTGGGGAACCTGAATACTTTTAGTCCTGCATGTAAATGCAGTAACCAGCTTGTTAACTTTCTTAATAGCTTTGGGGGAGTTTACAGCCACCCTCACAGGGTTCTTGTGGGAATAAAATTAGAATCTGCCCTGTGTCCACAGCAGTACCATATTTTTCAGACTATAAGACGCACCTTCCCCCCCAAAAAAGGGTGAAAATCTGGGTGCATCTTATACATTGGATACAGCATTTTTGGCCTCCCAAAACCCTGCCCCCTTCACAAAAATGGACGTGCATAGGCTCTAAGAGGCCTGCAAAGTGGTCCTGGGGTCTGGGAGGGCAAAAACGAGCGAAATATGGGCCATTTTTTGCTCATCCACCCCCCCCAGCCCCCAGGAGCACTTTGCAGGCCTCTCTCAAACTCTCTGCATGCCCCGTTTTCCACAAAAAATGAGGTGTGCAGAGGGTTTGGGCCATCTACAGAGTGCAAAAAATATATTTTTTAATTTACCTCTTCAAAATCTTGGTGCGTCTTATACTCCGATGCGTCCTATACTCTGAAAAATACGGTATTTTGCTTTCAGAGAAATGACAGGATATAAATACCTTACTGGAGCCACATCATCACTTCCTTGTAACCTGCAAGACAGGGGTGAAATGCTACCGGTTCGGATCGGTTCGCCCGGACCGGTAGTAAACATGCTACCCGTTCACCCGAACCGGTAGAAACAAAAATGCTACCAGTTCGGACGAACTGGTTTTTCCGACAATCAGCTGTGATGCGCTATTTATATTAGCCAGAAAGCAGGATTTCCTGCTTTCTAGCTAATCTAAATCGCGTGGCACAGTAGATCCCCCCCCCTCGCTGTTCGCTTACCTTTGTAGGCGTGCTCTGCGCATGCATGGACAGTCCTGCACATGCTTGGAGGTGGCCAGTAGCAAAGGTAAGTAGATTTCATCCCTGCTGGGAGAGACGCTCTGCATTTCTGAGGCTGAGAGAAACAGCTTTTTTCAGGAGCTTCAGAGCAGAAGAGCAAACATGCGTTTTACAGGGAGGTGTTTGTCTTAACAGGAACCCACATGTAAGAGAAAGATATTCCTGAGCCATTTTCTTTGCAAGCCAGGAGGCGCAAAGCTGCCAAACCTAACTAGGGCGAAATGGCTTTGATAGGACACGTAGTTGTGTGGTGTGCACACAGACCTGCCCTTCACACAGAATTGCAGGTAGGAACCACGCAACATCACTGAGTGGAGAGCATTTCAAAAAGGATATCATTGTGGCACCAGAAAAGAGGCAGAAGAACTAAAACGACGGCAAGATGACAGCTGACTTGCTGATCCAGTGGTTAAGGCACCAGGCTAGAAACCAGGAGACTGTGAATTCTAGTCCCATCTTAAGCCTGGGTGACTTTGAAATGGCTTTGAAAGAGATGATATATAGCTAGATAGAGATCAATTGAAGGTTAATTATGTGTGGACTTCAGCTCCCAGAATTTCCCAGCCAGCCATGGGAATTGAAGTCCACACATCTTCACTACTACTACTACTACTACTACTACTACTACTACTACTACTACTACTAATAATAATAATAATAATAATAAAAAAATACCAGGACTTAAAAATCGAAATTCAACGACTATGGCACAAACCAGCAGTGATAATTCCAGTGGTAATTGGCACACTGGGTGCTATTCCAAAAGCACTGGAATTACATTTAAAACAGTTAAAACTTGACAAAAATCACCATCAGTCAAATGCAAAAAGCCGCACTGCTTGGATCTGCACGCATATTACGAAAATACATTACGACATCCTAGGTCTCTGGGTGGGGCCCGACTAGTAATCAATGCCAAATCCGGCGAAACAACTGGCCGCTGTGATACAATTCTATAATTGAATTGAATTGAATTTGAATTTATTATATTTCTATGCCGCCCTTTTCCCCAAGGGGACTCAGGGCGGCTCACAATCCAAGTCAAGGGGGGGGGGGGTGTACAAATATGGAATAAAAAAGACGAACAAAACAATACACAATTTAAAAGCACACAACAACCATACCATTCGAGGGGGGACAAAAGCTCATTAGCCCCAGGCCTGCCAGAACAGCCAGGTTTTAAGGGCTTTGTGGAAGGCCTGGAGGGTGGTGAGAGTTCGAATCTCATGGGGAGCTCGTTCCAGAGGGCCGGAGCAGCTACAGAGAAGGCCCTCCTCCGGGTGGTCGCCAGTCGGCACTGGGCAGCGGATGGAATTCGGAGGAGGCCTAATCTGTGGGATCTAATCAGTCTATTGGAGGTGATTGGCAGCAGGCGGTCTCTCAAGTACTAATAATAACAACAACAATAATAGTAATTTTGCAAACCTTGGGCAAATATGGATATTTTCCCAATCCCTTTTAGATCTTCTACTCCCTTCAAGAAGAAAATATAGGAAGCAGAGATTTTTAACATTTTACAGGTTGTCCTTCTTTATATAGCAACTGCCTGAAGTTACAACAGCACTGAAAAAAGTGACTTACAACCAGATCTCGCACTTACGACCATAGCAGAATCCTCTGAGTCACATGATCAAAAGTTGGCTCTTCCTAGCCAGCTTCTGACCAACAAAGTCAGTGGGAGGAGCTGGATTCGCTTAAGGACGGCACACGATTCTCTTAACAACTGCAGTGGTTCATTTAACAACCATGGCAAAAAGGTTGTAAAGTTGGATGTGACTCACTTAACAACCACCTTGCAAGGCAATGGGAATTCTGGCCCCAGTTATGATCATAAATCAAAGAACACCTGTAAATCAAGTCCCGCTTTTGAGGCAGGAGCTCAGAGGGGAAAAATCCATGCTGTGAAATTTCAGTCTTCCTCAACCGGTGCCCACATTGGTTGCAATAGATAAAATTCCACCCCTCAGGCTATGAAAATATGCAGAAATGAGGTGGGAAGTCTCCAGAAGAGCCACGTAGCTCCTCATAGCTGCTTTTTAACCCATTTAGCGTTTCTCTTCTGGTCTAGGAGGCGACCTCTCGCCCCAAATGCTAACGGAGATGAAGGAAACGAACAAGGCACTGAGAGAAATCAGAGAACTGCTAAAACAGCAGGTAAGAAGGAAAAAGACGAGTCTTTCCTTTGCGAGTACCTTCATTTTTCTCTGCAACGGAAGCCAAACAAAGACCTGGTGTGTTTTTAAATTAACCCCCTCCTCTAAACTGACTTGCTGGGAGTTCACTTAGGGAAAATATTACAGCAGCTACATATACAAAGCATTGCACGTGGGTTGAAATGAGTAGCTTGCAGGTTTCGCATGACAGAAGGAACAACCAACACGTTAATGAGATAATTCAATATAATACAATAGCAGAGTTGGAAGGGACCTTGGAGGTCTTCTAGTCCAACCCCCTGCCTAGGCAGGAAACTCTATACCGTTTCAGACAAATGGCTATCCAACATTTTCTTAAAGATTTCCAGTGTTGGAGCATTCACAACTTCTGGAGTCAATTTGTTCCACTGATTAATTGTTCTGTCAGGAAATTTCTCCTCAGTTCTAAGTTGCTTCTCTCCTTGATTAGTTTCCACCCATTGCTTCTTGTTCTACCTTCAGGTGCTTTGGAGAATAGCTTGACTCCCTCTTCTTTGTGGCAACCCCTGAGATATTGGAGCATTGCTATCATGTCTCCCCAAGTCCTTCTTTTCATTAAAATAATTCATTAAATTCACATGTCACTATGCTACGAGAAGAAAACTTTAGCCCAAACCCAGCCTTTTTTCAACTTTGGCTGCTTTAAACATTGTGGACTCCAATTCCCAGAATTCCCCAGGTGGGGAATTCTGGGAATTGAAGTCCAGACCGTTTAAAGTAGCCAAGGTTGAGAAACACTGCTCTAAGCACATGGAGCAATTTTTCCAAATGCAAAAAAGCTTCATTTAAGGATTTAATCCTTGGCTCAGACCTTTTTGGGGACCAAGAAGGTTGAATAAATTCTGGTCCTTTGGGGAGGTTTGTGCTTCAGGGTAAGGATGGCACCAGAGAGATTAAAAAAAAAAACACAAGATGGCGGCCCCAACCATGTGACTGAAGCCCCGCCCCCTTTAGATGTGCCTTGTGGCAGATATTAAAAAGGGGGTTCATTGAATGATTGAACTGCCATCTTGACTTTTTTGACCCCTCCCTGCAGACATCCTTGCATGGCCCAGAAAATGGGCTAATACTAAGCAAAGGAGTTTACACAGAGTGGCAATTTCACTCAGTGGTCCTCATTGTTAGGTAAGCTCCCTGTTGGGAGAGCGAGTGCATTCAGAGAAGCGTTGTGAGAGTTGTGTTGGAGAACACACAAAGCAGCATACAGAGACACTGCAGTTTCAATAGGCTTTTACTTTTGTGGAAATAGAGGTATCTGAGTCCATCAAACAGTCCAAGTCATACATGGATAAGACAGTCAGTCATCAATGTCTTTCAGTTAAGGGATAATCCAAATGACATAGTCCAGTATCATATAAACAGTCCAGTACTCAAAGTTGCTAGCAGTTGCAAAACTTACAATAGCTCACGGCACTTTCTAACAGCCAGCTTCCAAAAACACTCAGATCAGATCACCCCAGCATCTAATAAACAGAGAACTAACAGTCATTCTGGCTCCCTCTTATGGCCAATTGAGGAAAAACAGCAACCAATCACATTTTACAGTATGATTTGTTACATGATTTATATATTGCCAGCCCAACCGTTAGATTATATTCCTAACACTCATGCAAATCAAATGAAAGCCCCTGAATTTTTCCACAGAATAAAAGTAGTCCTTGACTTACAACCATTCATTTAGTGACCATTCGACGTCACGTCACTGAGTCCCCTCAGGGAAAAGGGCGGCCTATAAATTCCAAATAAATGGGGGAAAAAATGAAAATGAAAAAAAAGTGACTTTTTGCCTTTGTTTTCCACACGATGCTGCCGCTTCCCCATGATCATCAAAATTCAGACGCTTGGCAACTGACTCGTATTTATGATGGTTGCAGTTTTATGACCTCCTGACAAGTAAAAGTCAACGGGGAAGCCAGATTCACTTAACATTACAGCCGTGTTGTACGAATGAAACAACCGCAGTGATTCACTTAACAACTGTGGCAAGGAAGGTTGTAAAATGGGGCGCAATTCAGTTGACAACTGTCTCACTTAGCCACGGGAAATTTTGGGCTCAATTGTGATCATAAGTCAAGTTCAGAGTGCGGATAGGCATCCTTCTCTCAAGGCTATGCCATACCCAACTGCGATATAAGAGAACTAAAAGCTGAAAAAATCAAAAGCTTAGTTTCTGGGAAGATACAAAAGGTGTCTTTTGACAGTCCCTCCCTTGGGCTTCCAGAATCTGGCTAAAAAAAATAAAATAAAAAGTGAAGTTTCTTAGCCCTATATACTAAGTGGAACCTCCACAGGCAGGAGCAGTTTACCTTTGGCAATGAAAATTCCGAGGCGGACAACTTCCGGCCTTCGTGCCCTACTCATAGATTTGCCCGAAGGACTCAGATGGCCGCTTCTGACCTTTTCTGGTCCTGCTGCGCCTGCCTGCCTCTTATGCAACGCCACATTCCTCTTTTTCTCCCGCTCTTGGCTGTGGCCTTTGCCTACCAGCTAACTGGAAAAACAGACGGGCAGACCCTGGTGCCAGGACAAACTCTCGGCAGCAGCACAAGAGCTGTGGGAGGGGATGGATGTGGGGAGGTGGCTGCCCTTTTGGCTTTCCACTCTTGCTTTGTCCTACATAAAATCTGCAGCAGTCCCGGGTAGCAGTTGGGGGAGAATTCCAGAGGCAGCGCTGGATACTGGGGAGATCTTGTCTAGTAGTCACCCACACATACTGCAATTCCCAGCACCCAGGCCATTTCTGTCAGCCTACTCGATGAACGGATTCAACTTTAAGACACGTGGACTTCAACTTCCAGAATTCCCCAGCTAGCACGCTGGCTGAGGAATTCTGGAACTTGAAGCCCATATATCTTTTTAACGTTGAGATCGAGAAACACTGTGAAGTTTAGAGTCATCTTAATCTAGGACGGTAGAGCCTCCAAGCACAGGAACAGACTACCCTGAGGTTGGGAGGATTTCTGTAGATAGCCGAATGTTGAACCAGCTGGACTTTCATCAAGATCCAACAAGGCAGTTCTTTATCCCCGTCCCATCCCACCCTGCTTTTTCCATTGAGGATGACGATGTTATTCATTCAGTCGTGTCGGACTCTTGGCAATTCTGTAGATCAGGCCCCTCGGCATCTTCTGATCTTTTTCCATTACACAATTTCATTTGCTGCTTTTCCATGGAAGGAAACTCACATGCAATTCCCATCTTTCCTTCTAGCTATATGCGTTCTGTAATCTCCTGTCTTAAAAAAAAAAAAAAAAAAACCCATATTTTTCGGAGTATAAGACGCCGTATTTTTCAGAGTATAAGATGCACCTTTTTTCCTCTAAAAAGAGGCTGAAAATCTGGGTGCATCTTATACCCTGAATACAGCAATTTTTTGCCTCCCAAAGCCCCGCCCCTTCACAAAAATGGCTGTGCATAGCTTATAGGAGGATTTCAGAGAGCTCCTGGGGGCTGGGGAGGTCAGAAATGAGCAGAAAATGTGCCGGTTTCCCCCCCAGCCCCCAGCAGCACTCTATAAGCCTCCATAAGGCTATGCATGCAATTTTTTTGCAAAAATGGGCCATTTTTTGCTCGTTTTTGGCCCCCTCTACCTACCTACCTACCTACCTACTATCTCTCTCCCTACCACCTACTGTATTTCTCTCTCTCTCTCCCTCTATCTATCTATCTATCTATCTATCTATCTATCTATCTATCTATCTATCTACCTACCTACCTACCTACCTACCTACCTACTTACCTACCTACCTACCTACTCTCTCTCTCCCTATCTACCTACTATAGTTCTCTCTCTTTCTCTCCCTCTTTATCACTCTATCTACCTACCTACTTTTTAAAAAATTTGCCTCATCAAAACCTTGGTGCATCTTATACTCTGGTGTGTCTTATACTCCGAAAAATACGGTAACTTTTTAACAAATGCATTGCCCTTTTTTGTCCTGGGAAACGACCAGGGGTGAGATTCATCCGGTTCGGACCGGTTTGTGCGAACCGGTAGTTCCAGCTATCAGTTGGCCCCCAGCCACCCATCCCTGCAGTAGTCTGTCCTGTATTCCCTTTGTTTGAAGCCCAGCTGATAGGCCTGGCAGAGCGGATTTTACTCACCGGGGCTGCAGTACAAAATAAGTTTTAGAACTGTTTTCAAATGCACTGCGCATGGGCGGAGCACACATTTGCTGTGCTCCACGAACTGGTAGTAACACCGGTTGAATCCCACCACTGGAAAGGATACGTCTGTCCTCTCCAGCCTCCCTACCGGGAGTGGGGCAAGAAAGCTAACTCAGTTCTCCTCTGTCCCTTTCTCCAACAACGTCTGGATTTGATTAAAGATCTGTGGGGGGGAACCCAAATTGTATGAGAAACGTTTACACATTTACTAGAGAGCTAACTGTCTGCACTTTCACCAGATGAGATGGATGCTCACAAAACCACCTTTGTTCCCCTGTATCCCTCAATCTTTCTTCAATTGAAGAAAGAGACCAGCCCAAGTCCTTGACTTATGACCTTTTAATGACTGTTCGAAGTTGCAACGGCAATGAAAATAGTGACTTATGACTAGTTTTCAGACTTATGACCTTTGCAACGTCCTCATGATCTCATGATTGTAATTCGGTGCTTGGCAGCTAGCATGTATTTATGACAGTTTGCGACAACAAACAAGGGAAATAATTATCAATTTGGGGTTAGAGCTGTGTTGTGGCCCAGCAGGAGCCGTTGGAGCTGCCGATGGACTCCGATAGCGAGGAACCCTATGAGTCTGCTATGAAAGATGTGGAGGACCCTGGGCAGGGTTCAGACTCAGAGCAGGGACCAGAGAGGCTGGTTGGCCACCTGGAAGCACCTGAGGCATGGAGCAGTGCGGAAGATCAAAGGGAGTTTGTCCCTGACACCAGGCAACGGAGGGCGGCAAAACGGAGGTAGCAGTTACGGAGACAGACTCATAAGTGATAATCAAGCCCAGGTGGTTGTGGTTTGGACCCTCCCAAGAGAGTATATAAGAAGAGACTTTGGGAGGAGTCATTTTACAGGACACAACCGTTCGTACTAATCTGGAGAGCTCCTTGTCTGGTCTGCCTTGTGTTCCTGTGTCTGTTGGAGTCTGGGTTGCTGCCAACGTCTTGCCAGTGAGTCATGTCTGGGCTTTCAGCCAATTATAATTGCTGTGAATAAAGAGTGGCAAACAGCTAAGCCTGTGTCTGCGTTCATTACCAGATGGAGGGGGGCCAGAACAGAGCTGGAAGATTGTTACCTGGTAGCTTGCAAGAGGAAACAGGAAATGTTAGTTTCTCTAAGCCACCTCTTTTCCAGGTGTTCATAAGAAATGCACGTTAATCACAGGACATTTCCCATCCAACATCTGACCAGGTCTAATCCTGCTTAAATGTTCCAAACCCTGCAATAGAAGAAAATATCTATAACTCAGAGCTGAACTTTGATGCTCTCTGAGCTCAGTATTTTGTTAGACATTTCATCACCCAACTAGGTAACATCACCAGAATGAGGGAGTGTGGGGTTTGTTTCTTGTTTATATACAGTAGCTTGGTGGGGTGTTGATTTTCTTCTGATGGTACCTTGATTAAAGTGTTATTTTCTGCTCGTCTTGGAATAACATTGGACAACAATCAAGCAGGATTAACACTAATTGTGGCGTGACAAACTTGGAAAAAACTTTCTTATTCTAAATAATACCAAGTTTTGCTGTTACTAAAGACTATGAACTTTTTCCGATTATGATTTTCCGCAGGTCAAAGAGATCACCTTTTTGAAGAACACAGTGATGGAGTGTGACGCCTGTGGTAAGTCCACTTGAAAAGCATTGTTGCTTTTAAAACCCATGTTTTGAGTTTTGTAAAAAAAAGAAAGAAAGAAATGAAAGGAGGAAGAAAGGTTATCTTGGCCCGGACCTCAGTCTTGAGCATTATCACTTGGATGTTTCCTGCAGGAATTAGATGACTGAGAACCAGAGCTATTAAAACACATTGAGCCAAGGTGGCGCAGTGGTTAAATGCAGCACTGCAGGCTACTGCTAGATCAGCAGGTCAGCGGTTCAAATCTCACCGGCTCAGGGTTGACTCAGCCTTCCATCCTTCCGAGGTGGGTAAAATGAGGACCCAGATTGTTGGGGGCAATATGCTGACTCTCTGTAAACCGCTTAGAGAGGCCTGAAAGGCCTATGAAGCGGTATATAAGTCTACTGCTATATTGCTACCATATTTTTCAGAGAAGATGCACCTTTTTCCCTCAAAAAAGAGGCTGAAAATCTGGTGCGTCTTATACACTTAATACAGCATTTTTGGCTTTCCGAAACCCTGCCCCCTTCACCAAAATGGCCGTGAATATCCTTTAGGAGGCTTCCAGAGAGCTTCTGGGGGCTGGGGAGGGCAGAAATGGGTGAAAAACGGACCGTTTTTTGCTCAATTTCCACCCCCAGCCCCCAGGAGTACTCTATAAGCTTCCTAAAGGCTATGCATGCAATATTTGTTTTAAAAAACTGGCCATTTTTTGCTCGATTGGGGGGGCACCCCCCCAGGAGCACTCTACAAGCCTCCTAAAGGATATTCATGCCTTTTTGGGGGGGAAAAACGGACCGTTTTGGGGAGGTTGCAGAGTGCAAAAACTTTTTTTTTTAAATTTGCCTCTTCAAAGCCTTGGTGCGTCTTATACTCCAAAAAAACACGGCAATAAAAGCTGGCAAAAGTTAAGGGAGGATGGATTCAGCAGCTAAGCCAGGTTTCAGATCAGAAACCTTTTTAATCACTTTTTCCCGAGTGAGATCTTGCACAGCTCTCTCAAACTTCACTTTGGTAGCACAATCGATGCTAGTGAAGTTAAATCAGTGATGGCAAACCTTTGCCGAAAAGGTTGAGTGGCAACGTTGCATGCGCGTTTATCAGAGCCACAGTCCTGAAAAGCCAAACTTCCGGGTTCTGGCGCGCATACGCACCTGATGTTCAGCTGGCTGGCGTGCATGCGCAGGCCGGTCGTCGGTAGTGCTGTGTACGCAAAAAGATCGTGTTCCAGAGAAGCCCAAATTCTGGTTTCTGGCCCGCATGCGCACCCAACAATCAGCTGACCAGCACACATACACATACTGGTTTTCGGCACTGCTGCGTGCGCGAAGAACAGCTGATCATTGCCAGAAACCCAGAAGACCAACAGGCAAGGCTGTGTGTGCCAGGCGACGTGGCTTCACATGCCACTTTGGGCACACGTGCCATTGGTTCACCATCACGGGTATAGGGCTTCCTGCCTGAGCAGGGCGTTGGATTAGAAGACCTCCAAGGTCCCTTCCAACTCTGTTATTCTGTTAGGAAGGAGTATTAGATATGTTCGCTGCTTTGAGTTATTTACAAAAATAATAAAGGCAGGTAGTGGTGGGTTCCGGATCCCATTCCAACCGGTACAGTTGGAATGGTCACGGTGTCACCCACATGGACGAATGCGGTGCGTGCACACGCATGGCGCATGTGCATGCATCGTACCTGCCTGCAATGCCTCCACAAGCCTCTGCTCAGCAGAGCATCGCATAGGCGCCGTATGTACCATGCGTGTGCGCGGAAGCGCCAAAGACTTAAAGGACAGGTAAGGAGCTCGGGCGGGCGGGTGGGCCCTCCGGAACACCATACCGGAACGCCGGAACCACGGCGTACATCCTGCAACCCACCACTGAAGGCGGGACATAAAATAATATAATAAAATAATACAATACAATACAATACAATACAATACAATACAATACAATACAAATAAACAAATAAAAAACTGACTTGCTTAGCAAAGGAAATTCTGGTCCCAACTGTGCTCATAGGCTGAAGATTACTGTACTTTCTTTAGACGTGTAAGAAATATATTCCAGCAGTACCTAAAATGATATTAAAAGATCTAAAATTATGTAAAACACATCTGCCTAGCAGGAGCTTGGCTTACAGAGGACTGGTGGTTCTTACATGCTGCTGTGCAAAACACAGCCATATGTGCCGTGGCTATGCGATAAATGGCATTTCATCTGTAAGCAGCATCTGGAACCAGGCTGGGTCTAAGTGAGCAGGATATTTGCTAATCGGAGGGAGGATCCTATTGGTTGTAATCTGCAGAAGACGAAGAAGAAACAGCAATCTGGTGAAAAGCAGCAGAGAATCCCCCCCCCCCCCGGCCCTCCTCCTTTGCAATTTCCTCCCTGCCAAAGATTGAGCCATTTCCATTTAGGATCACAATATTTGTCTCCCACTAATCAGCTGTGAATACAGGAGAAGGTGCCTTATACTCACTGATAAGATTAAATGGTTGAATAGGAAGGAATGAGCAAAAACCTCAAAAGTTACAGACATTCTTACTGCTAAGAATGGGTGCCTTTAAAGCAGGAGTGTCAAACTCAAGGCCCGGGGGTGCTTAGGTCTGGCCCGCAGGGCCGCTCTGGAAAGAGCAAAGGAACAGACCACTTCTGCCAACGAAAACGGAGCTTGTGAGGGCCACGGGTGGCCCTCCGGAACTCTATTTTCACTGGCAGAGGGTTGCAGGAGGCCATCGCAGCTGAAAACGGAGCTTAGGAGCCTGTTTTTGCTGGCAGAGCACTTGGGCTGCCACAGGCGCCCCTGAGACGTGTGACTTCGAGCTGGCCATGCCCCCCCCCCCACACTGAGGTCAAACACAACCCTGATGCAGGGGTGGGTTGCTGCTGGCATTACTGCTGGTTTGATGCGCGCAAAACTGCGCACGCTTTGCACATAAATAGATCTGCACATGCGCAAAACATTAAAAATGAAATTTGTGCAATGAAAATTGTTCTGCGCATGCGCAGAACCAAAAATCAAGATGGTGCTGCCGTATGAGAACTGGTTTGAGGGTGTGGCAAGCCTGGGTCGCTGCCGGTTCCAGTGAGCCAGGTCACCAAACCACTACCGGTTCGGCCGAACCGGTCCAAACTGGTAGGAGCCCACCACTGCTTTGATACAGCCCTCAATGAAATCGAGTTTGAAACTCCTGCTTTAAAGGCTGCCTGGTGGGGGTTTTGAGTTCAGGAGGTGTCAGAAAAGTCAAAATGTCAGCTACAGTGATGCAATCAAAGCCTGACTCCCTTTTTTAAAATATGCAATGAATGTGTGATAAGTTTGGGAGACGAGGAAGATACTACAGCCATGGATTTGATTTGATTTGATAAATTTATAGGCTGTCCAATCCCGAAGGACTCCGGGCGGCTTACAGAAAATACATTTTAAAAAAGTGAAGAGTTAAAAAAAAACAGAGGAAACAGATTAAAAGAAAAACCACATCATGCACCCATCGGGGCAGCCCCAGCCCTGCCAGAATAGCCAGGTTTTGATAGCCTTTCGGAAGGCCATGAGAGTGGGTAGGGTCCGGATCTCTGGGGGTAGTTCATTCCATAGGGTCGGAGCGGCTACAGAGAAGGCCCTCCCCGGGGGGCCGCCAGCCGACATTGTCTGGCTGATGGCACCTGGAGAAGGCCCACCCTGTGCGATCTTATCGACCGTTGGGAGATATGTGGCAGAAGACGGTCTCGCAGATGAAGACAGTCAAACAAGAGAAATCTCTGTCCATAGAAGGAATGCGGACCTAGTTTTCTGGAGAATAAAAGTTAAGGAGGGAAGAAATACTTTTAGACTTGCAAGGTTGCTAGAGATGGTAGAGTGAGTACATTTTTGTTTCTTCATTACTTGGAAGGGGAAGGAGAAGGGGGGGAAGGAGGAGGAGAAGGAAAGGGAGAAGAAAGGAGAAGGAGAAAGAAAGAAACAAAGAAAGAAAGAGAAAGAGAAGGAGGAATGAAAGGGTCTGGCTAACTATGCAAGCAATCACAACAATAATAATAATGGAGGTGGCCAAATCCCTTTCTCTCTCTCTCTCCAGGCTTGAGTACGGGAGTGATCGGCCCTGGGATCAGTGTGATTGATTTCAACCACTGTTCTTCCAATCCGTGCTTCCCGGGCGTCACCTGCACCAACACTCGAACCAGTTTCCATTGTGGATCCTGCCCTCTGGGTTACACAGGCAACGGGACTCACTGCACCGATATTAATGAGGTCAGAATCGGCTTCTGCTCTGGACAAGTGACCTCACCACTAACTAGGAGCCTCCAGAAAGAAAGGGCTGAGATTGGGGGGGGGGAGGAAGGGGGGGCTGGCTGTTTTGCAGGGACAAAGAGTCTTTCTTGGATCTAAGTCAGATTTTTTTTCCCCTCTGGAAGAAAAATAGGAAATTTCTTACTGTCCCTTAAATTGTGAATTCTAGTCTGCCCTTAGACTTGAAAACCAGCTAAGTGACTTTAGGCCAATCACCCAGAGCCTGTGAGTTCTAGTCCCGCCTTAGGTATGAAAACTGGCTGGGTGACTTTGGGCCAATCTCCCGGAGTCTGTGAGTTCTAGTCCTGCCTTAGGCATGAAAACTGGCTGGGTGACTTTGGGCTAATTCCCCGGAGTCTGTGGGTTCTAGTCCCGCCTTAGGTATGAAAACTGGCTGGGTGACTTTGGGCCAATCTCCCGGAGTCTGTGAGTTCTAGTCCTGCCTTAGGCATGAAAACTGGCTGGGTGACTTTGGGCTAATTCCCCAGAGTCTGTGGGTTCTAGTCCCGCCTTAGGCATGAAAACTGGCTGGGTGACTTTGGGCCAATCCCCCGGAGTCTGTGAGTTCTAGTCCTGCCTTAGGCATGAAAACTGTCTGGGTGACTTTGGGCCAATCCCCCGGAGTCTGTGAGTTCTAGTCCTGCCTTAGGCATGAAAACTGGCTGGGTGATTTTGGGCCAATCTCCAGGGGACTGAGTACTTGTCCCGTCTTAGGCATCAAAGCCGCCTGCACTATTCCAGAGAGTCAAGTTCTGGAAAACAGGAGATTTTTGGCTTCCCAGCCAATAGCATCCTACCCCACTTGTGGGCCAAAGAGATTCAAGATGGCTTTAAGTCACGGTCTTGAGCTTTGCTGGCTCAAGAGCCGAGGTGGCGCAGTGGTTAAATGCAGCACTGCAGGCTACTTCAGCTGACTGCAGTTCTGCAGTTCGGCTGTTCAAATCTCACCGGCTCAGGGTTGACTCAGCCTTCCATCCTTCCGAGGTGGGTAAAATGAGGACCCGGATTGTTGTTGGGGGCAATAGGCTGACTCTGTAAACTGCTTAGAGAGGGCTGAAAGCCCTATGAAGTGGTATATAAGTCTAACTGCTATTGCTAATTCTGGGAGTTGAAGTCCTCCAGGCTTAAAGTTGCCAAGGTTGGAGACCTCTGCTTTAAGCTACTTTATAGTTCTTTCAGGTGACTGGGGTCCAGGTGGGGACATCCTGCCCATCTCAGGAATGCCCACTCCCAACAGGGCATCTGAATGGTGGGTGGACAGCCAAGCCACAGTTGCCGCCGGTCCCCAACGAGTGCCACTTCTCTTTGCAGTGCACAGCCAACCCCTGCTTCCCCAGAGTCCGCTGCATCAACACGGTGCCTGGTTTCCACTGTGAGTCATGTCCTCCTGGCTACCGAGGACCAGCGCTGGAAGGCGTCGGCTTAGCGTTTGCCAGGGCCAAGAAGCAGGTAACAAAGATCATCTTTTCCTCTGGGGCGAATTTGTGACATTGGCAGCACATGCAAGTAGTCCTCGACTTACAACCATCAGTCATGTCAGTCGTTAAGTGGGTCACCACATGACCGCAACTGATTTTACTACCATTTGTGCAGTGGTTGTTAAATAAATCAATTGACTGGAAAGTTTCTGGCGAAAAAAATGCAAATTGTAAATTGTGGTCACATCACTGAGGATGCTACAAATGGCCACAGATATGAGCCAGTTCCCAAGTGCGCCCCTAATGTGATCATGTGACCTTAGCGGGCGGGCAGTCATTTCAAACTTCAAATATGAGTTAGAAGTAGCCCTTGGGAGATTTGTTTACTATGGGTGGTTTTGGGTAGAGCCGAGGTGGCGCAGTGGTTAGAGTGCAGCACTGCAGGCTACTTCAGCTGACTGCAGTTCTGCAGTTCGGCTGTTCAAATCTCACCGGCTCAGGGTTGACTCAGCCTTCCATCCTTCCGAGGTGGGTAAAATGAGGACCCGGATTGTTGTTGGGGGCAATATGCTGACTCTGTAAACCGCTTAGAGAGGGCTGAAAGCCCTATGAAGCGGTATATAAGTCTAACTGCTATTGCTATTGCTATTTTTTTTTTGCCAGAAAATAGAAAGAAATGCTGATTTTCAGCAAAAATGTCATGCATCACAATCACGTCACAGTGGGATGTCGCAAAGGGCGATGCCAATTGGTTGCTGAGCACACAAAATGCAGTCACATGACCACGGGGAGAAGGTTGGCCTGGCTATTGAAACTTTTGAGGATTCATTGTGGTCTTGAACAATCGCTAAATTTGGACAATCACTAATTTGAACAATCACTAAGTCATAGATCAGGCCGTCCTTGATTTACAACCAGAATTGAGCTCAAAAGGTTTGTTGCTCAGTGAGACAGTTAAGTGACTTTTGCTCCATGTTATCACCTTTCTTAAGGGACGCAGTGGTTCAGCGGCTAAGAATGGTTGGCAGTTCGAATCCCTAGTACTGCGTAATGGAGTGAGTTCCCATTACTTGTCCCAGCTTCTGCCAACCTAGCAGTTCAAAAGCATGTAAGAATGCAAGTAGAAAAATAGGGACCACCTTTGGTGGGAAGGTAACAGCGTTCCGTGCGCCTTCGGCGTTTAGTCATGCCAGCCACATGACCACGGAGACGTCTTCAGACAGCGCTGGCTCTTCAGCTTTGAAACTTCCCCCCCTAGAGTCGGGAACAACTAGCATATATGTGCGAGGAGAACATTTACCTTTACCTTGTCACCTTTTTTGCTACAGCTGTTAAGTAAATCACTACAATTTTTAAGTTAGTAACATGGTTGCTAAGTGAATCTGGCTTCCCTGTTGACTTCGTCAGAAGGTCACCAAAGGGGATTGCATGACACCGAGACACTGCAATTGTCATAAATACGAACCATTTGCCCAGGGTCTGAATTTTGATCGTGTGATCATGGGGGAGGCTAAAACGGTGTGAAAAATTGTCATAATTAAGTCATTTTTTTCAGTGTTGTTATAACTTTCTTTTTTATATATAAGTTTTTATTTTAAACACATAAACACATCAACAAAAACAAAAACATGACTTAAGGCAACATAGGAACAAGAAGTTCCATCATATATCATACAGCAGTTCCGTATCGGTTTCTTTGCAGTTAGTGTTTTCCCTTTCTATACCTTTCTATCTTACATTCATGGTCTCTTTATTCTTTATCTGTGCTGTTATAACTTTCAATGAATGGTTGTAAGTCGAGGACTGCCTGTACGGTGTTCCCATCCAGCCCTTCCTCCTGATCCCTGTGTGTTTCTTTTGCCAAACAGATCTGCAATGATGTCAACGAATGCGAGGAAGGGACAGCCAGAAACTGCGTGGCAAATTCCATCTGCATTAACACTCCGGTAACTGTCCTTCAACACTCGGTCACATACCTTCTCAGACCTGGACTTTATTACCTCCAGAGTGGCTGGGGAAAAATTGGACCAGCCTTCTCCAACCTGGTGTCCCCCACCCCCACCCCCAAATCCCCCATGTCTCCTTTCTTCTCCTTGCAATGTGATCTTTATGGGTTGCTTAGCTTTCCAAGATTAGCAGATCTCATCTAAGAGCCACCAGCTGCAGGCAAGTTTTCTGACTCACTGCTTTCATCCCATTGATGTTTCAGAGGAGACGGTCTGGTGTCCAGCCAGCCACACTGGCCTAAACATCCTGTTGTGTCTGTGTTTGGGTGAGCGTCAGAATGCACGTTCCATCGTAAGGCGTGAATGGCTTCCAGAGTTGGATATACGTTCACTGAAAACCAGGGAAAGAATCTTTTTGAGTTTTGGTTCCATTTGCGCATGTGCTGCAAATGGAGCCAGTGGGATTCTATGAATCCCAGAGCATTATCACCCTTTGGGATGCTTTAATCCAGGGGTGTCCAACCTGGGCAACTTTAAGACTGGTGGACTTCAAGTCCCAGAATTCCCCAGCTAAGCTTGGCTGGCTGGGGAATTCTGGGAGTTGAAGTCCACAGGTTTAAAGTTCCCAAGGTTAGACTCCCTTGCTTTCAATGAACAATTGTTCTTTTAAATAAATAACCAGTAGAAGGATTTGCCTCCAGAAGTTGTGGGTCCTCCAACACTGCAGAAGAGATTGGATAACCATTTGTCTCTAATGGAATGAGGCAGTGATGGCGAACCTTTTCAGCACCAAGTGCCCAAACCAGAATGTGCGTGCATGTGCCAGAGCACCAGAAACCCAAAGATCAGCTGGCCAACATGTGCCTGCCTGTTTTGGGGCCATTTTGAAGCCATTTTTCGGGCTGTTTTCAGGCCAGTTTCAGGCTGTTTTTCGGGCCATTTTGTATGAAAAATAGCCTGAAAACAGCCCAAAATATGGCCCACAAAATGGCCCAAGAAACAGCCTGGAAACGGCCTGGAAGCAGCCTATTCTGGGGGCGGATTTTTGGCCGGTTTCAGCCCATCTTCCGGTGCTCCGGAGCTGTGAAGATCAGCTGGCGATGGTGCGCATGCCCACAGAGAGGGCCATCAAGAGAGCCGAGGTGGCGCAGTGGTTAGGGTGCAGTACTGCAGGCCACTTCAGCTGACTGCTATCTGCAGTTCGGCTGTTCAAATCTCACCGGCTCAAGGTTGACTCAGCCTTCCATCCTTCCAAGGTGGGTGAAATGAGGACCCAGACTGTGGGGGCGATATGCTGACTCTGTAAACCGCTTAGAGAGGGCTGAAAGCCCTATGAAGCGGTATATAAGTCTAACAGCTATTGCTATCACAGGTATAAGGTTTCCTGCTTGAGCAGGGGGTGGACTAGAAGACCTCCAAGTTCCCTTCCAACTCTGTTATTTTATAAAGGATGGAAAAGATGGAGAGGACATGAAGGTGGAGAGAAGGTTTCACAAGAGTAAATGGGCTGGTTTCACCCTTCTGTTGTGGGGGGAGGAGACGAAGACACAATCCAGATGGTTGACTCCCCTATTTCATCCTGCAGGGCTCCTATAAATGTGGGCCATGCAAGAGTGGCTTTGAAGGGGATCAGCGTTCTGGCTGCCGCATCCAGACCAAGCGACGTTGCCCCAATGGTCAACCAAGTCCTTGTCATGAGAAAGCAGAGTGCATTGTCGAGCGGGACGGGACTCTCATCTGCCAGGTGAGTTGGAGGTTTTCTCTGGTTCCTCACCGACTTCTCAAATAGTCCTAAGATTTGGGGAACAGATGTTGTCATTTCTCAGTTGCGAATGATGGGAAGGCCTGGGTTTGTTACTCAGAACCTAGTCAACCCTGGAGCATACTTTGTCTCTGCAGTACCGAGTGACTTTCAGTGCAGAAGATATCAAATTCCAGCCAGAATCCATCTGTAGATGTATTAACCTCTAGGTCATGGGTTCTCCTTGCTTTGTCAGCTGTACCAGGAAGGAGTGTTTTTCCGGTCTATCAAGGCAACCTGGTCTACCCAAATATGAGATGGAGCATACTGCTTCTGCTTTCTGAGCTTGGTTGTTTTTTTGCAGACATTTCATTACCCAACCAGGTAACATCAGCAGTGCTACATGTTACCTATTGAGTAATGAAATCCAAGGTTACCTGGATGAAAATAACCAAGCTCAGAGATCATCAAGGACTCCACAGTTCAATTCTGAACTACAAATATTCTCTTTTCTTGGTAATTCAGGGCTTGATCGAGTCCTTGTTCCCACATGATGGTGATAGTAAGGATAATTTGAATTTGGTCCCCACTTCCCTAGCAGGACTTTCCCATGTCTGAGTCTGTCACAATTTAGAGCCAATTTCTTTTTTGGTATTTCTCTTGGGAGATGGTGGCAAGGATGGGCATTCACGATTCCTTCTGCTTCTAGTGCATCGTCGGATGGGCAGGAAACGGCCACATGTGTGGAAGAGATACTGACATTGATGGGTTTCCAGACGAGAAGCTTCGTTGCAATGATGAAAAGTGTCAGAAGGTAAGAGACTTTCTTTTGAGTTAGGGTCCTCAGCCCATGGATTGAAAGACTTCTGGTTTCATCCATTTCTCCTGCTATGATGGGGATCAAAATAAGAGGCTGAGACCCTAGAAAGAGTCCAGAGAAGAGCAACGATGATGATAAAGTATCTGGAGGCTATATAGTATGATAACGATTGAGATAACTAGGTATGTCTAACCCAGTGTTTCTCAACCTTGACAGCTTGAAGTTGGATGGATTTCAGCTCCCAGAAACCGCCAGCCAGAATTCTGGGAGCTGAAGTCCACGCATCTTCAACGTGCCAAGGTTGAGAAACATTGGTTTAACCAGGGGTGAAATTCAGCAAGTTCTGTCAGGTTCTGGAGAACCAGTAGCAGAAATTTTGAGTAGTTCGGAGAACTGGCAAATACCACCTCTGGCTGGCCCTGGAGTGGGATGGGAATGGAGCTTTTACAGTATCCTTCCCCTAGAGTGGGGAGGGAATGGGGATTTTGCAGTATCCTTCCCCTAGAGTGGGTTGGGAATGGGGATTTTGTAGTATCCTTTCCCTGGAGTGAGTTGGGAATGGAGATTTTGCAGTATTCTTTCCCTGGAATGGGGAGGGAATGGGGATTTTACAGCATCCTTCCCCTGGAGTGGGGATTTTACAGTATCCTTTCCCTGGAGTGGGGAGGGAATGGGGATTTTGCAGTATCCTTTCCCTGGAGTGGGGAGGGAATGGGGATTTTGTAGTATCCTTTCCCTGGAGTGGATTGGGAATGGAGATTTTGCAGTATCTTTCCCCTGGAGTGGGGAAGGAATGGGGATTTTGCAGTATCCTTTCCCTGGAGTGGATTGGGAATGGAGATTTTGCAGTATCTTTCCCCTGGAGTGGGGAAGGAATGGGGATTTTGTAGTATCCTTTCCCTGGAGTGAGTTGGGAATGGAGATTTTGCAGTATTCTTTCCCTGGAATGGGGAGGGAATGGGGATTTTACAGCATCCTTCCCCTGGAGTGGGGATTTTACAGTATCCTTTCCCTGGAGTGGGGAGGGAATGGGGATTTTGCAGTATCCTTTCCCTGGAGTGGGGAGGGAATGGGGATTTTGTAGTATCCTTTCCCTGGAGTGGATTGGGAATGGAGATTTTGCAGTATCTTTCCCCTGGAGTGGGGAAGGAATGGGGATTTTGCAGTATCCTTTCCCTGGAGTGGATTGGGAATGGAGATTTTGCAGTATCTTTCCCCTGGAGTGGGGAAGGAATGGGGATTTTGTAGTATCCTTTCCCTGGAGTGAGTTGGGAATGGAGATTTTGCAGTATTCTTTCCCTGGAATGGGGAGGGAATGGGGATTTTACAGCATCCTTCCCCTGGAGTGGGGATTTTACAGTATCCTTTCCCTGGAGTGGGGAGGGAATGGGGATTTTGCAGTATCCTTTCCCTGGAGTGGGGAGGGAATGGGGATTTTGTAGTATCCTTTCCCTGGAGTGGATTGGGAATGGAGATTTTGCAGTATCTTTCCCCTGGAGTGGGGAAGGAATGGGGATTTTGCAGTATCCTTTCCCTGGAGTGGATTGGGAATGGAGATTTTGCAGTATCTTTCCCCTGGAGTGGGGAAGGAATGGGGATTTTGTAGTATCCTTTCCCTGGAGTGAGTTGGGAATGGAGATTTTGCAGTATTCTTTCCCTGGAATGGGGAGGGAATGGGGATTTTACAGCATCCTTCCCCTGGAGTGGGGATTTTACAGTATCCTTTCCTTGGAGTGGGGAGGGAATGGGGATTTTGCAGTATCCTTTCCCTGGAGTGGGGAGGGAATGGGGATTTTGTAGTATCCTTTCCCTGGAGTGGATTGGGAATGGAGATTTTGCAGTATCTTTCCCCTGGAGTGGGGAAGGAATGGGGATTTTGCAGTATCCTTTCCCTGGAGTGGATTGGGAATGGAGATTTTGCAGTATCTTTCCCCTGGAGTGGGGAAGGAATGGGGATTTTGCAGTATCCTTTCCCTGGAGTGGATTGGGAATGGAGATTTTGCAGTATCTTTCCCCTGGAGTGGGGAAGGAATGGGGATTTTGCAGTATCCTTTCCCTGGAGTGGATTGGGAATGGAGATTTTGCAGTATCTTTCCCCTGGAGTGCGGAAGGAATGGGGATTTTGCAGTATCCTTCCCCTGGAGTGCGGAAGGAATGGGGATTTTGCAGTATCAGTAGCTGCCTCCCCCACTGAACCAGTAGTAAAAAAAATTGAATTTCACTACTGGGTTTTACCTATCTAAAAGAAAAGTTAGTGGGAGCATGATAGCTGCCTTCCAGTACTTGAGAGAATTGATTTATTCTCCAAAGGGCCAGAGGGCAGGACAAGAAGTGATAGGTGGAGGCTTGTTAAAGAGAAATCTAACCTAGGAGGAGAAATTTTCTGACAGTGAGAGCAATTAATCAATGGCTTGCTTCCAGAGTTCTGGGTGATCCATCACTCAGGAGGTTTTCAAAAACAGAGTCGACAATCGTTTGACCAGGATTGGTATAAGGTCTCCTGACATGAGCAAGGAGTTAGACTAGAAGACCTCCGAGCTCCCTTCCAGCCTTGTGATTCTAGCAGTAAAGCCCCCTCCATGGCACGGGAGTAAGAGGCAGGGAGATAAGTTTGGGAGGCCCCTAATTCATTAGTGTGATTTTTGATATTTTGAGATGGGGCAGAAAAATCATATCTGATATTATGGAGAGAAACACAGACTTAGAAGCATCACCTTAAAATTTGCCACAGTGGTTCGAGTGCAGTACTGCAGGCTACTTCTGCTGACTGCCGACTGCCTGCAATTTAGCAGTTTGAATCTCGCCAGGCTCAAAGTTGACTCAGCCTTCCGTCCTTCCGGGGTGGCTAAAATGAGGAGCCAGATTGTTGAGGGCAAGAGGCTGACTCTGTAAAGTACTTAGAGAGGGCTGTAAAGCACTGTGAAGCGGTATATAAGTCTAAGTGCTTTTGCTATTTGTTCTATATTGGTAGTTCTGACTTACAACCACAATTGTGACCAGAATTTCCATTGCTAAGCAACCAGTTGTTCAACAAGTCATGCTCAATTTCCTTTTCATCATGGTTTTTAAGCAAACCACTGCAGTTGTTAAGCGAATCACATGAGAATTAAACAAATCTGGTTTCCTCCGTGGACTTTACTCGTTGGATGCCTGCTAGGAAGGTCACAAATGGTGATCACATGACCCTGGGATGCTGCAATTATTGTAAATACAGGCTGTTTGCCGAAAACTTGAATTTTTATCATGTGAATTTGGGGAATGATGCAATGGTGTAAGGGTGAGGACCGATTATAAGTCTTTTTTTTCCCAGTGCTGTTGTAATTCTGATGGCTGCTAAATGAATGGTTGTAAGTCACAACTAACTGTATGCATTAATGAGCCAATTCCAAGAACAAGGCAATTTTATGCAGTCCTTCTTCAAACACTCTTAGAGGAATTCATTGTGCACAAAACAAAATGATTTATTGTGATTAAATTCATGTAAACACCCCCTGGAAATTAATTCCACATGGCTTAAGCAATCCTCTGCTGGTTTTACCAAGATAGGACATCCAAATTCCCATTCTGGAGGTCATGTAAATAAAATAGCTTTGTCTTCGGCTTCTTTAATTTTTTTTACATGAAAAATTTACTGGCTGTAATTAAGTCCGCCAACACCTCTAACTGCAGCAATAACATCTGGAGCAAATAGACCAAATGACAAATGTTGAACAAACTGCCAAGAAAATATTCTGAGGTAAATGAACCTCATTTTTAATTCTGCGCAGGCCTTTCAAATGGTTTTTTTCCCCCCTTTGGAATGAAGTTAATTCAAAATAATAAAACACCAAGAGGCCCAGTTTACTCTTAGCACTCCCCACCATAGATGTAAACACCATTTTAAAACTGAAATTGTCTTGGGATGTAACTGTTCACAAATAAACAGGATGCAGTTATAACTATGACCCAACCATTTCCGTGTAATTAAGGCATCCCAATATTTATTAGCTTTTAAGTGGGGTCAGAAGAAGCCTTGAGTTGAAAACAGAGCTGAGTTGTGAAGTTTGTTACTTCAGCCAGCAAGTAAAGCTGGGATAAACTTCATGGTTATTTGAAAGTGTGGAAAATTAAATCCACCTTTCTCGATTTATACCTGTACAATTGGGACAATGAAAATTTTGCAGGATGTCTTTGCCAATCATATGCACTCAATATCCTATACCTTTTTTAAAATAAATACGATGAGAAACCTACCATAGGTTTCCTGCCTAGGCAAGGGGTTGGACTAGAAGACCTCCAAGGTGCCTTCCAACTCTGCTAATAAAGTAGAATAAAGTATGGATTAAAAATATAAGAATGAAGACGTGGCATAAAAAGGATAGTTAGAAGCTTGCTTAAAGGAAATGTCATCAGCCTCTAACCACAAGATGTTCCAGCCAACGTCCCTATGTCAAAAGTCCAAACCACAAGGTTCAGATAAAGTTCATTAATGACACGTAGTCCATATCTGTAACAAAAGGAGAAGTAAGACCCTCATCTACTCATAAGGCTTTCCCCCCAAAATAACCAATAAGAAATGAGTTAAGTATTTCCGTGTTGCAATGCTTTTGAGAATGCATAAGAACGTGTGCTTCGATAATAAAGGTTGTTCAGAACTTGCAATGGTCTAGCTTTCTGAACCTGGCTGCCAAATAAACTTTTCCTGTGTCCTGAGAAGTCTAAAGCTGTCATTTTCTGCAACACTATTGTATTGTGTTGTATTCTCAATAAAGCAGAAACAGGATATATAAAGAAGGTTAATCAACAATAGCCATTGAGCTGAATTCATCTTAATCACATTTCTCTTAAACCCAAATACGCCAAGAATTCTAAGTCACCTTTACAAAACAGTGTTTTTCAAACTTGGCAACTTTAAGAGGTGTGGACTTCAAGTCCCAGAATTCCCCAGTCAGCAAAATCAGGATGGAGGCCATGTCAGTGAGATTAAAGCTCTGTGATACACACACACACACACACACACACAAGCGCAAGGCTTAGTTTGCACTGTTTTACCCGCCATCTTGACTCTTTTGACCAAATCTTGCAGATATTCCTAGAATGGCACTTCTTCGATGTATTTTTGGGATCTGAGTTTTTTTTTTAAAATCAAATAATTGGACTCAGTACACTTCTGAGATCAGACTGGGGTTGTGCAGAAGTCACAGGAATAAATAAATATCTTAATTCAAAAAATAAACCTCTTAATTTTCTTGGCACATGGACCAGCATAGTTCAAATCTAATAACCGTGCAACTATTTTGCCAAGTAATTCAAAGTCAGCTTCAGGGAAATTGCATCTTGCGTTGATGGCTCGTGCTCTCAGACTAAGAGGAAATCTCTCCCAAAACGTTTGGTCTAGCAGTTAGCGGTTAAGGCAACAGGCTAGAATTCAGGAGACTGTGAGTTCTAGTCCCGTTTTAGGCATGAAAACTGGCTGGATGCCTTTGGGCCAATCGTCGGGAGACTGTGAGTTCTAGTCCTGCTTTAAGGATGACTTTGAGCACTCAGCCCAACCCACCTCACAGGGTCGTTGTGGGGAAAATAAGAGGAGAAACAGTATTGAGTTTCTTCACTGTCTTGACTTAATTAGAATAAAAAATAAAAGTGGGATATAAATTTTTGTTTTAAGTGACATTTCCTCTTTTTGGTCCTTCAGGATAACTGTGTGACGGTTCCCAACTCCGGCCAAGAAGACGCTGACAGGGATGGGATTGGTGATGCGTGTGACGATGATGCTGATGGGGACGGGATAAAAAACTCCGAGGTTAGAACTCCTCCTGACAGTGACTTTCAGCCCGTTTTTCTCCTATATTGCCTAAGACCCAAGAATCCTTATTCTGATTTCAAAGTGATCCATTTAGCAGGGGTGTCCAATCTTGGCAACTTTAAGGCTTGTGTGTTTATGTTTTACTGACAAAGAAATAAGGGGAGACTAGTATAGATCTTGAACTCTGGTGCTGGAGAAGACAGCAAGGCAATCAAACCGGTCAGTCCTAGAGGTGATCAACCCTGACTGCTCTTTAGAAGGCCAGATCCTGAAGAGGAAATTCAAATTCTTTGGCCACTTAATGAGAAGGAAGGAATCACTGGAGAAGAACCTCATGCTGGGAAAGATTGAGGGCAAAAGAAGAAAGGGACGACAGAGAATGAGGTGGCTGGATGGAGTCACTGAAGCAGTCGGCCTGAGCTTAAATGGACTCCAGAGAATGATAGAGGACAGGAAAGAACGTTTTCCATGGGATCGTGATGGGTCGGACACGGCTTCACAACTAACAAGTATAGATCTATTTCAAGCTATTTAGCTCTCATCAACTAGCCATATCCTTCTGGGATTTGAACCCAGGCTACTTAAATATTAGGTAGATGTATTAACCTCTAGGCCACTGTCTCTCTTCCCTTTGTCAGCTATGCCAGGGGAAACATTTTTTGTCAGGGCAACGTGGTCTACCCAATTATGGGACGGAGCATACTGCTTCCGTTTTCGCCTTTTAGCCCCAATACAGGAGCCGTCACAGGCAGTCACTTTCGCGACAAACTATTTTTATGTTTGTCGTGAAAGCGACTGCCTGTGAAGGCTCCTGGATTGCGGCTGAAAGATGAAAATGGAAGCAGTACGCTCCATCCCATAATTGGGTAGACCAGGTTGCTCTGACAAAAAAACATTTAAGACTTGTAGACTTCCAACTCCCAGCATGACTGGCTGGGGAATTCTGGGAGTTGACGTCCACAGGCCTTAAAGTTGCCAAAATTGGACACCCCTGCATTATAGCTTGTATGATACCTAAAGAGAACACCAACAGTTTGGGAACACGATGTTCAGTAACTCAGCAGGAGATTCCCCCAACCAGTATCCTGCTTGCCAGCTTTCCTTGAAACATCTCACTGTATTGCAGGGAAAAGCCAACATCTCAACAAGCAGGCTTTGTCAGCTACTCCAAGTTTTGCAAAGCCAAGCTGGTTTCCCCATTTCTTTCCGACTTACCAATCCTTCCCCCTGCAGGACAACTGTGTGTTTGTGCCCAATGCGGACCAGCAAAACGTGGATCTAGACAACTTTGGGGATGCTTGTGACAACTGCCGGAATATCAAGAACAACAACCAGTGGGACAGCGATGGCGACGGATGGGGAGATCTGTGCGACAACGATATGGATGGAGACAGTGAGTTTGGGCAAGAGCAGTATTCTGCGGAACCAGTTTGTCTTGCTTTGCTGAAGATACGAGGCAGTCCTCGACTTACAACCGTAACTAAGCCCAGCAATTATGGTTGTAAAGTGAGTCACCGCTTGAGGGGACCTGATTTTAGGACCCTTTTTGTAGCAGTTGTTAAATGAACACTTAAAACTAAGCATCTCCATTGTTCGTTATGAGATGCTTTTTTCCTGAAAACCAGAATTAAATGCTGATTTCCAGAAAATACGTCATAAATCACTGTCACGTGATTGGTGAATATGGGGCTGTTGTCAGGTACCTGAATGTTGTTATGTTTCTATGGAGGAGGGGGGTGAAGATTGGAATTTGACAGCCAGGTTATAAGCTTTTGGGAGGAGGGGGTCCATTGAAACTATGAATGATCGCTAAGGGACTAGTCGTAAATCAAAGATTATCCCTACCATTTTTTAGGCATACTATTTTTTGGTTGCTGTTCGTTAAAAGAAACATCCCAAATGTATCCGTGCCATGATCCACATAATCTGGCAAGTGGGATGCTAGAGTCCTCCCAGTGGTGGGATTTGAATAATCTAACAACTGGTTCTCTGCCCTAATGACTGGCTGGGTAGGCATGGCTGGATAGTCATGTGATTGAGTGGGCATGGCCAACTCAACGTCACTCATCACACCAGCCTCACCTCCCGGCCACTCGCCTCAAAGACCTCAACAAGGTACAATTTCCCTCTCTATTTATTTACTACTATTGAACATCCAAAATGCCCTGAAAAAAGCCCTGAAAAACAGCTGTGGGCGGGGCCAGCCAGTGATGACATTAGCCAAACTAGGTAGAATTTTAACAACCGGTTTACCTGAACCAATCTGAACAGGCTGAATGCCACCAAAAATTTCCCAGCCTTTTCACAACTGAGGCTTAAGACCAGAGATCTCATTGTATTCTCTGGGCCCCAGCAGCTCCCCATATTCTTTGCTTCTTATGGCTGATGTTTCATTCACTCCCTCTTCTCCAGAAATTAAAAATGTCCTGGACAACTGTCCGAGGATCCCAAATACTGACCAGAAGGATACCGATGGGGATGGAGTTGGAGACGTCTGTGACAGCTGCCCCTTCATCAGTAACCCAGATCAGGTGAGACATTGACTTGGCTTCATACAATATGCTAATTTAATCACTTAATGACTTAAACGGCGGCACTTGCTAAGGAGAATAGCAGCAGCATTTATATACTGTCCCATAGTGCTTTGCAGCACTCTCTGGGAAGTTTACAATATTTGCATTTATTGTGCACAGTAATTGGTGTTAGAAAAGGATAGAATTCTGTGAGCTGTTTATATTGCTCTCTTTAGAGCAGTGGTGTCAAACTCGATTTCATTGAGGGTCGCATCAGAGTTGTGTTTGACCTTGGGGAGCCAGGGTGGGCATGGCCAGCTCGACGTCACGTATCAGGGGTGCCTGTGATGGCCAAGTACTAAGGCAGGACTTCCTTCAGACTCTCCCTCACCCTCATTATAATCTCTCTCCTTCCTTCTTTCCTTCCTTCCTTCCTCCCTCCCCTTCTCTCTTCCTTCTTTCTTTTTCCTTCCCCCTTTTCCTTCTTTTTTCTTTCTTGCTCTCTTCCCATCTTTCCTTTTTTTTCTTTCCTTTTTTCCTTTCTCCTTTCCTGTCCCTTCTTGGGTGCTCAAATGCAAAAGGGGAAACATTTCTTCTTTCATTTTGTTTTTAGTTTGATAGCCCTCTGTCAGCAAAAAGTGAGACTGACCTGTGGTGCTTCTGCCAGCAAAAACGGAGCCCAAGAGGGCCGTATGCCATCTTCCCATGCTCCATTTTCGCTGGCAGAGGCACCTCAGGCCAGTCCTTCACTGTTTCCAGGGCGACCCCGCAGGACAGATCTAAGCACCCAGTGGGCTGGATCCAGCCCACAGGCCTTGAGTTTTACATTCCTGTTTTAGTGAGACCTATCCTGGTCTCCAAATACTACTGTCAGCGTTCCAAGTATCACGTAGAATTAAATCAGAGTCCAAGCAAATTGATCCTTAAAGTTCCAATTTAATAAATCAGACATCTTAGCACATCTGTGGAATCCCAATTCTGGAGGTTACATCAGATTCCCACCCAGTTGAAAGTTCATGATCTTATCCCCACACCCATAAATCCATCACATGGTCCAATCTTCTTCTTCCATGCTGGCACCTCCACCCAGCTGCTTCCGGTCAGGTGCAGAGGTGCGGAGACAAAAGATGACCTTGGGCTTCTAGAAAAGAATGACAACAACACATTCCACAATTCTACTCCTTTCTATTTCCCCCTCCCAACTATTACACTAACAAAACAGCATAATGAAATAAGAGAGTGTGTGGCAGGCCAAAGATCCTAAAAGGAATATAACTGCAGGCCTGACAACTACCTGCTTTAGCTCTGCTCTGGATTATTTGCTAAGTTAGCCAATTACAAGTAGTCCTTGATTTATGACTATAATTGAGCCCAAAATTTCTGTTGCCAAGTGAGACACTTGTTAGTTTTACCCCATTTTATGGACTTTCTTGCCACAATTATTAAATGAATCCTTGCAGTTGTTAAGTTGGTTACAGGGTTAAGTGAATCTGGCTTCCCTTTTTAATTTCTGAAAATTTTCTCTGAAATAATTTCTTCCCCGTTGACTTGCTTGTCAGAAAGTCACAAAAAAGTGATCACAGGACCCTGGGACACTTCAACCACCATAAATATGAGCCAGTTGCCAAGTGTTCTGAATTTTGATCGCATGACTACGAGAATTCTGCAACGGTCATAAGTTGAAGAACTGCCACTTTTTCATTGTTGCTCAGGACACCAAACACAGGTGTTCTTCACCTTACAATCATTTGTTTAAGTGACCACTCAATCCAGAGAGTGAAATGGGGTCTCTCCTCTTAAATCTCAGTTGTGACAAAGCTAGGAAATTTGGGGAATCACACTTGCCGAATTATATGTATCATGGCATGGATGTGGTTAGCACATTTTACATTTGTTGTAACCTTGAGTAGTCACAAAACAAATGGTTGTAAGCAGTTTCAAAATTTTTTACTACCGGTTCTGTGGGTGTGGCTTGGCGGGCGTGGCAGGGGAAGGATACTGCAAAATCCCCATTTCTTCCTGATCAGCTGGGACTTGGGAGGCAGAGGATAGGGGTGGGGCCAGCCAGAGGTGGTATTTACCGGTTCTCCAAACTACTCAAAATTCCCACTAGCGGTTCTCCAGAACTGGTCAGAGCCGAGGTGGCGCAGTGGTTAGAGTGCAGCACTGCAGGCTACTTCAGCTGACTGCAGTTCTGCAGTTCGGCTGTTCAAATCTCACCGGCTCAGGGTTGACTCAGCCTTCCATCCTTCCGAGGTGGGTAAAATGAGGATCCGGATTGTTGTTGGGGGCAATATGCTGACTCTGTAAACCGCTTAGAGAGGGCTGAAAGCCCTATGAAGCAGTATATAAGTCTAACTGCTATTGCTATTGCTATGGTCAGAATCTGCTGAATACCACCTCTGGTTTGATCACCATCGAGCATTAATCATTGTCCAAGATCTTGAAAAAAACAGCTGGTTTTCCCAACCTTTTTTCCAAATAAATTTTTGGGACAGAGATACCAGATTTGGTGTATGATAAAAGGTTTGCTTCCCAGCTGTCGCCCGTCCCAAATTAAATCGGAGTTCTTTGAGAAAAGCTGCAGAAACGTGAATTCTACCATCATTTCTGGAATTACAGAATGTCCACCTAAAAAATTGATTCCAAGATCTCTTCTGTCCTTCCAAATCCTTCCAATCAAACCTTCCCTTGAAGTGTAAAGGGCTGTTTTAATTGGAATTTCATTACTCATAATTTGGGATGGTGCCCTGACTTTTTCATTCTCCTGGGTGAATGAGCCTGGAAAATCTAGCACAGGATAAAATCTTTTGACTTTTGATTGTGGGAAGCCACCTGCTTCAAATCTTTTTGTAAACAACCATCGTTTAAACAATTCAATAGAAATGTAGGTTTAGAGCGAGAGTACGTTTAGGAACATGAGACTTCATGGAAAAGATTTTGAAGATAGAAGTGGAAAATATTTTATTCAAAACATTCAAGAATTCTAAGTCTGCATTTGATAAAAGCATCTTAGGGAGGTTTCCAAAGGAAAGTAAATTTAGAAAAAAAAACAATTAAAACGGTTATGTTGTTGGTTTGAGTTCCGAGCTTGGAATTTGGTTGCAAACATTTTGCCCCTGTTCATTTGTGACCAAATCGCAACCCAATTGTTTGCAACCAAATCGTCAACCTCAGAGCTCAAACCAACAATATATCTATCAACCTGAGCTTGTTGTTGTTAGTTGCGAAGCCGTGTCTGACCCATTGCGAACCCATGGACAACGTTCCTCCAGGCCTTCCTGTCCTCTACCATCCTCTGGAGTCTATTCAAGCTCACGCCGACTGCTTTGGTGACTCCATCCAGCCACCTCCTTCTCTGTCGCCCCTTTCTTCTTTTGCCCTCCATCTTCCTCAGCATGAGGCTCTTCTCCAGTGAGTCCTTCCTACTCATTAGGTGGCCAAAGTCTTTGAGTTTCCTCTTCAGGATCTGGCCTTCTAAAGAGCAATCAGGGTTTAATCTCCTCTAGGACTGACCGGTTGGATGGCCTTGCAGTCCAAGGGACTCGCAGGAGTCTTCTCCAGCACCAGAGTTCAAAGGCCTCCATTCTTTGGCACTCAGCCTTTCTTATGGTCCAACCTTCACAGCCATAACTTTGCAACTGGGAAAACCACAGCCAACCTGAGCTATTAATATTCAAAGACATTTCAATTAAAACTGTTTTCTACTTTTCGTTACTTAGAAAGATACTGACCACGATCTTGTTGGAGACCCATGTGACACCAACCAGGACAAGTGAGTTGGAGAATATATGCCTTCATTTCACACGTAGCAAGGTTTGAGTTTCTGTCTGCATCCTTGCAAGAATAATTGCTCTATGAATCCCTTCTAGGTGGGAGACAAGAGTGGTAAAGTCACACAGAGATGCTGCGGTCAGACTCTCTTGGCAACACACAGGACAGAAAGCTGATATAAAGACCTTCTGTCTATGGAGATTCTCAGTCATCCAGGTCATGGTTGTCCCAAAGGTGCTTTTTCAAAAGGCAATTGGACTTTGTTTTTAGAAAGGAATAACAGAGTTAGAAAAAAAGGAAGCTGTGGCTAAGACACGGAGCTTGTTGATCAGAAAGGTCGGTAGTTCGGTGATTCAAATCCCTAGTGCCACGTAACTGAGTGAGCTCCCGTTACTTGTCCCAGCTTCTGCCAACCTAGTAGTTTGAAAGCACATAAAAATGCAAGTAGAAAAATTAGGAACCACCTTTGGTAGGAAGGTAACAACGTTCCGTGCACCTTCCGCGTTTAGTCATGTCGGCCACGTGACCACAGAGACGTCTTCGGACAGCGCTGGCTCTTCAGCTTTGAAGCAGAGATGAGCATCGCCCCCTAGAGTCGGGAACGGCTAGTATATATGTGCAAAGAGAACCTTTACCTTTTTAACAGAGTTAGAAGGGACCTTGGAGATCTTCTAGACCAACCCTCTGCTCAGGCAGAAAACCCTACACCATTTCAGACAAATGGTTATCCAATCTCATCTTAAAAACTTCCAGTGTTGGAGCATTCACAACTTCTGGAAACAAGTCATTCCATGTTTAATTGTTCTGAGAGGAAATTTCTTCTTAGTTCTAGTTCTTAGTTCTTTTTAAGTTCTGAAGAACTGAAGTGAAGAAGCTTTTTGGACAAGAAGCGAAACATCTTCAAGGAAAAACCAAATCCAGTCACCTTTTGAAAAAGCGTCTTTGGGACAATGAACTACTCTTTCTCCAAAGAGGTGGAGTAGAAGATCCATGCAGATAATTGCATTGCTACATCCTGGGCCATGAGACCATTCAGTATTCTCCTAATGTCAAACTCTAGCAAAGCACTAAGCTAAACTGATTGGAGAACTTCATACCGATGTGCAATTGCTTCATTGAGAAGACGGCTGGCTTAGTCTTGGGAATCTGAAGGGAATTCAAATAGGTGTGCCAACAGTAGTTCTTGGGAGCAATTTAGGGGATAAAGAGCTTGGATAAAGATCTCCCTTTTCTACCATTCTCTTATTTCACTCGTTACCCAATTCTAAATTTTCTTTCCTGTTGGCAGAGATGGAGATGGGCACCAGGATTCCCGCGACAATTGTCCTTCGGTGCCCAACAGCTCCCAGCTGGACTCTGACAAGGATGGGCTTGGAGATGAATGTGATGATGATGATGATAATGATGGCATCCCAGATCACAATCCCCCAGGGCCTGACAACTGTCGTTTGGTCCCCAATCCCGGCCAGGAGGACACAAACCGTGAGGACAACATGCTTTCTCTCTCAACTTCTTGCTTTATAAGGAAGCACAAACATGGAACAGTTGCCCCTTAGTGTCCACAAGGGAGTTAAAATAATAAAATCACATAAAATATATCCTGGATTTGGGAAAAGGCCGTAGTCTATCCCGCTGATCAGTGTAGAATTCACAAGAACAGGGGTCTCCCAAGTTTGGCAACTTTTAAGACTTTAAAGTCTTTGGTCACCCTTAGGCCAGAAAGCTGATATAAACTGAAATAAATATATAATATATATTTTGGGAGTTGGAAGTCCACAAGTCTCAAAATTTGGAGACCCTTGCACTAAAACAGCATTTCTCAACCTTGGCAATTCTGTAGACTTCAACTCCTAGAATTTCCCCAGCCAGTTTAACTTGAACAAAGTATGTGTGGATACGACTGGAAAAGGTTGCTTTCCTTCTTTCCCAAAGGGGTGTGGTTGAGACCTTGTGGAACAGCAACTTGGAACGTTAGGGAGAGACGCTACAGCTACTCCCAAGGAAAAGTTAAGGATACTGGAAGGGTTTGTCCAGTGTTTTTCAAGCATAGCAGCTTTAAGAATGTTGGTGGTCAAAATTGACACACCTTAAAAGTTGCCAAGCTGGAAAACATTGGGTTAGTCTAGGCTTTGTAAAACCACAGACTAACAAATATAGCTGAAGATGCTTGGCAGGTAGAAGCAGGAAGAGAAAGAGATAAAATTAAACAGAGAAAGGAAGAACAGAGGTCTCCAAGGTTGAGAAACACTGCCTGGAGGCATCTCTGGCTGTTGGAAAAGTAGAGGTGGAGAATTCACCAGTTTAGGCTGACAGATCAAAGATAGGACGCAGTCGCTCAGTGGTTAAGATGCCGAGCTTGTAGATCAGTAGGTCGGCAGTTCGAATCCCTAGCGCCGTATTAACAGGGTGAACTCCCATTACTTGTCCCAGCTTCTGCCAACCTAGCAGTTAGAAAGCATGTAAAAAATGCAAGTAGAAAAGCAAGAGCCACCTTTGGTGGGAAGGCTGGTGTGTGATGCTTGTGGCCCTAGTTCTGCCTTTGAACCCAGGGCAACTGTAGGAAGCTGATTCCCCACTCCCTCTTCTGCAGGAGACGGTGTTGGAGACGCTTGTCAGGATGACTTTGATAAGGACCACGTGGTTGACCGGATTGACGTTTGCCCTGAAAATGCTCAGGTGACGCTGACTGACTTCCGGGCCTTTCAAACCGTTGTGTTGGATCCTGAAGGAGACGCCCAGATAGACCCCAACTGGATTGTCCTCAACCAGGTTAGCTATCAGCTCTGAGGTTGTTTGGTGATTTCCTGGTGTGCTTGTTCTTGTTTTTGGCCCTGATGATGGTTTGCAAGATTGAAAACTCTTCTGGCCCTGAAGAACGATTGCATTGCTCTCAAACATCTATGGCAGGGATGTCCAAACTTGGGAACGTTAAGACTCATGGACTTCAACTCCCAGAATTCCCCAGCCATGATTCCCCAGCCACCATGGCTGGGGAATTCTGGGAGTTGAAGTCCACGAGTCTTTACGTTCCCAAGTTTGGACATCCCTGGTCTATGGAGATTCTCAGTCCTCCAGGTCATGGTTGACCCAAAGGTGCTTTTTTCAAGAGGCAACTGGACTATCAGGTTTTTGTTTGAAGATGTTTCGCTTCTCATCCAAGAGACTTCTTCAGCTCTGACTGGATGGTGGGGAATGGAAGGATTTATATGCCTTGCAAACAGCTGGTCCTTTGCATTTTTTTGGCATTCTTTTAAGACTCGGTAAGAGGGGCTTGGTGGCTCAGTGGCTAAGACGCTGAGCTTGTTGATCACAAAGATCGAGAGTTTGGCAGTTCAAATCCCTAGTGCCGCGTAACGGAGTGAGCTCCCGCTACTTGTCCCAACTTCTACCAACCTAGCAGTTCGAAAGGAGGTAAACAATGCAAGTAGAAAAATGGGGGCCACCTTTGGTGGGAAGGTAACAGCGTTCCATGCACACTCGGAGTTTAGTCATGGCAGCCACATGACCACGGAGACGTCTTTGGACAGCACTGGCTCTTAGGCTTTGAAACAGAGATGAGCACTGCCCCCTAGAGTCGGGAACGTCTAGCACATATGTGCGAGGGGAACCTTTACCTTAAGACTCACTAAAAGAATGCAAAGGACCAGCTGTCTGCAAGTAGTATAAACCCTTCCATTCCCCACCATCCAGTCAGAGCCGAAGAAGCTTCTTGGATGAGAAGCGAACGGTCTTCAAAGGAAAACCAGAAAGCCCAGTTGCCTCTTGAAAAAAAAACCCTTTGGGATTACTCCCAATGTTCTGATGAAGGGCAAGTCCAATTCTTCTAGTCTTACACACACTGGAGGCTTCTCCCTCCAACAAAGACCTCATGAGAAGTGGCACCATCATTTTCACAGCTGCACTTTCCAGCCAGCACAGCCGATGGAGAGGTTGACAAGGCATTATGGGAGCTCTGCCAACCGTATGACTGGGAATTCTGGGAAGTGAAGTCTAATTTGTCTGCAACAGCTTCAGGTTGGGAAAGGCTAAGTTTCCGTAATGGGAAATATGTTGATTGGAGGAGTTTTATATCTTGCTCTGGTGTGGGATATCACTTACCTTCTTGGGTGAAGAATGATTCAAGGCTGCTGGGGTGAACTCTCGGCTGCAAAGACGTAGGTCTGTTCTTTATCCAGTTCATGCTGCAGAAGAAAACCAGGGTCTGGTCCAGGGCAACTCCGTTCTCAACAATTTTGGGAGACTTCCTCCTTTTTCAACTCCCCTACTCTTCACCAAGTCACCCCAGTTGGGGAGTAACAGAAAAGACTTGTAGCCCCATCCAGCTAAAGCATAATTTCTCAACCATGGCACCTTTAAGAGGTGTGGACTTCAACTCCCAGAATTCCCCAGCCAGCTGACTGGGGAATTCGGGGAATTGAAGTTCACACCTCTTAAAGTGGCCATGATTGAGAAACACTGGCCTACAAAAAGACCACAAGTAGTCAGGTGGCTCAATGGCTAAGACACTGAGCTTGTCGATCAGAAAGGCTGGCAGTTCTAGTGCTGCGTAACTGAATGAGCTCCCATTACTTGTCCCAGCTTCTGCCAACCTAGCAGTTCGAAAGCACGGTAAAAATGCAAGTAGAAAAATAGGAACCACCTTTGGTGGGAAGTTAACAACATTCCGTGTGCCTTTGGTGTTCAGTCATGCCGGCCACATGACCATGGAGACGTCTCTTTGGCTTTGAATTTGAGATGAGCACTGCCCCCTAGAGTAGGGAACGACTAGAACATATATGCAAGGGGAACCTTTACCTTTACCTAGTCAGGTTTAATAGAGAGTGTCTTGTTGAGAAACTACAGGTAACATTCTGTGAATAAAAAGGGTTTTATAACATCTTCCCAATAGCCACCTTGTCGAAGGGTAAAAATCCCATTTTACTATTTATCATTCTCTGAAAATACCCGCCTGTTCTCAAAATTCCAGATGGAGGTTGGAGTCTTCATATCTATAGCATTAAAAAAAAGAAAATTCTTATTTTTGCAGGGCATGGAAATTGTGCAGACTATGAACAGTGACCCAGGTTTGGCTGTGGGTAAGTTACAGTTTAAGCAATCACGTTAAAGAAAGCGATCTTTAAGAAAGCAATCACGTTAAAAAGATTTGCAACAACACAAGGTAGTCCTTGACTTATAACCACAATTGGGCCCAAAATTTATGTTGTTAAACAAGACAGTGATTGGGTTTTGCTTTTGCCCCATTTTATAACCTTTCTTGCCACAGCTGTTAAGTGAACCATTGTTAAGTTAGTAACTGTTGTTAAGTGAATCTGGCTCCCCCATAGATTTCGCTTGTCATAACCCAGGAAGGAGAACGCAAGGGTAACATACAGGTAATCCTTGACTTGTTGTTAAGTGAGATGTTGGTTAAGTGAGTTTTGCCCCATTTTACGACCTTTCTTCAGTTGTTAAGTGAATCACTGCAGTTATAAGTTAGCAAACCAGTTGTTAAACGAATCTGGCTTCCTCATTAACTTTGCTTGTCAGAAAGCCGCAAAAGGGGATCCCATGACCTCAGGATGACAACGGTCATAAATACGAACCAATTGTCAAGCGCTTGGATTTTGATCACATGACCATGGGGGATGCTACAATGGTTGTAAGTGTGAAAAACGGTGAAAAGTCACTTTTTTCAGTGCCGTTGTAACTTTGAACAGTCACTAAACAAACTGTTGTCAGTCGAGATCTACCTGTACACGATGCCGAAATGCTCCTTCTTGAGGTCCTCATGCTGCAACGTTCACGTTTGAGAGACAGTCTTAGGGAAGAAAATTGCAACCCTTGGGAGCCAAGAGTTAGAACTTGGGGTCACTGCACAGCTTCTAAATGGACGGGGCCAGGTCAAATTTTTATTTTCATCTGGCCCGACTCAAACTGAAGGAAAAAGTCATTACACAGCATGGAATAGGTTTACTTCCATGTGATCATTTCCTTCTTCAGACCCATTACAAGTAGTCCTTGGCTTATGACTGTAATGGAAGACTGCCCATTATGTTCAGAAGTTGTGATGGTTGTAAAGTGGCTCACCCATGGGATCAACCCAATGTGACGGTTTTTGCAGTTGTTGTTAGGCGAACCAGTTGTTTGCTATGGGGTGGGTTGTTTTTTTTTTGCTAAAAAACGGAAATAAAGGCCAGCTTTTGGCAAAACCATCGTAAGACATGGACATGTGACGGCGGGAGGCTGCAAGCGGCAGTTGCTGAGCACTGGTATATGGTCACATGACCATGGAGGGGCGGTAGCCGTTGGAACTTCAGAACTGGGTTGTAAATACCCTGGTAAATACCCGTTCGTGACTCTCCTTGCCAAGTTTTGCAGATATCAGCCTGGCAGCTCTCCAAGCCAGATAAGCTCTGTGACCGTAAATCCTCCTTTAAAAGACTTTGCTGGATGTGAATGAGCAGAATTCACAGTTAATTAATAAAAGGGTTTTTTGTCGGGACTAGGAGTCTGCTTCATGCTCTTGGGAAGCCCTCGGTCAGAACACTAACTTTGAATGGTCGCTAAGCGATCGGTCATAAGTTGAGGGATGCTTGTAATGACAATTGGGTGAGGATTGTGGGCAGGGCTTGCAGGAAAGCAACATGCAATCTGCGGCTTGAACTTTGCATCCCCAGATAGCTTCCCCAACCTGTGAGCTCTGTTTGGGAGCTCGTGTGAGGAGAGCAGGACTGCTACAATGGAAGGGTTGCGTAAAACAGAATTAACAGGATCTGCCGGGGGTAGGTGGGGAGGGAGGCTGTTCTCAGCTTCAGTTACTTGAAATGAGGCATGTGCATATCTTGTAAGAAATGTACACACCAACCACAGCCTGGGAAAAGGCAGGTGGAAAAGCACAGGGTTGGGAACAAAAAGGCTACTGCAATGCGCTCTACATGGGGCAGCCCTTGAAGAGCATTCGGAGACTTCAGCTCGTCCAGAATGCAGCCGCGCGAGCGATCGTGGGTGCACCTTGGTACACCCACGTTACACCTATCCTCCACGAGCTGCACTGGTTACCGATTGGTCTCCGGATACGCTTCAAGGTGCTAGTCGTCACTTATAAAGCCCTTCATGGTATTGGACTGGGTACTTGAGAGACCGCCTGCTGCCAATTACCTCCCAAAGACCCATTAGATCACACAGGGTGGGCCTCCTCCGGGTTCCGTCTACCAGCCAATGCCATCTGGCTATTACCCGGGGGAGGGCCTTCTCTGTGGCGGCTCCGGCCCTTTGGAACGAACTCCCCGCAGAGATTCGGACCCTCACCTCTCTCCAGGCCTTCCGAAAAGCCGTTAAAACCTGGCTGTGTCGGCAGGCCTGGGGTCGATGAGTTCCCTTCCACTCTCGAATCGTGTGGCTGTTGGTTGTTTTTTAAATGCCCTGTACTTTTGTAGTTTTTGTGTTTTTCCCTTCCCTTCCCCTCCTTCGGGTTTGTGCGCTGCCCTGAGTCCCGCAGGGAATAGGGCGGCATATAAATAAAATGAAACTCAAACTCAAACTCAATTCTAATGCCTAATTTCCATTGGGAAACCAAGCAATGATGAAAGTTATCTGGAATTCTTACAGCGGAAAGAGTAATCTCTTAGCATTTGGTTAGAGAGGAAGCATCTCAGATTGAGCCTCCCTAGTTCTCTTCCACATAATTGCAGGAGGGGGGAGGGACATATCAGAATAACAGAGTTGGAAGGGACCTTGGAGGTTTTTTAGTGCAGCCCCCCTGCTCAGGCAGGAAGCTGTTATCATTTCGGGCAAATAGTTGTCCGATCTTTTCTTAAAAGCCTTCCAGCGATGGAGCACCCACAATATCTGGAGGCAAGCCGTTCCACTGAATAATTGTTTTATCAAGAAATTTCTCCTTAGTTCTAGGCTGCTTCTCTCCTTGATTAGTTTCCACCCATCGCTTCCTGTCCTGCCTTCAGGTGCTTTGGAGAATCAAAATCACATGAAGTGTTAGTACCACTTTATAAGGTCTTGCTAAGACCCATACGTGGAGTACGGCATCCAGTTTTGGTCACCACAATTAAAAAAGATGCGGAGACTCTAGAAAGAGTGCAGAGAAGAGCAACAAAGACGATCAGGGGTCTTCCTACTCCTTCGAGGCTGCTCTTTCCAGGGTCCTTGGTGAACTCTGACCTTGATTATTTTCTTGCAGATGTTCCGTTACCCACACTAGGTTACATCATCAGTGCTAGTAAGGAGTGGGGTTTCCTCTCAGTTGAGAGAGGGAGGGAGGGAGAGAGAGAGAGAGAGAAGAAGAAGAAGGAGAAGGAGAAGAAGGAGAAGGAGAGGAAGGGAGGTTAAAGGTTTATTGCATTTATATGCCGCCCTATTTCCGGAGGGACTCAGGGCGGCTAACAAACCCAGGGGGGGGGGGGGTAGTACACACCAGGTAACACAACAAACAAATACAGAGAAAAGTTTAAAAACAATCAACAGTCACCCAATTCGAGCGGGGAAGGGAACCCGTCAACCCCAGGCCTGCCGGAACAGCCAGGTTTTAACGGCTTTACGGAAAGCCTGAAGGGAGGTGAGGGTCCGGATCTCTGCGGGGAGTTCGTTCCAGAGGGCCGGAGCAGCCACAGAGAAGGCCCTCCTCCAGGTGGTTGCCAATTGACATTGGCCTGTAGATGGAATCGGGAGGAGGCCTAATCTGTGGGATCTAATGGGTCTTTGGGAGGTAATTGGCAGCAGGTGGTCTCTTGAGTACAGGGAGGGAGGGAAAGAGAGAGAGAGAGGACCTCACTCCTTACTAGTACTGATGATATTACCTAATTGAGTAATGAAACATCTTCAAGGAAACCACCAACCTGGGAGAGCCCCAAGGACCCCTTATTTCAATTCTGAGCTGCAAATGTTCTCTTTCATTGCTATCCTCGCAGTCTTTATGCCATGAGCCACAAGAAATAAAAATGCAATATATCATCGTGACACCCTTTTGTCTTCTCCCCACTCGGGTTCAGGGTACACGGCATTTAATGGGGTGGACTTTGAAGGCACCTTCCACGTCAACACGGTCACAGATGACGACTATGCAGGGTTCATCTTTGGTTACCAGGATAGCGCCAGCTTCTACGTGGTGATGTGGAAGCAGATGGAGCAAACCTACTGGCAGGCCAATCCTTTCCGGGCGGTGGCAGAACCTGGCATCCAACTCAAGGTAAGGGCAGAGTCCGGCTCCCCTCTCATCACAGCTCAACCAGGGAAGAGGAGCAGGAGAAAAAGCTGTCTGACCTAGGCTTCCCCAAAAAGCCCAAAGCAGATTCCTGGTCCCGACAAAACCTCTTTTATTAAACGAATGTGAATTCCTCTCATTCACATTCAACAAAGGCCTGTCAAACAGTCTTTCAAAGGTGAAATTATGACCACAGGCCTTATCTAGCTTGGAAAGCTGCCATGTCAATATTTTCCAAACGCAGTGCTGTGCAAGGAAAGACTGGGCACAGAGTCTCTGAGATTCAGGGACAGATCCTCACACTCCTGAAACGAACAAACGAACAAATCATTTTCTGCAAAGGCCCACTCCTCTTTCGCTCCTCTTTTATTTCCTATGGGAGGGGCCATTCACCGTCCACCTGTGGCTTTACTCCCAAGTCCACCCTGTTTTCTTAGCTGTTCTTGTCTTCTGGCAGCTCTGCACATGTGCACACTGGGAACAGGCTCCAGCTGTTCCTCTGCCTCACTGCTGTCTATCTGCGTAGGCAACCTGATCACAGAGCCCTCGTCCAAGCCTTCCACAGCCTCCAGGACTGGCCTATTTCTCTCCAACCTTCTCACTGTCCGATTACTGCTAGCTCCACTGGCCGCTAGCAGGCCACAACAAAAGCATTTCAGGACACATCCTGAATCTCTCTGGCAGCCTTCTAAAAATTCAGGAGAAATGGTGGTGTGTTCCACTACCCTGGCACTGTAGCAGGAGTGGGGGAAAGGGCCATTAATACAATACAATACAATAGCAGAGTTGGAAGGGACCTGGGAGGTCTTCTAGTCCAACCCCCTGCCTAGGCAGGAAATCCTATACCGTTTCAGACAAATGGCTATTCAACATCTTCTTAAAGACTTCCAGTGTTGGGGCATTCACAACTTCTGGAGGCAACTTCTGTTCTACTGATTGATTGTTCTCACTGTCATTATTCCTCCTGCTTTTCTCTTTCAGGCGGTGAAATCAAAGACTGGTCCTGGAGAATACCTGCGTAACTCTCTCTGGCACACAGGGGACACAGTTGACCAGGTCAAGTTGTTGTGGAAGGACCCTCGGAACGTCGGCTGGAAAGATAAGACTTCGTACCGCTGGTTCTTACAGCACCGGCCCCAGGTGGGCTACATCCGGTAAGGAAAGACCGATAGAATCTCTTGCAGACCTTTCATTACCCAACTAGGTAACTTCATCAATGCACTTGACTGCACTTGGAAATATAGGCTGCTTATGGCTGTTTGCAGCGTTCCATGGCTACGCGACTATATGTTTTATGAGAGTTTTGCTGAAAACTGGCACTTCCAGTGCCCCATAGCAAACAGTGGGGTTTGTTTAATAACCAGTGTTTAACAACTGGTGCAAAAAAAAAAAGGTTGTAAAATTGGGTCAATATTATTCCATTTTGGGCTTCGGGGGGAGGAGCCTGCCGCCGTCGGGAGCTCAACGAAGCTCCTGTCAGGATTCTGGTTCGTATATCTTATAAGATCTATAGATATCTCCCCTTTCTGGCAGAAAGGGGCAGGGAGAAGGTCAGTCGTTAGGATCTCTTTGTAATTCATAGCTTTTTTTTGCTGTGAATGGAGAAGAGGTTCAACATTAGCTGAGCCTTTACTCCGGCCAGTTTTCCGCGCTGCCTTTTTTGCAGCCCCAGGCAGATTGCCCCCCCCCAGGACAAAGCTAAGCTATTTAAAAGTCAATCCGGGCGGGGACCATTCCTGAGGAATTTCTTCTATTACTATCTAAAATACCAGCTTCAATTTCGCAAAAGGCTCCCTTTCTTTTTTAGCTGCGTCACAAGATGGCGATCTCGTAGCTTTTGTGTTTGATGTGACGTACTTAGTCAGCCCTACCCTCCTGAAGGCTTCTCCGTACTAATTGCTAAAAGATTAACTGAGGGGAGCAGAGACTTTGATTTTTGGCTCGCTTGATTGCTTGTCTTTTATTTTTACTCTGGAATGGCTCCCAAATCTAAACAGAAGCGCTTCCTTAATAACATATTTCCAAAAACTGCTATGAAGCCGCTACCCTTGCCTCCTACACCCTCCACGGGAGATTTGTTAACACAAGAATTTCTTCTCAAAACGCTTAATGATTTCAGACAGGAAATTAATCAACTGATATCGGATTTATATGATCAATTTGATGCTAAAATTGCTCAGGCAAAGAAGGATATGATCGGAGTAATGACAGTCATGACAGATTATATTGCTGAAACGGAGGACAAATTGGAACTTTTGGAAGAAACTAATCTTAATTTGATATCCAAAATTCAAACATTACAACAGGAAATTGAAAATGCTCAAAAACAACTTGTCATGATAAATTATAATAAGACTGCCTTTGCAATAAGAGTTAGAGGATTGCGTGAAAACCAACAGGAGAATTTGAAACAGATCTTCTTTGAGGCTTTCAGCCGCTTGGTGGGAAGTCCGGGATTTAACTTTGATTGGCAGATTCAAAGAATTTACCGCCAGAATTCGTGGGTAGCAAAACAGCGACAGCTTCCGAGGGACATAATTATATACTTTACCACAAGGGAATCCAGAAATGAGATAATACAGAGGCTTTACAGCAAGAGGTTGAGAATTGATGGACAGGACTTGATTGTTTTTAAAGAGATACCATCTCAAATATTAAGAACAAGGAGAGAGTACGCTTTCTTAACCGAAGAACTCAGAAATTCTCAGATTCCATACAAATGGGAAGTCCCAGCTGGTATTACAGTTACATTTGGCAACCAAAAACACCGCATTAATTCTGTCTGTGAAGCCCGAGAATTTTACTACGAGACCCTGAAGGCGGGACTTCCTGATTCATCCGGACCTGGAGAGAGACAAGGAGAAGGAGAAGACAAACAGCGAGACACGTGGCTACAAGGCGGAGGGTGTTGCTTTCCTCTTCCGGAAGGGCAGAAGACTAAAGAATAAAGACTTAGCGATGTTCTTAAAGCTTTATGATTTCCGTCTGGGATAAAATGGAAAAGTTGTATATCGATGATGAGACATGGAGACTGAAAGAAGCGTTGCTGATTGTGGACACATATTGTATATAAGATTTGTCTGAACTCTAACTCAAATTGCGCATGAATTATTTTCCTAGGCGAGGAGAGCGGAGATTGCGATCTTTTTGAGTTGTGGTCTGGGACGAACGGAGTTGGGAGGCGCGTGGGAGAGGGAAGGGTAGCGAAAGCTTAATTAGATTACCTGGGGCTAGAATGCAAGCTGATGTTTGTTTGAGTTGCTATTTCAATATAAGGTCAAGAAAGATTGGTCGGAGAGTCTTCAGGAAAGTGGAGTAAATATGGGAGGAGCAATGGATGCGGATAAAATATATATGTGGATATGGATAAAGGCAGGGTGGAAGGTAAAAAAATTTACATGTGGAGGTGGGTAAGGATAGAAAGGGAGGTGTTGGAAATGAAAAATGAAAGAAGTACTTGAGTTTAATGGTTTTATAGAAAGGTTTGGATATTCGGATAAAAAAGAGATAAATTAAAGGTCTGAATAGATAGACAAAGCAATGAGACTTTTAGTTGGGGAATCCTAATTGATCAACTTACCTGGCTCTAATACAGTTTGAAACCCTGCAAGTAGTAAAATAACCGAAATTTGGAATGAGCTACATTGTTTAAGATTTACAGATAATGGGAAGCTGTGTTAACGTAGTGGGTTTATTGACCCTTCTTGTTTCTCCTTTCTTTTTGTGTGTGTGTGTGTTTTTTTTTTATTTTGTATTTTTTACTATTCTCTTTTTTTTTCTTTGGCTTTACTTTTATTTTATTTTTTTAATTTTAAAGTTAGCTGGCCTTATTATACTCAAATGCTTGTTAAAGAATTATGCCGGGTATGGGACCTGCGAAGCCGTAAGGGGGTTAGGGAGGGGGGATTATAGGGGGGAGGGGGGAGGGTGGAATTACAGTTTCAATTCTTAGAACAATAAGAATTCACTTGTATACTGCGGCTCGTTTTTCTTTTTTCTTTTTTTCTTTTTTTTTTTTTTTTTTTTTTTTTAAAAAAAAAAACAAACTGAAATGTATGGATACACCAAAGCGAGGAGAAGAGGGAAAGAGGAGGGAGAAGTAAAGAGGGAGTGAGAGGGAATGTAAGGAGGGTGAGATGGAGGGAGGGGGAGATGTCTGAGGGGGAAGGGAAGTAGAAGAGGGGAATGCTGGAGGGGTGAAATGAAAGTTGGAGGGGGAGAAGAGAGGGTGTATGGGGGAATGAAGTGTCATGTTGGGTTTTTTTTTTCTCTTTTTTTTTATGCACAGTATATAAGTGATTGTATAAAATGAAAATGAAAATGAAATAAATAAAATGTATTTAAACAAAAAAAAAATATTATTCCATTTTGCAACTGTTACGACTTGGGTTGTAACTGCAGGACTATCTGTAGTCAAGGCTAATTGACTTTTTTGAAGAGAATTTTATATCATTCTAAGATTTCCAAACTGACTTTCAAGGGAACATTGATGGTTTAACAGTTTGTAGAACACTGAAGGCTTTTAGAAGATGCCGAGAGGTAAATTTTTCTTCAGAAATTTCCTGAAGTTTGTCAAAATTTCCTCCCAACATTTTACAGCTGCATTTTGTCAGCTGAAGCAATGACATCTCTTAAATTCCTTTGTGAAGTGGTGGAAAATACCTTAAGAGTTGCTCAGAAAGTCTTCAGCAGGCCCTACAGGAGGCTATTTCCCCTTATTAAAAGATATTTATCTGCAACAGAAGGCTCTGAATTATTTACATAATTAATGGGCAATCAACCTTAGTTTATCCCTTTTCCAGTTTCAAGATAAACTTTCAAAGTAGTCCAAGGTTTAGCTGTTGTGTTTTATTCGACACCAGGAGTCTTACAGGATAGGGTCAAACAAATCAAGATGGTGGCCAATGATAAGTGTAATTGAAGCCCCACCTACTTCTATGTGCATCACAAAACACACAAAATGGGTGGAGCTTTCTTGCACATCACTGTTCTGACCAAGGTTTCCCAAGAGCATGAAGCAAACTCCTTGTCCCGACAAAAAACCCTTTTATTAATTGACTGTGAATTCTGCTCATCCACATCCAGCAAAGTCTTTCAAGGGAGGATTTACAGTCACAGACCTTATCCGGCTTGGAGAACTGCCAGGCCGATATCTGCAAAACTTGGCAAGGAGTCTTGGAGAGTCACGAACCAATTAAGCGAACTAATCGTCTCCTGCAAACTCCACTCCCTTTTCGCTCCTCTTTTATTTCCTCTGGGAGAGGTCAATCATTGTCCACCTGTGGCCTTCCTCTCAAGTCGACCCCTGTTCTTTAGCTGTTCCTTTTGTATGGCAATTCTGAAGGCAGCTGATAACTGTCAGAGGGCCCTGGCCCCCTCTCTGCCTCCGATACAGAGCCCTCATCAGAGCCTTCCTCAGATTCCAGGACTGGCCCATGTTCCACCCCAACCTCCACATTGTCCAAATCTTTTGCCAGCTCCTCTGGCTGCTGGCAGACCACAACAATCACATCTAGGACTCAGGATAAACCTTGTGACTCTTAGGAATAAGCTAACTCCTTCTCCTGATTTGTACTTCAGGACTCGGTTCTATGAGGGGTCTGAGATGGTGGCCGACACTGGCATTGTCCTTGACACAACCATGCGAGGGGGCCGTCTGGGGGTCTTCTGCTTCTCCCAGGAAAACATCATCTGGTCCAACCTGCGGTATCGCTGCAATGGTGAGTGAGGCTCGACCCAATCCTGTCATTGGGTCCCCAGAGCCATTCTGACTCCATTCGAGGGAGGTATCGGGGCATCAAGAGCAACGGCTAGAATGCAGTCCTGCTGGGCTAACTCACTGCTCACTCCGGGAGTTCGATTCTGAGCAGCTGAAGGTTGACTCAGCCTCCCACCCTTCCAAGGTTGATAAAATGAGGACCCAGATTGTTGCGAGCCCAATAGGCTGACTCGGGGGGGGGGGGGGAGTATATAAATCTATCCCTGGAGGAAGCATAGTCCACAGCTGGAGGATCTGCATTCACGCTCCAGAGGCTGCCTTGCTCTGGATGGTGCAGAGGCCTTTGGCATCCCTCTGAGGGGTTCCCCCCGGGAGCCCCCATAACGTCAGAGCATCTAGGCCTGCATTCGGCTGCTGACTTTCCCTTCTGGTTCACATGCTCCACTCTTCCTCTTCTCTTTCTTAAGACACGATTCCTGAAGACTACGAGGCTTACCGGAACCAACACGACTACTAAATGCTACTGCCGCCAGCTGAAAGAGACTTGTTGCACCCGCGCTGCTTCTGCTCCCTTCAAGATATAGCAAATGGTGAATTGTCTCTTCGTACGTGGCAAGCACCGTGTCCAGCAGCCCCTGTAGCATCCCCACTACCCTTTCTAGAAGCAACCTCACCCGAGATCTGCTTCCACAGGACTCTGAAAATTCTCATTTTTTCTCGACATAGCGCAGAAGAGCCGTTCCTGCTCCGTGGCAGCTGCTAACAAGTCCACAAGGATGGACTTAACTAGGGGACCCTCCTGGAAGGCTGAAGGGTCACCACCAGAGATGTGGCTTTCTTGGGCATCCTCCCCTGGGTTGTCTCCTGCCCTTGTCTTGCATCCTTTTGGGTCAGCCACCACTGATGCTGAGGTGGGACATGGGCAGCCACCCATTGTGGTCTCCTGGATTTCACTCCATGACCTCTGCAAGAGGAGGAAGGGGCCTCATATGTATGTATATATGTATATGTATGTATATGTATATATACAGGTGGTCTTCAACTGACAATTGAGCCCCCGCATTTCTGTTGCCAACCAAGACATTTGTTAAGTGACTTATGCCCTATATTTTATGACATTTCTTGCCGCAGTTTTTAAGTGAACAACTGCCTTTGTTAAGTTAGTTATCACGGTTGTGAAGTGAATCTGGCTTCCCCATTTTTGTTTGTCAGAAGGTTGCAGGTGATCACATGACCCCGGGACTCCACGACGGTCATAAAATATGAACCAGTTGCCAAGCATCCAAACCCCCCAACCATGGGGATGCTGCAACGATCGCGTGAAAAATGGCCGTAAGCCACTTTTTCCAGGGCTGTTGCAACTTTGAACGATGGCTAAGCAAATGGCTAAGTCAAGCTGAGGCTTCCGTTTGATGCAGGAATTCACCAGCGCCACTCCCAACAGCTGATGGGAATCTGCCTGGTTTGGAAGCCACGCGGGCGGCCTTCAAAACTTCCAAGCATTTGGGGCAGGGAGCAAAACCTTAATAGTAGAATGCCGGCTTTGCACAGAGAAGGAAGTCCACGGGGCCACACCTCCAGTTAAGAGGACCAGAGAGCAAGTGATGAGCAAGTTTCTCTTGGCTTAAGTGCTGGAGAGTAAGTGCTTCCTGGGCTAGAGCCGATCTTGGATAAGGCAGTTTTCTAAACTTATTCACTTAACCCAATAATCCAAGATGAGTGGCTTGTTCCACTAGAGCAGGGGGTCTCCAGGCTTGGCAACTTTAAGACTTGTGTACTTCAACTCCCAGCGTTCCTTGAAGTCCACAAGTCTTAAAGTTGCCAAGGCTGGAGACCCCCTGCACTACTAGAGCAATATTTCTCATCCCTGGTGACTTGAAGATGTGTGGACTTCAACTCCCAGCATTCTATTCAACCCAGCTATGCTGGCTGGGGGATTCTGGGAGTTGGAAGTCCACACATCTTCAAGTGGCCCAAATTGAGGGGGGAATACTGCATTTAAAAAAATGCAGCTCTTCATTGTTTAGGAGAAATTCGGAGAGATGTTTGTACAAATACAGACTTGTTTGGTTAATAAAATAAGATTTGACTACCCAAGGTTAAGCTGTATTTATTATCTGCCGCTGCTCCTTTCGGAAGAGGGTTTGGAAAAGGAAGGGGGGGGGGGGAAAGCTAGTCAAGCATTCAGCACAGGAGATGCACTTCGAAACGACAAAAACGTCTCTATTTTTTTTTTTTTAATATAAAACACTTCGATGAAACATTCTTTCAGAAAAGCAGAGCTGAACAGCCGGAGAGAAAAACAGCTTAACTTTATTACATTTCATTTACAAATAATGCAAAGTTACAAAGACAAAAAAAAAAAAAAAAAAAAAAAAGCCTTCACGGAAAAAAAGGGAAACAAACAAACAAACAAACGAAAAAGAGAAGTTGAAAAGAATGTGCACAGAATTTTGCTTTTGTTTCCCCCCCCCACATCGTCATGTTCTTAAGTTTGCAAAAGGAAGAACACACGCACACACATACATACATACGCACACGCACACGCTTACAAAGCCATCTTCAGGGCTTTTTTTTTTTTTTTTTTGCCAAGAGAGAAAAAGCCACAATAAATTAAGCCTCAATGCTCCAGAGTTCGCAACATTTTACTCCTGCCCAACTCCTCCCCCCTCCCTCCCTCCCGCCCCTCTCCCAGAAAAACCTGTAGCTCAACGGTAGGATTTGCATATATCGGTAAAGTCATTCTGCTAGTCCTCATGGATAAAAAAACAAAACCCCTGTAAACAGGATGTTACACAGTTCAAATACAAAAAAAAAAAAAAAATAGACTGTTCTCTTCCCCCTTCAGTTCACCCCCAAATATGAAGTGTATATGTTGTTTTAGCTGCCTGTCAATAGGAGAAGCTGCTCTGGGAGATAAATTTACATTATTCAAAGAAAACTTCTTTTTTCGGGCTTTCAGATACCCCCCGTAAGAAATTTAGGGGGGGGGGGGGGAGACATGAATTTCCTCCCCCCAAAGAAAGCCATGTCTTAAGAGCTACCACGCTACAGCTAGAAATAATTAGATTTTAACTTGCTAACTTTAGCTTAATGTTCTGGATGCTTCCAGTAATACAGTTCAAACTTGTACTACAAACACAGATAAACGTTAAATGTGTGACTGCTTATGCCCACAGTTAGGAACTACTCAGTGGTGGGATCCTCCTGGTTTAACAGCCGGTTAAAATTGCTGTGCGCAATTTGAAGAAATCTTCACTTCCAGGTTTCTTCGGAGGAGAAACAGAGCTGATTCGCGCGGCAAGCCACTCTGCCGCGCGAATCAGCGGAGGAGATAAAGGTAGGAAAATAGCACAGTCGGACAGGTGGACCCATCGCTCCCAGCTGAGCTACCGGTTCACCCAAACCAGTCTGAACCGGTCGAATCCCACCCCCTGGAACTACTTATGGTGGAAAATATTGCATTCCCCAAGAAATGCAAAGCCTACAGAATAAATACTGGTTGTTCTGAACTGCAGTGGCCTCTCAGTTCATCCCCAATTCAAAATAAATTCTGTGGAATCGGTGGGCACTTCAAGCACCGATTCACATCAACTGCTTGTGCTGGAGGCGCTGGGAAAGTCTGCAGTCCGTCCATCCCCCGTCCTCTCTGCATCTCATTTTCACTGCCTTTGATCCACAACAACCACCAAGAGACAGTATATGAAGGCCACACACCTTATAGTCAAGTCCCTTTGTTTTGTTTAGTCTCTCCCCACCACCACCTGGAAGCTTCCTACAGAATAATAAATAACCTTCCTTTCACAGCAAAAAAAGCCCCCCAAACCTTCCAAAAGAAAAGGAACGACACGAGCAGAATTGCAAAGAGTCCTTTTGCCTACAATTATTAGCAGCTGAAGAAATTTAGTCGTGACCTTTTAGAAACAGAACGCAAAATCATCTCATATAACCTATATTGACACTGATATGCAGCTGTATCGGAACAAAGAAGAAGACGTACACAACTAGTGGTGCAACTACTCCTTATGCTTTTCCACAATCCACTAAAACAAGATCAATTTTTTTTTAATGAAGTCTCCCCCCCCGCCCCAAATCCATGGACAGAGCCAAGGCTTGGAAAAGGCCGAGCAGAGTTCTCACCTTAGATCTCCAACCCTTAAAATTAGATGTGCCTCCTTCCCCTTTCCAAAAAGCCAAGTTTCCCTCTATCTCTGGAGCTTCGCAGTCACCCGGGCTGTCCCAAAGGTGCTTTTTCAAAAGGCAGCTGGGCTTCGTTTTCCCTTGAAGACGTTTTGCGTCTCATCCAAGAAGCTTCTTCTGTCCTGAACTGAAGAAGCTTCTTGGATGAGAAGCTTCATGTCTTCAATTGAAAAAGAAAGTCCAGTTGCCTTTTGAAAAAGCATCTTCCCTCGGTTAGCGGAAGCTTTGCGTATGCCCACAACGTTTAAGAGTCTACTTAAAGAATCTGTGCCTCCGCGGCGACGCCAAAAGGAAAAAAAAATGATATGTTTTGACTTCAAAGTGAGACTAGCGACCAAATGTTCTGAGCGCCACAAAACAGGAAATTTTACTCCACCTTGTTTGGAGGCCACACAACTGGCTGGATTTTTACTTAAGTAATTCTTTCAAGCTACTGAAATTGAAAGGAGAGGACAACATCAAGGGGAATATGGTCACCCTAAGTTCTACATCTCTGGGGCTTTCTTTTCCAAGGAGCTAGCCAAGCGAACCAGCTACACAATAGACAATTGTTGATAGCAATTCTCAAGCCACCAGCCAGAAAAGGATCATCTTGTTCCTGTTGTGTTTTTCGGGGGCATCGGTGGAGGCTTTGTTGTTTCTGTGCTGGCTCATTTCTTGCGGCTGGCAGTTTATGTGGGCAGGGGCTATAAAAATATTATACATATATATGCTTCTATTGCTTGATGTGGAAATTTTATAAATGCTTTAAAAAAAAAATACATCCCCTTGGCCAATTTTTCTTTGTTTACGAATAGGCCTCGGCATGTATTACAACCCGAGGCTCCCACTTGACCGGACTTGATGTTATGGCATTTTTGTGGCAGCCATTATGCTTAGCCTCCCTTTTTATTTGATAAACCAGAAAGTGGTCAACTTCACAATACTTCTGGAGTTCCCCCCCACGCCCCCAATTAAGGCTGGGTTTATACAATCTACTAATCCCATGTGAACAAAACACACAAGAATTGTGTTTTGTAACATGCTACGCTAAAGGAAATCCTTCTAACATGATGACCTAAGAGTGGTTGGATTTTGAACGATACACTGAAGAACGCACTACTGGATCCGGCACAAACACAGCAACTGAACTGCTCTTATCGTATCATTTAACCCCTGTAACCCACAGATGGGATCCAGTCGTCTTGCGTTTATAGGAAGCTGCTCTAAAGTCTGCCAAACTTCAGAGGGTTTAGATACACGGGAGAAATGCCAGCCTAGAACAGGAGGTGATGCTGAAAAATCATCCACTCTCAACAGCCAAGATGTTATTCGGAATATTCTTATTTAGGCAAGACTTGAGCTGCAGCTTTCCCAAGAGTCCAGGATCTGCTTAAATACGTTCAAACAGAGCGCCCATCTTTTCCTGAAATAGCTAGGATTCACTGCCACATGGCCCTTGATGGGGCGGAAATGTCTCCTCATTTTTGGCACCACTCGGCTCCCTTCTGTTTCCAAGTGCTTATTCTAGCGTCTTCTGGAATAACAGAAAACAAGCCCATCCATACAACATTCCTGTTGTTGTTGTTGTTGCTCAGTCGCTTGCGACCATTCACGACCTCACAGGCCAAAGTACGCCACACCCCACGCCATCCCGTCTCCTGGAGTTTGCCCAAATGTCCCCTTCTTCCTTTGCCTTCAAACGTTCCCAACATCACTCCGACGATCCCTCTCTTCTCTTCTGGCGGCTAAAACATCTGAGCTTCAGCATCTGCCCTTCCAAAGGGTAGTCAGGCTCAGTTCCCTTTAGGATCGACACATTTGATTTACTTGGCAGTCCAAAGGACTCCATATTCTTGGGTCCTCCTTGATCTCTTCCAGTCTAAATGCTATAATTCATATAAGTCCTGGCTGCCCAGATTCTTAGGGCTTTTTCTCCTCAGGACAGGCTTCGGTTTATTTTATTATTTATTACATTTATATACTGCCCATCTCACTGTTTGGGAAGGCTCTAAGGCGCTTTTGCCAATAACCGCTTAGAAATGTGGAGTGAAGAATGTTCCTCCAGATGTGCCTTCCAGCACAGAAGGGAAGGGTGGCTATGTGGATGCTAACACATTTCCAGCAGCCACACTTGTGTTTCTGGGCCAGGGGGAAGAGGGGGAACAACATTAAAAAAAAAAAAAGTTTGGAGGGGAGGCAGTTTGGATTTTGAATGTTACAGCGAGCAGAAGCTGTATTTTGGAGCCTTGTCTCAACACTTCTTTTTGGTTATTCGTTTCTCAAACAAAATAGGTTGTTTCTTAACCTGCTTAACGCACGTTAACAAGCCTAGCAGATGCATTCACACAACATACTGTGCTTGGTTAGCTCTCTTTGGGGGCCACTTGGCTAGTTTATGGTTCAAGAATATTGAGCCAACCCAGAAAACAACATTCATATAGCGACCAGGTTAAGCATCTAGTATAAACACAGTGAGATTTGTACTAAACTTACAGAGACTTAATGCACCCATTTTGCCATTTTACTTTTTTTTAAATATGAAAAAAAAACCATGCCACATGAATTCAGCAATTTGCCATCAAATTTCTATGGACAAGCAGAGGGGGGGGGGGGACTATGATTGATAGATATACGTCATTTTCATGCATTGTGATGTGCTTGGCTCCTGGAGCCTCTGAAAAGCTTCTCAAAGAAGATACCAAGACAGGGTCTCATACCAGGAAGGGGGTACTTCAAAGGGAATAAAGATGAAGGCAGACCAAAGAGTATTTTCAGCCCTTAATGACTTGCAAAAGCTCTCCCTAAGAAAACGAAGAGTTGAACTGGACCAAAATGTTCTGTGCCCCCCCCCCAAGCGTATTTATAGGCCGGTGTTTTTTCAAACTTGGCAAATTTAAGTTGTGAGGAATCCTGGGAGTTGTCCTCTACTACTTAGCTGGTTATTGTCATTCTGAGCATTATATTTTATTTTTAAAGTCAGTAAATTATTATGTCATTGATTTCAATGGTTTTTTTTTCAGGCAAAATAGGGCAATCCTAGTAACTTTGCAGCAAATTTCTTTCTTTGCGGCATATAACTTAAATGTAGTGTTAACAGAGCTTGTTTTTAGAATAGAATAACAAGAGTTGGAAGGGACCTTGGAGGTCTTCTAGTCCAACCCTCTGCTCAGGCAGGGAAACCCTACACCACTTCAGACAAATGGCTATCCAACATTTTCTTAAAGACTTCCAGTGTTGGGGCATTCACAACTTCTGGAGGCAACTTCTGTTCCACTGATTAATTGTTCTAACTGTCAGGAAATTTCTCCTCAGTTCTAAGTTGCTTCTCTCCTTGATTAGTTTCCACCCATTGCTTCTTGTTCTACCCTCAGGTGCTTTGGAGAATAGCTTGACTCCCTCTTCTTTGTGGCAGCCCCTGAGATATTGGAATAGTGTTCCTACATCTTAAAGTTGCCAAGCCTGAAAAACAGTTATAGACTGTTCTGTGTTCATGGGACACAGATGTTTTTGAGAAATTTATAGAGCCTCTGCCAAATATGCCTTGTGGATACTGACTCTTACTAAATTTTGCTTTAAATAAAAAAGAATAATGCTCTGTCAAACAGTGACTGTGTGGGGAGTGTGCTTGCATCTCCAAAGAAGTAATACATAAGCATCCCTTTTTTGTTTTCCCCACAGTGAAAACTGGCCAATCTCACATTTATTTTTATATACAGACATATCGCGCCAAAAGAAAGGAAGAAAGGAAAAAGAAAGCACAAACAGATCAATAAGTCCCTTGATGTAGTGTTTATGATCCTTCCTGCTTTTTTTCACATCTTGCCACAGAGAACCACAAAAATGATAAAAGTGCTGCTTTTTAAAAAAGATAAAAATGATTCCGAATATGCTATTAAATGTCATTGTGGCAGCCTTGTGTGGGTGTGAACTGTAGCATCACACCCACCGTTGCTACTCCCTATAAAACACAGAAATGGGTTCTTTTTAAAATATTTGTTTTCTTTTTTTTTTATTAAAAAAAAGAGGTGTGCATACGTAAATATTTAAATTGCTCTTTCACAATGTCATCACAGTGACAAGGGAGGTGGGTTATTTTCTTTTCCTTCTAAAATTAAAGCGCCTTCACGGTTTAAAAAAGCACAGAGCTTGATAAGGTCAGGGAAATCTGCAGCCTCATATTTTGGAACGGTTCAGCCAATGGAGGGAGGGAAATGAAACAGGGAGGTCGCAAAGCATCCATCCATGAAAGAAAAAAAAAACAGAAATACTTATCTTCATATATATATATATTTATATATCTTTATATATAAATCTCTTGGGTGACTACTTAAAAAACAGAAACAAAAACAGGGATACCTGGAGACATTATGCTCACGGAGAACTAGGTTTCCAAGGAGACGAAGCCCAGAGTTTTGTTAACATGCAGCAGTAGCAATAACAAGATGCAGTTTCTTTGAACATGCAATAGCTTGGCCTTGAGCAAAAGGCAAGCTGTTCCCTTTGCCCAACTTCATCCGAAACGTGCTGCTGAAACACACAAGGGTCTTTCCCCCCCGCCACCTCTAAGACAGTTCCAGGGTCAGGTGTCTTGCAACTGGGATTTACCCTTGAGCTGGAATTCAGGGGGAAAGTGCCTCTATAAGGCCGTCTTTCTCAACTCTAACCACCTGAAGATGGGTGGACTTCAACTCCCAGAATTCCCCAGCCAGCAGCGCTGGCTGGGGAATTCTGGGAATTGAAGTCCACCCATCTTCAGGCTGCCAGGTGAGAAACACCACTGTATGGGGATGTCCCACCCTCTGGCTCTCGTCCTCTTTTTTTCCAAACACAAGACTAGACATGATTACACAGAGCAATAATTCATCCTCCTCTGCACTGTCAAAACTCAACTTGGACCAAATCTCCGCTTCCCCTGAGAGAAAGGATTATTTACACCAAACTCCCCTACTTCTCAAATCTTAGGGTCACCCCGACCAACAGCCAAGTAGAAAAATCAACAATATGTCAATTGAAAGCAAACCCCTGGTGAACATTTTGATGTCGTCGTCCCCCCCCCCCCCGGGAGCGTCAAGAGACCTAAAGATGTCAGTCTTCTTGTTTCTTCAGAGGCCCAGAGTGGAAGAGGAGAAAGGAAAAAAATTTGGCCATTTGGTACCCTGCTTTCCCGAAAATAAGACCTCCCCGGATAATAAGCCCAATCGGGCTTTTGAGCGCATGCACTAAAATAAGCCCTCCCCAAAAATATTGCAACCCAGCAGCAGCCATGAGGTGACCACGCTCACCGCCTTCTGCACCTCAAAAATAATAGGACCTCCCTGAAAATAAGGCCAGCTGCTTATTTCTGGGGGCGAAAGAAAATAAGACCCTGTCTTATTTTGGGGGAAACACGTTAGTTAGGGTAGACAGGCAATGCACTGCTTATACCACCCAGTCCTTCACTAACCAGCTTATTAAGAGAGAAATGAAGGGTTTCTTTGAAATGATATGGAAATAATAATAATTTTAAAAAAGCCTCCGGGGAGGGGGACAAGTTATTTTCCAGCATGAAGAAAATACCGTATTTTTTGGAGTATAAGACGGAGCTTTTTTCCTCAAAAAAGAGGCTGAAAATCTGGGTGCATCTCATACACTGAATACAGCATTTCTGGCCTCCCGAAACCCTGCCCCCTTCACCAAAATGGCTGTGCATTGCTTGTAGGAGGCTTTCAGAGTGCTCCTGGGGGCTGGGGAGGGCAGTATTAAGCAAAAAATGAGTTTTTTCCTCAATTTTGCCCCCCCCCCAGCCCCGAGGAGCACGCTATAAGCCTCCTAAAGGTTATTCATGGCCTTTTTTTTGAAAAAAAAAAAAAGGGCTTGTTTGTAGCGAAAAACGGGCCATTTTTGGGAGGTTTGCAGAGTGCAAAAACTTTTTTTTTAAATTTGCCTCTTCAAAACCTTGGTGCATCTTATACTCCGGTGCATGTTATACTCTGAAAAATACGGTAGTCTCCAAAAACTTCTTAGAAGGGATGCCTTTATTCACAAAATATCCTTCATTCTGACATAATATTCCTTCAGTCTGACCTTCAGTGGCACGCTGAGCTTGGCTTTAAGGACAGGAGGGGAATTAAGGCCATCTGGCAGGGCAAATTAATGTTATGTCACCCCAGTCCATAGGAATCGGGTGTCTACCTAACGAGTGGCAGCCTGGAAGCTGATAGACACAGCAGAAGTTCTGAATAATAGGCAACCTGGTGGTTTCCAATAGAAGAGAACAAATTGTAGCTCCAACTACGAGCTGCAAAACTGAACTTGCGGTCCTTAGTGCTCTCTGAGCTTAGTTCTTGTCTTTCAGACATTTCATTACCCAACTAGGCAACATCGTCAGTGCTAGAAAGGAGTGGGCTTTGTTTATATACTAGTGGCCTAACAGCCTGATGGTGGTGTGGAGATAATAACTTGATCCTTAACGCAAATAAGACCAAGGAGCTTATAGTGGACTACAGAAGGAATAGATCAGACATCCCGTTGTTGCTTATCAATGGAGATCAAGTAGAGCAAGTGGCCAGTTTTAAGTTTCTGGGTGTTATCCTAAAGGAGGACCTGACCTGGGATAATCACATTGCAGCACTGGTCAAAAGGGCCCAGCAGAGATTATACTACCTGAGACTTCTCAGGAAACAACAAGTGAATGTTGACCTTCTACCGCTGCACCATAGAGTATTTTAACTTACTGCGCCTGTGTATGGTTTGCCAATTGCACAGGGGCAGATAGGACAGCCCTCCAGAGGGTTAACATCATTGCCCAGGGGATCATTGGTTTCCCTCTCCCCTCTTTGGAAGAGCTTTATAGCTCCCACTGACTTAAGAAAGTTCAAAACGTTCTCAAAGATCCATCTCATCTTGGGCACTTTTGTTTTTTGGAACTATTACCACCTGGCAGACGGTACAGGACAATAAAAACAAGAACAAACAGTCTGAAAAACAGCTTCTATCCCAGGGCAAAACCCATATTGAATTCTACGGTATAGTGCAATATCGGGTTTTCAATTTCAATGATATAGAACGTAAAGGATGTATGTTTGTGTTTTTGTACTTGCAATGTACACAGAAGATGGCATTTAATTTCATTGTACCATGTGCAGGGACAATAAAGTAAACTAAATTAATCAAGGAATCGGAAAGAACACTTCCACCAACACTGACAGGGCAAGCCACTCGTATATAAAGAGAGAGCAAGCACTGATGATGTTACCTAGCTGGGTAATGAAATGTCTGCAAGAAAACAAGGAAGCTCAGAGGGCCTCACAAACGGCTGGTTTTCAGATGTTTTTGGGTGGCAAAAGCCACAATCCCTTGCCACTCACCACGTTGGCAGGATATTTGGAAATGGACAGGAGAAACACCCAGAGAGCCTCAGGCTCTGGATTTTACTATCTGACTCAAACTGGAAATACAGGAGCTTTTGCCCCAAAACTTACTTAGTGATCTTGGGCCAGAAATTTTCTCTTGGCTGAGGTTCTCTGTTGTGTTGATTATGAAGCTAAAATGAAGAAACAGGGCAGAGAATTGTCAATACTGCCCCTAACTTTGTGGGGGAGGGGGGGGAGAGAATGAAGTCAGATTTTAAAGAATGAAAATAAAGAAGGACCACTTCACAACTATGACCAATGTGGGGTCAAATCCAGATCCAAATTAAGCTCACAGTTAAGACATATCTGTTTTGTTTTTAATTTAAAGTCTTAATTCTCTACCTAAAAAACAGGCACCACTTTTTGACAGATTCTTCACCATCCATGCAGACATCAACAATCATAAAAAGGCTTATTTTCCCCAGACAATTCTCCCCCCCCCCTCTTTTTTTCTTCAATAGAACAAAAACACAAAGTGGAACCCGAAAAGGTAGAATGCAACTTTGGGGTTTCTAAGCCCTACGCGTAACAAGATTCTTTTGCCTTCCTCCCACCCTGCATCAGTTTTGGCAAATTGCAGATCCCGTAACTTGGAGCTCTAGTGCATTTCTTTTATTATATTTCTCCTCCCCGCCCCCCCAACCTCCTTAATCTTTAATGCAGATTTTACTCAAGAATTGAAAGGGGGGGGGGGAATTTTCCATTTTATAAAGCAACAGAAAGTAAGGTGCAGTAAAAAGAGATCACCATCGGGCCCATAATTACTACCTCAACCAGCAAAATCAGATCCACAACACCAGCTTGGTTGCTGTTTAAAGTCTTCCATTTCTTCCTTGTTCTACGACTTTTTTTATTTTATTTTTAACGTGTACTTCCAGCTTCCCCCAGCCTAACAAGGGAAAGCTGAAATAATATTTGTTGAAAGCAAATGGTCCCTGATGCTCACTATTTCAAATTAAATTGCATTCAGATCAGGTTTTGTCTGTTTGTGTGGATGTCTCTGTGTGTGACTGTGTGCACTCATAGACATGCACAATCACACACCCTTATGTATATACATAAATAGTAAATTAAGGCCATTTTGAAAAACTACTTACAATTTATCAATACACAAGTTTTCCTATGTACATGTGTAAATCTAAAAAATGAGAGAAAGAAAATAGCCATTTATATCTCCATGTAAAAACAAAAACAAAATCCAGCTCAAGAAACAATGAATCTTTCCCAAACCGGAAAGGGATTGAGTCAAACTGAGAGGATTCTGCATTTTTGCTTTCCAATTGCCCCCCCCCAAATTGCAGGTCAAAGTTCAAAGGAAATTTTTGGCATGCTGATGAAATAAGACAAGAGACCTGACTGAAAACAAACTAACTGTGTTGTCGGAAACCAGAGAGAGTTGCAAACGGCCTGCTTAGTACCTAGGGGCCCGTGTTTAAAGCAGGATAAAGCAGCTTTTATTTTAATTTTTCAATCGGTGAATTTCCTCTGAGAAACAGCCATAGAAAATTTGAAATAAGCAGACCACTAGGGGTATTTAGAGGCAGTCAAACTAAAATACTGACAAGGGTTATGAAATGGAGAGAGCGGTGTTTTTTTTTTTAATCTTCTAGAATTTAGAAGATGGGGCGGAGGAAGGGGGAGAGGAACACATCACAGCAAAAACATTACACAAAGAACCTACAACACTTTAAAAAAAAATCCATCTTTTTTTAGTGCAAAAATTATAAACTGACCATGGCACAAACAAAACGCAACCGAACACGTACTCAGAATGGATTTCCTTGCTACCTGCACTTGTGAGTGTGTATATATACACACAAATATCCAGCTATAATTCAATGGGGAAGGAGAGGAGTAGAAGTCTGAAAATAGGGGGAGCAAAGAATAGTAGGAGGCATTTGGGGGGGGGGGGTGTAAGAGAGAAAGCAGGGGCCTCAATTCTTAGATTCAGAACATATTGTGTGTTTGTGGGTGAGTTCAGTCTGGAGACCCACCCTCCAGCTTTGGCCAGAAAGATGGTACTACAAAGCTAGAAAAAGCAGAGTTGGAAGGAACCTTGGAGGTCTTCTAATCAAACCCCCGGCCCAAGCAGGAGACCCTATGGTGGCTGAGGAATTTTGGGAGTTGCAAGTCTGCAAGTTGTAAAAGTTGTGAAGATTGGAGACCCCTCGGTTTATGGGCCACTGAATCCACCACTAGCCAGACAAATCTCAGGTTGGTTAGCCTAAGGGATGCCCTAACCTGAACATGCCTCCTTGGATGAGCGAAGCCACTTGACAGGATTTCCATCTAACCAATTTGGAGCACAAAGATAATAATAACCAGACCCTGATTTGGTCAGAGGCAGATTATTTCATGCACGAAAAGGGTTTTGTTTTTGTTTTAATATACGCAGAACAAGAACTTCTTCCTAAGCAAAAGGGGTGGGTGGGAGGAAGAGGAGGGGGAAAGATTGCTGCCTTAGACCAGTGTTTCTCAACCTTGTCAACTTGAAGATATCTGGACTTCAACTCCCAGAATTCCCCAGCCAGCATTCGCATTCGCTGGCTGGGGAATTCTGGGAGTTGAAGTCCAGACATCTTCAAGTTGACAAGGTTGAGAAACACTGCCTTAGACAAAGTTATTTAAAAAAAAAAAAAAAACGACCTGCAGGAGGCGACCCAGATCTCATTCCTTCAGACAAATTGCAGAATCTCCATGTATAATTAGGAAAATGTTTGTGCCTCCTTTTCCTCCCTTGGCTTGCCTTGCCTCTCCCTGAAAATTCTTTGAAGGAACAACAACAACGATAAAAAAAAAAATAAGAAGGAAAAAAATAAAACAGAAACAGTTTTTACACGGTCAGTTTGCCGAGAGGAATTATGTGTCTCATGCAACTAGATCTCCCAAACGGGGGGGGAGGAGGGGCGGGGGGGGGAGAGGTGGCGGTCAGACAGCTGTTTCTGAAAGCTGCTGCATGCACACAGGCAAATGAGCTAACAGGCCATGATGGGATTCCAGAAAACAGTCAAGGATCGGAGAATCAAGCGGAGAAATTGCAAGCCACTCTTCCTCAACAACCCCATCCACCCCCACCCCCCCAATGCAAGCGGCGGCTTTATGGAGTTTTATTCGGAGAGCCACAGCGGGCTTTCCTCCACCTCTCCAAGTCCAGTCCTTCTCCCTGGAAAGGCAGTGGTATTCACAAAGCAGCTTTAGAAATCATGTCCTCCTCTTTCTCCCCGCCCCCAACCCCCGCCTCCCCATTTTCATTGAACGGTCCACCCCAACTCCCCCGGAGGGTGGGGGGGGGGAAGCTTTCAGCTCCATGCGGGATGTCTGTTTTTTTGTAACAGAAGCCAAAGGTCGGATAGTTTACGTACACAGGAAAACAAAACGATACACCTATTTTATCTTCTGAAGAGCTCCTCTGCCTTGGAAAGAGGAGGAGGAGGAGGAGGAGTGGGGGAAATATAACTTTCGCTGCCACGCCACTTCCCGAAGAACACAAAGCCCAAAGCTTTTAGGGCGAAGGACGAAGAAAGAGGACCAAAAATGCTGGAACTTTGGTGACAGAGGGAGGGGGAGGTAAGGGGGAGGGGGAGGCCTGGGGTAGAAGAGACGGCTCTTTTGAGGAACGTTCTCCCAACAGCAAGGCATGAACCTTTTAAGTTGGTGCTGGGGGAGGAGAGGCGAGCAGGACGGCTGCCGGGCAAGTTGTAGAACGAGCGATCGCTAAATTGGACACACTGTGGAGCCGCGGCTCTCCGGGGACCCTGATGGGATGCAAGAGATCCGAGATGGGCTCGGCCTGATCTCCCTCCAAGCACCAGAGTGGCGTGGACGTTCCGGGACTTGGTGATTTGGAGGTGCTCCTTTGGACTGCGCGGCACACACGCCCTTTCCGTTCTCCACCCCCACCCCCCACCCCCCACTACAGCCGGTCCATCCGGAAAGTGTCCTCTGTGGCGGCATCCGCAAGGACCATGTCAGGGTCGTTGAGCATGTGAAGCCCATCCAAGGTCAAGGGGTCGATTTTTAGTTCGTCCAGAGGGAACTGGGAATCTGAGTCAAAGCCGACATCCCCCACCCCGGCCAAAGAGCTGGTGAGATCTTTCGACAGACTGGGAGGCGATTCCCCGGTCACTACAGAGAGAAAGAGAGAAAGAAAAAGAGAGCAGGGGAGGGAGGGAGAGGGAGGGAGGGAGGGAGGGAGAGAGAGAGAGAGAGAGAGAGAGAGAATTTTGATCAAGTCTGCTCAGTTTCTCTTTCAATCTGAGCTATTTATTCTCAACTAATGAAGCCACTAAAGAAAAAGAAATTAGTACATGGATTTTTTTTCTTGCCTAGCCTATCTCCCCACCCTCCCCAAATGGCATAGGGCAGGGATGGTGAACCTTTTCGATACTGAGTGCCGAAAAGGTCACACGCAAACGTTGCACGCCCGTGCTCTCGTCGGGGCCGCGCTCCAGAAAAGCTGAACTTCTGGGTCCTGGCGCACATGCACACCCAAAAACCAGCTGACCGGCACGCATGCGCACCCTGGTTTTCAGCACTGCTGCACACATGAAGGACAGCTAATTGTTGCGCGCGCACATGCACCAGAAACCCGAGAGACAAACAGGCAAGGCCATGCGTGCCGAGCGACATAGTTTTGTGTGCCAGAGGTTCTCCATCACGGTCATAGGGCCAGGCTATCGTGGGAACCTTTACATCAGCCTATCCCACTGAGTCGGGCAGGCAGGGAAGGTCTGTTGCAGACCTTATCAGCTAAAGAATTCAACCAGTGGGGACTCGTCTCTTTCTGAATTGCCTAACTTTTTATTACTTGCTATCTACTTGCTTTTAGGATTTTAGTACCTTGCTGTGCACTCTCCAGAGTCCCTCTTTGGGGGAAGTTTATTTAAAAGAGTCATCAGGGGACATAACCCTTGCTTGCCAAATGCCTCTTTCTCCAAGCAGGGTTGGCCATTTCTAGGCTACAGGAGTAACCAGGGGCCCTTGGGCAGCCCCCTTAACCTCCAACTCAGAAGACTTTTCCGGTTTTTGATGGTTATGATGGAATCTAAGAAGTGTGATTAGTGATTTGACCTCTTTAAAATAAAATAACAACAAAAAAAAAAGAAAACCAGGCCATTTTTCCCCCTAGGGAAGGGGACAAAACAGATGCCCTGAAGTTTCCTATAAGTTTTGAAGTACTCATTTCAACCCATTAACACAATTGCCTGGGGGGGAAAAAAGACTCTTATAACACCACTATTCACCAAATTGATAAATCACTTAAGCACTCCCCCCCCCGGGCCGGGTGCAAGGAAGTTTACCTATCCCTGAAGGTACAGGTTTATCAGGCCCTGCTCCCTGCATTTCCCAAGGAGGCTGAAACCAGGGCGTTTCGTTACCTGTAAGGATGATGTTTGGGATGTTCCCATGGCTGGTGTAACTGAGCTGATGTGGGTCCTGGAGACTCCCGTGGCTCCCGGTCAGCCCCATCATGGCTGCCTGGGAGTAGTTGAGGGTAGAGCAGGGGCTGTACAAGCTATTGGAGCTGATGGCGTTTTCAATCATGTTGAACTGCTCGAGCTGAAGGAAGGAATCCTGGAGATCAGATCAAAGGCCTATTTCTAAGGCCACCAGAGGTAGGATGTGAAGGCCACCATTCCTTCCCTAGTTCTCCTCCCCAACCTCCTTTGAGATAGATTGCCTCTAAAGACACAAATCCCGCTTGGCTCCACCATTTTGCCCTCTGCCGGGGGTAGGGAACGGTGGCCCTTTTATGACTTGTGCTGGCTCAGGGATTCTGGGAGTTGAAGTCCGCAAGTCATAAAGGAGCCATAGTTCCCCACCTCTGCTCTAGAGCCTTGGAAACTTTGAAGATATTGTGGACTCCAATTCCCAAAATTCCCCAGTTGGAGTAGAAGTCCACCCCACTTTGAAATAAGAGGACTTTTACAAGCAGCGGATGAGGGGAACCAGCTCTCTTCCAGATTTTGCTTTTGGTTCTGGAGGAGGCTGGGAGGCAACCAGACACTAAGAGTAGTCAAATTGAATATCTAGCATCCAACCACATGGTCTAGTGGGGTGTCAAACTCAAGGCCTGCGGGCCAGATCTGGCTTGCAGGGTGCTTAGATCTGGTCTGCGGGGCCTCCCTGGAAACAAGGAAGGACTGGCCTGCAGTGCCTCTGCTAGCAAAAATGGGCTCCTGAGCTCTGTTTTTGGCTGGTACCACCTCTTGCAACCATCTGGCAGTGAAAACGGAGCTCAGGATCCGTTTTCACTGGCAGAGAGTTGCAGGAGGCTGTACGAGCCGAAAACAGAGCTCGGGAGCCCGTTTTCGCTGACAGGGCACTTGGGCCGCCACAGGTGCCGATACGAATGACGTTAAGCTGGCCATGCCCACCCTGGCCACGCTTCACCCACCCACAAGATCAAACACAACCCTGATGCGGCCCTCAATGAAATTGAGTTTGACACCCCTGGTCTAGTCCATGATAATTTCCATGGTTCTTTTCTTCTGAGTAAATGGTGCTTAACATTGCTTCTGAAAATGAGGCAAATGACCTTTTCGTAGCCGAGGGCGGCACTTGTCAAATGTAGTAATTAAATCTAAACCACTTATCAATTAATTATTAGTTAAAAGTAATGAAAGATCATTCATGTCAACAGAAAAGCAGAGCTCTCAATTCTGAGGATCTTTTTACATTTGGAAGTTGTTATTAAAATCTGTGCTTTTCAAACATTTTTTTTCAAGGCCGCAGAACCAATTACTTTAAAAAAAATACACACTCTAGAATTCCTGGCCAAGAGGCAAATCTCTGGTGATTGAGAATTGGCTGCTCCGAGTTAACGTTTTTTTCCCCCTTCTCCTTAAGTCTCCTCCAGAACCCCACCAAGTTTTTGTAGAAACCTGGGATTCCCCCAAACACAGCTAGAAAAACCGTGGGCTAAGCCAGCCTGTAGTGGCAATGCAGAAGAATGGTGTTATTGCGAGGAGTTAGTGACATAGTTTGATTTCTCCTTTGTGTGAAGGAAAATCTACAGTTCATTCTGAGCCAGCCTGTTTATTTTTCACTCTACCTTGCTGAAAAAAGAAGATCCGGGGGAGGGGGGGGACAAAGGGGGGGGGAATTTTCCCGTAACCAAACAGTGTCTCCCACCGTGAAAGTCTCAGACTTTCGATGCCCATCCCAGGATCATGTGTCACCCAATCAAGATCAGATTTTGCAGCCTTCTGAGGCTATGAATTCATAATGTCATATTTTGTTAAAAACTGTGGGGTGGTTATTATGGGGTAGAGGGGGCTTACACATGGAACCTAGCATTCGAGTCTATGGAGATTCTTGGTCATCCTGATCATGGTTGTCTGAAAGGTGCTACTTTCTTGGTTTTTCCTTGAAGATGTTTCGCTTCTCATCCAAGAAGCTTTGTCAATTCCAAAGAACTGAAGAAGTTTCTTAGATGAGAAACGAAACGTCTTCAAGGAAAAACCAAGAAAGTCCAGCTGCCTTTTGAAAAAAGCACTTTTGGGGACAACCTAGCGTTAGAGAAACTGGCTGCCCTTAGGATATCCCTGTTGTGGTTATGAAAGAGCTCCTGACATCCTCTAAGAGATTTGGGTATCATCTTGCTTGGTATGTATGTCTTTTATTTTAGACTTTTTAAACGTTATACTTTAACTCTGCTTGAGCTAATAATGCTTAAAATCCCTTTATTTATTGGAGTGTTCATTGTCTTAGGATCCAAAAGAACCCAGTGGGCACTGAACACTGCCCTGACAGTTGGCAAAACACAGCCAAAGTCTTCCCGTGTCCACTTTGCTACATACTTTATCACAGCTTTAATGGATCTTACTCCAAAAGCAAGCATCTCAGCCCAAAAGTCTAGCGGGCATCCTTACTTTCTGCATCTTCCCACCAGAGGGCAGCAATGCTCCACGGCTGGACAAAGGAGACCTTGAATTATTGCCCTAATTTTTACTTCATTAAATTCGTCTATCCTATTTATTTCTCAGCATTGGCTGACCTTGTCTGGATTTGTAAATTAAGAAGGATCAGGCCTCACCAGTACTTGGATGAAAAACCACCAGTGGTTTCCAGAGCTTAATTGGGGAAAAAAAATCGCACAGGGCAAAAACAATCTATATCCACATTGTTGCCACAAAAATTGCATGGCTGGATCTGTGTAATCCCAGGAATCAAGGTCATTTTTTAATCTTATTTATCTTTTTGCATTTATACTTTGCTTACTCGCTCTTGTGATGCACAAAGAATGGTAGTCAGAAGAAACATAAAAGTGCAAACGGTTTTAACCACGAGATTTGCACTTCAAAGGTCTTCAAGATGGAGATAGCAGAATGAATGTGGTTTAGCCAGTGACATATGCTATAATATTTCAAATTAAATTTAATTAAAGATACTTTTTGTGTCTTCTATTGTTCAGCTGCAGCAAGGCACCAATAACCTCAGAACTGTAGAAATCTTTAAAAAAAGGTCAACTTAGGAAACATGGGGCCATCCATTCATTTTAATTTAGGACATAGGGGAATCTCTGAAATAATTTATGTGACGTTTATCAAGACTGCCAATGGATTCACGTAATCACACTCCCCAATGCAAATAGATTTACTCAAAAAGTGTGCTTTAGAAATGTGAAGCGGTAAAGAATCTCTTCTTAGAGAAGTCAATTTTCCCCATTATGTTGCAGAATTCAACAATAAGCAACTCTTTCAGGATTTCTGCGCTGGGGAAATTCAGTATTGAACTTAATGCAGGAAAGGAATCCCTGTGGAAGCTGCTTGGAAAGAGGGAAAATCAGAATGGCCCCTCGTGAAATTAGCTCCCTGTCGACCCAACTATCTGCTGAGATGGTTGGTACATTTCTGCTGTAGACCAGGCCTTGGTTGCTCAATTCCATTACAAGCAGTTCTTGATTTACGACCACAAATGGGACCCGAATTTCAGTTGCTAAGCAAGGCTTCCTACACTGACTTTGCTTGTCTGAAGCAAAGCACCTGAATTCTGATCACATGATCACAGGGGATGCTGCAACGGTCGTTAAGTGCAAGGACTGCTTGTAAGTCACGTGCTGTAATTTTGAATGGTCGCTAAATGAATGGCTGTAAGTGGAGGACTACCTGTACGTAAACGAAGTACATTTCCCACTCACCTGATGGGATAAAGCATTTGCTTGTCTGGCAGTCATCTGCTGATCGTAACAAGAGTCGCCAAAGACACTCCCTAGGATAGACGTTTGCTGCAAGAAGAAAAACAAGAATTAATGTAAAGTCAAGCCCATCCAATTTTTATAAGTTCAGAGAGGAATTTGGCTATCGCTTTTTCACCCCAAAATGGTGCTCCCAGGTTAAGAAGCTATTGACTGACAAGGCAGTGTTCTCAGAGTGATTAACCGAAACAGAACGCTTATAAAAAGGGAGGGATAATTTGGGAGTGGGAGAAAAAAAAAAGATTTGGGAAATAGAGAAAACAATGCGTTTACAGCCCTATCCATCCTGGATAATGACTGCAGAAGAAAAACGTAGATTGGGGAAAGAACACTACCATTCAGAAACATTTCTGCATATATATTTTAAACACTTGGGAGTGGGATAGAGAAATGTAACCTTATGACATTACAAAAGTAGCGGTTGCTAAAGGGGACAATTATATGCTGATGGGTAAATTATATATGGAAATTGTTGACCTACATCAATCAAAGTTTCAGCCACCTTGGACAATTCCTGGCCAATCCCCAACCTTTCCTTTCTGGTAATGCAGCTTCAGTTTCACAGAGTTCTTACAGGAAACGGGATGGGCAATTCTGGCCCATTTTGACCTGTGGACTTCAACTCCCAGCATTCGTAAGCCATCTGGCTCAGGAATTCTGGGAGTTGAAGTCCGTAGGCCGTAAAGGGACCTGTTCTGACCTTGGCTTCCCCAAACCACGAAGCAGACTCCTTGTCCTGACAAAAAAAACCTTTTTATTATAAATTACTGTGAATTCCTCTCATTCACATCCAGCAAAGTCTTTCAAGGGTGAATTTTACAGTCACAAGCCTTATCTGGCTTGGAGACCTGCCAAGCCAATATTTTCAAAACTTGGCAATGACCCTCCGGAGTCACGAATCAATTAAGCAAACTAATTGTCTGCTGCAAACTCCCCTCCCCTTTCGCTTCTCTTTTATTCCCAATGGGAGGGGGCCATTTATTGTTCACCTGTGGCCTTACTCCCAAGTCGGCACTTGTTCCTTAGCCGTTCCCTTTGTCTGGCAACTTTGGGCATGTGCACACTGGGAATAGGCTCCAGCTGTTCATCTGCCTCACTGATGTCTGACTCTGAAGCAGCTGATAACTGTTGGACGGCCGCCTCTCGGTCTCTGACGCAGAGCCCTCGTCCAAGCCTTCCCCAGACTCCAGGACTGGCCCATGTTCCTCCCCAACCTCCTCACTGTCTGAATCTGCTGCCAGCTCTGCTGGCGGGCCACAACAGAACCACAGTAGCTCACCCCTGATCTAAAAACCTTTCAGTTGACCATGGTCTCTCTCTGGATCATCTGGAGTATCTACTAGGGATGGGGTTGAGGCATAATTCCATTCTTTCCTAATTGGGAGATTCCAGTTGGAAAACATGGAACAGAAATACCCAACGTGGTTCTGCCTGTCCCAATATGGGGTGCCACAAGGGCTTGGTCCTCTCCTCCATGTTATTTAATATCAGCACCGACGATGTCACCTAGTTTGGGTAACAAAACGTCTTCCAAAAAGCAAAGCAAGCTCAGAGAGCAACGAGGACCCCTCATATTTACCCTCTATACGAAACCACCAGGAAAGGACATACATTGATTCTGAGTGAAGTATCATTAATATCCCAAAAGATATGTAGATATCCTCATGCCAGAACTGGACCAGATATGCTGTACATGTCCTAAATCTGTGAAAAGCATGCATGCATCTAAAGACGTTCCCGCTCCATGGCAGCAAAATCCTGTTGCTGTTTGCTGGTGATAAGTTAGAATTGCTCCCAGCCTGTTGGTTTTTCGCAAAGCTTTAAAAACTTATCTGTGTACACGCAGTCATTAGGCTCGGAAGGCATTAGAGGGCCTGTTACTTGGCCTTTGCGTGGCTGCCGCTCTGTTTATTTACTTGTGGATGTTTCAATGTCGTTTTAAATTCTTGTTTGTAGCCCCCTTCCCTGGTTGAGTTGTAAGCCGCCCTGAGTCCCCTTCAGGGGAAAAGGGCGGCATATAAATAAAATCAATCAATCAATCAATCAACCAATTGTTGCTTTTTTTAAATGTTTTATCATGTTAGAATTGTAAGCCGCCCAGGGTCTCTTGCTTGATTTGGGTGGCTATAAAACTGGAATGAATGGCCCAGGATTCAGTTTCTTGGCCCTCTGATCAGTGGTGGGATCTGCCTGGTTTAATGACAGGTTCAGTGATCGTGTGCTTTGTGCATGTGTGCTCCGCACAGGTGCGCAGTTTTAACAAAACTTACCTTCCAGGTTAATTCTGGGGAATAACACAGCTGAGGCACGGCAATCCACTCTGCCGAGTGAATCAGCTGAGAGGGTATAGGTAAGTAATGCGCAGGGGCGGGCAGGCGGGCCCACCTGATTGTCGGAGCAAACCGGTTCGCCCAAACCGGCTGAATCCCACCCCTGTCGGTGATGTATGTGTGTTACTATGTCAGGATTCTGCTGTGAGAACTAGAGGATGGAAGGTAGGGGCTTCAAGGTGGGGTGGGAACATCATGGAAATGACAGGGATGGGGGCAGAAATGGGGACACACTGGACGGCTGCCTTCTGCTCCAGACCTACAGGCTGGGCCCTCAAAAGCTGAACGGGGCTGAGGCAAAGGGGGAGACGCTGCGCTGGAGCCAAGTCTGTTGCTCTGCTGCAGTGCAGCCCTGGGACATCCGCCTTCCCTTCTGGAGCACCGCTGTCGCCCCTCTTGGCCCCAGTACAGTGGCAGAAGGAAGAAAGCGAGTGGGGCCGGTGCTCTGGACAAGAGGGTGAGTGGATGTCCCACCAAGCTCCAAGCGGCGGGGTATTGCACCCCCTCCCACTTACTCTGCCGCACACGCGGCTGCAAAGGTTGCTGGGCTGCCCCCTTGTTCTCGCTGCGGCTTTGAGAGACTACTGGCTGGTGGGGAGGAAGGGAGGTAGGCTAGCGGAAATGCTTACCTATGTGTAGGCAGCAGGAAGCGCTGTGAGCACATGCTCAGTTCAATTAAAATTGAAAATTCAATTAAAAACAAGATGGCGGAGAACCGGTTTGGGGGCGTGGCCGGCATGCAGGTACTACCAGTTCGGAGAGCCAGCCCCGATTTTTACTACCAGTTCTCCTGAACCGGTAGGAACCCACCTCTGCCGGTTGCCAAGCAGGCGAATTTTAATCAGGTGACCATGGGGATGTTTGCAAGGTTTGTTGTCAATGTGAAAAACAGTGATAAACCCCTTTTTTCAGTGCTGATGGAACTTCAAAAGAGTCACTAAATGAATGGTTGTAAGCCAAGGACTACCTGTACTTGAATCTGTTCCCAGTTGGATGCTGGTTTGGATATAGGTGCGATGGAAGGCCAGGGGTGCAGTCTAGCCCAGTTATCTGGGAGCAGTTTGAACCTCTCGGGCCTAAGGAAGAGAACAGGGCCAAGACAGCTGTGAACTCAGCCTCCTGTTCCTTAAATCCTGGGTAGGCGGAGGGGGGGGGAGAGAAAGTGGGGGGAACATGGAGAGGTTAGAGATTCTAGCGGTCGTTAATTGCTCTTTGGGAAAAGGGTAATTCCACCGTCCTCAAGAAGCCATTGCTGGACAATTTTCGTCCTGTGTCTAACCTCCCTTTAGGAAAGATTGTGAAGACAGTTGTGCAAAAGCCTCAGCAGGCATGGAATGAAGCTAATTATACGGATCCTTTCAAGTCAGAATTCCCCTCAAGGTGAGATTGGGCTCCATCCCCATTAGTTTTCCATCAGATCCTCTAAAACATGGGTTTTCCAGCAATCTTGGGAAGCCTATGGGGAGCCTGCGAGGTGGTTCTATGATATTAAGTAGTGGTTATTCTCTTGTTTTTTTTTCATGTTTTTATTTTGACTTATATATTGTTTTAACTATAGCTGTCTTTGTACGCTGCCCAGAGTCACGTTATGTGAGGTAGGCGGAGATACAAATAGTGCTAAATAAATAGATACATAAATCGAATCATTTTGTGAGGGCCACGTTATTCCTTATTCTAGAGTCTAATCTTCAGAATCCCCATCTGTCCCGTTGGTCGATGCCCACACATTTGGAAAGCATCCAGATTTTTTTTGGGGGGGGGGGAAATGACCATATGCTGTATAATAATGAAAAAACCTGCATCACGGGTAAGGTAGAATAAAGATTCTGAAACAGTATTAAATGCATGCATTGCAAGCTTCTGCAACAGAAAGATTCCCCACCACCACCGCCTTTTCTGCTTTGATGAGTGAGTCTTTTTGCCATGCAAGTACCTTTTGTTCCGTTAGAAAAACAGGAAACATGGAGTGGGTGACAAAAAGTCCTTTCCCTGCTTCGTTAATAAATTCTGCAGGTCTGTATCTATAAGGATCAATACCAGGTATATTTTAAAGGAAAGGGTTTGGAATAAAATCAAGGAATTTATACCAAGGCTCAAATCATATACATCAAGCGTATTGAACTCAAGGCCCAGGGGCCAGGGCCAGCCATATGGCTCTGGCCCACTCTCTGCCTCCGATGCAGAGCCCTCATCGGAGCCTTCCCCAGACTCCAGGACTGGCCATGCTCCTCCCTAATCTCCCCACTGTCCGAATCTTCTGCCAGCTGTGCTGGCAGGCCACAAAACCTGCCTTACTTAGCAACAGAAACCCTGGACTCAAGAAAGAGTGCAGAGAAGAGCAACGAAGATGATTAGGGGACTGGAAACTAAAACATATGTTGCAGGAACTGGGTATTTCTAGTTTAATGAAAAGAAGAAACTTTGTCAACTAATCTTTATTTAGAATACGTTATAAAGGTTTAAGGCTATTGGATGATTTTGTAATAATTAATGAAATGCCATAAAGGTGGTTGTGTTTTTAACTATGGATTATTTTAGGCAAAAGGACACTAAAACAATTTCAGTCAAATGAGAACTATGCCATGTTGATAGTAAGACCCATTAAGACTCTTTGACATTTGATATGAATATAAGTAATGCCTGTGGAAGAGATGCACAAAAGCTAATTGTAACCAATCGACACACTTTCTACAAGATGTAATATAAGATTATGATTTTTTTGTGTGTGTTGTTTGTTTAATAAAAATAAAAATTTCTTGCAAAAAAAAAGATGATGTTGGATAGCCATTTGTCTGAAATGGTATAGGGTTTCCTGTCTAGGCAGGGGGTTGGACTAGAAGACCTCCAAGGTCCCTTCCAACTCTACTATTGCATTATTGTATTGGTCCCAATTATGATTGTAAGTTGAGGACGATCTGTATATTTGCTCTTCCAGTTGACAAAAAGCTGATAAGCCTCCACTATTCTAAGTCACAGATGCCGGAAACAGCATCCCCATTGTTCGATATAGTTTCAGAACAGCTACAGGTAGTCCTTGACTTACAACAATTCATTTAGTGACCATTCAAAGTTACCACGGCACTGAAAAAGATTGACTTGCGACACCATTTTTTCGCACACAGGACTGCTGCAGCCATCCCCATGAAAATTCAGATGCTTGGCAACTGGTTCATATTTATGACCATTGCAGCGTCCGGGGATCACGTAACCCCATTTTGCGTGGAAAGGTCGCTTGTTCAGGGCAAGGACAAATTTTTGAATCCAAATCTAGAAATGCATTGGAGCAGCTACAGCACTGCACTTTATGCCTCTCACAATTTCCTTAAAGAAGCTGCACCTTAATCTGGTCCTGTTGCACAATTGCATGAATCTACAATCTGAGTTAACATCACACTGGAAATCACTATCCTTCTTCGTGGTGGTGGTGTTTGGGGGGGGGGGGGGGGAAATGCCTAGCTACTTCACCATGTTGGGAAATAACGTTTTTAGAATCTGCTGGATTATCATTTCACCGGCTAGGGTCCTGCTCCCCTCCCAGCTATTGGAAAGCGTTCAATTTTTATGACTAAGCAATGATGCAAAACCGTGTTATAAATGCTTCCAAGCAGCTCAGTAGATCAGCAAGAATAGATGTAGAATTTATCTAAATTTCCCCCCACGGAATCATAAATGCAGTTTTAATAACTACCGGTAGCAAAAGCTGCTCCAAAGATATTAAAACTGGGACGTTTTTCACTGGTTCAGCACTTCAGGATCCAAGATTAGTCCCTTTGCTGCCTTTGCAAAGAGAGCGTTGGGCAAACTGGAGAAGTATTTGCTCGGTCAACAGTTTTCCTCTTCCCCTTTTAATACAAACTGGCTGAACACCCGCTATAAGGAAATCAAGAGGGCCACCGCTGCTTTGTCAGGGAAAGAAGCTGATTTTTAATGCAGCTCAGTCCTTGAACTGAGTCTAGGACCACGAGGCCTATGCCAGCCTAAGGGGCATCTGTGCCTTAACCCCACTAGCATAGGGCAAGGCACTCAAACGGAGTCATGCAATTTGCTCTCCTGCTTCAGAGACTCTGTTGCAAACCTCAAGCAGAACCTTTCACATCTCAAAAAGAGCCTGGATGCAGCTAGCTTTCTCTCACACACTCATTTTCTTTCTTTCTTTCTTGCTTGCTTTCTTTTTCTTTCTTTCTTTTCTCTCTCTCTCCCCCTCTCTCACACACAAGCACACACATACACTCACAGACAGGTAGTCCTTGACTTAAATCCACCATGGAGCCCCACATTTCTGTTGTTAAGCGAGGCGTTTCCTAAGCGGGTTTTGCCCCCCATTTTACGACATTTCTTCCCACCGTTGTTAAGTGAACCACTGAAATTGTTAAGTTAGTAACCCAGTTGTTAAGTGAATCTGGCTCCCCGCCCCCAATGGAGTCTGTTTATTCAATGATTATAAAAGGTAGTCACATGACCCAACAAGACACAGCAATGGTGTGAACCAGTTGCCAAGCACCTGAATTTTGATCACGTTGACCATGGAGATGCTACAAAGGTTGTTAACTGTGAAAAATGGCCAGATGTCACTTTATTCAGTGGTGGTGTAACTTTGAAAGGTCACTAAATGAACTGACGTGTGTGTGTGTGTGTGTAGAGGAAGGGAGAGAGAGAAAGAGAGAGGGGGGAAGAGAAAGAGAGGGAGAGAGGGGAGAGCAAGAGAGGGAGAGAGAAGGTGGGAAGGAGAGAGAGAAGGAGAGGGGGGAAAGAGAGAGGGGGGAAGGAGTGAGAGGAAGGGAGGAGAGAGGGAGAGAGAGAGGGTGGGGAGAGAGAGAGAGCAGGAGAGACAGAGGGAGAGAGATATCTGTGTGTGTATGTAGTTGAGTGGGCCATTTCTTTTTAACTGTGCCACATGGAACTGTCATGGGTATCGATAAAATCCCAAGTGGGTAAAAAGAAAATCATAAGAGTTGGAAGGATTAATTGGGTTATTGAGTCCAACCCGCTGAATAATAGAGACAATAAAAAAGCAGCCACTGTGTCTCTTGTGTAATTTGTCCCATTATTAAACTGTTCTTATTATGAGGAATTTCTTCTGTAACATTCAGTTGTTTTGGGGGTGGTGGGAATAGGAGGTGGAAAGGATACTAAATTGCCCTCTTGAGTTGTTTATTTAAAAAAAAATTTTTTTTGAAGGAGGGATAATAAATAAAGAATAACCTTCCTTCTTGTAACTTAAATTCATTATTCTGAGTCTTGTACTCTGCAGTGACAACAGGAAAACTCTTCTGGGTGGCATTTAATTTAAACCTTAATTTCTAGTTACCCAATCATTCTAATTACCCTTCTCTGATCTGGGTCAGAACAGAATGAAAAGAATGACTCCTTCCAATGATTTGGAAATTATGGTTCTATGGAACATTTGCCATATTTTCAGCCATGTCTTATTGCTTGCTTGTATTTGGTTTGCAATCCACTATGATTCCAAAATAATTCTCATAAATATGACAGGTAATCTTCAACTTTGCACCATTAATTAAGCAGGTGGAAACTAATCAAGGAGAGAAGCAACTGAGAACTGAGGAGAAATTTCCTGACAGTTAGAACAATTAATCAGTGGAACAGCTTGCCTCCAGAAGTTGTGAATGCCCCAACACGGGAAGTCTTTAAGAAGATGTTGAATAGTCATTTGTCTGGAATGGTATAGGGTTTCCTGCCTAGGCAGGGGGTTGGACTAGAAGACCTCCAAGGTCCCTTCCAACTCTGCTATTGTATTGTATTGCACTGTATAAGTGTTGTGGCCTACCCCTGGCCAGCAGAGCTGGTGGCAGACTCAGAGAGTGAGGAGGTTGGGGAGGAACCTGGGCCAGTCCTGGAGTCTGGGGAAGGCTCTGAGGAGGGCTCTGAATCGGAAGCAGAGATGGGGCCAGGGCCATCCAACAGTTATCAACTGCCTTCAGAGTCGGAGATCAGTGGGACAGAAGAACAGCTGGAGCCTGTTCCCGATGTTACCCGCAGAGCTGCCAGGGAAGGCAACAGGGGAGTAAAGGCACAGGTGGACAGTGAATGGCCCCTCCCATAGGGAATAAAGAGGAATGAAAGGGGAGTGGAGTTTGCAGGAGAAAATTAGTTCACTTAATTAGCGTGAAGATTTGTTCGTGACTCTCTCAGATTCCTTGCCAAGTATTTTCTTGTACAGGATTGCGAAGATATCGGCCTGGCAGCTCTCCAAGCCTGATAAGATCTGTGGTTGTAAATTCACCCTTGAAAGACTGTTTGCCGGGACTTTGCTGGTTGTGAATGAGAGGAATTCATATTAGCTTAATAAAAAGGGGTTTTGTCGGCGTCTGCTTCGTGATTTTGTGAAGTCTAGGTCAGAACAGTAGTGACCTTTCAAAGTTACAACGGCACTGAAAGATGAGACTTGGAAACAGTCCTCACATGGGGAAACTGATGCAGCATCTTTACAATCACATGATTAAAAGTGGGTTGCTTGGTGTCTGGCATGTATTTACAATGGATGCAATGTCCAGGGGTCCTGTGATCGTAACAACCAGCTTTCTTAACAACGGAGATTCTGGTCTCAATCGTGGTCGTAAGTCAGGGACTACCTATATTCCCATCCCATACCAGTGCATTTTTGTTTCCTAAGTTAAGAATCTCAGAATTTTATTTCTTAAATATTAAACTTCAGTCAATTTATTTTTTTCAATCGAAAGTCCATCACAACTGATGTTTCTAACAGGATCAATCAAGAAGCCTATAAACCAGGAATAAAGACAAGAAATCTCTTCCAATCATGACCCCACAATCTGATATCTGAGAGACCACCTGCTGCCAATTACCTTCACTAGACCGATTAGATCCCACAGATTAGGCCTCCTCCGAATTCCATCCGCCGGCCAGTGTCGACTGGCGACTACTCGGAGGAGAGCCTTCTCTGTGGCTGCTCCGACCCTCTGGAACGAACTCCCCGTGGAGATTCGAACCCTCACCACCCTCCAGGCCTTCCGCAAGGCCCTTAAAACCTGGCTGTTCCGACAGGCCTGGGGCTAAAGAGCTGTTGCCCCCGTCTCGAATGGTATGACTGTTGTATGTTTTTAAATTATGCATTGTGATGCTTTGTTTTTTAAATTTCTTTTGTCTGTATTCCCCTTCCCTGGTTGAGTTGTGAGCCGCCCTGAGTCCCTCTTCGGGGGAAAAGGGCAGCATATAAATGTAATAAACTGAACTGAACTGATATCTAGTATACCCTGTTTTATTGTAGCTTTCAATAAATCTCTATTTTTCCAGGTATAAACATGTTCTCTGGTATATTCAAGAGTAGACCACATCTAAATATGGAGACTTATTCTAACTTACATTTTATCAAGATCGGCTGATTGAAGATGTGTGGACTTCAACTCTCAGAATTCCCTAGCCAGCATGGCTGGTTGGGGAATTCTGCGAATTGAAATCTACACTTCTTCAAGCTGTTGAGAAACCATGTTCTAATTTCTTCAACAAACATATTCTTTTTTTAAAAAGCTACCTAAATTAAAGTTAGCGCTGTACTTTGTGGTTCACAAAAGAAAAACACATATTCATTCACATAAAAGTATTGGAGAAAATAGACAAAATTCATCAAGGAGACTTGCCTTATATACACTGGCACAGTTCTGCTACGTTTGTTCTATAAACGTTTTAAAAATTCAAAAAGCACAAAAACCACACCGATCCATACTTTCCCATATATCCCCTCCCCTCCACTGTGCACCTGTTAATCAGAGGTGGGATTCAGCAGGTTCTGACCAGTTCTGGAGAAATGGTAGCGAAATTTTGAGTAGTTCGGAGAACTGGCAAATACCACCTCTGACTGGCCCCGCCCCCATCTATTCTCTGCCTCCCGAGTCCCAGCTGATCGGGAGGGAATGGGGATTTTGCAGTAACCTTCCCCTGCCATGCCCACCAAACCATGCCCACAGAAACAGTAGTAAAAATGTTTGCATCCACCACTGCTGTCAATGTATTTCGTATGCAGCCCAGAGTTCACGAGAGTTGGGCAGTCAAAAAAAAAAAAAAAAACTGAAATAAATAAAATGTATTTAAAACCGTACTTTTAATTCTGCACGGTGATATATCTCGGCCTGCTTTTTGAGCCCAGAATGGCATCCTAACCTTTTTTTTTTAAAGAAGAGGGCAACATTAGAAAGATAATGAACACGAGGAGGCAGACATTAGTATGGGGGAGAACAGGTTCAGGTTCAGATAAGCATCAGATTTTAGCAAGAAGGAATCCCCACCCAAAGGATCCCAGTCCTTTAACGCAGTGTTTCTCAACCTTGGTGACTTTAAGTCCTATGGACTTCAACTTCCAGAATCCCCCAGCCAGCATAGCTGGCTGGGGGAATTCTGGGAGTTGAAGTCCACAGGACTTAAAGTCACCAAGGTTGAGAAACACTGCTTTAACGCAACCCACCCAACTTGACCGAGCGTTATTATTATTATTATTATTTTGAAACCATTCAAAAAGCTGGATGGGGGAAAAAAAAAGTTAAGAAGAGGGAAGAAAATATATGAGAAGCATGGACCCCCAAAGGCCTTAGAAGCATTACAGTCCCTTACTTGAGGGGAGCTGCCAGGAGAGAAAGCTTGATTGGAGACAGGAGAAGTGGGAGACTGGTTGGCTGGGGAGCCAGCATTGCTGCGGTACTGCTGGAGTGAGCCCTACAGAAGGACACAGTGTTAGAGACTGCGGGGGAACAGGAGGAGAGGGAGAGAAAACACAGGTTTCTTTTCATGTACAGGGAGGGGCGGTGGGGAGGGTGGGGGGGAAGGGGGGAAAATGAGAAGAGAACAGAAGGCAAGAATAGTCCTGGGTGAATTCAGCAGCACACAGTACGGTTCAACAATGCTCGGAGAAGTCATGAGCCTATAAAAGAGCTTCTCAAAAAGGTGTTTTTTCAAAAGGCAGCTGGACTGGGGGAGGGGGTGTTCCCCCTTGAGGAAGGAGAAGACATTTCGCTTCTCATCCCAGAAGTATTTACAATGCAGTCTTACAACGCATACGATGTCTACAACCCTTTCAGGGTTTCAAGAAGATTTTCCCTATTTGCACTCTGATACAGGTGACCTGATATACAGGGGACGTGGGGACTCGGTGGCTAAGACGCTGAGCTTGTCCACCAGAAAGGTCGGCAGTTTGGCGGTTCGAATCCCTAGTGCCACGTAACGGAGTGAGCTCCTGTTACTTGTCCCAGCTTCTGCCAACCTAGCAGTTCGAAAGCACGTAAAAATGCAAGTAGGAAAAATAGGGACCACCTTTGGTGGGAAGGTAATAGCGTTCCATGCACACTGGGTGTTTAGTCATGCCGGCCACACGACCACGGAGACGTCTTCGGACAGCGCTGGCTCTTCGGCTTTGAAACGGAGATGAGCACCGCCCTCTAGAGACGGAAACGATTAGCACACATGTGCAGGGGAACCTTTATCTTTACAGGTGACCCCCAAGGGCACAGAAAAAAGCCCCAAGAGCTGTCAGGGAGAGTGCGAACAACCAGGTGACTCTAAATAAATATGAACCTTCCAACACCCCCCCCCCCCCCAATCCTGTCAGACCTAATCCATCGCCTCCACCATTATTCCAGAACTGATGAGGCTTCTTGGATGGGGAGCACAAAGTCGTCTTCTTCTTCCTCAAGGAAAAACAGTCCAGTTGCCTTTTGAAAAAGCACCTTTGAGACAACTATGACTGAGAATCTCCACAGACTAAAAAGGGATTCTGTTACAACCCAGGTTGATTCCGGTTGCCTGTTTTGAGATGTTTCTTCCAGCTTTGGGGGGACTGAGTAACCACAATACCCTGAAACCCCAGCTTGGAGGTGGGGGGGGGGGGGAACCCTCTACGTCAACCATTATGTTTCTTTCCTACCTGTGCAGCCCATAAGGCGGAACACATCCACTTGCACAAATTCTTTTTTGGAGGAGCCTGTGGAAAAGGTTATGGACCTCGCATGCATTCTCATGCTTCTGTTTCAATTTGCAAAAGATTTATTGGGTGGAGAAGGTGCCACCTGATAAAGGAGAAGGTGCCGCCTTCTCCAAAGGATGGGACCAAAACACTTCAATTCTACATAGGGGTATTAAAATTGATCCGAAGGATGGCTTGCTTTAGCTTGATGACAGATTCAGCTCTAACACCATGAAGCAAGCCTTACTGCAAAGATTATCGCTTGGAAAACTTGCACAGACTAGTGGAGAATGGTGAAAGATTCATATAGTGTGCAGAAAGCCAGCTTTCCCCCCCCCCCACATACATGTGAGATGCAGAAGAGGCACAGCAGTGCAAACTGGGAAGGTATTTAGGACAGCCAGTGCCACAGAAACACAGTCTTTCTTTCTTTTTAAAAAAGCCACCAGGCATACCTAATGCTTGATATATGGAAGGCAGAGAAATAGGGAGGCCACATTTTGTCACACAAACAGCCCTGAAATCACTGGTACCTTGGCTAGTGGTTGTGTCTAAACATCATGAAAAGCCTTTGCTTACTGCAGGGGCAATTTATTCCGAGTGAAAGCCACAGTCTAAGTTAGGGATGTCCGGCCTTGACAACTTTAAGACTCGTGGACTTCAGCTCCTGGAATTCCCCAGCCAGCTATGATTTTTGATCTTAATGATTTTGCAGGTTAGGATACAATTAAGCTGAACAGGTGCAGTTAATGTGAGGCATGTATTTCCTGGCTTGCGGGCTCATTTCAAACCGTTCAATGTGGTTCAAGGATTAGCTATTAAGCTACAATTAAAATGGAAATGTCCAAACTCCTTTTGCAATGACAGAGAAAAGGGGGAAAGTCTGCAGAAAATGGGGAAGAGAGATGCAACCATTCATCCCAGTTAAAAGATGGTTACCTATTTTGACAGATTAAAAGAAAACTTCTTTGGGGTTGGAAAAAAACAGCAAATACATCAAGCAACTCTGTGTGTGCAGCTTTAAGAATAATCTGCTTGGAGTTAGTAGGCCGATTGAAGGTTCTAGCTAGCTAGATCAATGTATCTCAAACTTAGACACTTGAAGATGCTTGGACTTCAACACTGGTTGGGGAATTCTGGGAGTTGAAGTCAACGCATCTTCAACTGGCTAAGATTGAGAAATACTGGACTTTGCAGATTCAAACCCAAGAGAAAATTTTGTTATGGCTGGGCACTGATCTCACCTGGCTCTAAGGCTCTCTGAATCCAGGCTGGGGGACTGGCTGCGAGCAAAAGGAGAGGTATGGAAAGGATTATGGTTGGGGAACTCATGGCTTGAGATTTTCAGGGGAACTGCCATGACCAGCCAC